>NC_135352.1:10619270-11831770 GCF_023851605.1 Tamandua tetradactyla
GTTGTTGGGATTTTAATTGATATTGCATTGAATCCTTAAGTTAATTTGGATAGAATTGACATCTTAAGTATATTTTGTCTTCCAATCCTTGAGCATGGTATGTTCTTCCATTTACTTAGGTCTTCTTTGATTTAGTTTTGCAGTTTCTTGTAGTTTTCTGTGTTTAGGTCATTTGTGAACTTGGTTAAATTTATTGCTAAATATTTTATTCTCAGGTTGTAATTGTAAATGGAATTTTTTTCTTGATTTCCTTCTCAGACTGCACATTACTAGTGTTTAGAAATACTACTGATTTTTGCATGTTGATCTTGTACCATGCCACTTTGCTCTGTTAATTAGCTCTAGTAACTTTACTGTAGAATTTTCTAGATATTCTACATATAGTATCATGTCTTCCACAAGCAGTGAAAATTTTTCTTCCTCCTTTCCAAATTGGATGCCTTTTTCTTGTTTAATTGCTCTAGCTAGAACTTCCAGCATAATATTGAATAATAATGGTGACAGTGGACATAATTGCCTTGTTCCTGATCTTAGTGGGAAAGCTTTCAGTCTTTCCCTGTTGAGTATGATGTTAGCTATGGGTTTTAAACATTCCCTTTATCATGCTGAGGAAGTCTCCTTCTCTACTGGTTAGCTAAAGCTGCTGGAATGCAATATACCTGAAATGGAACGACTTTCAAAAAGGGATTTTATTACATTACAAGTTTACAGTTCTAAGGCCATGTAAAGGTTCACATTAAGGCACCAACAAGTGGTTATTTTCACTTAAGAATGGGTGATGCTGTCCAGAACACCTCTGTCAGCCAGGAAGGTGCCTGCCTGACATCTGTTGGTGTCCTGCTCCTGAACTCCATTGCTTTCAGCCTCTTTCTCATGAGAGTTCTTTGCTTGGCTTCTCCAGGGCTGGGTTTCAACTCTTGGCTTCCCTTGGCTCTCTCCTGCTTCTGGCTTGCATAGCATGTCATGGAAAGGCACATGACAATGTCCCATGGGCCCTGCATCTCCAAACATCTGGATCTCGCTTTGGCTTTGTCAGCTCTGAAGCAACTCTTCTCCAAGCATCTGCATCTGAAGCTTCTCCAAAATATTTCCCTTTTTAAAGGATTCTAGTAAACTAATCAAGTCCCACCTTGGTCATATCTCCATCTAATCAAAAAGCTCCTCCCACAACTGGGTATGTCACATCTTCATGGAAACAATCCAGTCAAAATTTCCCATCCTAAACAATAAGTTTGGCCCAAAATTAGATCTGTTTGCAACTATATAATACATTCACATTGGCACATCTTCCTTTCTTATCCTTTGAAGAGTTTTCACCAAGAAAGGATGTTGAATTTTTTCAATTGAAATGATCATGTGGTTTTTCCACTTTCATTTACTGATTTTCTTGTGTTGAACCAGCCATGTGTACCTAGAATAAACCCCAATTTGTCATGGTGTATATTTCTTTTAATGTGCTGCTGGATTTGATTTCCAGGTATTTTTGCATCTATATTCATTAAAGAGATTGGCCTATAATATGCTTTTCTAGTAGTATCTTTGTATGACTTTGGTATTAGGGCAATACTGGCTTCATAGAATTAGTTAGGTAAGTTTTCTCTCTTCGATTTTTTTGAGGCTTTTGAGCAGGGTTATATTAATTTTTTACTGAATGCTTGATAGAATTCACTTGTGAAGCCATCTGGTCCTGGAAAATTCTTTTTTGATGGCTGATTCAATCTCTTTATTTGTGATTGATTTATTGAGATAATCAATATCTTTTTGAGTCAATGTTGGTTGTTCATGCTTTCCTAGGAAGTTGCTCATTTAATCTACATTGTTTAGTTTTTAAGCATATAGTTGCTTATAGTATCTTCTCATTATCACCTTTATTTGTGTAGGGTTATCAGTTATGTCTCCTCTCCAATTTCTGAGTTTATTTGCATCCTCTTTCTCTCTCTCTTTGTCAGCTTATCTAATGGTCTACTGATTTTATCAAAGAACAAACTTCTGGTTTTGTTGAGTCTCTCTATTTTCATGTTCTCAGTTTCATTTATTTCTGCTCTAATCTTTGTTATTTTACTTCTGTTTGCTTTAGGGTTAGTTTGTTTTTCTTTTCCTAGTTCCTCCAGGTGAACTGTTAATTCTTTGATTTTTGCTCCTTCTTTTTTGGGCTTTTTTTTTTTTTTTTTTTTTTTTGCGCATGGGCAAGCAGTGGGAATTAAAACCAGTCTCTGGTCCTTTTTTTTTTTTTTAAGCATGTAGGGCAATAAATTTCCCTCTGAGCACTGCCTTTGTTGCATCCCATATTTTTTTTCCTGTGCTAATAATTTTATTCATGAAACTGTAATGGAATTCAAAATAATAAAGAAAATGAAAAAAATTCAGATTAATATATATCAATCAGATCCATCAGAGAATACATTTATTTTTCATGGAACAACAAAAATGCCTGAAATGAAGAGAATATAAATATTCTCCATTTTGTGAGACTTCAAGTTATGGAGTTTCCTCAATGCAGTTTATCAAAAAAAGCTCATATTACACGGTAAAATGCATATAATTCAAAATAAATCAAAATATAACTGATAAAATAAACATCTCCTTGTTAACTTCCTGGTATAGTACTATTTTCATACTGAAAAATACACTTAGTAAAGATTTAAAAAAATTAAATGTTGAACAATCATTCTGATGTGTTAAAAATTCATCTTCAGCATGCACTATGTTATCATATTCATATATTCACAATATGAGGACATAAACACTATATTTAAACTTTAAAAATATCTTTTAGCTCACAGATTATTACCTGGAAGTTAAAAATACCTTTATCATTGGTAATGGAAGCTTTAATGATACAGGAGTGTATTAGGCTTGGAAAACTATATTGCATTGCTTTAAACATGATCTTTGGTTTCAAGCTGTTCTGATATTCTTTTTAGTTGTATGGTTGTGGTTAGTAAAATATTCATAAAGCAGCACACTAGGTTTATTTGAACCATAAAAGTAAATTGGGTCCATGGTCTAAGGACAACAAATGGTACATATCAAGAAATCTAACAAGCTGAGTTCCCTGAACCCCACAACTGGCATGCTAATTGTTAAAAGAAGTCAGTGTTGTTGAGGAGTAACACCTCCTTTCATTAACAACCTAGACCAATTCATTAATAGCATCATTCAACCATTTGGAATTAAGAGTCTGTTGAGTGGAAACTGGTTGGAAAAGTCTGAATGATGGCACGCAGAGGCAACTCTTAAGTAGATAAATAAGACCAACTAAACTGCATATGCAAGCATGGGTGTATCTGCCCCAAGCACATAAACACATCTCATGTTTAGAGGTTGACTGTTATCATTGCATAGATTCCACCACATAGGAGAACCCTATGCCTGTGGGATGCAGAGGTCAGAAATAGCTAGTGGTTGTCCAGAATTGAGGAGAATTTGATGCAAAAACTGGCTTTTCCTTAAAATGAAACTGCTGAGGGGGTAGGGCCATGGTGGCTCAGCAGGCAGAATTCTTGCCTGCCATGCTGGAGACCCGGGTTCGATTCCCGGTTCCTGCCATGCAGAAAAACAAACAAACAAACAAACAAAACACTGCTGGGCTTTAAATTAATAGAGCAAAGAGATAAAAAAATATTGGAAACTGTAAGAAGTCAAGCCGTCTCGTCTCTCTTCTTGAATAATCAAATGCAAATGTCTTTTAGCAATGGCAGCATTCAAATTCCACAAAAAAATCAAGTAGCGCCCCCGTTAAGGAGTACCTCCATTGGCACAAACTGTAAAATCTGTTGGGGGGCACTGGAGTTTAGTAAAGTGCTCAACAATTCATTCACATCCTGCAGATAATGGAAAACTGGACATAGAAGGTCCTGATACACATAGCAGGACTGCACAACTCAGGGACTCAGGAGATGTGAGACAAGAAAATGTGATTAATCTAAAACAGCTGTGGAGCACAAAGGTCAAACTAACCATAAATCTTGTGAAACAAGAAAGTACAGGCAAAATCATAGCATCTCCCATATGAAGCTGCTGTAATGATTGCAGAAGGCAGTCCAAAAATAACTGCTGGCAAACTGGGTCTCCATCATGAAGTAATGATCATTCATTCATGAGCTCAGGAGATTCCAGGAATTGAACTTCCAATGGTATATGCATCTTGATTTCAGGGAGAGTCGGCAAACCCACAAGCAGACATTTTATTTGGTTGCTGGGTCCTACAACCTGCTCACCCTGAAGGCACCTGGTAAGACCAAACAACTCAGAAAATATTAGATCCCCCCCAAAATGTGACAACAACAGCACTTTTGTGTTGGTCTAAACTTGGAATCCAAATTCAGAGCTCCTCCTAATGACTTTTCAATTACTTCATTTATGAGCCTTTAAAATTTCACCATCACAGAAAGGAGAACACTTTAACTTTGGGAGTTTCTTTCCTTCTAAAACATAAGTTACACTCAAGATCAGAAGCTGTCCCTTCAAAAGAGAACTTTGCTCAGAATGATATTCAGCTGCTCTTCAGACCAACTGTTAAAGCATCCTTTAGCCACCTTATCTTTCCATGAGAGAGTTTCATCATCTTTCTTTCATTATAGGTCTTAAAATATCTATTCCTGCCCAAATCATTTTATGTTTGTACTACCACCAATATTAGATTTTTTACTACCCAATTATTTCTGGACAGAGGCTTTAGTTGAAAGTTTTGCATGAAATATTGTACAGAAAATTTCCTTAAATTATTCAGCTTTGCTTGCTTGTCTTTGCCCATGCATCAAGTAGGTAAATAGCCTTAGTTACAGAGGATAGGTGGCCTCCTATCTCTTGTAGTGGAGCCAGACCACATAGACTTCTGAGTCTCCTATCTGGTAGCAGGCTTGAAAACATAGACTTGGTCACAAGAACAGTTCAGTAGTACATCAGGTTTATGGAACAATGCTCAAACAAAGTATATCTTCAGAAGAAAAGAACCACCAGTGCTAAGAGTTCTTAGAGCAGTGACAACTTCACAGTAATGCAAAGAAAAGACAAAGTTTCTTGTTCACCTGGGTTTCTTTGGCAATCACACCTCCAATCTGCAGTGATCAAGTGAACAGTAGCCATGCTACTTATGAAATTCTGAAGTGTGGTCAGAT
This sequence comes from Tamandua tetradactyla, assembly GCF_023851605.1. Taxonomy (NCBI): domain Eukaryota; kingdom Metazoa; phylum Chordata; class Mammalia; order Pilosa; family Myrmecophagidae; genus Tamandua; species Tamandua tetradactyla. Next base: position 10,624,391 of record NC_135352.1, read on the forward strand.
ATTTCAGGGTGATTATATCATTGGTGCTACTTAGACCAAAGTACCACCAATGCAAGGTATTTGCAATAAGCCATTTGTGGCAGCCCAGAGGTTGGGACACCTCTCCCTTAGGGAAAATGGTGGAGGCTTGTGTATGTAGCAGACCCCATGACCAGAACACAGACTTTGAAGGTCAATTAGCCTAATCACTATTGGTAATCAACTTTCAGGAGACTCAGCTGAGACCTCTTTATGGCCAGGTCTCGTGAGGCTCTGCTATATAAGGCACTCCTTTTTCTCTTGTGTTTTGCAGATCACTGATTTCCATTCCCCAATCAGCTGCTATTGAGAAAGATCTGTCTCCTGTAAGCACATTGCAAATTAATCTCATGGAGAACTTTCTGCCTGGTATATTTTTTGGTCTTGGACTTGAGCTGGACTGGAACAAGCCAACTAGGAGCAAGCCAACTAGGAGGAAGAACTTAAGTTAGGGAGGGAGATGCAGGTAGCTCAAGCATATTGGAAAGAAGCTTTAAATGAGATGCTTCACTGAGTAGATGGAAATTTGCAAACATTAGCATGTCACCACACTAGGGGAAGGGGTGAAAGTTACCTAAGGCTCAAGTAAGATGTATTTTAACTTCCCCCATTGGGATCCCAAAGTTTGGGACCCAGTGGATTTTCTTTCAGATTATGAGGATTCCCAGTCTGAATGGGGGAAAGAGGATGAAGGATGCAAATTTGTTCACCCTCTGGTCCAAAGAAAGGTTAAGTCAGAGTGTGTTCCAGCCCAACTGGGTCCCCAGGGATGGGGATGGCACCACTAATGTGACCCCAGCCCCAGCCTCAGCCACACCCATTGAACAAAGAATACGTTACAGTAAGAGATTTTATTGTTTATGAATTGTGAGAGATTGGGATTCAGTATAGGCAAAACCTTAAAGATCTTTTAACAAATTGGCTTTTGCAATTGCGGCATACCAGTGCAGATGGTATACTGCTTCCAGGGTATGAGATGATCCTCTCTCACTACCCATCCTTCTTTGCATCAACATATATATTGGTTAGCCCCCAAAATAGAAACGAATTTGCTACTTAATTGGCTCATATTCCAGTGTGAGGAGGAGTGGCCCAGTGAGGGAGATTTGCTCCATCAAATCTCCTATTGGAACACCATTGATGAACTACAAGATGTATTAAGGAGGCTAGGGATGAAGCATGTGATTTATACACCAAATGCCACTGGATCAGATACTGCAACTTTCACTGCAGGAATTTATGAGATAATTTTACATACTGCTCTCAATCAGTGGTATGGGGCTTTGGTGCCCATTCTCAGATCACTTATAGGACAGCTCATCTCACAGGCTGCCCAAGTGATAACACACCTGGGAATGACAGATCCCCTAAGGTGAATGGGAGTGGAGTTAGAGCTATGGGTTGCATCCTGAGGGGATATGATGGTCCAAACCAGGTGTCAGACAAACAAATGTGGGCAGACCTCACAGCTTTTGAAAGTAAAAAGAGGATATGAATAGGCAGACAAGTGCAGTATTAGTTAGACTGTGGAGCAAGCTGCCCAAGGAGCCAATGTTTACTAAGCTTGAAACCAGGTCACCAGAGGAGGATGTGGATTCTGACCAAAAGATGAAAAAGAGTTTGGGAGGCAAGGGATCACATGATGTGCCCTTTGTTTGCAATGGTTCCAAAGGTTACTTCTTTACTACATGGAATTAACACTGTTTTTTAGTATTCTTTTAAATAGGCCCAATTAGCCTGTTTTCATCTTCACTTGTAGTTCTAGTTTGCTAACTGCCAGAATGTGATATACCGAAATAGAACAGCTTTTAAAAGGTGGGATTTATTAAGCTGCAAGTTTACAGTACTAAGCCTGTGAAAATGTCTAAATTAAAGCAGGGCTATAGAAATGTCCAATCTAAGGCATCCAGGGAAAGATACCTTGGTTCAAGAAGGCTGATGAAGCTCAGAGTTTCTGTCTCAACTGGTAAGGCACATGGTGAACATGGCAACGTCTGCTAGCTTTCTCTCCAGGCTTCTTTTTTCATGAAGTTTCCCTGGGGGCACTTTCCTTCTTCATCTCCAAAGATCTCTGGCTGCATGCGTTCTGTGGTTCTCATAGCTCTCAAGCTTTTCCAGAATGCTTCCTTTTTTAAAGGATTCTTGTAAACTAATCAAGACCTACCTGGAATGGGTGGAGTCACATCTCCATCTAATCAAAAAGTTAATACCCACAACTGGGGGCATCACATTTGTGTGGAGATAATCTAATCAAGGTCCACTCTATAGTACTGAATAGGGGTCAAAAGGAATGGCTGTCCCCACAAGATCTATTAGGATTAAAACATGGGTTTTCTAGGGTACATAATCTTTTTAAATGGCACACCTGGGAAAAATAAAGGATTTTCATCCTGCTCCCATGAGGTTCTTTATATGACCCAATCATGTGCCTCACTGAAAGAAGCCTTAGGCTCATTGTCTCATCTTGGGAGTCTAGGAGGGGTAATTGAATAAATTGCAAGGCTTTGACTGCCCTGTCAAATCCTTGGAATTGTTGGGGTATTGGAAACCTTTCATTCTCCACTTAGCCCAAATGTTAAAATCTGTGTATATTTTAATTAGGAAAAGCTATCTCTAGGAATGGGATTCCTCTCAGCAGGCTGCTTTTGAAAAAGCCAAATGGGCTATCGTACTGTCTCAGGCATTCTAGGGGGTGGGGGAAGGGTGGATCCAGATGTGGATATCAATACCAATATTGGCTTTGGATGAACCTTGTGGCAAAGATAACAGGCAGTGCGAGTTTCCATTGGCCTTTGAGCTCAACCCTAGAAAGGAGCTGAACTGTGGTCAACAACAGCCCTTTAAGCACAAAGATGCACCAGTGAACACTATGTGGTAGAAAACTGGGACTATGCAAAGTAGTTAATGGGCTAAATTAAAGATTGTATGGATGGTCATTGTTCATGAACCAGGAGAGGTGTTAGCTATTTGTGCTAATAATTGGACAGACAATCTCCCTGGGGCTACCCACTTATAGGAAATACCTGGAGGTAACCAACCCATCTGTAGCCAAATGACTCCCATCTGAATTCCATGAATTGATTCTAAATGCTGTAAGCCTTGGTCCTATCACTTTTACCTGATGTTTGGGGTTTGAGAACAGAATTTGATTTTCTTTTATGGATTTTAAAATTCAGTAGGTTCTTCACCATTGCACAATCACAGAGACAATTTTGATCCTGCAAAGAGAATGTCATAAGTGAAGTAGGTTGGGTCTTGTCCTAAGCATTGAAGATGCTTATTGACCAAGTCAGATACAGACATGCCATTTGTATCTGGCCCTCACCAGCCTCAGCTCGCAGCCCTGAACAGCTGCTCTTGCTCCCATCAAATTAGTAGCTGCTGGACCTTTGCAAGCCCTGTGATTATAGGTAAAGTGACAAGCAATGTTACAACTGCTACAAGGTGATGAAAATAAGTTGCTCTTGTCTGTGCAACAAGCATTAGAAATTGGGGAAAATAAGGTCAATTGGCCATTGTCCTTGCCAATGCAGACATGCTGGTTAGGAGGCCTAAGCTTATGAGGTAATAATATTTCTTATAAAGATGTGAAAAATTTTTCTCAATTTAATTGCGTAGGAAGATAAAGAAATGTCAATTGTTCATTATAAACATGTTTTGGAATTGCCTTTTGTTAGTCCAATTGACAGAGGTGGAATTGAATGGAGATAGGTTGTTCACAGTATTGTGGATCTCTGTTTACTATGTGCTGGTGCTGTCCATCTAGAGAGGTCAAACAAAAAATATTTCTCTAGAATATGTCATTTTCTTTTCAGTTTGTTAGGGTCTAGGTCTTTTTTTTTTCTTTTTCTTTTTTTTCTTTGAGCTGATCCAAGAGAGTAATAAATAAAGAATGGTCTAGCAAGTGAGTTTTAGAGGGAGAAAAAAATGAAAAGAAAGGTTGATAACTTAGAGGAACCAATTTCAATGTCTGTCCTATGGGTTATGTGAACTGCTGCGTGGGGGTGGATTGTGGCAGCCAAGGTGTTGGGGCCCCCCCTCCCTTAGGGAAAAGGGTGGAGCCTTGAGCACACAGTAGCCCATGTGACTAGAATACAGACTCTGAAGGTAGCTTAGCCTAATCACTGTTGGTAATCAACTTTCATGAGACTCAGCTGTGACTTCTTTGGGGCCAGGTCTCATGAGGCTCTGCTATAGAAAGCACTCCTCCTCCTCTTGTGTTTTTGCAGATCACTGATTTCCATTCCCTGATGGGCCACCATCAGGAAAGAGCCATCTCCTATAAGCAAGTCTTAAATAAAACTCATGGGGAAAGTTTTGCCTGGTGTGTTCTTTGGCCTTGGGCTTGAGCTGGGCTGGAACACAGGTCATCCATAATCATCACAAGATTATCATTTGCTTCATGGTATGGATTCAGAGTACTGGCTACCCAACTGTAATCCTAGGGAACTGATGGGATTTTTAAGTAGTACTTGAGACTAGCTATAAAAACCCCAGGAGCTTCACAAAAGTGTAGAGAATTAAGTTTTCCATTCTGAAAAGCTTCCTGTGCAAAAGTAGAAAGCTGCACAAAATCTCATGAAACTTACATCTTGCTTGAGTGCATAGCTCAGCATTCACAGACTTTCTCACATGAGAAATTATTTTTCCAGCTTTATTAGTGAAGGCAGTGTGTTCATGACACTCATCCAGTTTCTTATCACTGAATAGGTTTTTCACTTCATTTGGGGAGTTCTTCAAACCAAGAAATGCATTAAATTCCATGTAGTCACAGGTGAAAATCTCACTTTCATCTGTTAACTGCACTCAGTTTTAAGTGGTTTACCATAAGAAAAATTCTTGGCAAAGAGTTAAAAAAAAATGTCAGCAAAAACATGTGGGCCAAACATCTCAGAATTTGCCATCTGATGAACTGGAGGTTTTCCGCACTTACTGATTTTCAAAATAAATAAAAATCTCAGGTAGTGGAAAAGCCAAAGGAGGAACTTGGGCCTGATTTCCTTCACTCATGCCTACTTTGGGCCACTAGGTCAAATGGACCAGTCTCCATTTCTGCCCCTGGGGCTACTTCCCTTGGATCTGCAGTGCCCCCGGATGCAAGGGTAAAAAGGTGGTGTGCCCAGAGCCCCAGAAGGTGGCTTGAACCCATCTTCATGGCACCTGGAGAGGGAATAGATGTCCACTTTGGGGCCATGCTGCTGCCAAAGGCAGGCTGATGGTGACCCAAGAGCCTACACTGCATCCCCCCAATTTTTATTTATTGTGTTTTCACTTTCATTCACCTCAAGGTATTTCCTGATTTCTCTTGTAATTTCTTTCTTGATCTACTGTTGTTAAAGAGTGTGTTGTTGAGTCTCCATATATTTGTGAATTTTCCAGCCTTCCACCTGCTATTGATTTCCAACTTCATTCCATTATGACGTGATGGAAAGTGTTTTGCATTATTTTAATTTTCTTAAATTTATTGAGACTTTGTGACTCATGATGTGATCTATCCTGGAGAATGATTCGTGAGTACTTGAGAAAAATGAGTATCCTGCTGTTGTGGAGTGGAGTGTTCTAAAAGTGTCTAAGTCTAGTTTGTTCGTTGTACTATTTAACAACTATTTCCTTTTTTGATCCTCTGTCTAGATGTTCTATCCATTGATGACAGATGTGTATTGAAATCTCCAACTGCTATTGTAGAGGTGTCTACTCCTCACTTCAGTGTTGTCAGTGTGTGCCTCCTGTATTTTGGGGTATGCTAGCTTGGTGCCTAAACATTTATTGATTATTTGTCTTCTTGATGAGCTGTCCCTTTTATTAATACATAGTGTCCTTCTACATCTCTTTTAATTGTTTCACATTTGAAGGATAATTTGTTTGATATTAGTATAGCTATTCCCACTCTTTTCTGGTGGTTGTTTGCATGAAATATCTTTTTCCAGCATTTCACTTTCAACCTATTTTTGTCCTTGGGTCTAAATTGAGTCTCTTGTAGACAGCATAGAGATGTGTCCTGTTTTTAATCCATCCTGCCAGTCTATGCCTTTTGATTGGGGAGTTTCATCCATTAACATTTAATCTTATTATTGTAAAGGCAGTACTTTCTTCTGTCGTTTTGTCTTTTGGGTTTTGTATGTCATCTCTCTATCTTTTTACCTTCCTGATAGTCTCCATTTCTGCATTCTTCTCCAAACGTCTTTCTCCTGTCTTTTCCTATTTGACTGTAGTGTTTTCTTTAATATTTCTTATAGAATAGGACTTTTGTTCACAAACTCTCTGTGTCTGTTTCTGAAAATATTTTAAATGCTCTTTCATTTTAAAAAAGTATTTTTATTGACAAAACAACATACAAACACAAACATTCTTAACATACAAACATTCTATACATGGCAGACAATCAATTGCTCATAGTATCATCACATAGTTGTGTATTCATCACTATGGTCATTTTTTAGAATATTTGGTTCACTCCAGAAAAGATAAATAAATAGAAAAAAGAAGAAACTCATACATGCCATACCCCTTACTCCTCCCTCTCATTGACCACTAGTATTTCCATCTACCTACTATATTTTAACCTTTGTTCCTCCTATTATTTGCTTATTTTTTAATCCATATTTTTTCTCCCTCTTTTTTGAAGGACAATTTTGCCAGCTATAGAATTTTTGATTGGCAGTTTTTCTTTTTCAATATCTTAACTATGTCATATCACTGCCTGTTTGCTTCTGTGGTTTCAGCTGAGAAATCTGCACAAAGTCTTATTGTTTCCCTTTATGTGAGGGATCAGTTTTCTCTAGCTGCTTTCAAAATTCTCTCTTTGTGTTTGACATTTGATAATCTGATTAGCAAGCATCTTGGTGTAAGTCTACTTGGTTCTATTCTGTTTGGGGTATGCTGCACTTGGATTTGTAATTTTATGTCTTTCATAAGAGATGGGAAATTTTCAGTGACTATTTTTTCCATTATTCTCCTTGGCCCTTTTTCCTTCCCTTCTCCTTTTGGGACATCCATTAAATGTATATTCATGCATATCATGTTGTCATTCAATTTCCTGAAATGCTGATCATATTTTTCTTTTCTTTTCCCTATCTGTTCTTTTGTGTGTAGACTTTCAGATGTCTTGTCCTCTAGTTCACTAATTATTTCTTCTGCCTCTTCAAGTGTGCTGTTGTAAATTTCCATTGTGTTTTTCATCTCTTCTGTTATTCTTTTCATTCCCATAAGTTTTGCCATTTGTTATTTCAAACTTTTGAGTTCTTATCTATGTTTGTCCAATGTCTTTATATCCTTCATCTCTATTGCCATATCTTTCCTCAACTCACTGATTTGATTTTTGATGTGATTTTGCATGTCTGTTTGAAATTTCAAACTTCAACTTCAACACCTGTATCATTTGAAATGGTAGTTTGTTCCTCTGATTGGGCCATATCTTTGTTTTTCCCAGTATGACTTGTAATTTTTCTACTGGTGTGCAGGCATCTGATTTCCTTGATGAGCTTATTCTGGAGGTCATTCTCACTCTTTTCAACTAGGATATTCTTGTTGGCTGGCTTTGTTCTCTGTTTTTTTGTTTTGTTTTGTTTTGTTTGTCTTTCAGTTCAACTTATTCTAGACCTCTAGCACAGCTTCTGTTTAACTGGCCAGGATTATTCAGCTCTTGTTTTTCTGTTTCTGGAAACTTTTTTTGAGGAAGGTCTCCCAGATATGATCGACACCAAAGTGATTTTCCCAAACAAGGCAGGCCCAAGTCTCAGGGAGAGGGTGTGATCTGACAGTATTTGCATCATATATTTGGAGGATCTATTGTTAGGTGCCTATATATTTATGATTGTTCTATCTTCCTGTTGAATTGTCCCCTTTATCAGTATATAATGACCTTCTTTGTCCTTTGTAACTTTTTTTGACTTAAAGACTATCTTATCTGTTATTAATATAGACATCCCAGCTCTCTTTTGGTTACTATTTGTTTATTATATATATTTTTCTATCCTTTTATCCTCAGTCTACTTGTGTCTTTGGATTTAAGATGAGTGTCTTGCAGACAGGATATAGTTGGGTCATGCTTTTTTATCCATTTTGCCCATCCCTGCCTTTTTACTGGAGAGTTTAATTCATTTACACTTAAAGTCACTACTGATAATACAGGACTTTCTTCAGTCATTTTGCTATTTAACTTTGTAAGTCTTGCACCTTTTGTGTTCCTCATTTCCATTACTGTCTACTTTTATATACATTTGATTTTTTGTGCTGAACCATATTTAGTTATGTCTCATTTCTATCCGGATACATTTTACATCTATTTTTCTTATGACTACTGTGGTAGTTAGGTTCAGGTGTAAACTTGGTCAGATGAAGGCACCTAGTTCTGTTGCTCTGGACATGAGCCAATGGTACGTGAACCTCATCTGTTGCTCATTACATCTGCAGTGGGCTAGGAGGCGTGCCTGCTGCAATGAATGATGTTTGACTTAATTGGCTGGTACTTAAATGAAAGAGCTCAACATAGCACAGCCCAAACAGCTCAGCATTCCTCATCTCAGCACTCGCAGCTCAGCCCAGGCCTTTGGAGATGCAGAAAGAAGTCACCCCAGGGAAAGTTGTTGGAACCCAGAGGCTGGAGAGAAGGCCAGCAGAGACCACCCTGTGCCTTCCCACATAAGAAAGAACCTCAGTGGAAAGTTAGCTGCCTTTTCTCTGAAGAACTAACAAAATAACTCCCCTTTTATTAAAATCCAATCCATCTCTGCTGTTGTTGCATTCCGGGAACTACCAAACTAGAACACATACTAAACAATATAATACAATAATACTGGCATTTATAATTAGCCAAATGGTTACCTTTACCCCAGGTCTCTATTTCTTTGGTTCTTTTTCTGTGTTTTCTTCATCTCCTATAGCATTTTTAAGATCATTTTTTTTTCAAAGACTTTGTTTGGTATGTCCACATTATTGTCTTCATCATTGGTGCTTTCTGTATTTTTATCCTCTTTCTTTAGATGAGCCATTTCTGTTTCTTTGTTTTATACTCTTTGGCTGCTCACTGAGCATTTTAATATTTTAGAAAGGTAACTCTGGGATTTATGTCCTGTGATGTCTTTTTCTTAGTTTTGTAGCTACCTATGAATGAGACAAAAATTTTCTGGAGCTTAAGTGCTCCGATTAGGAAGGTCTGCCCAAGGTGAATGCAGAGTGCAGGGTTTTCCCTGTTTTACTGGGCCTCTGTCTCATCCTTTTTTTTTCTGATTAGTTGTTTTGGGGTCCTCCTGTTTAAAGAAGTAAAGTTGTCCCCTCTCCTCTGTTTCCCAGGAGACTGACCCCCATCTTCTGGGAGTTTGTAGCTGATAGGTCTTTGTCCCAGATTGTCCACCTCTATAATCTTTTTATATTCCATTTACTGCCTCAAGTTGCTTTTACCTGGAAGGCAATTTCTGGGAGGAGGGGCATGCTGGAGAGGACTTTTCTAAGTAGTCTTTCCCAGCCGAAATAGGGTGACAGACCCATGAAGTAGATGCACACCAGCTCCAAAGAGCCCTGGGAAGGAAACAAGGAAGGATACCAAAAGCTTCACTGATGGTTCCCGAGAGCTGAGCTTTTCTGGCCTGCCAAGCAAATGCAAGCCTTTCAGCTAACTGTCCCTCATATCCCTGAGTAACCTCTCCATCTTTAAATCTCCACCTCTGCCCTGTTCTGGGGTGGATTTGAAACAATGACTGCCCTCAGAGCCAGACCCCCAGCATTCTTAATAAAAACATGTCCACCCCTGATTTTTATGTCCCTTTTGTCATCCACAAACTAACAAGGGACTAGGCCCCATGGCAGCCTGCCACGAGTGAGGGATGAGCATCAGTAACCACCATGCAAAGAAAGCAATTTACTATTCTTTGTCAGAATTTATCAGCTTCTTCTTTACTCTTTCCTGGATGCTGTGCAGTGTTCCTCTGGCTGCTGGGGTTTCAAAATAGCTGTTTTATACAGTTTCTGCCTGTTTAATAGTTGTTTTGGTCAAGGGACTGAGTCCTGGAACTCCCTACTCTGCCATCTTCTCAGTTCTCACCTATATTGCAATCTTATGCAGTACAATGTACATTTTAATATTTTAATGTGTTAATTGTGTGGCATAGTCCCTGAGGTATGTATTCCTTATATTTATATTTAACTAGTGATATGACAGATATTTCCTTCATATGCAAAGAGCTAACATAAAGAAACCAACACCAAATATACTTTTTACAGTCTGTGGTAGTCAGACTTAGTTGTCAACTTGGCCAGGTGAAGGCACCTAGTTCTGTTGCTGTGGACTTGAGCCAATGGCACGTGAACCCCATCTGTTGCTAATTACATCTGCAGTCGGCTAGGAGGCGGGCCTGCTGCAATGAATGACGTTTGACTTAATTGGCTTGTGCTTAAATGAGAGAGCACAATGTAGCACAGCCTAAGCAGCTCGACATTCCTCATCTCAGCACTCACAGCTCAGCCCAGGCCTTTGAAGATGCAGAAAGAAGTCACCCCAGGGAAAGTTGTTGGAACCCAGGGGCCTGGAGAGAAGGCCAGCAGAGACCATCCTGTGCCTTCCCATGTAAGAAAGAATCTCAGTGGAAAGTTAGCTGCCTTTCCTAGCAAAATAAATCCCCTTTTATTAAAAGCCAATCTGTCTCTGGTGTGTTGCATTCCAGCAGCTAGCAAACTGGAACACAGTCTTTGCAAATTGGCTCCAAACTTTAGAGTTAGCCTTCCTATCAAGAAAATCAGCCTGAAGAGAAAGTGAAGTGCAGAGTCCTCTCAGTCTTTTTGAGTCTTAGTAGTATCCTGAGATTGTGCTCACTTGTGACCTTAGGAGTCCCCTCAATTACAAGAATCTGAGTGTCTCCTCCACTTCCTATGGGAGTGCATGTCTTAAACCAATAATTCTTTTCCCTTGGCTATTTGGACATAATTGTTTCTTACACTTCTTTAGTCATCTGCAAGCTCCTTCGGCCATTATTCTGCCATAGGACACGTTCTGGGAGGGTGAGCAGAGAGGAGTTTTCTGGTCCAGTCTTTCAGGCTGCACCCAACAGATTGGCAGGACCATACCAGCATCTCAGAGTGATCCTAGTGATTGCTCTGGCCCCTCTGGAACAGGGGCAGGGGCCCACAATGGGAGAGCTCAGAAGGGCCTGGGGAGAGCTCAGCAAGGGCACCATTCACTTTTCTTATTGTTTTCAAAGTTGCATTTTCTTGACTTAGCACTAACCCAGTGACTACAACCCTTTAACTGTTTTTCCAGATTTGAGGAAGACAGGTCTGCTAGGTTTTGCTAGGTGCTCAAAGGTTCTGTAGGGGAATGGCACCCGGGAGCATTATCCACTGCCGTCTTCAGTTTTATTTTTAAGCCTGGCAGTGTAGCCTGATGTTCTACAGAGATTAATATTCAGCCAAAGGTTGGTCAGAGATTGAACCAATAAAGCATCTTCTCCCTGCTGGTGTATCTGTGTAGGTGTGGGACAATGCATTCAAAATTCAGGCATTTTCAAGTCTGCTAGGATTTTACATGCCAGCTGGCCCTCTCAGGCCCTCTCATATTTCTTCTGCATGTGAACCTAGGCTTTGTCTACCTGGGATGCATAGAAAGTTTGGACCAATTTGGTGTCTGTTGTGTGTGTACCTTGACTTTGCTAAGTAGATGAGGAGAACTCATCAAGCTACCTATGGTTCTCTCACATCCTGGAGCTCCCTGTCAAATTGCTAGCTAGTCCATCAGTCTGTTACTTGTCTCAAGAAGGCCTATGACCTCAAGTTTGTGGAGCTGCTTGCCCTGCCTATTAACTTGACAGCAAGAGCCCCACTTTACACCATTCCCAATACAGTGGGGCTTCCCCAACACCGGAAGCAGTGCTGCTGGTTCTCATGGCCCGCCAAGCTGGTTAATCTACATGCCTGTGGAGCTGTTTAATGGGAGTGGGGCAGGGGCCGAGGGGGACAAGGGATGGGCCCTGATGAGAGCACTCTGACTCAGGCTGTTTTTCCCTGAAGTTTAAGAGTTTTCATGAATAAATACTCCTTGCTTTTTTTGTTTATTTGCTTTCTGTAAATCTTTGGTCAATTTCTGGAGCACTCAGCTGGCTCTTTTTGACAATTTTATCTAACTTTATCCTGTTTCTTGGGTAAAAGATTTATTGACCTCCTCACTCTATCATGTGGGTAATGTATCTCCCTTCTTGTCATCTTTTGCACTTTAAAAAAGTGAAATTTAGAGGGTATGAGGAGAGACCAAAATTGGAAGCAACAGCTATGACAGCCAGAGAGAATCTCATTATTTCTTATACAGACTGATTTCCCAAGATTTGACAAGTGTTCAGTCAAGAGATCTTTCACTGCAGAATATAGGAATTAGAAAGGGTAAATTTCCTTTTAAATTAGAAAAAAAGATAAGCCTATATTGCAATTCTTACGGATGCAGAAAAGTATAGTTTAAAAATTATGATGGAGGCCATTGGTTTGATCAAGATTCAAAATAAATCTTGGCTGTATCAGTGTCATTTAGGCTATTTAATTGACATCTCTCAACCTGAGTTTACCAATTGAAAAAGGATAATGATGTCTTATTCACGAGGATTTTGGGAGGATTAAACACAATAACAATTCTGAAAACTTCTAGCACACTCTCAGCAAATAGCAGTTGCCTAATCAATATTTATTTCCTATTCTCCAGCTCCTCAGGAATATGGCACTACCCTAGCTAACCTCGCTTCTAGGAAGGCATCTCCTACGAGAGAATTTGAATGTATACATTTTTTCACTTTTACCTGAGACATTCTTTTTTACAATCATAGGTCTAATTTCTGAACCAGATCTCTTATTAGGAAGGGAAGATTTTTCTCTTCTGAAAGGAAATCAGGCATCCATAAGAATATTTATTTGTTTGTTTTTGTTGCTTGTTTGTTTTTTAACAGAAGGTTTTTCCCAGAGCTCTTGAAATCACAGCAAAGTGGACTACTTTATTAGATTGAACTAAATGAAATTAATGGGATTCCACTATTTTTGATCTACCAAAATTGCAATTTCATGTGCTTCAACATAATGTGTTAGAAAGAGAACTGAACAGGAGTCAGGAAAGGGCCAGTGTTCTACTGCTAACCAGCTACGTGAGGAAAGCAGAGCCTTATGTGCTATGATCTCGACCACCTCTCTAGGAAAGTAGGGTGCTTCTGATTGTTTCTCCACATAAACGTTTTTCCCTTCTCAACCCAATCCAGTGTCTAACAGAATTTGTCAGCCTGTCATGATGATGTGGGGGTCTTACAGTGTCCCATAGAGTGACTCATGTTTGGGACATTTTCTACAAGGGAAAAAAATTAGCAACATTCTGTCACCCCCCATAAATTCTACCAGATGGTAGTTCTTCATAGAAACAACAATGGATGTGTAGAGAAGTTTGCACAATTCTCTCTCAAGCATGTGATTGTTTATTGGATGAATCAAGAAAATATTTTTTTCAAAAATAATTGACCCAATTTAAAAGTGACAAGTATTTCAAATAAAGAAAAAAAAAATACCACTCATGTATCATCACATGAACAAAGCTGCCATTTTGATTTTAGACTTTAATTCTGGATTTTCTTTTCTATATACTTTGCATAACTGTAATAATAATACCATACAATTTGCCTCCAGTTTTTTTTTTCCATAATGCTTTTCTTGTTATTGCAAACAATTACATGGCTTAATTATTTCATCATCTGAAAGGACAAGTATTTATTTTAATAATTTTCTATGTTAGCATGTTTAGATTATTTCCAATTTTTACACCATAAATAATTTTATGGTGAACATCCTTTGGCATAATTTTGGATATTTTTTCATGTTTTGAAATATTTCATTAGGATGACTTTCCAAGTGCAGGTCAAAATATATGAATAATTGTGAAGTTTAAATAAATATTGAGTCTAATATGCACAATGCAGAGTGTAATGACCTGAGATAAATGACATTGTGTTTAGGATAAATTTTGCATAATACCAGGGATATAATCTCTCAATCATTAGTAAAGATGAGTCATATTTTTTATTTGGAGACCAGGTGTTTTGGAGACCAGTTGGTGTGAACTAAATCATTCTAATAGCCAAATTTAGTCTTCATTTGCTGTTATCAGAGATAGTTATGTTAATTTGGCATCGAAGAAAGGAGTGAGCCCTTTCCATTATAAAATTTATGGAATAACACAAACTTATTAGTTAATTCATAATCTAAACAAGTGATGTATGGCCTAAGACATCCAAACCTCCAAAACGTGTAATCATTTTTGTATCATTCAATCCACATCATGGAGTGCATTAATGTAAAAATGACCAGGGCTGGGAAGTGATAGCAGTAATATGCAGCAGCAATTGCCTTACTAATGACTCAGAGTTCATTTTTCTCATGCAAGCAAGATTCAGCCTGAGGGTTTACTCTATTAATCCACTTCCCCAGACCACAGGCATCGAGAAGAGAAACATGCTGTTGTCATACCATCTTAGGGATGTCACATTGGGCCCTTCACCCTCGCTTTCTTCCCTCCCTTGCATGTCACTCCATGGTACCTCTTAAAAGTCTCAGCTCCCATCCTGATTTTTCGTTCCCATGTGGAGTCTGCTTTATGGAATTACTTCTTATTCTCCTTCTCCCTTCTGCAAAACAACAAGCAAACAAAGAAACCAAGATCACTTCTGTTTCTTAGGCTGCAATTCTAAGAAGTCACAAGCAGTAGCTGCTGTGTTAATGATACTTCAAAAGTGCCCAGACAGGGGCCACATAGCAGGTGCTCCATAAAGGATTATCGAATTCAAATTAAATGAATATGCCCAATTAATTCAGGGGTTTACCCTCTTAAAATTCATATTGAAAAATTGGGCATGCCTTGCTCTACCCTTCTCAGGGTAATCTGTGCATTAACACAAAGAGTGAGAAATGTGGTGTTTCAGATGTTATAAAAGTACCACTAAAGGTTTTGACAGGGGGTGGGGAGAAGAGTGGTTTGCTGCTTTGCCCTGGCATCATGCCCTATGGGTTGCATCCAATCTCTTCTCATAGCTCAATAGCATTCTGTTTCCTTCCTGACTCTGTCCCTCTGCTGAGACCTGCAGCAGAAAGAGAAGGCTCCTGGGAGGCAAGAATGAGATAGGTTCAAACCTTACCACCCTTATTGTGTTCTAACTTGGAGCAATCCTTTGGGACTAGAGAGCCTCAGAGTTCTCATCTACAAAGTGGAAGAACAGGATGTTATAAGGATAATCAGAATCTTCACACCCCGAGGCTCAAGCAGCACTTGGCCATGGTGGAACTTAGAGATATCATCTTTTTCCAATAACTGCCCTTTTTCATGCCCTATACTTCAGGCAGACTGAATTACTTGCTTTTCTTCAGTTTACATTCCAAGTTTTGCTAATCTCGTTTTTTGTTTTCCTCATCTTACTTCTCTAATTTGAAATGCCTGCTCTTGCTCCTCCTTATTTCATTCATTTATTGGTTCATTGATCACATTTCCTGAGTGCCTAACATGTGCCATTTGGGGGGCACCTGGGCTCTACCTCAGCAATGCAAGGATGAAAAACGAACTCCCTGTCTTCATGGAGGAGCTTAAACCCCAAGAGTACAAAATTACAAAGTGATAGGAGCAATACCTAATCTTGTTCAGACTTCAGTCAAGCCTCCAGAGTATTGAAGCCTCAAGAATGTTGAAAATTTTCTGAATTTCCACTGCATGCCACAGCACCTTTCTTCTGGTAAACACTCAACCTGACTTTGAGTAGGGTGCTTATCTAACTTGCTCACTAAGCTCCAGAGGACTAAAGGCCTTCAGAAACAGGACCATGTCCACTCCTTTTTTGTATTCCTACCAGGAATTAAATAAATCAGTCCGAGCCCTGACAGGAAACTGTAGACACCTTTGGGTTGGAGTCCAATGCTAATGTACTGAGGGGACTATTTGCAGAGATGTAGACAGGGTTAAGGGAAAGGACAATGAATGGTGAAGCATCCATGGACTAGCAACTGTTATAGGATGCTTCCATTCCTAGACTTAAAGGGCAAAGGAAGGACCCAATATTATCTGAGACTGTCAGAGCAAGAGCCCTGAACGGGGGACTGCCTTCCAGGAGCTGTTGTCATACAGGGATACAGCCATTGCTTAGTAGCATGGCAGCAAGTCAAGGAGCAAGGGAGAGAAGAAACATCCCTTTCCTCTCTTCCACAACCTTTGGTCTACCAGTACCTGCCATTGGTTGAAGCCAAGCAGCAGCCAGTGGGCATAGGTGCCTGAGCTGGGCAATCTGCAGAGCCCAATCCTCAGGACATGGGGGAGGGCTGAGAAATGGAGAATGGATCTGGGAGTGGGAAAGGTCAAGTAAGAAACAACCAATACGTTAGGGATTCCTCACAAAGTAGGTACTTAGAACATTGTCTCAACTGACTGAATAAATGAATGAATGATTTATTTTATAAATGTGGAGTGGAGATTTTTCCACTTTACCCCAAACTGGTTTAAGAAGCCATAAGTGAGAGTCCATAAGAAAATGACCCAGACTCATTATTTTCAAATTCCTTTAGACCACTTCCAGGTTATTTCACTTTGTTAAAGCTGCCAGAATGCAGTCTACCAGAAAATGGATTGGCTTTTACAATGGGAATTTATTAGCTTACAATTTACAGTTCTTAGGTCATGAAAATGTCCAACTCAAGACATCAACAAGGCAATACCTGGACTCTGAAGACAGACTGCTGGCATCTGGAACACCTCTGTCACATGAGATTGCACATGATCAGCATCTGCTCATCCTTCTTTCCCGGGTTTCATTGCTTTCAGGTTCTGGATGCTCAGTTTCTCTGCTTCTCTGAGTGCTTCTCTGAATTTCATCTCTTAGCTTCTGTATGTGTTCTATCGTCTTATACAGGACTCCAGTATGAGGATTAAGACTCACCTAGAAATGGGCTGGTTCACATCTCAGTTGAAATATCCTAATCAAAAGGTCCCACCCACAATAGGTTTACACCCACAGGAATGGATTAAAGGAGCATGGCCTTCAAACCCCAACCAGGACCTTTCCAGCCAATCCTAAAGAACACCTAGGGCAATATATAAAATTCCACAAAGTTTCCATGCACTAGGGTAACTTTCCAGAAACCTACAACCTCCAGATGGGTCCTTGGCCAGATAAATTCTGAAACCGAGAGGGCCCAGCCTCTCCAGAATATCAGCTAGTTCCATCTCCCTACCCCATCTTATTGGGGTAGCCCAACACCTTCCAACATGAAAATTTACAATGGCCATAGCCCAAATACCCCTAAAGAGAGGGATAGAAAGATCAAAGGTAATGGTGGAGTTGTACAGAGAAGGTAGGGTTTAACAAATGAATATGATTGCAGAATCATTAAATTGATACTACTTTTGGTCTCCAGTACCTTAGAGCAGCTAGAAGAAAAAAACCTAAAATTGTGGAATTGTAACCCATACCAAACTCTGAAATCAGTTCTACAACTAATTGCTGTGCTGTGCTTCAAATTTTATTGCTTTTTTGTATATATATTGTTTTGCACAATAAAAGAAAAGAAAAATAGGTCAATTGTGATAATAAAAAAAAAGTCTGAAAAAAATAACACAGCCTTTTCTGGGGCACGTAACAGCTTCAAACCAACACATAAGGGAAGGTTGAATAGCTTATGTCACACCAACCTGATGTGACCCCATGGCTATCAGACCCATATAGTTTCTCTTCCTGTACTGAAAAGAAATATGTAGGAGGTCCCTATCGTTTACCCAGGAATTTGCTTTGTTTTCTAGGCCCTCTACAAATCTACTGCTTTTCTTTTTCTGACACCCAAGCATTTCTTCTGTCTTTTTCCCAGGATGTTTTCATGCAAGAAATAAACTTTGCCCTTAGTAAAGCCACTGTTATTTGGAGGGGTGGGCATTTGTTACAACAGCTAAACCTATATCTTATTAAAACCAAAGGTGAATATGCTGTCAAAGTGGCCTAGAAATCAAGCTACTGACAGGACTGTTCTTTCCATTAAAGTGTTTATTTTTATAATTGTAAATAAGTGTCTCTTCAGTGCACAAATTTTGAAATGTGCAGAAAAATATAAAGAAAACCTACTATGCTTTCATTCTGAAGTATCCATATTGCCATATTTTACGTACATATTACACAGATTAAAAAATTGGGAGTATGTAATATGTTCGATTTCAATATTAAACTGTTATCAATTGAAATAGTTGACAATGAAGTCTTTATATCTTTTAAGCATTTCCCCATCATTAAAATTCTTTGAAAAAGTGTTCGAATGACTTAATGATATTTTTAGTATCATTCTCCAGATTTTCAATCTGTAGTGGAGACTTTTACAGAGATTCTGACTGAGACTTTCTCCATTACCATTTTCCATTGCCTGTAGTTGCCTTCTCAAAATTAAACTAAGCATTCTCAAATTCCCTGCCTTTATTTTCACATGTATACGAACTAGTAATTCTTCCCCACAGGATTTGCCTCTTACTTGATCGGTAGACAAAGGAGCATAAGGCACCACACACAGAAAGTAAAGATTGACAAGATTGAATAATAAGGAAGCCTCTATTCTTGAGTAAATAACAGACAATTTAGAATTTTTAATATACATTTTTTGGTTTAGGCATTCTCTCAATGTTTCTCTTACCTTATCTAAGAGTAAAACAAAGGCGTTTAGTGGTAAAGTTCTTGCCTTGAGTTATCCTCACTAATATCTTACAACAGTAACAACCATATATTTCAAATCCTTATTCTTGAAGGCACCAAAGGGAGAAAAAAATCAATGGATTCATATGCTTATGAATCCTGATATGATTTAATTCTTGATAAGAAGAGAATTATAACCAATAAGTATTCTTTCAAGTTTTATGTTATTATTGTGTTTACCAGGGAGTTTTCCTCTCATTATCTTATTCTTGTGATAACTGTATAGAGAAAACACAAACCATATAACCATTATTTTTGACAAGAGAAATGAATGGGAGAAAGATCACATGCTTTCCTCAATATCGTGGAGTAAAGACTTGAGAGATCACATGCTTTCCCCAATATTGTGGAGTAAGGACTTCAAAGTTTCTCAATCTTAGGCATCATATATTTTACATCTTCTTATATCTTTTTCCCCTGTAATCCTAAAATATACTAAATTGTGCCATTTTGATTCAGTCTCAAATAAAGCCAGTTTCTCCCAAATCACATGAACTCCTTTTTTCAAAATTTAAAAAGTAGACACCCTAAGGTTAGTGTGGAAACATGCTTCCATGGCAGAGTCATGTTAATTGTGAGTCATTGTTATTTCTCTTGGACAGTGTCCCAGTGAGAAACCTTGAAAAGCAACTCTGCTGGATAGTCAAGCACTCTCTCTTGTACAAGTCCACACTAGCCATGAGATAACAGTAAAGGGATAGCAATGACAAAACAGGTACTTCCTTCTGCTGCCTGTTTTCAATATCTGCAGGTCATTTATCATTCTAGTTCAATTGTGGGTCCCAGAAGCAGACTCTGAGCCAAGCATTTAGGTGCGGTGATTTTTCTGAGGCAAGGCTCCCAGAAGAAATCAGAAAGGGAACAAGAGAAGCAGCATATTGAAAGGGAAGAAGCCTAGGAAGGTATGATCTTGATGAAAGTTCCAGCCTCAGTCTGATTTCACAGAGACTTTTGGAGTATAAATTTTACTTCAGAGGTTGTTGCACCTTGGGGTAAGAGAGCTGAGTTCTTGTGTACTCTCATAACATGCAGTCACTGGCTATGGACCAAAAGGAGGAGGAGGAGTGGGACATAAACCTCCAGGCACAGAGCAGTCCATTCCAGGTTGCAAGGACAGACCATCCACCATTAGCGGAGGCTGGGGATGGGAGTGCACAGAAGTGTTCTTTGCTGGTGGAGGATGTTTGCTCATAATTAACTCCGTGCTTTCCCCAAGAGTCAGCTCCCTCTGTATAATCAGATACCTACCTAACTGGTGAGAACGCTAAATCTCTCCAAGTATTCTGGAGACTTCCTCATTACTTGGGGACTCAGAGTCAATATATCTCTTATTACACATGTGCAGGATCACAGTACATTGTTCTAAAAACTGTTCCATGAATAACCTTATATTACCTCTTCAGAATACGGCTACAGACTTGGGGCACAGTAGGTCCTGAGAAGAGGGACTAGCATTTCATTAATAAGCAGCATAACCATTTCCTAGGGTTTAATTTGGCCCTAACAAGCTAGGGTCAAGGTCAGAGTCCCACAACAGGGAGTTTTATGTTCTTTAACTCAGCATTGGTGTCTTTTTGAAATTTATTAGATGCAGGTGGGATGTTACCTTCCTAAGGAATTACACACTATCAGGGCTTCCAAGTAGAAACAGTCTCAACTGGAACTCTGACTTAGTATCTTTACAGAGTTGCATTCAAAGAAACACCTGTGGGACAAAAATAAAATAGTGCAAGAGCAGATAAAACATTTAGTTGTGCTAAAAGAGAATTATAATTATAGTTCACACAAAAAAAATTCTTACAATTCTCTTTTATTTCCATTTTTCTTTCTCCTTCTTGAGTATCTATGGCAGGAGTCACCAAATTCTCTCTTCTTCATCCCAAACTCCCCTTATAAATGTCTTCTCACAAACTCAGAACTGGCATTCTCCCTTATATCTATCACCCCTTTATTTTCTCTTTCCATACCTGGTCTATTTCCATAGGCATCAGCTATTTGTCTTCAGCTAACTTCTCTAGCTTCTCAAGTTCTCCCCTCTCCTATTATAAAGTTTCAGGAGCTGACCAGGCAAGATAGAACTCTCTTTATGCCACAGGAGAGGAGGCTGGTGATAAGGTTCTCCTAACTGTGGGGTAGGAGTGACCAGGAACACGCCTCCCATCTTCTCCCACCAGCCATCTATATTGCCCCTTAATGCCTCCCATGAGCCACTGGAGCCCTACATAATGGAAGCCAAGTCCCAGGTGTCGCTCTGGGTTATGTGAGAATTCATAGTTACATGAGCCCTGAGAACACCTATGAAGGGGTTCCATGTGACAGTGATGTGTTCCGTGCCTAATAATATGTCGCTTGGATCAGATTTTGATTTTGAAACCTTGGTAGTTAGCTGTGGCACTCCTGTCTCAATATTGTCTTTAAAGGTAAATAAGGTGAACAAGGACAAACGATGTGACCTCAATGGGTCTCACTTAAGAATCCCCAGATCCACAAACTCCTCCCCTGCTAAAAAAAACCATGCAAAAATAACCCTGGACAGAAGCCTGCCCTTTCCCGAGCAAAGCTTCGAGAGATGTGGAGTCATAGAGGATGGGAGCTGTCAGGAGAAGGGCACATTGTGCTGGGGAGCCAGGGAAAAGGAAGAGGGAAAGCGATGTTGAGGTCTCCAAGTTAAATTCTGTATGTGCCAAAGTTTTGCCCAGAGGCTGATTAATTCTTCCTTTTGCCTGCCTTTACCTCTAGACTGGTATCACAAGGAAAATTCTAGGCAAATCACATATGTGCTATGAGCTTATTTTATAAGCGAAAGTTGGAAACCAGGGTCTGATGGTCAGTATTCTTTTAAAAAAAAAAAAAAAAGCTATCTTCCATTATATGTATTTGGAAATATATAAAATGCACATTAAATATAAATTATCTGGTAATAAGACAATTGGTCTTAAGAAAAGCAGCTATTGTTACTTTTTTCTTAACATGCTTTTAAAGAAAAAGGAAAATGTAACATTTGTTTTCAGAACATGGGCATTGCTGGAGACTTCTACAGACCAGCATCCTTCCTCTCATCCCTACAAGCATCTATTTGCATCCTATATTTTGTAGACTAGGAGTAACCTGGAAAAACATGGAATTGGATACTGATCCCAAATATGTTTAAAAATTAAGAAGCTAAAAAACATGTTCAGGGACTGAGCAGGTCGGGCTGAGGGCAGATCACCAAGAAAAGTGGTGAGGCTCTTGAGAGAAAGGAGGTCTCTGGGATGGTGAAGAGGGCAGAGCATGAAGGCCTGAAAGCAAGGCTGATTCTAGAATCAGGTGCAAGGTTAACCCAAGTAAATCTAAATCCGTGTCTCTTGGAGTTATGCTTGGTATTGAGAAAATGCACGTGCCTGTGTGTGGTGTGTGTGTGTGTACATTTGTTCATGAACTGAAAGAACTGTACCACTAATTCCATTTTGGGCCCAGACACTTTGGCTGCCTGGGTGTAACACAGAGAGGGATGCCCCTCTCATGATTTTACACATAGCCGCTGTCTGTGGGGTCAGTCAAGGGCTGAAATTAAGTGTCAGGGGTGGCCCTTTCAGCTAGAGGTACATCCTGCTGGCACTGTTGGTACTCTTAATTCCCAGCACAATAGAACAATAATTCAATCTTGCTGGGACTCTGGAACCTTCTGCAGGAATTTTGGAGGGTTCTGATTGCATTTCATTTTCAGACGTAATCGTGGGAGGAGCCAAATGTCAGGCTCAACTTTGGCTACAGCAGTGTTTCAGGAACCTGAACCATCCCAGACTGGTGATTCAATGAACGCAGTACCCCTCAGTAGCTTGTAAAAGCTTCTGGGCACTGATTTAGTTTAGGGGATCACACATGACTTCCCAAGCAGACAGGTGCAAGTTGGAGAGGAATGATGTACAGACACAGGGATATATCCCTGGAAATTCTCCAAAATATTTGAGAAGCAAATATTTTGAATCAGACTGGACTCCCACTAGCCAATCAGCTGAAGTCACAAGCCACTAAGATGTGGTTATTAAAAAAAAATTCATGTAAAGGACTTAGCAGAGTATCTAGTTTATAGAAAGCACTCGATAAATATCGATTATTACTATTAACATAAATTAATCCCAATTTGTGCTGCAATCTGGGAAAGTCTGGAAGATTATAAATATGAGGGCCACAGTGAAGGTGTTATAGTGGTTTCTGTATCTCTTACTTTGGTATCGGATTTTAAATCCACCCAGGAATAAACAAGACCACAAGCCACCTTCATCAGTATGGCATCCGAAAGTGGAGAGCATTGTCCTAGGGTAACATTTCACCTCTAATAGGCTAAAGAAGTCAGTATGTTCCACAAAGTGCATTGTGCTCTCATGGATAAGCTTCCTCCCATTTCATTCTCTGTTATAATAATATGACTGAGTGAAATAGGGGAGAGAAGAGAAAAAAATGGCAATGCAAGTAACCTTCAAATATAGCTGATGATTTAGGAGTTGACCTAAATTCTCTAAGGTTTCCCTCTGTTTTCCTTTTAGAAATACAAATTAAAAAAATGTAAATCTTAGATTTTGTCAGAACCTCCCTGGCAGGGGTGTTGAAGTCAGAATCTGGATGCATATGAAACCTCATGTCAAAGCATGAGGTACCTTGGCCTCGGTCAGGATAAGAAAGACCACCTCGGCCTCCTGAAAGCTCTTCATGGGGCCCATGCCCTGGACATGTTGCCTCCTGGCTTAGCTCCTGAGCTCCCCTTACAAGGTAGGCAATGGTTGTCACATTCCTTGATGGTGGAGGAGGCTGGGCTAACAGTGATTTCAAGGCCCATCAACTTCAACATCATTCAGAATAATTTCAAGGTCAGACAGTAGCTTTGCTCACTACTTCGTTGCAAGCATATTTCAAAATTATCTTGTCCATGACATGCAAGAGCACTTCCAGGCAGGTGGCATGTCCTGTTACAAAGAGTGTGGTCTTTGGAATCAAATAGACATTGATTGCTACATGCAATACCTGGGTGGCATTGCCCTCAGATGCCTTTTTGATAATTCCAAATGGCCTTCACATTCTTGAAAGATATATGTAGAGATCTTCAGGAATATAAGCAGATCATATAATCTGTGATAAAACGCATTTATGAGCATGAATAAAATAAAGCCACTGAGCTGCAGATGATGGAGCATCATAGATCTCACTCACCATCTGAGGGCCTCTTCCAGAGCTCCCTTATGGTGCTCCAGGTTGAAATGTACACTTCAAAGACTATGAAATAATGCATATCACCAACTTTCTAGGTGACTTATGAATAGATACAATGATAAAAGTTGTATATTGTGTATACCAAATGAGATCATATATACCATCACCTGTCACACAGAAGGAATTTGATACATACTAATATACTTCTAATTCTATTCCCAGTTTCTTTCTACATCTAGCGTTCCATGATTAACAATGTTCTAGTTTGCTAGCTGCTGGAATGCAATATACCAGAA
The DNA here is from genome assembly GCF_023851605.1 of Tamandua tetradactyla. Classification (NCBI taxonomy): domain Eukaryota; kingdom Metazoa; phylum Chordata; class Mammalia; order Pilosa; family Myrmecophagidae; genus Tamandua; species Tamandua tetradactyla. The sequence continues at coordinate 10,648,608 of NC_135352.1, forward strand.
ATGGAATGGCTTTTAAAAAGGGAAATTTAATGAGTTGGTAGTTTACAGTTCTAAGGCCAAGAAAATGTCCCAATTAAAGCAAGTCTATAGAAATGTCCAATCAAAAGCATCCATCCAGGTAAAGATACCTTGGTTAAAGAAGGCCGATGAAGTTCAGGGTTTCTCCCTCAAGTGAGAAGGCACATGGGGAACACAGCCAGAGCTTCTCTCTCAGCTGGAAGGGCACATGGCAAACATGATATCATCTGCTAGATTCTTGTCCTGGTTTCCTGTTTCATGAATCTCCCTGGGAGGCATTTTCCTTCTTCATCTCCAAAGGTCGCTGGCTGGTGGACTCTGCTTCTCATGGCTATGTCGTTCTGCTCTGCTGTCTCTGAATCTCCCATTCTCCAAAATGTTTCCTCTTTTATAGGACCTCAGAAACTAATCAAGACCCACCTGAATGGGTGGAGACATGTCATCACCCAATCCAGTTTAACAACCAGTCTTGATTACATCACATCTCCAGGGAGATGATCTGATTACAGTTTCAAACATACAATGCTGACTAGGGATTAGAAGAAACAGCTGCCTTTACAAAATGGGATTAGGATTACAGCATGGCTTTTGTTCTATGTCCATAAAACATTTCAAACCAGCACAAACAATAAAGTACTCGATACCAATAAAAAAAGCACATTCTATAGTGCATTGTTCTGGCTTCTGTTCCATATATGCATAAAGTTTCTACTTAGATGGGACATAATTCAATTTAGAGGGGAAGCCCAAGCTTCAAGGGAAAAACCATCTCTTCCCTCTGAATCAAAGGTTGGTACTCAAGCAAGAAGGGCTGAAATTTAAGCTTTAATAATAATAAAAATGATAATAATAATACTAATTTATCCTAGCTTGTCAGTGTGATAGTTAAAGTCATGTGTCAGCTTGGCCTGGTGATGGTGTCCAGTTGTTTGGTCAAGTAAACACTGGCCTGACTGTTACTGTGAGGACATTTCATGGATTTAAATCATTAATCATTGGTGGCATCTGTGGCTGATTATATCTACAATCAACAAAGGAGATTGCCTCCAGCGATGAGAGAAGTCTCATCCAATTAGTGGGAGGCCTTCAAGGGAGAAGTGATGATTTTAGTAGTCAGAAGGAAGAATCGCCATCTCTTCTTCAGCCAGTAAGATGCTCCTGGGGAATTCATCAAACCTACACTGGAGTTCCCAGCTTGCAGCCTGCCCTATGGAACTCGGACTTGCCCACCTCCACAGTTACGTGAGCCAATTCCTAAAATAAGTCTCATACTATTTACACTGTATACATCAGTTCTGTTTTCCTGGAGAACCCCGACTAATACAATCGGCTTCTAAAATCATGTGGCCACTTATTGATATTTGCTTTAGGCAATGCAGGCACTAATCTTTCCGGCCCTGGCGGAGATATTTTAATTCCATAGGATAAATTGCCTACTTAGGGGCTGCATTGGGTATACGAGAAGCATTGCATTTACTAAATAGACCCACATTCCCTGTTTTATCCAATCTGGTAAAAGGATGAAAAGAAAGCAAAGAATACAATTTTGGAAAAGAGAAATTTTTGCTACATCTTGGAGAGGTCACTGACTCTCTCTGACCTTTGGCATTTCAGTCTCCTAAATTAAAGTCATAATGATATTTTATGACCTCCCTATAGTGGAGGTGATGAACATCAAGAGAGTTTGGCAACTATGGAAGCAAAAATGCACGTAAATTTATACTACAGGTATAGTTGCAATTCTAATTTAAAGTTTAAATAAAGTAGAGGGAGATTATACATACATTAATTGTTTCATTTATTCTTAATTTTCCTACTGCAGTGTTTGCATTTTCTAAATTAATTTAATCCTTATGGGACTAAATCCAGAATAAACAAGCAAATATAGATTAAATATTTGAATTATGGTAGGGTCCCACAGTTTGATAAAGGATTTCTTTAAATAGAGCACCATGTGGAACAAAAAACAATTCCGTTTAGAAAAGAAAGGCTAGCCAGAACTGACTTTTCAAGCACAGCTGTGGGATGTTTGCTTTCTAACATCCTAGTTTAGAGATTCATGTTCTCCCCAAGCTCAGTAGCAATTGTTATCTCAGTTATGCGTTTTTGAGTTCCCTAGAATCCTTCCACAATTCCCCTCCAGCTCCATCAGTGGTACTGCCATCTACTGCTGGTACCATTGTTTCCTGCTGGGGACAAAAGTACCCCATCAAGCCCCCGCTGCATACCACTTTGCCACTCTGGCTGCTGCGACAGTTACCTGCCAGGCGCAGACATATCCCAGTGAGAATCACCTAGATCCTAACACATCCTACAGGTATTTATTCTTGATGCTCCCTGGGCATCAAAGTCTTTCCCCAGGTACTATCCTTGTTCCTTGCCCAGGTACTATCCTTGTTCCTTGCCACATACAGCAATATGACATTGCCATATCAAAACTGTTTTTTTTGGTAGAGAAGGGGGAGCATGCCTCCTTTCCATTTAGATTTCAGTCTGTCAGCTGGATCTTGAAGCAGTGCTTGTATTCCAACATTATAGAAATATATTAGTAAAGCACAGTTATTTTTTTTCCTCCTCTTTATATTCAGACTCCCTCTCTCCATAGCACATAGACATATACGTCAACCAGTTGGGAGACAATCGAGATGACAGACACCACATTTTACTCAGTCATCCTTGCTCTCCGTTGGGTAAGTCTGTCTCCATGGGTCAAGCTCTGGTTGCCAGGCAACTTCTTCTTTCAGAATGAGAACCCTCCCAAGAGGGCCCTCAATCCACATGCAAACAGGCTTCTGGCAGCTGCTCCTACCAGTTCAACAGACATGCCCTGGCATGTCTGAGTGTCTCTCTTAGCTAAATTGAAATCCCCATTACATTAATTGAAGGGACCACAGATTATTCATTCTTTTTTTTTTTCTTTAGTGAGATATTTTTTCTTTTCTGATATATTAGATACATAATCAAAGAACAATATTATAATCCGTTGTCACTTATAAAACCATCCATGTTTATGTTCCAATCTCCTTACCTCCATTGCAAATACATTCTTTTTACATTTATCGAATGCAGAGAAGAATCTTGAAGGAATTAAATTGCTGTCCGCTGTAGAGCCTTATGAGCATATCTGTTGAAAATTATGCGCTAAGGCAGCAGATCTGAACAATATTTGTTAAGGACTTTAGAAGTTCCAGGCACTGTGCTAAGCATTCAGGCCAAAGGTGAATCCAATGTAATCCTCAACTTGTAGGAACTCAAAATTAATTGTACCTTAGCCGTAAATGTAAACATAACATAATGTGGTGTGTGCTACAGTAGATAATTTGAAAACCAAACAGAAGTCCATCCTTCCCAGAAGATGGACTTTGCTTTGTTGAGAAGGAATATCAAGCTACCAGCTGTGATCCTTAATGTGGTCTGGGATTTTCATTCGCGGAGGTCAGCCCTACCCTGTTATCCATACTCATGACTATATCGTGATAGCCACACAAACTGCCTTCCCTTTGGGATCAAATCTCCTAATTTTCAGAACAGGCCTGGTTATCCTAGTGATGAGAACTACTTGTCAGCACTGTTTCTACAAGCCACTATGCCCCATAGAACAAAGCAGTCACCTCTGAGGCATCTTAACCCACTGCTAGCCCAGCTTAGTCCCCCCTGATAGGTTAGGGAAGGTTTGCCAGGTTCTGTGAAGGCTGAATTGAGATTTAAATCCTTAATTTCCTGAAGACTGTTGGGGCAGGTACTGATGTAGCTTTTCAAATATTAGGTTGAAAATTATTTGAAGCGCTTTTAGCAATTCTAGAAAAAAAGGGAGACCATAAAGGAGCCCTTATTCCCCTGCGAACTCTCGGGATCTCAACTGGGTAACACTTACCCCATGGAAGATGGAAAGATGAGGAGTAGCACCAGGGGAATTCTCCTGAAGCATAACAGACAGCTTCAGACAAATGTCACAGTGCCTGACACAGCACAGCAGAGTGGAGCGCATTGGATAAATATATAGGAGTGAGCAGTGAGGGAGTGAATGCATACAAACATGGGGGAGGGAATGCGTTTCATGCCTGGGTCAGTTAAATGTTACTACTATCATGAATAACTTAAAAGAGAGAGACAACCTGGCTTCCATCAGAATTTGCCTTCCCTTGCTAAACCACCAAAAATCATCTATTACTGTGGAGAGAATGGTCTTCATTTAAAAACAACAACTTTCTTAAATGGCTTTCCAGGATGAGTCTGACCAAGTAGACCTCTCTATAAGAGGAGGTGATGGATGGAAATGGTTAGAACTGGGCCTTTGAACATAGACAAAACTTGATTTCTAGCACCAGAAGTTACAGGCTGTATGAATGAAATTAGGCAAGATTCTTAACATAGCTGAGCCTCAGTTTTTTCCATCTGTAGTATGGGACTGATAATGCTGATCTCATAATTCTGTTATGAAGATTAAGCCCAGCACAACACTTCACATATAGCTACAGTCGTATCTGCTTACACTGATTGCACTTGTCTCAGCCTTCCCTCTTGGACTGCTACATAAGCATTTCATTAAATCTCTTAGAACAAATGTTGGCAGCCTTTCCAAAAAGAAAGCTCAGAGACATCCTAGGATCTTCTCAACTCAAACTTGATATCCAATTGGTCATTAAGTCCATTTCCTTCCATATTATAAATTTCTCTTCTACTCCATCTCCTAGTCTCCACCTTTCTTTCCATTAACTAGATTAAGTCCTGATGATTCCCACTCAGTTATAACATTACTCTGCTTCCTAAATTCTCTACCCTCTCCCTCCACTGCATTGCCATAGTGCCTCGATGTCCAGAATTAATGTTAGAAATCCCAATTCTGAACTTGTCACCCTCCCACTTAATTGCCTCCAATGCTGAAGTTGATGACCTTATTTAAAAATTTCATCTCTGGTCGCCACATCAGCCTTATGTTTGAGTTTAACTCCAACTCAACTGCTATTTGCATCCTCAACACCAACATAAAAAGACCCTGCTCTTTCATTTCTCTGGGCATTTATAACACCCAGCTAAATCATAATCTTCAGAGAGTAGTTCTCTTTTCTGTTTTCTTGTACTGCTTTGTAAAATCATGATTGTAGTACCTTTAAATTCCCATTAAAACCATTAGCAAGCAGTTGCTGTATGACAGATGATGCTTTAGATGCTTTTATATATAAGTGACCTGAAACAATATTCTTTTATGATTATCTAATACTTATAGGTAAATAAACTAAGCTCCAAGAGGTTTAGTAATATGCTGAAGTTCACATAACACCTAAATGGCAAAATTGGCAGTAAACACATGATGCAAGATTCCAAGTCCTGTGTTCTTTTCACTAAAGTATAATTTCTTCACCAAAGTATAATCTCAGCTGCTCATGCTGCAGTTATTTATGTATTACTTTCCAGGACTAGAATGTGTTCTCTCAGAAGAATGAGATGTGTTCAAGTGAGATATATTTTATTCTTTGCATCATATTAGCCTAGTGTCATGCATATTACATGAACTTTGTAAATGTTTGTCAAATGAAAAATAGCTTTCTGTGAATGAATGGGCTTTGAATGACTCTTCCAGGGTCGATTTTGAAAGTGGTTATGGAGACAACACTCAAAATTGACTCTCAAACATTAGGTGGGCAGACAGTATGGTTCTGGCTATGTGGAAGAATGGACATTGGCTCCATTTAAAGGCCAAAAGGGGGATGTGGCTAAACCAATGACCATGTGGCAATGAGCAGTGTCTCCTGGGCCATATGTGATATTTGTGTCTTAGGTTGCAACCCTCTTTGGAAGTAGGGTAACTGTTTACATGTAGTCCCTTGGGAAGTCATGTATCGCTTGTCTGAAGCTTCCTTCATTTCCATTTTAACAGAAAATCTTTATCACATAGCTTCCACCCAACTAGTTATCTTTCCATCATCTCTTTCCGAAGATAGCAAGTGGAATAGAACCAGAGAAAAGCACTGTTTCTGCAGGAATGCTTTTCTATCTCAGCCAAAGCCTAGCTGCCAAAACAGCCTGTGCCTTCAGTGCCTCTATTTTTTTTTATTTGAAGAACAAAATCTGTGAAGCTCAGTGTCCCCAACAAAGATAATTAGTATTAGAGGTTGTGTGCATATGAAACCCTGCAAAAGCATGAGGTAATTCGGCATCTGCCAGAATAAGAAAAAGTATATTAGTCTCCTGACTTCTCTGCTTGAGCCTCGTGCCCTAAAGCAGCTGTCTGCTAACCTAGGCCCTGGCTGCACAGTGGGGGGCAGACATAGTTGACCGAAGTCCAGACAATTGGATGGAGCTGCCTCCATCAGTGTCTTCAAGGTCCAGCAACCACAGATAATTTCAAGGTCAGACAGTGGTTTTGCTGATTACTTCACTGTAAGCAGATTTTAAAAAAGATCTTGTAGATGCAGAGTTACCAGGTGTCTATTCCAAGGGAAGATTTCTCAGTGACTTTGCTTGATCTTAGTGAAAAAGTAAAAATTTTACAACACTTTCCATCAGCTGAAGAATCATCCTGCATATCTCCTATTTGCTCTACTCGTGCAGTTGCCTACAGGCAAATTGGAACCCATTCTGTAGAACAATTCTATGGCTGAGCTATTACAGAACACCTAATTAAATTAAGCCATAAGGCAGAAGGAAACTGTGCCATAACCTTCATAATCTGTGAAACCTTTAATTGTATGCCAAACATCAATTTCCTAAAACTGGGGACTGCAGCACATCACCAGGAGACCAAATCTCTAAAATGAACATTGCGATTGTTTACACTGCATGCAGGGAGGCTGAGCCAAAAAATAGAGGAGGGAGTAGAGCCAAAGAGCTGGCCATGTGAAGGAGAAGTGTACTGTAGACAATGACCTTGAAATCTGAATTAGCTCCTGCTAAGTGGTTGGAGCTAACTATCATTTCCATTTCTGAATCTGTAAAATTGTTTTCTTCCCTGGGAAAAAGAAACATCTGCTCTACCAGGCTAACTCAGTTCTGAGTGAGTTTGATCTCTTGTGTTTTGGTATACCTGAGTGAGCAAACGGGGCCATCTTCCTGGCAGCAGGGAAACCCTGTAATCCCACCTTTTGATGATATACACCCTCTACCAGCTTCTCTAGCAGAGCTCTTCACAAGAAGGGCAGCTCTAACCAAAGCTAGCAAGGTTGCTGAGCTTGGGAACATGGTCTCCTTCTCACTGCTGGACAAGCTAGCTTTCCTGTGCACAAAAACCCAACAAAGAAGTCACATTTGTTGAGCACCCACTATGTGCCAAAACATAGTGCTAAAGCTTGGACAGACAATAATTATCTTGTTTAATCTAGCCAACGAATTTGAAGCTCAGGGATATGAACTTGCCCAAGTTGTCCAAGTAAAGAGAAAGGATGCAAACCTAAGTCTTGCTGGTTTCAGAGCTCCTGCTCTTCTCACCTTAGTATTATTTGTTATTTGTTTTACCATAATGTAAACAAACTCTAGGCAAAGTCACACAGTACTAGTCAGCCTCCAGAACGAAATGTAGACATATGAGTATTAAGAAAGAACAGGAGGTCTCTACTTTTGAATTTTCTTTAGTGTCTTTAAAGTATGACTACCACCATGACCTAATAACAGCTGAAGAGTTGCCAGTTCCCCTTTATTGGCTGGGTGAGTGTGGGCCACCCAAGAGGAGTCATAGCTATATTAATAGTTTATTCGGAATCCTTTGGACTTTGATTTTGTAGGAAAAATAACCCCCTGGCTTCATCTTGGAGCACAGGTGTTCTGACTGCAGAACTTGTTCAAGAACAAGCTCCTGAGATTTTTGTGATTCAGCATATGGCTTGATGACCCAGTGCGTTTTAGGGGAGTTTGTGATGTCAGGAGAAAGGTGGTACCTGCTATACCAGGTGTTATGCATGATGCTGTCACGTTCTGGCATTATGGAATAGGTAGCTGAGGAAATTCAGACTGAGTCAGACAAGCACTGAGTTTGGCAGGGACTATAGGAAGCACAGTCAACTCAATGCCAGTGATGCCCCATTGTGCTGATATTTTCAAGAAGCTTGGCAATCATTTCCAATCTAACTGTCTTTCCTCTGAACTTTAAAGTTGCATAATTTTCCATTGACCACCAGGAAACTAACCAGAAAAGCTTAAATAACTACCAGGTTATAATCTTTTAATTATCAAGTGACTTCAATTTTGGGTCAATCTTAGGCACATGAGATTTAAAGAAACAAAACAAAACGTCACTTTCACATTTTAAATGGACAATTTGACACTTTTATTTTTCAAAAGTAAAGACGACGTTACTTCTAGACCAGGTAAACTATTGAGAAAAGGAGTTTTGCCTGGTAAAGGGCAGGGCCCTGCAGCTAGTTGTGCTGTACCTAACTGTGGAATGGAACCACCTAGAAAATGTCACTGACCACTCGATCTTACAAATCACATCTAATTAGAATAATAACTTGGATCATTCCCTGTCTTATAGAGCATGCTGGTTTCATATGATTTACTCAAGTAGTACATTTAAAAAATTTGACGAGGGACTGATATGGGCAAGGATCTCTTTGTCCTTTTCCAAGGTTTGGGCTTGGTTGCAATGCTCTGGTCAATTTGAAAGTCGTCTCTATATGACTGACCTGGTGAGCCATGCCCAGTTAAAAGGCTTTATTTACAGGCCCTTGCAAAGAAGTGGGAAGGCAGAGGTAGGATGGAAAGGAAGAGCTAATTTTAAGTCAGGGTCCATGGGTGAAGAAGGAGCCAAGACCAAGAGTAAGAGGTAGTTTTGGTTAATTCTCTATAACATTGACTTAAAGCCATGGACCTTTCCATCCCATGGACTCTGACCTTTGGTAATTTCGATCATGGTATAGCAAGCCTGTGTCCCCTCTCCTTGCTTCTGATTTTGTTTTAATAACTTGCTGGCTACTCTCTTTTGATCTTTTAAAATGTCCGTGATTTCCTGGACTCCTCACATGCTTGTCAATCTACTGAATGTTCAGAGTCTCTAACTAATGATTTATTCTGTAGACATTTTCCAGCAACTACCATTGTCCATGCACTCTGCTGGACACTGGATATAAACAAATTGGACAGTGTCTGAGCCCTCAAGGACTGCATGGTTTTTGAGGGAGGAATTCAGTTATCTAAAAGTTTTGAGGTAGGTGGAAAATGCTGTGCAGAAGAATGCATAACATGGTATAATATAGCAAATAGGGAACACCTAACACCTGGGAAAGGTGGAAATTTGTCAGGAAACAATTTTATGAGAAGTCAACTCGTAATGAGTAAAAAAGAAGTTTGTCAGAAGGATTAGTGGAGAAGGGAGTTCCAGTAAAAGCGATGATCTAGCACAAGTGCTGGATAACATAATCAGCACATCACTGTTTCCTAAGATATGTGGATGACTGCAGGTTGTATCCAAAATGATTTTAGGAGCTAGCATGAAATAATAATATTGACTCAAATAGTCCAAGTAACTTCCCTGTCAATTCTGTCTCAGTCCTGATTAATTCAAGGGATAAATCTTTCTGAGTTTCCCACATGTATTTTCTGCCTCTACAGCACTTGCTTATCTCCTTTTTTGTCAAAGAGACAAGAGGCCTTGGGCTCAGAGACTTTAGCAGGCAACAATGTCTTGTTGGAACTTTATAACATAGTTCCACTTTTTATTACCTTTATTTTTACAGTTTTATTTTGATCATGGCAACTGATTGCAGTTTTTTCATTCACAGCATTGATACAAAGTTTCATTTGAAATGACTTTATTTTAGTTAAAAATGCAGTCAATTTAAGAAAAACACGATGCTAAAAATAATACAGGTGGTACATGAATATATGGTAAAAATCATGAAGTTGGTATGTCCGTGACAAACACTGGTGTGGCGTAGTTGGAAAATCAAAAATCATAAGATGGGAGTGAATGATGAGTGTGGGAGATAAGCTCTAATAGTGTCGCAGAATCAAGACTGTGAAGGGTCTCCTATGTCAAGCCAAGGAAGAGTTAAACTTAACAAGGAGCCATGGAAAGGTTATAGCCAGGAGACTAAAAGGATAAGGTTTGCACATTAGAGAGAACCTTCTAGAAAGATGTAAAGTATGGCCCAGAGATGCTAAAGGAAGCAGATCAGTTAAGGTCTGCTGTTACATGGTCCTTGCCATCAGAGATTTGAGATCAGGTGAAAGATGAAGAGTACATGGTCATAGGTGGAAGCAATGGGCCTAGGAAGGAGGGGGCACACGGCGCTTGACATGTCACTGGTATGTATAATTGCCATTGTCATTTGTTAGATGTGGAGAGAGAAATAAAGAATATTGCTAAGATTCTGGCTTGGCCAGCAGGTGACAGGTAGCCTATGAACCAGGTGAGGGGATATTTCCCCTTGGTGGCTCCTTTGCCTTAAAACTGATGGGATTTTGACCCTGAGTAGAACCGTCAATTTCATAATTCTGCTTTAATAACTCTATAGCATGAGTCCAAAGTCATCCTTCTTACATTTGTTTCTAGAGATCTAACTCCCCAGGCAAACAGAGCAGAATCCAAAATGTAGGATGGAGTTAGCATCTTGTCAAACAAATAATGGAAAAGATTAATACTCCATGACTCTGTCCCAGAACTTCCCCAGGGACCTGCAAGTATCCAACCAGGACTTCCTGGTTATCGAAAAAAAAAAATTACTTTCAATCCCTATTTCAACCCAATAATTTCTGGATAATTTCTGTCCCAAGTATGTAGTTATATGGTCCTATGCCATCAGATCTTCGAAATCAGAGGAAGAGAAGAGAAGGAAAGAGGACTATAATCTAAGGAATTACTAAGAGAAATCTTTGTCTTGGAAGAAGGATATTCTGAAAGGAAGATGGAATCTTAGCAAAGCGACTCTTGTGTGAGGGTGGAATCATCTTCTAACTGGAAAGAACCTGATTACAGGGAATCTGGGGACTCTGAAAAAGTGGAAAGTGGCTCTCACACATGCCAAATCCATTCTCTTTGTTATTTTTCATGGTGGAGAGAGCCTAGGATCCAAGGGGATATTGTCTTTTTGGTTGCTCTATTGTCTGTGAAAATACTCACCCAAGAAGCACCCTCCTTTTGTTCAATGTCATAGCTTAAGAAAGATAAGAAGCACATTGCTGGCTCTCTGACAAAGAGGAAAAGTTCATTTTAGTCTCAGTTGTGAGAAATCCAGGGTCTCTAAATAACTACCCTAGCCTCTCTCTCTCTCTCTCTCTCTCTCTCTCTCTCTCTATATATATATATATATATATATATATATATATTATCATATAGAATAATTCTGCCCATCCACAAATCTGATAACTGACACCACGAGAGAAAGTCACCCACTGCCGTTGATGTAGGAAGAAGTTTTAAAGGATCGAATCCAAAATGCATGCATTATTATTTAAATGCATAAATTAGTAATTGCTTCAAGATCAGGATGAGAAAAATAATTGTTTTATGTTTGGGGTGAAAAGCAAGTAGAGCCTAGAGAATTACTGGAGAGATAAAAGAAGTGGGTGATGAATATCCGTAAGTAATGTGCTTTCTTACACCTGAGATTTCATCTGAGAAATGACTCCTCCAATTTTTCGCTATGTAGACCTTTGCTTGAATTGTACTTTTTGAAGAAAATGGAATATTTCTAAACATCCCGGCTGCAAACTAAGGCAAATGAATATGCCCAGATATCCTATCAGCTTAGGATCATTTTATCGTTTGTTTGTTTTACTAGGTGTTTGCAACTAAATTTCTAGGTGTATGAAAATTCTACAGAGTCATGTTTAAAAATTTCTGTGTAATTGTATTGAGGCATTAGAAATTAGAGAGTTGGTATAAAATGGTATGGCTACATATGAAGCTAACTGTACTTATGATGCCTTATAGAATACCTGACAGTAAGATGCAATTCAGTGATTATACTGTTCAACATAGAGTTGTTTTTAGAAAGAAATTTGATTACTGGTCCAAGATTGGATAAAGAATAAAATATGTTCATTTGGTCGTGTTGTGTACTATAAAATGTGCCATTTGGAACTGAGAAACCTATATTCCAAAACTTAAGAATCTGGAGGTGGGGAGAGCAAATGGAAGGCTCCATTTGAATATGACTCACTCCTTGCTAGTCATATTCTAGATTTCTCACATTCATTCAATTCTCACCACATCCTATCCCTCTAAAGTTTGTTATATCCCCAGGTCAGAGATCAGGAAATAGGCTTGGAAGAGGAAATTAATTGTCCAAATTCATGAAGTTCCTAAGTGGTAGGAACAGTACTTTGACTGCAAAGCCCTCCCCTTTTCACTACACATATATAGTGAATTCATATATATGTTTATATGCATAGTGAATTCATAAATGTATATATGTGTGTATACTGAATTCAGTTGTGGTTACATTTCTTTTCCTTTCAAAGCTTAGGGAAAGGTGCACAGAGATACTAAGCCAAAGAAAACAAATTGGGTTCCAGAATAACTCTAAAACAAAGCTAGAAGGGCCCATATTCTTCCAAACACCAAATTGGAGTTGGATATAACATGTGTCTATAAAATAAGGTGGAAAATGAAGAAGCTGTTTGTGCTTGGATGGGAGTGGGTGATGCAGCAGAGCACGATAGAAAGAAATAGGATTGTAGTCAGAAAACTTGGCTACACATATGATCTCTATAACTCACTAGATGCATAGAGTCAGGGAAGTCTTGTAACTTCCCCAGTCTGAACTATTCTCATCATATATAATACCTATACCCCACAGAGTCAAGAGGATTGAAAACTGTAAAGGATATTTTAACCCATAAATATCATGCAAATATTATCTATATTTAATAGTTGCTTTCTTTGCATACAAGCAAACCTATACATAACCTGTACACATGAACATAAAGATGTTTAAACCTACAGAGGCAATTCTCTAACTTCTTTAGCACTCTCTGGGGTGGGAAGAAATGTCTTTTCCTTCATTGAGTTCTGCCCTTCCCTATAAGTCCATATTTAGGGTAAGGGCTAGGAAAAAAGAGTCATGGGTGAAATCAATACCCCATTCTTTGTCTTCTTTTTAGAGATTACTGGTATTTCTGTCTTGATCCATTTTTTTTTTTAAAGGACCAGGTGGATCATTATAGATTTGCTCCAGAAAACAAAACCCTTTCTCTATTCCTTATAGGTGGATGATGTTTTGAAAAATCAACTGAAGTTCAAAACCAACAGCTAATCAGAGAAGTCCAACAATTTCAGTACCAGGATGTGAACAGAAATCCAAAGGTACCTTCGAGGGTGGGATGTGATGTGATAATGCTGCAGCTTCTTGTAGCAAGAGGGTGATTTTGTCTTTTATTAACTGAGGGCATTTTTTTTTCCTATCAAATTAATCTTTTGGAGTAACAGGTTCCATAAATTTATTTTATTTCATCAATTTCAGAGGAAATAAGACAGAAAATGAGTGCAAGACAATTCATGTCAGGTCATCAAAAATTTTCATTCCATATGGCATCCTAAGTTTCTAGCTTTCAGAACTGTGTCATTTACCTCCAGATACCTGACATCAAGTTCCTTTGTTATTTGTCATCAGGACAGACAACAAAGGAACCTCATTACTGGGAAGACATTAAAGATTTAATATCAAGTTAGAAAATAGAGATCATTTGCTAATTTGCTGTGCTGGCCTGGGGTTGACATTAAGAATCTATGCGGGTGAAGTGAATGCAGAATTGAAATAAATGTCCGGAGTTAATTTGCTGATATCATCTGTGAAACTCCATTCTTTGCATAGCATCCTCTGCCACACACATACACTCCTGGATCAAATATCAAGATACCTTAGATAAACTATTTTCGGCTGAATAACTAAGCTAGCTGCTTGTAGTTTTCAACTTGGGTAGTGGACAAAGCCTCAGCCGAAACTGGAAGGCAGAGGAAAATGACTCAGTCTTTACTATTGAAATAGTCAGTGCACTCCCTGATTTGATGAATGGCTGTTTGGTTGGATGACTATAGGACAAGTAAAAGAATGTGGCGTTCTTTTTGGTTGGATTTGGTGTGTGTGTAATGGGGGGCAGTAATCCAAAGATGATACAAATTTGAGGATATTGGGTGGTATTGGAAATTCTTAAGAGTAAGAACAGAGCACAAAGGGCATGACTGAAGATTCCTAGACATCCATACTGTTTTTGGAATTATGCAACTGGAGCCATTACCAGGTAGGAGCAGTGTATGGATAGGAGCTTTTATGCGAAACCTCAGGGAACACTCAAACTCCAGAGGAGGCCACTGTGTACCCCAAAGGACTGCTGACCTCTACTCCACATACGTCAAAAGCCCTTACCCTGTCTGAAATGATGAGAAACATGCTCAAAGATATATCAAAAGTACCATGCAGATAGCTATCTGTTAAAATATGGCTTTTGTTTTGGCTAATTTCCATTAGAAAAGCAACATCCCCATTTCTGGGACAGAGGCCTAGGATGTGGGAAATTTCTCATGCATAGGACCCTCCCTGAGCAGTAAGATGGGCATATAGTTTGATTGTTTTTTTGTGTGTGTGTGTATGTAGAATGAGGGGGAATGAACCCAGTTTAGCCTTTTCCTCTCTTAAAACTGAGAATCAGTAATTCTGGGCCTGATGGGAAATTAATGAACTGATGCTATGGGAAAACTTAGCACGGCCAGGTTCTAACTGACTACCTTTGAGACCACTGTGGCTGTAGGACTACTTGAACCAAGAGAGCATTTGTTTTCCTTCCTGACTGAATGAGATTCCCACATTGACATTTCCATTAGTCTGAAGAAGTTTCTTGCTGTCACCACAGAACATTTTAACAACCAGCCTCCAGGCAGTCATGCCCTAAAATGTTCTCTTGATGTGTTATTGTCTATGGGGGAAGAAGGAAATGTCAGGTCACGTGGCTTGGTTGTGGCCCCTTCAATGAGGAATACGGTGGTAAAAAAGAATCAGTAGGCAGAAAGTGATTCATGAAAAGGCAGTGTGGCAAAAACAACGAACAGATGAGATGATCGTGGAGTCCACTGGACACACGAAATGAGTACAACTGCCATGTTAAGATGATAGGTGCTGGTCTAACAGACTGAAAGATTAGTCTGCTGAGCAACACTCCCAGGTATCCATAGAGTAGCATTTTTTATTGCAGTATGTCACTCATGGAAAATGAACAAAACTTTAAATAAATCACAATTACTTATTGCTTAGTATTTTGGATAATAAATTCTTTAGTTTATCAGTACCTCACGGTCCTCAAATGTGCATTCTTCAAACAGTTTCAATTACATATACATTCTTTCTCCTGAACAATAAATTATTCTTCAAAAAAGGAAAGGAAAAGGATACATAATTTCAAAGCAAAGGAAAACTAAAAAAAAAAACAAAAAACAAAAAACAAAACCACACACATATATTTTGACATTTATCTTCAACTTATATGAAAACAACTCTCTCTATATTGTTAGATGCTTACATATAAATAATAAAGGACATTATGTTATTTACAATGTTACACAGTAAGTTAAGAGAATAAAAACTGATCTTTAACTCATAAAGACAGGAAATGATTTAAGAAAACATCCAAATAAATGTACAATATGCTATTTACAAAATAATCTGTAATAGAACGTGTGATACGTGGCCATTTCCTTTGTCTATACTTCTCTGCAATGCTTCATGGGTATTGTGGGATAGAAATCTCTGTGGCTGGTGGAATGTAGCCAGTAGTGAAAGATAAGACCAGGCTTTCCTTCTTTTCACCAAAATTAACCATGTACTTTTCAATCCCAGGCCAAAAAAAAAAAAGGAAAGGAATAGTTACTGAGCAAGTTACCCTGGATATACTCAGTCTATATCAAGATGTTGATACTGAAACAAGGAAGAGATGACATGTTGTCATTGGGGAAGACACTCATATACACCCAATGCAAAGTGCCACTTTTGTAGAGAGCAGGAGACTATCCAGGCATGTAAATAATAATAATAATAGTGTTATACCAGGCAAGAAGGAAGAGGGGGGTCAGTAAAAGAATCTTGAGGAAGATAAAGGAGATTTGCATATGCTATCCATATATATTAGGCTCCACTATTTACCCCTCAGTGAGATATGATTTTGGACCCTGGAAATAAAGTTGCTGTCAAACATCTGGGCAACTTGAAAACTCAAGACATAGCTTTAAAACCCAAGACAACTTTCCCTATGTCAGGGACATGGATTCATACTACTTCATTGTATTGCCACTGCACTGCCTGAGATTATAAGCAGGGATGATTGCGAAAGACGTGGCAATTAAGCATCACAAAGATGTCCATGTGAAAAAAATCTGGATGCTGTAGCAGGTAGCCCTGAGCTGTCAGCTGGACTTCGTTTTCAAGAGAAGCTCTTGTTTTAAGGATGGAAAGACTGTCCCATTGAACATGCCACCTCTGTGAGTGACTGGAAACATGTTGGAAATAAAATTTCCTCTTGCCCTAAATTTTCATATATACTTGCAATTTGAAAAAATCTCATCATGAGGAAAATATTGTTCCTTACTCTCAACAGAAGATTCTGTTTATTCCTAAAATTCGCCAGAATGGGACACCTGCATACCCCCAATGCCCAAAGAGCTTGGAACAAATGTTAGGGGTCTAATCAGTGGTATGAATTTCTTTATGGATATGGGCAGAGGATGAGGCAAGGCATTCAACATGGCAGTTAGAGACCCTCTTTGGGCCAACTGTCTTCTTCTCCTGTTACCCCTGTCATGAGCTTGCTCATTTCCACAAAACTGGGAAATCAGTGCAGCATGTGCAGCTTGACAAGGGCTCCTGGGGTAGATTAAAAAGCAAAGAAAAAAAAAAAGCAAAGGAAGACACTGTTGACACAGAGGAAGCGGTATGTGACCAAAGAAGAAAAACCCAAGCTGCCCTGTCATCAGAGTAACCTCAAGGACTTGAAGACAGACAGCTCTGTGCATTGTAGTAACATGTAGGAGCTGAATGACATGACTTTTCCCCAGCCTAAGGTTTTCTTGCATGCCATTTCTTCCATTTTATTTTTAATAGATTCAGTTCACATGCAGGCAAGAAGCAGATGCTTTCACTGGTTTCATGCCTGGCATTGTGAACCCCCTGCTAACCACGTGTCTCCTTGGCTTCTGGAAGGCCACTTGAACCTTATAAAATGCCAGCCCTGATTTGACAGATATCAAGCAGGGCATGAAATGGGCCCAACATTAAAAAACAAACAAACAGAAAAAAACTCTCTTATTTTCCCAATGTTAGCACTTACTTAAAATGTTAATACCTAAAGGCCTTCTTTACAATCATAAGAGAACATGCGAATTCAGACCAATTGCAGACCTGCTTTGTGATAGTACAGCAAAAGTGAAGAAAGGGAAATGTTGGGCGATGAAGGCTGTAAAATGAGGGGTCACTACTCAGGTGAGGGTCTCTTCTGCAAGGAAAGATGCAATCTTTCCAACACTATGACATCTCCTGATGAATTGACACTCATGTAAGGTTCTCACTAATCACAAACCACATGCACATTGCCCATTCCTGACAAAAATGTTCATGCATAGTTAATGACCTAATCCAGGCAATATTGCAAAGTGAGAGGAAAATAATGGAGAGAAAGGAGTGATCAAACAAAACTGTTTTAAAATGTCAACCAAGTCACACAGCTGCTCTCCACCTGTGTCTCCTATACATTCACTCTTTCTAAACACTCTACAACAGAAATAGTTCCCTACAATGAGAAGTCACCACTATGTACAGCAGGCACATTTCACATGAGAAGTATTTCAGACAAATTGCTGAGTGTGCTGTTTGGGTTGGGCTTTCTCTGCCATGACATGCCTCTTCTTGAGCTGAGAAGACACAACTAATCGTGAGTTCCAAGATGAGTGAAAAATGTAAGTCAGAAATGATTGCAGCTTTACCAGCCATGGTTTGATCTTCAGCTGGATGAAGCTGTGTACCATTCCCCCAGGAAGGGGAATTAAGTCCTCTTGTAAGGTGCCGGATTTACCCTGATAGCAAACCAGAACACATTTTCTAGGCAATCCCTGCAACTGTTCCTTTTGTCCAGTAAAATAAATCAAAATTAAGTAAATGGTAGCTCCTTTTAGTAAAAGCAAGCTGTCATCTGATTACTAATATAGTTTTTTTTTGTAAATCACAGTATTACTTTCTTCCTAATATTTAACATTACTTAATGCAGTTTCCTGCTTTAATTAATAGTAGCATGCTGTTGGATCTACTATTATCTCAGAGCCCAATGAAGCAAACCTTTGGCTGGCAGAATAGACACAACTCATTTCATATACTGAATGCAAAGAAAACTTCTTACAAAAGAGGAGAGTATTTGGATGGATGTGCCATTACAAGGCGTATCAATTGGCCGCTACTACAAGCAAACAGAGAGACGGATGCAAGTCTTGCAAATTATACATCCTGTCAGCATCATAATGCAATGCACAAGAAACCAGCAAAAACTGAATATGGGAGGTTTTGCTGAAATACTGTGGAAAAGCAATCACTGGAACTGTACAAAACTTGCTCTCAACATAACATAACATAAAGGCACCATTGATATCTTTCTCATTTTGAAATACTGTAAAAAATTGCTACATATGGCACATAACACATTTTTACATACATATATTTAATTTATAAAAGTTTTTTTTCCTGTTTTCTATTTGCAGAACTGCTAAAATAAAATAAATTGTTTAATTTAAGGTGGAATACTTTATTATATAAAATAAAGTTTTACAGGTGAATCTATGTGTTTATTTATGTTTTATACAGCAATAGGGTCTTGGTTAGCAATTACACTAGACAGCCTGGCCTGCAATTCTTCCTGTGTAGAGAAGCGGCCTGCTGGGTTAGTCCTGCTGTCAGCCAGACGGAAGGCAGGTGCTGCCTCAAGACTGGCTGCCAGGGGGTTCTGTATGCCCAGGAAAGGTGTATCTTCGCCTACTCTTTCATCTTCTGTTTCGCTCTCTGAGTTACTGCTCTCAGCGCTTGTGTTGCTGTCCATTTCCGACCTGTTGGCCACGTGGCCATTGGGCTTGGTTCTTTTGGCCCGCCGGCTATTGGCGAGTTTCTTAACAGGCTCTTGAGCTGGCTCGTACTCCTGGGTTGTTTCGTACTCTTCATCCTCCACTATCCTCAGCGGGCTAGGGGGAAGGCTGTTACTCTCATGCGCAGGGTTGTGGTGGAAGGAGTTGAACTGCTGAGGGTGGTGATCATACTTCTTCTCCCGCAGCCGTGGTGGCGTCACGAGAAGGAGAGGTCTCTCTTCTTCTATGAAGGGGCTGACCGCCATGGAAGGCATGGACACCGTCATGCTGGACACAGGTGGAGACATTTCCGGAGGGGGTGATTTGGGGGAGCTTGGCGTGTGGAAATCTACAGGTGACATACGTGCCGGGGTGGTCATTGCTGACACATACCTGTGTGAGCACAGAATACCCCACATAAGTGTGGTGGAATAAGAGGCATATCGCAGGAAGGGTAAAGGGACAGAGTTCACGATATTACAGAATCAGAGAACAAAGACTTGCTATTCTCATTGGATGCTTCTCAATTTTTACACGAGGAACAGCACCCTTGAAATCTAAAGTCATGTAGCCAAGAGTTTCCTTACAGGAGCACATGCAAAGATCAGCTAAAATGCCTAGTTCTTCAAAGCTTTCAGGGTTGTCAATCACATCACAATTTTAAATAAAAGGCTATGAGCAAAGACGTGCAGGCACAGGATTTTGGAAACCTCTTAGTTTATAAGGGCCAGACTCAAGGATTTGGAAGGGAAAGAAGTATTATTTTAATTTAATACCTTCCTAGAGGCCAAGGGGTCTTAGAGAATGAAGCCCAAATGGGGAATGGAAGAAGATCTAAGATGAGTTGGTGAGGGCTGGATCTGCATGCATTTGGATCTGTGTGCCTTATTTCTCCTTAGATCAGCCTTAACTTTGTCTTATGGAAAAAGAGAGCATAGTAACTTAGATTTTTTTTCCCTGATAACAGTGCAATACTTTTGTGTGCTTTTCATTTTTCCATGAAATGTTAATTCCTAATGTTCAATTTGCAACTATCATACCTGCGTTCAAGTCATTCAAAGGTTAAGACTGAGAGAACCTTGTGTTGAATTTGTGGTTACCACAATGGATTCTACTTTCAGTCTCTGGTCTACCTACTTCCAAAACACATGGCTACATCAGTCTTTGGTTCATCTTTTGGAGCTACTCAAGGTTTGACTGTACCATTTACCTTTTGTCTTATTATGTCTTCTGAGAATCTCATCCTCAAGACACTGAGTGCATTGTTTTCACCATATCATGCTTTCTGACCCCAGAATAAGACCTGACTTTTGGCACTGAGGAGGAGGTAGCTTATTCAGAGTCACATTTCTCAGCTCTTGATAAAAATGTAACCAATGCCAAGCACAAAATGACTCTTCCCTTCACACTGGCATTCACAGAGTCTAATTCGACATGACTTGTGAAGAAGACACAGGAAACCATCATCTGAACTCTAGCTAACAGGAACAAGAAACCTATGAGATTCCCTGCTTTTTACCCATGAGTCAGAGTGATATGGATGTGAGATCCAGCTGTGCCTAAAATGGGAAAGGGTCTAGAAGATTGAAATATTTGGGGCTTGAATCTTTAGACATGTTCTTTGGGATACTTAAATTAAGCTCTCTGAGAAATGCTAATCCAAATTCAAACCAATATGTTACAGTGATTCATCTTTTTGTCTTTATGATCTCTAAATTTCAGGTATATGTTGCAGTCCTAGATAACATCTGGAGTGCCTATGGAAGCCTACCACAGCAGAGAGATGCCAATTTTAAAGATGAATACCACATCTGGTGATGAAGGAAGATTTTATACCAAAACTCCTTTTCAGGGTTTTAAAAAAATGAAATTAGAAACAGTTAGACTTCTTTAGTAGAGAAAAATATAATGATGTGAGTCTGAGCCTAATGTTTTAAATCAGTTTTGGACCCTGCCTACTTTCTCATAGATGAATTGCAGGGTGACCTCAATTCCATAGATTTGAAATACTGTGTTTGGGGAAAAGGCCCTTGATGAAGTGGTCAGCAAGTGTGATATAGCCTACAAGTCAAGAATTGATCACCTTTGTCATAAGACTTCCCAGTCCCTGAATGGAAAGAGTCTGTTATAATCATCTCCACTCATAGAGCTACCAAATAAGTGTGGATTATTGAGTACTATGTCCCTTTGGCAAGCAAAGATCAGACAGAGATGACCATAAAGTAAATGCACAGATACAAATTTACACACACACACACACACACACACACATGAATCACATATATTAGATTTGAAAACCAACAGCTAACAGTTTATGGATGGGAAGTGCTGGTAGGGTAGAATTCTCCCCAAGCACAGGTGAAAATGGATAAAAATAATATATGAACTCAATATTTCTATTTAGTATCTCTTTTTGTTTACTTTCCTCCATTCTTTGTTTTACCTTTGCTATTAACTTCTCCAACCCAACCCCATCTCCCCAGATGAAAGCCGAAACATTCTGGAATAATGGGTCATATCCAAGGCAGTATCTGCTTTGAAAACCACCTGTGAAGACTGCCAGACGCAGCATACAATACATTCATTTATTCATCCCTTGTTGGACTCTCATAAAAGGGATACTCTATGGTGGCACACAAGCAGTTGTTCCCCAGAACAGTCAGCAATGACATAGCCCTTGATCTGATTTAACTGAGGCTGGAAGGTCAGAAAGAGTGAGCACATGAGAACGTGAGGCTAGCTCAACCACTGTTTCAGAGTTTGGATAACTGGCAAATTGGAATTATAGGAGGGTCCATATAAATCTTTGATTCCATCTCTCTAATGTTACAACTGAGGAAACCAAGACCCAGAGTGGGTATGAGCCTAAGCTCAGAGCTGGGAATTCCAAGTTTGCTGCACCTTCCACATCAAATCATTTCAGCTCTTTAAGAGTCTGTTGCCTGTCAGCCACTGGAACGATGCGAGAAGCTCGGAAGAAATGAGTTCAGTCAAACAAAAAAGATGACTTCATCAACTAGTAGTACTTCTAGAACAGGCAACTGCTGCCCTTATTCTGATTAGAGTAGATTTCCTTAGGTGAGACCGCAGGTGCTCATGGGGATTCGCTTACTGGGGTTCTCCTCTGCAGTAGCTTTGCCCTTCAGTTTTACCTTTCACTGTGAGGAGAGTCTCGGTAGGAGTCAGGGGTGTCCCTGGCATGCCTGAGGAAGGTGTTACACTCTCGAGGGCCTCCCATGCCATTAAGACGTCCTCTTGGTCCCCCGGATGGGCTGCTATGCCTACTGTTTTCTACTGATGACATCATAAGGACAGAGTGACTTTCCGAAATGATGCTTTCCGTGTGTCCATTGCTCCAGCTATGGGGGAAATGTGAGAAGCAAAGAGATAATATCTGATTATATGCAAAAAGAGCTATGGAAGGAAATGATCTGACAAAAATTCCCAATTTAGAGTGCACCAGACGCTCACTACAATATTACTTGTTTCAGAATAGGGTTGTTATAAACATACTTTTTATAGAAAGGATCTTGATACAGATTGGCTTTATAAGGATACAGTTCAATCATTCGTTTACCCACATTCAACAAATATTTATTAAATGCCACTATGTACTGAGTATTCTTATAGGGTCTGTGTACTTGAGTGGCTTAGGTTAAAGAAACAATGCATTCTATGGGCAACCTTAGAAGTCTGCTGCCCTTGATAGCATGCACTCAGATATGGTTTGTCAGGGCATTTGAGAGTTTGTGGTGCTATTATTCAATTAATTCCCATGTGCATTTCCCAGGTCAATACAATCACTGGTGGAAGTCAACTTCTAAGTATCACACAGACTTTAAGACAGACTTTCCCTAGTGTAGTGAAGCAATTCAGTAAGTGGCATACCAGAAGTAAAGACAATCTCTAGAATGAATGAGGAACGACAGTGCTATGAGGTAGATACCATCATCCCTTTTTATAGGAATGGAAAAAACTGAGGCTCAAATCAATACAGCAATTAAGTGGCAGAGCCAGTTGATGTCCAAACTCTGTTGCTCGTCCAAACCACCCATTTTACTATACCTCACTGCCTCATAAGTATCTTTTGTTACCTTCTCAGGAAGAGACAGCAACAAGCAATGTGCAAAAATTCATTCCTAGAGAAATGACATGCAATGTTGAAATTCTCCTACCTGTGACTAGGCGTTTGGGTGACAGTGGTGGAATGGTGAGCTGTCGAGGTGTAATGACTGGTGGAAAAAGATGTCTCTGCCTCTCTCTCAACAACATGCTCACTGGAGATGACATTTTTAGATACGTACTGCTGGATAAACAAAGAGACGCACTGTGGAGACTCACGCAAATCAAAATACTAACATTGTTGCACACACACAAATCTATTTTAGTAGACATGCTTCAAAATCAATTCCATTTTCTCCAAGAGCCAAATGGTAAATCCCATCCTGGTTCCTGCAGTCTTTTGATTAGAAGAATAGCGTTAACAAATTACCCGCCGAATGTACGTGCAATGTGCATACAAACGTTTTTTTCTATTTTGTTTCTAATTGAAATTATGGCTAGGTTTTAATACAAATAACTGCCCAATATTCATCTGTGCTGTTGTTGCAAGTGAAAGAAGACTAACAGGTACTTGAGGGAAACAAAAGCATAAAAATGACTTGTTTTATTTCAAATTTCAAGTTAGTAGAAAAATACAAGCAAATTCTTTTTTATTTATTTATTTGCATCTAACTTTCACTTTTCCAGTGCCCATGTAGCCCTCTTGATATCATTGAAAGTTTTAACTTGTTGCTGGTCGTCATGCAACGGAAAGATTTGAAGGGGCTACATCAGTTGTCAAGGTCACAAACCTTGAAAAAGTACATGATAGATAGAGGGCTTTGGTTTAGGGCAAGTTTATTGTCACCATCAAGTCACACTAGCTATTACTGCCTTCTATCCATGAGAGAGGCTCATTAGGAAGTTGCATTCTAAATTCTATTAATATCTACACCAAACTGAGTTAAGTAGGGAAAAGGAAGAAGAAAAACTACTCTCAGATGAAATAGGGTACTTTATAGTGTCATGGACTATGGGCTTTAAAGAACTTGCTCTGTTCATGAAAAGTAAAAAAATGAACAAATTAAAGTTATTTGAAACTTTCTTGAAGCTTTAGCTGGTTCTCTGAGTGGAAAGGCTATTCCACGTGGATCTTCCTGGGAAGTACAGCTAGCTTGTTTTCAAGACAAGACGGTGAGGAAACAATTAAATTTTCCTCTGTAGTGACCTGTTTCTAGGCATGTGCTCTTTCATGCTTGCCTCTTGGAAGGCAATGTAAGTTCAGCAAATTTAATGAAAATAATATTTAACAATTAGTGTACACTTACTAAATGTCACTGGGCTACAGGTTTTATGGAGATGATCTCATTTAATGCTGCTCACAACAGCTCTTTGAAGTAGGTCATACTTGTCTGTTTTCATTACACGGAACTAAGGCTTAGAAAGCTTAAAGCCCAAAGCCACTCATTCTGCTTCCTGCATATTATGGCTTACTTAGTGACAGACTATAGTTGTGTCTGTAATGAATGTGCTTTCTACTGTGTAGAACATTCTAAGGAACACTATTAAGGGGAGGAGAGCATCAACATATGTTGACATATTAACCCCTTACAACCATCTCCTGGAGATCTTTGCTCCAAGACTAGCCAGTGGTTTAGTAATTCCTGTCTCTGGGCTTGGGTCTATGATGCATCTGCTCCACACAAAATGCACCTTTTCTATCGCATAGAAAATGATACTGAAATAGACTTTTCAAGTTTTGTTTATAAAATTCAAACACCAGATTAAAATAAAAGAAGAAGCAGCATTATGGTGGAATAGAAAATACAATATTCCAAAAGCCAACAGTTCTATGTCCAGCTCCTGTTCACCATTAATAAAATGTGTGTGATTTCTGGTGCTTATCTGTAAAAAAAAAAAGAAGGAAAGAAAAGGGAGATTTGGAAGATGATGTCTAAAATGCTTTCCAGAATATTTGAATGATTAAGGATATTTTTTCATCTGGAGGATTTGGCATCATTTGGAAAGAGGGAATAAGAAGTCCTTACGTTCTTCTAGTTTTCGAGAGGTATGTTTGATAAATCAATTGACCTTTCTCAGTCCCTATTTCTTTGTAAATCAGAATTACTAACTCATCACGCACTGTGAAATGCCCTAATAAAAATAATTCTAAAGCCCTTTCCTCAGTTATCTAAATTAATCAGTCATAGACTGGAGTAGACTTCATTTTCAAATCACATTAAAAAAAACATTTCCTTGTGATCCTTGTATTATTAATTTTATTATTTTCCTTTTTTTTTTTTTTCCTCTTTCCAATTGGGTCCTCCCCGTAAAACAAATCCAACCCCTAATGAATGCTTTATAAGAGGAAATATGCTGGTTCTACAGTAACCAAATCCACATTTTAAAATGTTCTCATTCTATTCTCCTGTAAAAACCCTAGATTCCTGGAAGCCATGGTGATTAATGGTGGAAGCTAAGAGCCCAAGAACCTTAGAAAATTAACTTTGAGGTGTCGGAACAGAAGAGAGATGCTCAGTTTTTAACACTGGTCAGAGTCAACATACGTTTACCAGCTGAACATTCTCGGGTGGTGGGTTTGGGTGGTGAGGCCCATTTGCCATGTTCACCATGTGGTTTCGTTCGGACCGCAGACTCTGCCGAAGCCGGTCATGAAGCTTTTTCCGCTGTTTCCTGGATATGAAAAAAAAAGAACATTTATTTTTTCTACTAAGTACATTTCTTAGTGCAGCCAAATCATTCTTCTACCAACACCTACAAGTAACTCAAGGTAATGGATTGGTGGCGAGGGAGAAGGAAGAGGGTACCACTTTGTCTCAGAATCTGCCTACGGGAAGAAGTGGATTGACCAATCCTTAGCAAATCAATTTTAAAAAGCTATATGGGATTCTCACTGAAATTTAGTTGAATTGCTGATGGAGGAAAAAAAAAAGAAAAAATGAGAGAAGTCGGGTTTATATTTCATTAAAGTTCCAATTTTCCTAATCAATTCATCTTTGCTTAAGTCTTACAGATGATTGTCTTAAATACTGTGCTG
Organism: Tamandua tetradactyla; assembly: GCF_023851605.1. Classification (NCBI taxonomy): domain Eukaryota; kingdom Metazoa; phylum Chordata; class Mammalia; order Pilosa; family Myrmecophagidae; genus Tamandua; species Tamandua tetradactyla. The sequence continues at coordinate 10,674,746 of NC_135352.1, forward strand.
TAAAATTGATAAAGCTGATTTCATTTATGGGTTTGCCTGTATATCTCTTGGGAGAAAGAAGGCAGTTTTTGAATCTCTACATAGCATGCATAAGAGTGAGGACATGCCGATATATTGCCAATAGATTTTGGCATGATTATAACATAATCTTACTCTAGTAACATTCTTTGTATAACCAGACTATGAATACTGAAATACTGATATCAATTTAATAAGACTCATTAGGATAATTTCATGAAGGCTTATCATCCTCCCTCACTTATTCCATTCTGACAACACAATTCATGGCCTTGATTTTGTGGTATAATTGCATATTGGTTTTGTTTCTGAATGCAACCTTCAGATCATAAAAAGGTCCATGGCCACTTTTAGCAAGAGTATCTTATTATGGCAAAAATAAAGAAACAAATGATAAAAGTTTTATAACATGACATTATCTGAGACTTGAAAAAGTGGGAATTATGGTTAAGAGGGTCAAGTGAAGGGAATTCATGCCGTACAGTAACTGTATTGGTTAATATGGACCAAATTTAAAGGACCAAAGGGTGAATACAAATCTATTTCAATGTCTTCCCATTGTTCTTTGAAAGTTTTGTTTGATTTCCTCCCAAGAGGTCCCTTTTGTACACCTCACACTATGAGAGCATTTGAACTGATGACCGGATTAGATGGGATTGAAAAAGTCACTAGAATGTCCAGAAAACTGCCTTTCAGTAACCAAGTGTTTTCTTTATCTCCTAAGCTGAAGCGCAAAGTGGACATTTTCTCTGCAGTGACATGACAAACTCACCATATGTGACTGCAGCCCTGCTCTTAGCTTGTGTTGGGGGCACCCTTTCATGTGTGCAAGTCTGTTCCCATCCAAGCCTCTCCCACTTCCCCTTTCTTCATTCATGGGACTGTGGTCACATACCAGAAATCCACTGAACACAGTCACACAAATAGCCTTAATTTCTGTACATGCTTAGGAAAGATCCTTGCAAGGAATTATTCTAAGGGAAAAAATAAGGGGAACACCCCTCCCATCCTTGGTTCTACTTGTTGTTGAGACTAGATGGTGGAGCTCGGTTTCCACATAGCCTTCGCTGTGCAATCCCTCTCTGTGCTAAGGAGAGAGAAAGGCATGGAGGGGGAAGGTTTACTTGGTTTTGCAGTAGGCCACCACACACATGATGCCAACTACCAGCAGGGCGATACAGATGCCGGTGATGGTCAGTACTCTCTTCTGGTAGAGCTCTTCGGCTTCTGGAAAGGGAGGAGAGCAGACGTCACCACAGGCCACTTACGCATGGCAGCGCCTAAACGGAACAGGTGCCATGCTGCATGGCCCTGTCCATTTTCAACAAGAAAATGCATACACGACAATTCATCATGTCTACAAATGACTCTGAGGGATGGTACGACATCCTCTGCACTACACTTTGAGCAAAGATGGCAAAGCCGACTGGGGCCATTTATCATAAAACATGTTAAAATGTAAAGTTACTCTAATCGCAGCTATAGATAGATACAATTTGATAGTAAAGTGGCAAATCATAAGCATTACTTGTAAAATAACCATTTGATTAGAACTTCGTTGATTATGTTTTAAAAAGAAAAATCACTTGCAAAGACAACAGGAATTAACACCAACAAAAGGAGCTAGGAATGGCATACCATATCCCTCTTATCCTGTGTGCTCCCTCCCCCACCCCCACTTCTTTTGTTATTTCCCAGCTATTTTATATCATCACCTTATAATATTCCAGTGGTCTTTACAAACAATCATTTCTAACTACTTGTAAAAAACAACACTGAAAACATCTGCAAACATGAGCTTGGCTTGTAGTTTGCAACTAAATTGGGGCAGCATCTCTATGATTTGGCAGTAAAAGGTGCACCTAAGGAGCAATATTGAGTAATAGGGCACTGTATCGGATAGTTCACGGCCAAAATGAAGACTTTCTTTGGAAGACAATTCCTATGTCTTCACTAATTATATTTCGAGAACTAATTTATCCACAGAAAGAAACCACTAGCACAATCTACATGTGATTTACACTAGATTGCACATTCTTGCTTTTGTCAACTTGGTAAACGAGCTCCTGTTCGTTACACTAAGGAAGTGTGACACTTAGAACTTTAAACTGGAGGTACAATGGTACCCTACATGCAATCACAGTCTCCGATTTAAGGAAGTTTTTCTACTTGCAAATGAGTTTCTTTGGGGGATAACTTGATTCTACTAAGACTACTTGGGAATCTTAACAAAATCTGATTTATTGGTCATCCTGATTGCATAGTCCCTCAGCTTCCAGCCAGCCTAAGTACACTGAGTGGAAGCTACAAGTTCACTCCAAGACAGCATTCAGCTGGGGCAAAGTAAGCACGGAAAACTGTTTACTTGCCCGTGTAATCAGTAAGCTGGTCAAAACCTGGCGAGTGTTATACAAATGGAGCTATCTTATCTGGTCATCAATAGGAGATCCTCAAGGGATATCTCCAATCCACATTCTTAGTGTTAGCAATCCCACCTTTTTCTCTATCAAGAGAGGGCAACTCACTGGAAGTTTTCTTGAAACGAAAAAGTGAATTTTAATTTCTTTGATACAGGGGACCTTATCACGAAGCAAAACATTTCCTACAAGCCGAGCCCATGATAATCAAATTCCAGTTAACAGGTCAGGAACAACGTCAAATCAAATTAATGTAGCACTGATTATTAACAGGAGAAGGAGGAAACTAGAAGTCAGTGGGTAAAAGACTAGAACACCGCACAGATTATAAAAAGACAAACCAAAGGGGTTGGAAGTGGAAAGGAAAAACAAACCAAAAGGAGAGACGGACTGACAGAATGACAGAGAGAGTGAGGAAGTAAAAGCACAAGAGAAAAAAGGTTAAAAGTTAAGAAGCCATCTGAGCTCCCTGGCACAGCATGCCTGATACTAAAGGGAGGAAAAATAAATAAACAAAAGAAAACCAGAGGGTAGGGGGGGTAAAGATGGATGCAAAGATGGAAGGGTGAGTCCATACAGCATAACTTCTAACCTAGACTAGCCATGGTGTAGAAGCTACAATTAGAAAGCAAAGCAACTGGTGAGTTGCGGGGAAACAATGCACCAGGAAACACAGAGTTGGTGTCACACATTGTGCCTCAAAAGTCAAATGAAGAAGTGAAACTTTAATGCATATATGTTAATTGCTTGTGCCTGCTGCCCCAAAGCTTCTCCCCCATAGCCACAGGGCAGGGAATTAACTTTTATGAGGTGTTAATCTGTAAACTAAAGCCACTGAAGCCTCTTTCTCGACTTTGGCATCTGATCAGATTTTAGCATCTCTAAGAAGCAGAGGCCTAACCGCCTTAGTCTTTCTCCATGGAACTAAGGACCACAGAGCAGGCTATGATGAGTGCAAGTGTTGTTGCCAAGAAAATTAAGACCCTACCTCTTTAAAACAAGGTCCTTACCTCAAGTTCGAGGAGTCCTCTTTCCCTTACTTTTTAAATTGTTTTTAAACTATAAGGGCATAGTAGCACTTTTCCACTGACATCTTAACATTCTATCTTTAGGAAAAGCTAGGAAATTGCTCCTGCAAACTACAAAACTAGGGACAAATATAAGGGCTAAATAGTAAAAAGGCATCTTGCATACTCAGGATTTCTTTTGACAGTTTGTGTGCGTGTATGTCGGAGGGTATTATTTGATTATAAAACGATAGACTGAGCTGGGTTTGTGAGCAAATGATGAATGATGACCCGCTTACCTTTCCTATGTTATATGGGAACACACAAGTTTTCCAGGGAATTCAGTCACGGGGTGGATGATTTCAAGGAAATTAAAAGGTAGTTCAATAAAGGCCAATGGGTAAAGCGAAAGTACTAAGGTGAACCAATTGAAGTCAAGGCCCATGATTATAGATGTGGGACTAAGATTGGGTATTCACTTATGCATTTGCTGAATGCAGATTCTTCACCCACATTTCTACTTGATTTTTCCATGATTTTACAAGGTCAGCCAACCCCCACAATATTTATATAATAAGGGGAAAATACTTGGAAAATAATATATAAGCAATGGCTTTTCTTTTTTTTTTTTCTTTTGGCATGGACAGGCACCAGGAATCGAACCCGGCTCTGGCGTGGCAGAGCTGGTGTCTGCTGAGCCACCGTGGCTTTTTAAACTCCTTTTTTTTTTTTGTCTTTCCTAATGTGATTTAATCAATAAAACAAGAGGATATCAGAGGCAGTGCTGAGAAAAAAATAATCAATCCATTGGGTAGGCCTGCTTTAATGAGTAGAAACACTTCCAAATCTTTATTCTATGCTGCAAATATTGTAATAAATCAGATCAAGTACATTTTTGGTCTAAGCTGGCCATGCCAAGGTACAGAGCCCTTGTCTTTTTTGGTTTAAATTGACCTTTAGGATCTGTTTTTCCTTAAAGACACACTGTATTGGCTTAGAAGACCTTAAGCAATAAAGTAAGAAAGATGCTGTTAGGGATAAGGGGGAGGGAGTGTTTTCCTGCCTGCAGAAAAGGGCAGTAAGTCTTTTTCAGAAATGGACAACTTTCTCCCCTCACATAGACCACATGCCACCCTAGTGATGGGGGGGCCTCCTCTCTTGCTTCTCACTCCCGGGAGATGTTCTCTGATGCACCCATTCACAGAAATGCTGGTGTTTTCCTGATCAAATCAATGGTTTTCTCCTGGAATGTTTCTTTGGGGGCGATGAGCAATTAGGTTGAGTTTCTATCTCCATAACTGCTTCACTCACCACAAATCACTGAAAGTACATGAGGTGTTGATTCTGAGGTTATCATCCAAGAGATAGGAGCAGCCGTAGGGTGCCCTCGCTGCATGATGCCATTGAAACCAGTGGGATGGGATGGTGAGATAGCCAGTGAATGAGGGCATTGCTTTGTGAACTCAAGACCCTGCTCCAGAGTTGGATGCGGTGTTGAGAAGAACCTGCTGACTCTGCACTGGGGAGCCTCTAGGCGGCAGCACAGCTTCCCTGAGACTTCGGCCTTTTCTCTCCACTATTTAGGATGTATGCCTTCAAAAAGAGCATCATTCCAAAATTGGAGATGCTCGTGTGAGATATGTTCTTTCTTTATGTTTACAGTGTAAAAATTTCTACTTGATGACTTTGTCTGGATAATTTTAGTGACTCAAATTTAATCCCTGTAGCACTGGCATTGCTACCTAAATAGCACAGGCATATTTCTTTCTGTTATTTCCTTGCTCATAAGATAAGGAAGCTGAGTTGAACCTCTCTAAAAAATGAGCAACTCAAATCTGTGCATATATCATGTTGTAATGTAAGGGTTTTTTATTTCACTATATTAAGTAGGTAATTTTTATACTGTGTTTCAAGCTCCCTTCCATCTAAGATGTGGTACGTTTCTCAAGTCGGTGGAATAACATGCTTCTTTTCTTCTCAGGCACCTTGCTTAATTTCTCTTGTTGCCTGATGCACCACTCTGACTTACTTCAGATTTTATATAACACTGTAGCCAGACAGTGGATCAAGTAATATGAGAGAGAAGTGAAATTTGCAGCAGGTGAGGTGATTTTAAACCCTAGGTGAAATTGGGAATAGAAAAGCTGCTGCACTCAGTAAACATTTCAGTAAACTAATCATGGGTTGAAAGCAGAGAAATCATTGTTATAGCTGTATGATCCCTTCTAAAGAAAAAGGGAATTAGTTAGGAACTGAAAGGTAAGAGTAGGAAGGGAAAAGAGATTTAAACTGATAGGCTCTACTGCAGGCTAAAAGGAATGATGATTGGTCCATACCCATAAATTCAATCCCAAGATGCTCTGCCAATGCAGAAAGTTGACAAAAAAGAAAGAAAGGGAAAAAAGTTTCAGAAAAGAGCAATACACCGCACTCCAAAACACATTACACATGACTATTACGGCTTTCCGTGCGTGCACATTGAATAGGGCAGGATGGCGGGCAGTTATGAAGCAGTGCTCAGGTATGCTTCCTTGAGTCCACATTGGGGACTGCTCTTAAGAAGTGTGCAAATTCCAGCACACTAAGTGTGCATTAACCCTTAAAAGACCTTACTGAGGGAGAGGTTGTATATCTGAGTGATCGTACACACTACTTCATTGTTTGGGAACAGAAACATTGACGTTTATAGCCAGAAAAGGCATTAGAGATTATTTTGATCCCCTCATTTTAAAATGAGGCAGAAGCAAAGTTTCATGTAGATGAATTTTTTTTTTCTTTTTTTCTTTCTACCCAAAGACACACATTGGCAGAGCCAGGAGTAGAAACCAAGAGGACAGTAATGTTGTCTGAAAATCTATTGTGTTAAATTTTTTGGCATTTATGGATAGTTATATTTTTTTGTGGCTTAGGCTATTTTTTTAAAAACGATCTCCTTCTCTTCTCCCAATGTTCTGCTTTCTCCATCACTTACATATTTCATTCACAGAAAGTAACAAACCATTCTGATCAAAAAGCCAGGCAGGGAATTGGGACACTGGTCTGTGTCTGTGTTTTTTAAACACAATTCCTGTGTGACATTGGACAACTTCCTATGTCTCACTTTGCCAAACTGTTACAACAACAGTGAGATATTATTACTGGGTTCTTCAGTTCATTTTAATTAATTACTCTCTGAGGTAACAGAGAACAAATTCGATAATATCTCCACACAACCGCTAAGAGGAGCTTGCTGGACTGTTTTCATGGAGCAAACGTAGGTAAGCCTACAGCCAGACTGGCAGACTGACACGACTGCAGCGCCAGCTAAGACCCTGCATAGGCTCAAATGGGGAGAGCAGGGCAAAGCCAAAGAAAAATTCTCCAGAAAAGACTGCCCATTCTTGAAACACAAATAGTTGATCAAGTTTCGTTGGGTGAGACTCTTCAGCGCTTTGCTTATTTTCATTTGGGTGGCAGTGGAGAGGCAGGTGGGAGGTGAGAGCAAATGAAAACAGAGGTTCAGAGGCGGCTATTTTCTTCCCTTGATCACTAATTTGAGAGCTAGCAGGACAGTGTGATAATATGGGGAGGCATCTCTTAGTTTAAAAGAAATTGCAGGGGGAAGAGTGTTTCTCTTACAAAAATGTCAATTCGGGAGTGGCAAAGCAACTCTCAGAGGGAAGGGGAAATTAGAGGAGGTGAGCTGGACGGTCCTGGTTTTTGGTCCTGCTTCTGCCAATGACCTGTTTAGTGACTTGGGACAACTTCTCATTGAAAAAAATGCTTACAATGCCTGCACATCTCACAGGATGGCCCTGAAGCATAAAGGGGATACCGTGAGAGAGTGGTGTGCACTCCTAAAGCTCATGAAATACGCTCGCCAACAGCAGAGAGTTTAACAGCCTTAGTAAGACACACCTTGAGATTTATGCCTCAGGCACTTAACTGCATTTAGGCTTACTTTTGATAAATTTCATGGCCAGGAAACCTCTGAAAGGGTCCTGAAATGTATTCAAGAATATACGCTTTAAAAATTTGCTAAGGAAATGAATCCTCCCAGAGTAAAATAGATAAGTAAAGATAGTAATAAAAATGGGATCACTATGTATAATTGAAAGTCCCCTCTGTTAGAGATCCAGGGTATCGAGGCAAAGAACCTAAATTTCTCATAAATTGAAAGGCTGAAGGGTTAGAGTTAATTTAGCAGCACAATGTTCACAGCCAAATACTTCACCCAAATGAATTTCTCTTGCTTCTGGGCAACACTCAGTTTGTCAGACCGACATTTTGTTTGCCCTTTGCTTCCTTCATATAAACTTTGCAACATCACGGTGAAAAAACCACTTTCCAAAGAAGGTGGTAAGTTTTTGAGGCATTTCCATGAGGATGGGACACAATTTTTCTTCCTAGAAACCCCTCTATCTCTTATCTTTTCCTCCTACCAGTCAGTAATATTTTAAGGGTTAAAATCAAAAGATACCTATGTAAACTCTTTTCAGAGCATCATTATTCCATGCCTACATGAACACTGCTAATGATCTATATTAGTTGCAGAGAAAGCTTGGTTAAGCCTTCAATATAATTAGTGGCATGCTCATGCATACATATTGCTGTATTTACGTTTTATAGGTAAGACTGTGAGCCTAACTATAATTTCATTTCATGGGAAGTCATTCATATCAGGCAGTTCCAATTTCAAATAATTCGATCGGAAATTGGTACTTAAAATTGGAATCTCTTCTGGCCATAAGCCCTAACAAGGAAACAAGCAAAGGAAACATGCAAGCATCAGTCATTCTAGAACTAGGGCAAATTGCTCCTTTGATTTATGTTTACTATTGGTAGCTACATTTCTTTCATTGTGAGTCCAGTAAGCAAAATACACAAACACTTTTCATTTTATGAAGAGGTTATTATTTTCTCTCTGTTCTATTTAATCTAATGTTGGCATAGGCTCATTATGTATCGTATGCTTCCTATTGAACTTTTGCCTAGCCACTACATTTTTCAAATTAAATTAATCGTTCAAAAACACAAAGGTTGCTGTAAACAATCTAGTTTCCTTTTCTACATGTGACTTCCTCTGCACACTAAGCACTATAAAAAATTAATTTAAATTTAAGAGTCTTCAGAAACATATCAACTCACTCATCCTTTGCCTTAGGATTTTATAATTGAAGGAAACTGATTAACCTGTGGGTTAATTTAAAGTTTCAATTGCATTAAAAGAATAACACGACTATCTTCTACCATATCAGTAATAGTTTTTGTTGAAATTTTAAAGCATTTGGGATTTTATTCTATAACATCTGTGCTTGCTAATGCAAATCATCTCAAGGACATATGTGTAGTACTTTCTGGACCTCTGAGATTCTTAAAGGAGTCCTGTCAATGACAGTTCTAAGTAGGACCAATTTAGCAACTGACTTTTATTTTAGACTTACCTTATCAATGTAGATACTTTTTTTCACATAAACCAATCCCTTTGAACCCTTTGAAATGCAATGGGCAACTTTGTCCTTACTCCCAATTTCCATGTACACAAGAACACACACACACACACACACAAACACATACAGAGTAAAATCTCACTAACACTTATTTGGAATTTATGATTATTCTGTCATTGGTTAAAGGTGTCTTTATTCTACTGTCAGCAAGAAACACATGCCTGAAAAATAAATAATTTCAATGGGCTTTTAAAACAGTTAGAAATCAATGCAAATAATGTTTGCACTAAGTAACCTATGACATAAAACTACTTTTACCTTAAAAGTCTGGCTAAGTTCACTCATTTTGAGAATGTGCTAAAATTATATTCTTTTAAAAAATTCTATAATTTGGGCTATCTCTTAATTAGTTTCTATTTTATGTTAATTTATGTATGATGTGCTTGCTTCATAATGCCTCTATCTACTGAAGCTGTGAATGCATTTATATACTTCATAAAGTCTATGAATTGATTATAGATAGCCTGTGCACACACACACACACACAAACACACACACACACACACACCACATTGGTGAACACGATCCTTTCAACTAGGAATTTGGTGTTAAGATAGGTCAAATTTGAAGCTCACTAAACTTGACAGTATTTATCTACAAAGCACTATACATATATTTTATTTCAGGGCAAATTGCTGCCTTCAAGAAAGCCATATTAAATATACATTTGTTCCTTTCATATTTAAATCAGTTTTTATAAATCAATTAATGACCCATAGGGCATTCTAACCTGAATCACTACATGAAATCCTAATAATGTAATTCAACTACTAATAAACTTAATTTTACAAAATTGTACTTTCAGAACATTTTTCTTCAGGTAAAAATGGGATTTGGTAGTTTTTTAATATTTCTATTTGAAGCTGGGGAATTTCTTTTCTTTTAAAGTGTAACATGTTGTTTTCCAGACTTTATGAACACAAGTTCATATACAAATGCCCACTGTAGCATTTTCTACCCCTTTGTGCAGACTTCACTGATATTTGAACATACAGTTCTTAAGAGCAGAAAAAATTCCCATATTTTCCTGCCTTCTCTATGGGGGTATGCAGAGATAAGAACTGATAGTTTAAGATTTAGCGGTTAGGAAATTAGCTCTGTGCAAGTCAATTTTGGAGAGCAATTTCTGAGTAGAACTTCTTCCTTCTCCAGACATGTAGCATCATTGAGGCACAGTCATTACATATTTTGTTCATAAATGTGCTTCCTATCAATCTTGTGTCAAATCAGCTTAAATACGAATGTTGCCTTCCTGGTTGTCTTCCAAAAATGTCATTTAAAGCTTAGTAAAGAATTTATTTAAGGAATCACACTCTGATTTTCATGAAAACATAATGGCCATTTTTTTTATAATGGCCATTTTAAGTGATGCCTTATGAAAGAGAAAATGGTCTGAACGACATGAGAACATTTTCTCTGTTTACTATTGCCATGTAACTCCATTATTATTCCAGGAAATATTCTCACTTTTAATTCTTTACTCTATTTAGCACCGTGACATACTGCCTTTAATGCATAATGAAAATTCCTATTATGCCAAAAATATTCAGAATTTTCATTAAATTATAAAATACAAATTTAATGTATTTATCCAGTCAGATTTTATTAAATTAATGTTATTTAATTATATATATAAGGAAAGGCTTTGCTATATTAAGTAAAATTTCATTTTTCTTTTCTACTTTTACTCTCCATCTTATTTACCTTTAAAAAGTTAATCTATAACCATGGAGAGAAATATTCCAACTGCGTGCATATTGTCTAAAAATTTGTGAATAAAATAGACTGTGCTCAAAAATTTAGCAAAGTCAATTTATCATTTTTTTTCACAGAAAATGGCCTATGACACAATCCTTGATATACAACCTATGTAAAAACATAAGTACAGGTTCACTTATAAATGATTGAATATCCTGGGTTTAATCTCCTTATACATACATTAAGCATTTATTCTGATAACTCCTATGACTGTTAATAGGAATTATAGAATGTTACTCTTTGCATTTGTCTCATCAATGGTAAATCTCCAATTATTTTATGGCAATTAAATGACCAACTTATATCCCTGTTTCTCATGTTTCATGAACTTAAATGCAATAAGCATGTGAGATATTTCTTCAGGTTAAGCAAATGACCATCTAAATTAGGGGTTGGCAAATTATGGCCTGTGCACCAAATGAAGCCTGCTTTTGTGAGTAAAGTTTTATTGGTACACAGCCATGGTAATCCATTTACGTACTGCCTATGGCTGCTTTTGACTATAATGGCAGAGTTTAAAAGTTGCGAATTACCCACAAATCCTAAAAAATTTACCGTCTGAGCCTGCACAGAAACATTTTGTGGATCCTTAATCTAAATGGATAATTATATGGAATCTGTTTTGAATCTATTGCTTTGAAAGCTCCAGAATCAAAAGTGACTTTGTGCCAGTTCACAAGAGAAGGACTAATACATACTTTCATTACTCATGCTGTTATATACAATGTGAACTGGGTCTTACAGGGGTGATGTTCAAAACTTTATGAAATCATAGAAATGCACTGGAATTTCCCAGTTCTGCATTTAAAAATATACATTCTAGAGTTGAATTATTATATTTCAAAGCAAGTCACAAGCATTTTTAAAGCTATTTTTTCACTCAAGTTACCTTTGAAACCAAAATAAGGGCATGCTTTGATTGTTTAAACTAGTCCTGAATGACTTGTTTCCTAAGCAACATAAATATAAGTCAGGAGATCTCATTTGCTGTGCAATGTTTGTTTTTAATCTTCCTACTCAGTGCTTCTTTTATACCTAAATGCAAACTGTTTCATTAATGAAGAGAAACATCTGAACTCTTTTTATTATGTTTATTTGTTATAAATAATACATTCTGAACCAAAAATTAACTTACCATCACTTCAAGTGCATATTGGTTACAACTTAGCAACATGCTTCTCAGGCTGCTGCCGTTTTATAAAGAAGATGGACTGTTTAGCGGAATGATTTTATTTTATCAATACAAGTGAGACTTTTAAATGCCTTTATTATAATTTCACTGTTTGATATTGACTGTATCATTTTGTATCACATGATTCAATGTCAATTTCATAAATATCCGGAACCTCACACGCCTATTAGTATCTCAGAGCCAACTAGTCACAAACAGAGGAAGTGATACAATCGCTTTTGTTAATGTTCTCATGCGACAGGCAGAGGCAGTCAATATTAGACCTGGTAAAACGCATCTAGCTCTAGGTGAAATCTGAGGGGAGATGCAGCAACAAGAAAGCAGCACCGACTGCGCATGCTCCTATTCAGGCAGAGACAGAAAGGGAGTGGACGTACTGTAGAAGCTGGCCATTACGTAGTTTTGGCAGCGATCACCAGTAAACTCATTTGGGCACCTGAGAGAAGAAACAAAAAACAATGGTAGAAAAAACAGAGAAAAAGAGAAGAGGTGAATATACGCTAGAAAGAAGCTCCTTCAGTGTCAATTGACTGAACTTGGTGAGTTCACTTTCAGAAACTGAATCTTTGTGCTAATTATGGCTTTCAGACTCTGGTGTTTCCCCAAATGGTTTAAAACTTTGGATGGCATGCGGTGCTTTGGACAAAATACAGAAAGATCCCAGCATTTCAAGCGATCGCTTTCTTTCAAAGGAAACCACTTAAAATGAAATCTCATGCTTTATTCATCTCCGTTGTCCATGTGACAGCTTTGGTCAAAGATGCTAGAAGGAAATGCTTTTTGGCTAGACTTCCTGCCATATTTGCCAGCATCACTGGCCATCCCCACCTTCACATGGATGGCCCTTGCTGGGGGACAGTCAACCGAGGTCATACTGAAGTGGGTTTACGCCCTCAGTTTTTGAGCCATAATTAGAACAAAAGGAATCAGCTACAACTGAGCTGCAAAAGCACCAAGTGGCAGTGATTGTTGCTGTAGTTTGGAGGAGAAAGTAAATTTCAGATTATTTTAACATACTTTCTTGGTTTTGGACTTTCATGGGCACATTCTCAGTACATCTTGTTCCAGTGAATCCAGGTAGGCACCTAGAGGGCAAAAATGTGATAAGCAATAGAATGCTAAAGACACTGAACTTTCAGACTGGCAATTTTCCTCCTATGGAATATGGAGATACCTACAAATGACCTGGTTACTGAGCAACTTAAAATAAAAAAAGAGCACATATTTAGAAAACCATGTCCCATGAAAACTATTGGTTGCAGATATTTTTGTCGTTGTGTGCTTCAGTCTTCAAAAAAAGATGAGTTATGAAATTTAACTAGAGTGAGGTTGGAAAGTTGAATACAAGTGGCAAAGCATGTGCAGCTGAGTCATTTTATTTTCTCTTTGGCAGTACCTAATTTGCTGAGCATTGACCTTTACTTCATTAAAACAGTGGTTTTTATAAGAACTTATTTTTATTATTAAATGACCCAGAAATTGTATGTGCATTTATATATGCATGTATGGTATATATGTAGGTATATATGTATAGGTATACATATAACCAATTTCATACTTATTTCATAGATATTTTTATGTATGCTAAATCATGAGCCCTGGAAATGGTTAATGTTGGACTCTAAACTGGGCTAGAAGTCAAACACTTTCATAGTCAGGTGACAACTGACAAGTAAAACTATATACCCTAGTTCATTTTTTAAGTTATCACAAATTGTGTCTCATTTTTCATACTGAAGGACAGAGAGTAGAAGCAGATTCTTATTAGTATAAATTTCACCTAACCCAATCATCCCAAATCAAAGGCAAATGCATTTTAAAATTTAGAACAAGTAGTCTGTTACAGTAGCATTTCATAGATGTCATTTACATTTGACATAAAATTATTTTGAAAAACAAATTTTATTTACTCACCCATTCTACAATCTTGATATAATATTGTCCTTAAGGTTATAAGGTAGGGGCATGCTTAATTATGGAAGCCCTTTATAATTGATCTTTTTTGCACCTGTCACTTTTTAGTAACTAAGGCATTTGGGATTGGATTCATTCTATCCAATTTAATACTCCAATAAACAGAACCATCAAAAGGTTCTAGTAAGTAAATATACTTACAGATAGCAAAATGTTATTCAAATGCTCAACACACATAACTATAAATATAGTAAATAGTTTAGCTATATAATCATCACTATATAAACCATCTACCTAATAGAACTTAGTTCTGGTAGCACATACCTAGTGATTTATATACAATCCTTTCTTCTCCATAAATAAAAACAAACACTATCTTTTTGGCCTCAAACAGATTGAAAAAAATCATTAATTTTTACTAACATAAGGGTGATTTCTTTTCATAGTCTTCAAGCCAAACTCAATGTTAAAAACTGTTACCGAGTAATTTGGTATATCTGATTCTCCTACGTCATGCAGAATGCTTTGCAAAATAAAACATTAGCAGTTACAGAATTGTTGCCCCACGAGTACTTGTGTAAACTTACAGCCTAATTAAGATTATTAACAATGATACCATATAATTACAATTTCATTGCACCTATTGCATTTTTTGATACGAATAAAAATTTTCATATTGATCACATAACAATTCACTTTTTCATACAAAAAAAACATAGACCATGGCATAAAATGTGGGATATTCTGTGTGTGGGGGGAGGTGGGGATGGGAAAAACCATTTGAGTTAAGACAAGAAATGTCCTTATTTAAGGAAATGAAATGAACAAATAGCTGGGGACTAGTGACTCCCTTAAGGAAGGAATTTATTTGTTAGGAAAGTGTCATGTAGGCATCTTAGATGCAAGGAGTTCTAAGACCAGAAAGCACAGGACAAGAAGGAAACAGGGTTAAAAATTGCATCAACTCAGTTTTCTAATTACTGCAAAATTTTTCATGTGATGTTTGCTAGAATACCAGCATGACGGGATTGTGGTCTATCTATGTCCTATGACCATACAGAATATTTGGTGCAGTTATCACTTATTGGTACTCAAGATACTCAAATCCTTTTTGGAATTCTCACCTACATCTCAACCCAAACTATCTTTTCACCCACATTTATCTTCACTTGGGAACTGAACAGCCTTCATGTAAAGCCTGAGTACTGGAAGTGTGGTCCGTGAACTAACAGTATCAGTGTCTTCTGGGAGTTTGTTGGTAAAAATGCAGAATCTTAGGTCCCAGTCTGGAAATACTGAGTAAGAATCTGCAATTTAACTAGGGCCCCAGGAGACTTGAATGTATTTTAAAGTTGAAGACACAAGGGATTATGAACTCAGAAGAAGGAGTATATAGTATCCTCTGATTGGCTTTATTGGGCCTCAGTTTCCTTAGTGATAAAATGGAGGGATTTAACTAAGTGCTTTTCAAAGGTTTTCTTAATCGACACATCCTAACATGAGGAATCACTGAGTTTCTCCTGCAAACACTAGCAGTCAATCAGGGATGATAGAACACAAAGACTTTTAAAAATCATTTTTGATAGAATGGATTTTTAAGGCAATCATGGAGGTAAAGCAAACAGCAAATGTCTATTCCTGAGCAATTTAAGTGTCCAGCAATAACAATCATGTAACTTTTGTGAACATTTGTAGTTGCCAAATCAGATGGAAGGAGACGGAAAGTGGGACAGTTTCTGCATTAGCCGATGGCAGGCTGCACTGAATGTGTAGAGAAGGCATATGCAAAAGAAAACCCATACAGCTTACAACCTCTGAGTAAATCTATGGAATAACTTCGAAAAGAATAGGGAGCATGTCTGGCTTTTCATTCTTTCTATATTAGTATTTCACGTTAAGCATGATGTCCAATCTATTACTTTTCTAAGAGGTGAGAGTACAGTCAATTTAATCTGACATTTGAACAATATGCTTTGGCATGAATCTGAGCAAATTCCCCCAAATTTATTCCTTAGAAGAATCCAAGTGTTTGAACAATAATCAAGTCCCTGTTGCCGCTTCAAAATACATATACCCTTTGTTTCATTATCAGATTAGAAAACAGAACTCTTGCTTTTGTTCTAGGATTTGCTCCCAGCATGATAAACAGTCTTTGTTCTATAATGGATCTTAATGATATGATAATTCTGTCGGAAGGCATTGGTTCTTCCAATGTACACTTCCTGGACCTCTACTTCTCCATGTCCCAACTGCATGCCCTGGTTTGGGATCCCCTCCTGTTCTGATCTTCTTCACTGCACTTACCTGTGATGGGATAGTCTGTTCTGTGCTTTCTCCTCTACTTTATAAGGAGCAGGGTGAGGATAGTGGCCACTTACCTGTGATGGGATAGTCTGTTCTGTACTTTCTCCTCTACTTTATAAGGAGCAGGGTGAGGATAGTGGCCATATTTTTATTTATTTATTTATTTTTTTGTATCTCTAATTCCTAGCCCAGTTTCTGGCTTGTACAGGGCACTCAGAAAACGTTTGTCTATCTGCACCTAAGGTAGGATCAGACTGCAATGTCCAATCAAAAACTGTATCAAAAGAGACTTTCGCAAATTGATTTGCCAAGTATGGATTTAAATAGAAATTCTATTTTTTATATTTTAAACACACTCTCCTCTATGTATTCCCAAATAATTTTTTTTTTTTAACATGAGCAGGCACTGGGAATTGAACCTGGGTCCTCTGGCATGGGAGGCAAGCATTCTTGCCTGCTGAGCCACCGTGGCCCGCCCCAAATAATTTTTTTTTAATGGGAAATTCTGGTGCTCTCCTCACCACAGATCCTCCCTTCCCTAAGTAAAGACCTTTAACAGTGTGTTTGCAATCCTGAAGAGTCTATCACTCTTTAACAAGTTTATATCTTAGATTTATATCTCATTACTAAAATACCAGTTTACCTAGAATTCAATAGACCAGTACAATCTACCTGCCAAGATCTCTTCATGGCCACAGTAAAAGAAAAACTATTCTTAATAATAACTTTGACACACTATTAATATCCTGATATATCTACTTCATCATTACACATGAATTCATATATTTTGAGAATTAATTCAGTGTTTGGTGTACATTTCTATATTCTAACCAAATAAAATATTTTCTTTTTATTTGTGGAGTCTCTAGATATATTTAAAACTATCCATAGATCCCCCAAGAAGCTTCTGTTTATTTGGGGGCAGACAATTTTAACAATCATTTATAATTTATGGTCAATCTCTAAAGCATCCTTAGGCATGTTTTCTCTTCCTTTCCTTATTTCTTGGTTTCATTAATTTCTATCAGTCCCTCCCTTGATCAGGCAGGGGAAGACAGAAAAGGTCCATCTGATATTCCATCTCTCTTTAGTCACCACTCCACAATGAAATATTTGGAGAATCTTAAAAGACCATGACTAAAAACGGAGTACTTATTGTTTTTTGTTTTTTGTTTTCTGTTTTTTTTTTATTCTTCAACTCTATTTGCATCATTTCCTTTATTACACAGCATCTGAAATAGTTGTTTGGTGACCATTTTGCAAACATTAAATAATGGAAGTGTCAAAAATATACATTGAGGAATACTGGTGGGTTTAAGTGATAAACACCATGGCTTTTCACCTTCACCCTGGGTAAACTAGAATTGGCAGTGTATGCACTAGCTCAAATATTTGTGCTGCTCTGTTTTTCTACAGTATCATGTTGCAAATGCTGATTTTTCTCACCCCTTAGCCTGCTCAGCATTCTAGCCAGAAATCACCCACTCACTGGCTGAGTATCTGTGTTACAGATTATTCTTTCCCAAATGTATTATTACTATTAGTCTGCATTTTTCCAAGATGAAGCATATTCTGTTATCTAACTATAACTGAAATTTCTTGAGGTTTGTATATGCTTTTCTAATTTGTGTTTTAGTGTTCTTTTTGGTATCCTATGCAGAAGACATTTATTTCCCCAAAGGACTGCTGCCTTCCAAATCATTAAAGAAAGTATTAAATAAAAAATGTTCCAACAATGTTTCCTTCAGATACAACCCTGTACCTCCCCATCACCATTCAGCTATAATGTATTATCATTCTCTTTTTTATTATGATCTGGGGACCAGTTTCCCATCCATGAGATGATAGTATATATATGTATATAATGGCCATGCTGGACTCAGCATAAATGCTGAGGAAAACATATTTGAGTTGTATTGGCTCTCGAATGTTGATTGTCAATGTCTGTGACAGGCAATCCCCAAAATGAGGGTGGCAGTGCCTATGAACTCACTCTTTGTTTGAACTTTGGCGCCCTCCCTCAGGTTCTGTTTGCACAGCTTGTCCTGAAATGCTCATCTGCAGACTAAACCCCTGGCCATTGTTTATTCTACATGATGTATCTTTAAGTTTGGGGTCAAACCGTTCAATCGGATATGGGATCACTCTACATCCCATACATCTCCACATCATCCTGACACAATGACATAATGACTGTTAATCTGAGATTCCTCTCTGCAGGATGGCTTTCCTGATTCATCAAATAGCCTTATTTTATAGTTCTTTCTACTCTACCTACCTCATTTTACAATGGAACATTTAAATATCCACATTTTACTTAAACCATTTAATATACATATTTGAAAACCGTGCATTTTATTCTAGATCAACTACATACTTGTCAAGGACTATTGCATACACTTTTTTTCCCCCTTAGACCCTATGCCTCTAACTCATTTGGGTTGCCCATTAAAATTTTCCTTAGCTCTTTAAATTATCTCCTTCACAGTACTCAGCACACCTCTGAATTAAAATAATTAAGTTAACGACTTGAAATAGTCTTGTCATTCTTAGTAGCTTATGCTTTCATGAGGGCAGAAACCCACCTCTTTTTAATCACCACTTCATCCCCAGTACTAGCACAGAGTCTGGCTTATAGAAGTTGCCTCTGTGGCTGGCTGCGTGATTTCATGAGAACAAACAGAAAGCAAGCTATTCTAACTTGACACAGGATCGCACAAACATTGGTTCTTTTAAGAACAAGAGTATTTCCCTTGATCTACCTTGGTAAGTCAAAGTGAGTTAATTAAAAATTAGTAAACACATGCCAGGATCCTCCGCATCTGAGGGGACAGAAGAAATAGAAGACACGGTCCTCAGAAGAGCTGATTATCTAGATCTAAATCCCATGAATCCTAACCACCTCTCACAAATGCTGCCTATATCTGTCAAATGGTACAGTGTTCAAGAATAGAGAATGCTACAAATACTTGTAATGCTGACACTAAAGAAAGAACTCTTTCTGGGCTGGAGTTACTGTGGAGTTAGCTGTTTGTTCTTATGGCCAGGAAGTTCTAACCCAATTCATCCCCTATCTTCTTTTATTGATTCCAAATGTTTCTTTCTACAGCCATGATAATGAAACTATAAGCATGAGTTTGAACCATGACCCCCTCATTCAATTATGTTAATCCATCTATAAGTAACTACGATGAATATCATAATCATCACTATTATTATGCCAGGATTTTATAAAGCTTCAATTTTAGGAAGTGTCATTGCCTTTCTCTCCTCTATCTAATTTGGTCCCCATATTTCTCTAAGCTTTATGGAAGTCTCTCTTTCCTGAAAATCTGCTATGTTCATGGCGCCACTTGAGAAGTTACTGACTCTCTATTATTTTTTAAGTCTTCTACTTGACCTTCAAGTCTCAAAATCTGGCTCAATGTCTAATTTAGTCGTTTTGTTTTTCCCTTCCCAGGATAGAGCTGCTGATCCAGATTTGCAAGTCACTCTTGCATGCGGAAAGATTCACTGCCATCTCAACCTGCCTGTCTGATAGAGGGAAAGGACTCCAAAAATTATGGCTGTGTTTATAAAGTTGTTCCCAATTTATCCTGCTTAGTCATTCTATTCCTTCTCTGAATTCTGATAATCTTAATAATAAGCAAGGTACAATTTGGAATATATTGACTCTAATTGATTTATTATTTTGGCTCTTCAATTTTCCTAAACAGGATAAATTCCCAGGAGCCAAAGGCCATCTCTTATATTTTTGCTGTGCTTTAAAAGATGCCTGGCATCAATCCAGCTACTCTATAAACAAGTGTAAACTAATATTGCATTTACTGAGGTTAATTTATTATTACATATTTTTTGTAACTTTGTCTCCTATAGTTTATGGTTCTCATTACGGGCTCTTAAAATAATGCATCATATTATATGGGCCCTTACAAATTCTGCAAGATTTCATAAAAATTAATTTTACAAAAAACCCATAAAAGTTAGTGGTTGAAAGTACCTCCCATCTTCCCAAGTTTTGCCTGTTTATTGTTTTTGTTTAGTCTTGTTTTTGTTTCTAAGAAAACTAGTGCTTAGAGATATTAAATGACTTAGGAAAATCATGACAGAGCTAGCTTGTGGCCCCACCAAATCAAATAGAAACTACATTTATTAAAGAAAATGAGGAACTGGGGTTTAACCATGATTAAACAATCTGTTAAGGCAGGTGTATGTATTTTTTCAGTGTCTACAAACCATATGTAAT
The DNA here is from genome assembly GCF_023851605.1 of Tamandua tetradactyla. Classification (NCBI taxonomy): domain Eukaryota; kingdom Metazoa; phylum Chordata; class Mammalia; order Pilosa; family Myrmecophagidae; genus Tamandua; species Tamandua tetradactyla. The sequence continues at coordinate 10,695,091 of NC_135352.1, forward strand.
ATCACCACTTACTTTTTACTGTAAGAAAAAATTAATCTAACTTTGTTTCCCCAGAGTTAGAAGTACTTTAGCTGAAATGAACTCATTTAATTTCATTTAGTCTCTTGGAAGAAACTTGGAGAACATATTAACTCTGTTACAAATAAAGAGATTATGCAAAGAGTTAAAGCAAAAGGGATCAAAAGTGTTCAGTAAAATTGGTGGTTAAATCTCTAATCCCCTTATGATGAAGCCACATCTGTCCACTGAGCAAATATTGTGTATATAAACAGAGTCTGGTATTAAAATAACTTTTAGATTACAAAAAGATCTCAGCAACATCTTCGGAAATAGTTATCACTGAAACTGTTCAGCAAAACAAAGACAGACAAGAACAAGAGAAAGGAAAGCACAGAGGAAAATCTGAAACATTTTATATTCAAATGATCTTGTTTCTTTGAAATACATGACTGCATAGTACTTTCAAGTGAAAAAAAAAAAAGAATGATTCTTTTTCTCAACTTATTTAATTTGGAGTAGTAACTATGCTTTCTTCAGGGGTAATTTTCAACTATTTTAGAGAGAAGAGAAACATGAAAGATGAGAACCACCAATGAAACTCTCCCCACATGGTTCCTAGGGGGTGAAGTCCGTGCAACCAGCAAATATCTCCTCTGAGAAGCGCGTAACTACTATATGGTTAAGCCATTTGGAGCACCTTATTCTAAACTGAGACAAAAGATTTGCTATAAAATCTTCTACCTCAACTCCCAAGAAGACATCAGTGGATTAGGCGACCAGAGAGACTACTTGGAAACGTCTATGCTTGTGGTGTTTCTGAGTCATGTCTTTAGTCGGGGATAAAGCTTATTTGGAATGATGTGGCTCATGCTTCAGCAATGTTCTGCTCTAGACAGACGGACCATATGGAAACTATGAACTGGCTTCACAGAAAGGACCATGATGAGCCAAGGCATCGTTTTTATGTTTTCTGTTTCTATTCAAGTAGCCTAGTGAATAACATATTCTCCTAAGACATGGTATAGTGTGAGCCTTTGTTTAATTTCTAAGCAGTGATTATTTTAAATATGTTTTTAATAGGAGAATTTAAAACACACTCACTTATCTCTTGCACTTAAAAAAAACAAACAGGCCTGAAATATTTTGGACATTTAATATTTTCCAATTCTTCCTTCAAGGTACTGGCTTGTTTTGATACCACAATAAGTGTCATGGTCCAAAAGGAGAAAAAAAAAAGTTCTCAGAACCATAGATGTCAAAGATTAGCTTTGACAACAAGATCTAGTAATAAGCTCTAACACTTTCCTGAAAGATTCTAATTACCACACACGCACACACACAAAAGTCATGCCAATTTGCTGAGAATCAGAAGGCAGGCATGAGCAGTAGACCATTAGCTTGAGAAATGCAGAGTATTTATTCGTGGTAAGCTGCTTTAATAATTTTTAGAGAAGTAACAAATGCTTCACTAGAAGATTCAAAAATAGAGTGAGTATTTTTTTTTTTTTTCTGGATTGGGCTTAAATTTTAACGAAAAACTGTGTGGGTAAAGAAAAATTACAGTTGTTGGCACAGTTCCAAAATGGAGCAAAAGAACAGCGCTTAAGTGATTGCATGTTTTGCATAGGACGTGGGAGGGCTACAGAATAGCTGAAATTAATATGTGGAAAATAACTGCACTGGTTCCTTAGAGGTATTAAGAAACTATCACACATACTCACTCAGCTTGTAAATCTCTGCAAAGGCTATGATGAAAAATGATCGTGTTTCATTATTATAATTAAAATTTAGCAATCTCAGGTGCTTTCCTAAAGAAGTAAAAATACGAGACATAGGTAATATGCGTACAATTATTTCAAAAGAAAAATTTAAGGAAATCTAACTTACTTTTTCAAGGAAATTTATTAAAACACAATTACACTGCATGCTTAAGATTAGGAGAGAATAAAAGGCTTTTTTCATATAAAAATAAGTCTCCTATTTTACAGATTATAATTCTCAGCTTCGGGTATTTTCAATTTGATTAGAGAAAATCTTTTAGGAAACTATAAAATTGGTTCATCTGAATTAACTAGATACTATAACTTTGGGGGTGCCATATTTGTGCCATAGCCACTGTAGGATGGCAGGACCAAGAATGAAAGAGACAGATGTTTATTCTTTGCATAGGTTTACAGATTTGGTGCTTTGATTATTAGAGAGTGAATCACTGAGATAATTTTAAAACAATGAACAGAGATAGTCAAATGGGATCACTCAGACCTGAAATAATTTCTTTTCTAAATATTTTTTTTTCATTTTTATCTTGCTCTAAACATTTCAATACACTTATACCTATCATTTCATTTGGCTTATTACCATCACCTGTGTCCATGAAGGATGCGTTGAACTACTAATTGTGGTTAGAATTCTATATTCTTTTGACTCTTGGATTTTAGTCATTATATCAGATCCCATTTCACTTTATAAATTATGTCTTCATTGACAAATTCAGCTAGATAACCTTTCAACTTTTCTTCTGGCATTGTTTCTACTCTTTTAAAAGTAGAGATTTTGAGGACAAGAAAGAACAGTTCTGGGGGATTCGCGTCCACAGTTATGAGGTCCCATTAGATGTATCATGGAGAAGCCCCTGTCTACCACATTACAAGGAAAAACAAACATGGCCCACAAAGCCATCGTTTCTGAAGGTGTTATGATTTTAAAACAGAAGCCATTAATTTAAGAAGCACTTTATTAGTTATAAACATAATTAAGACTTCTTAGAACCGGCACACAAACATCCATATACCATTTGCATAATGAGAACAAGGCAAATGGCCTCGTTCTTGTGCTGTTTTCTTTTTGCCAGCTATTATTTTTAGCAGCTCAACTGCCTCTCGTACACACTTGCTCTCCCTTGTCTCTACTTAGGTCCGTGCTTATGTTGTAGGAAAGAAGACGATGTCAATGATGGCATAGTGTTTCCTCATTCAAGACAAGCTTTGCTACTTTAGAACACTGTAGCCATTGCATGTTTGCAAATTGCTTATACAATTTGTTCAATGTTCTACAATCATATTTCTTTTTACAACCATATATTTAAAGGAATATGTCTAAAATACCCAGCTCTGTGGACACAGTGATTGGTAAACAGCAAAATAGATTGTGCATATTTCATTATTTTAGTAAGACATCAAACATCTTTTACTCACATCGAATTACATGAGTCCATATACCACATAGAAACTAAACATCAATAGATTTCAAAATGCATGGTACAATGCTTTTGAATGATTCTTATTGATTTTTACAATAAGTTTAACATTTTTAATGCACTTATAGTACCACTGTCTTAATCTACTTATGTAAATAGATGAAATTTGATATTTAGTGGTGCATCAAATCCTTCCAGCTATTGGAGAGTGTCATTTTAGATATATCTATAAGTAACTGCAGAGCATGAAAGTATACTGCCCTCTACACACAATGATGCTACACACACTAAGTGTATTTGAAAACACAAGCAATTACTGTCTTTTGGCTAGTGAGAGCTACCTAAATTACATTTAAAAAAAAATAGTTATGAAACAATAAGACAATGACAAGTGTAAGAGATACGTCAGTAAAGTGTCTTTGGCCTCTCTGATTCTTTTGGTTGTCCTACCTATTGCAGGTGTTCACCGGGCTAAGAAAAGAATATTATCTCACAGCTTAATGCATCAAATGTTATAGGCATCTATGATACTTGCATATCTCTTCTAGGTAATAACAAAAATCACGAGGAAAGCAACATTGTAAACATGAAGGCAAAAAAAAAAAAACATTAAAAAAAGCCCAAAAAACAATTCTGGATATAACAAAGAAGATGAAAAATGGCATGAATGTTTCAAAAGACTCTACAAATTAAACAGCATTTGCTATAACACAACTGGAAAATGAAACGATACATTATGAAATACGGAATCATCCGAAATAAGCAGTTATGGATATAAGTCACAAGAAGGATTTTTTTCTTACTTGCACAAGTATCTTGAAGGGTTTGAAAGGTCTTTCACCATGAAGCACTCGCCTCCATTCACACAGAAAGTCTTCTCGTTCTCTGCACATTTTACAAGATGGCTTGTCCCAGTGGTAGATGTAGAAGTAGCTGCAAAGGAGATAAAGAAGGGGAAAGGTTCACATCTAATAAGACCTTCTTAACAGTCTTAACGTTAAATACTCTTGAAAGAAGCATTCATACAAAGTACAGTGGACTTCACTGTTTTCAGGATTAGTAAACAACAACTAATAATTTAGGTACTTTCTAGGTATAATTAGAGTTAAATTATAGAAGAGTTAATTATAGAGCACGTTAATTAAATTAATTGCAATTAAATAGGAAAAGGGGCTCAACACTTTAATGACCAATATTTTAACTTTTAATGTAACTGGAAAAGAGAAGATCTGTTATCGTTAAGTAAAATATATTTTCCAGGATGGGTTCAAAAGTAATGATTTAAAGCCACATCAGTGCAGCTCAATTTTTTATTGGCAACAAATTGATAAAGTATTTGGAAATCCATGTTTCGTATATATATATATAGCAAAAAAATATATAAGGAGCTTATTATCAGCTCCTAATAAAAAAAATTATATTATAAATTGAATACAACATACATATCAGAAGCCACGTTATCCAAAATTTTCTTCTCTAACTATAGAGCACTGTTGAGTACCAGATTGTCATTATGAGTTTGAGAAAATAGAAAGATAGCTTAATATTCTTGCAAATGTAGAATTGGAAGCACTAAAAAATTCATCCATTTTGAAGCAGGAGTAGAAACAAGGCTTAATCTGGAATTAGAACATCTTTCAAGTAGTATAACTTCACAGTTGTATGGGAATGAAGTTGGAATTAGAGCCTTCAGCACTGAGTGCATGGATTAAACGGAGCTAAGTCTCTCCCATGCATTTAGTATCCAATACTTTTCCCACTAACATCACTGGGAACATCACAAGCAGTGCTCAGTCTCAACCAAAAAAGTCTAATTTAAATATTTCTTGTCACTGATATCAGGACGAAAAGCAAAACAAATATTATCAAGCCATTGAAGATTCCATTTGCTCTCTGAGAAAAAAAAAATCCATCTTTAAACAAATAAAAATGATTTTCTTATCTACTGGCTCTCTCATTGTTCATTCACCTTCCTTATCAATTTCTATTGTGTGCAAGTTTTTCAGATACCCTTGTTTATTTTTATTTGACCTTAATTTCCATCTTCTCCATTCTGAGTTTCTTTCACATTTCCTTCAAAAGCCCACATTTTGTTGTGAATTTTAACTCAATTTATTCTTTTACTGTGCTTGAGCTTTACTTTACCTGATCAGAATAATCAATGTCAGAATAATTCAGCCTCTGAATTATTCAAGGCCTTTCTTTTCTCTTACTCCCCTGTCTAAGGCATGGTTTTTGGACCATGTCTGCTCTTAGCATGGTTTTTCTTTCTTTAATTGTAACAGCAAAGGACAGCCAAAGCAATGTGGACTCTGGAGGCAGACCTTGGTTCAAATCCCACCTCCTATTAGCTTTGTGTTGTCCTTAAGAATGCCACTTGGTCACTTACATGCTCAATTATTCCATTTAGAAGACAGGGTAATGGCAACTTTATGGGATTTACATAGGGGTTATAATTAATCTAGGTAAATGACTTTGCACAAAACTAGCGATCAATGAATAGCAAGTATTATTCAAGTATGGGCAACTCGGGAAGAATCTTAATTTTGTTATTTATCAGATTAAAAGCATGACAACGAAAATCTATGGATTTCAAAGAAGTTTACTAAACTTGACTCTTCACTATGGGATAATTAAGAATTGGATCATGTTTTTTATTTCTCCAACAAAAAAGCTTCTTCAAAATGCATTTCAAGGCATCTTTCACAGGTCTCCAAATCAAACAAACCAAACCAAAGGAACAAGGGAGAATGAAGAGAGAGGGGATTTTACCCTCTATTTCCAGCTGTACTTTACTACCTTCATCAGAAACAAGGGAATATCACTTGCCTAATTGGGTCTGTAAAGTCATGGACTAAGGAACATTTTTGTACCTCACATGGCATATCATTTTAACATAATATTTATCCTCACGTAAAAATTATTTACTTAGGTGCTGTGTATTAATATTTTCATCCACGGTGATTGCTATTTAAAATATTAGGAGGAAGTTTGCCTTGGATGTTAAAGGTTTTATATTTAAGACTGTGAGCTGTTGACAGGATTCTAGGAGATGAAAAATGGGACAGGTTATCCTTGCTGCCCCATGTGACACCGCCGAGCAGACAACCTGCAGTGTGCTGTCACCATGTCCAGCCACCAAAGAACGCCAAATCTCAAGCAGAACCCAACGTTCTCTGCATCCCTGACAGGTTTCTAAGGATTTCCCTCACCCAAGCTGAGCAACAAATACTGCACAAGACTCTTTCAGAACACATCTTGAGGCTTTTACCAAGAACCACAAAACCAGCATTCATTCCCCAAATCAGATACTCCACAGAAATTGTAAACTTAACAAGAACGAAAAGCAGTGATAGAAGCAATAGATAGATTTTTATACCTGTTGCTTGGACTTTCTGAGCTGGTGAGTTATCAAAATAAGTAAGACTAACAAATGTATGTTAAAACCAGAAATTATACTTGTTTTTAGTCCTTTGCAAATATCTCTCCCCGAAATGAGGACCCTTTGAATGCTTACCCTGCAACACCTGGTTATAAGGCATTCATTTGAAATATTTTTACATCATTTCTTGAAATGAGGAATGGGAGATGTGGTAGTGAATAAATATTGTTGGAGGAAATGAAGTAGCATTTTTATCTTTTAGCAGCAGTGAGATCAAAAATGATCATGGGATTGTAAAGCAGTACTTAACTCCCAGCTGATGCAAAGTGTGACCTGACTGAGGACAGCTGCTCCAAACCAAAAACCCAACAGGCATAAGCTACAACTGTCAGAAGAACCTGGGATGGAGATAGTGTTATATGGGCCTTTCTGACTTTCGCCAGGTTTCTTTTACTTTCCTCAGATGAACATAGTAAACAGTGTAAGCAGCTCTATAAATTTTGCAGCAATATTCTTTCTTTTTGGCTAACACATGCTGCATTGCTAAATCTGTTTCCACTTGGTAAATTCTGCCAGAAAATAAAGAAACAGACAGGGCAGGTTATTAAACCAAACTATGGAAACCACAGTCTTTAGAGGTAAAGCTAAAGGTGCAGCAGATTGAATTGTTTCAATCTATCAAAGATGACTCTCACTAGCTGTTCTGAACGAATAAGTGAAGTATATTTCATGCACTAAGTACTTCATAAACCCTGGCTCCCTCTCCTTTGTAACTAGTGTATCCTGATTTGGAAGTTATCTTCAGGTAAGTGCAAAATGAACGGCAATTGAGAACGCTGCTAAATACGACTCTGTTATTTTATTATTTGCCATTTATAGGAACACTTTATCCCATAGCCACTTCCCTTGCTATGTTAGCAACTATAATATTAGAAGGAAGAAAGTACAAATACGGCAGTAACTTGTTACCGGAGAGTGTTCTTAAGACTGTTTCACTCTAGAATTGGTCTGTCTTCGTGAGATATGTCAGGACTAGCGGTGATCCCAGGGGTGAGGTGGGCAGTTCTTTAACTTAGATAAAGATGTGAGAACTAAGAACAACATTTAGAGACTCCAAAAAATCCTTCACTACAAAACAGTGCCCTCTCCTATTCTTCCCTCCCTGCTTCTTTTTTCCTTTCTCTCCCTCCCTTCTCCAATTCTTCACCTACTAGCAATGGTGTGCAAGCTTTGATGGTAACAACTAGAGTTAATGGAGCTAAAAATTGCAATACCTTAAACAGTTGTCCTTAAGATACGACATTTTGTGTGTGTGTATGCTGTATGGCAGCGTCACATTTCATAACTTTCCCTTGTGAGTATCCCGTTATTGCAGCACCATTTGTTGAATTTTTGTTTGTTTGCTTGTTTTTCTTGTTTGTTTGTTGTTTAGGAAATGTATGGACTGGGAATCGAATTAGGGTCTCCACGTGGCAGGCAAGAATTCTACCACTGAACTACACTGGCACCCCCAAGATGTGACTTTTATAGATAAAATGTAGTGAGATGAACAGTGGATTTAGCTAAGAAGAATCTGACCTACCCAAGGCTCTACTGTGCCTATTACTAGCTGTGGGACCTGTGTCCAGCTACCTGCCTCAGTAATTTCAGCTGCAAAAATGGGCTATCATAGGGTTCTCTTGAATTTTATTAAAGAACTTTGTCAGTTGCCACACTGCACACAAAGACATGACAGTATTACTATTACTAACGGTGTAAATACTGAACAAAGAGGGGCAAAAACTTTCTGTCCAGACTCTGAAATTATACATACTCAAGTTTCAACTGTTATTTCTTAGTAAATCATTCTTGTACAAAATGTTAAAAGAGATGGCCTAATTTGGAGGACAAATCAACGAATGATTTTAAAACACTTAGTAAACATCAATAGTCTGTTTCAATTCCATCATGACTATGAATAATTTATAACCACTACATTTCTTTTTTATCAGGCATAAAACATTATATTCTCATATACAGCCCTATTAATTAACACTTTGCCTTAGTGTGGAAACTTTCTTACAATTGATGATGGCATATTTTTATAGCTGTTCTATTAATTATGGTCCACGTTTAACTTAGGGTTCATTGTTTTGTGCAGTTGCAGGGATTTTAAAAAATAAATATAATCACTGAATTTGTTTATAAAATAAAATTGGACAATTCAAGTAAAACCAAAGAAAACTATTATCTTTATTTCAACTTTCAAGATATTCACAATTCTTCAATATTTCTGACTGAATTCTCGTTACACAAATTAACTGTATTTAGTCCCAAAATAGTATGATTTCCAAAATGTTAAATTATAAATAAAGTTAAATGGCAACTTGATGTTTTGAAAATCACACTATTGCACACTTCTGAAAATACACAGAGGAGTTAAAAATTTGAAGAAGAATTAAATGTCTTCTGCTCATTAGCAAATATTTTCCCACAGAATTCCCCAGTATTTCCTGCAGAATGCCAGACATTTTTTTTCTGCTCAAGACAGGCTAAAAAGAATATAATGCTGAACATGATGGCTTACTTTCTTGCTTGTTTTAAGGAGTGTTTTCCTTATCAGTGAAGTAGACAGCACCGACAGACCAGAGCCATTACACAAATGCAAATGACTGATAAGAAGGTTCTCTATTCTTCTTTGACAATTAGCAGGAATTAGCACTAGTGTACAGTGTATACCCCAAGGAACAATCATTAAATCCTGTCTTCACTGAGTGAATGAGCTCCTACCAGCACTCTTTAGGACATTTTTAATGTTTACTTTGCAGAAAAATAAACTAAACAATAGCATGCAGATTTTGCGATGAAATAAAAAATATTTTGATATTCCCTTACAAAAGTTGCCAATTATTACAGAATTAGTTTTGTTAAACCTTATCTGTGATATCTTCAATGTCTATGTATTTAGCAATCTGCATGCTTTCTTACTCTTTGATCTCCCAGCTAAAAATTCTTAGCCTCTCTCGAATTACATATTAGAAACACTGTGAACTACTACTTGGAAAAAAATGCTTTATGTGGCTTCTGCAAATGAAGCTCTGGAGCAGAAGTTTAGTGAGAAAAGCTGAGCAACCGAATGCAGCTTCTCTGAATGCAAAAGGACTGATAGGCAGTCATTAGTCTCCCTGAGAAGTCCACAGCCAGACTCAGAATTACTGAAGCACTGTCCAGTGGGTCGGCATTTTTCCAATCGTAATTCCATCCTTTGCTGAATAGCAAATAGGTACTTGTAATGGGAGAAAAAGGAAAGGAAGAAAGAAAAGAAAACTATAGCATTGACTTGGAGGTCCCCAGAACCAACACTGCGGCTTAAAGAAGCATGCCATCTCCCTGGAGCTGTCCTCCACCAAACTTTGCTCAAGAAACATAAAAGGAAGCCAGAAAAACATCAAGAGACCATAAACGGGCCCTGAACTTTCTAAAGTAGAATTGGGGTATCTCGCTTCTTATTCTGCATGAATGCACCTCCTGTCTTAAATAAAAGCTGGACTCACTTAGAGGTCCTTAGAGTACCTACAAGGTGGCAGTTTGTCCAAAGAACAAGTTGACTCCAAAGAATAGGGGTCGGTGGGGATTAATTCGTTTAAGTGATAAACCCTGAGTTGTGGCATTGTTAACACATGCATAGAATGAAGAGATGAGGGCACATTTCATAGTTTATCCCTATATTTAAGAATAGGGTACAAATCACTTCAAAAGAATAGTTCTATGCTATGAATTCAAAGACGTGCACAGAAGAAGGTGATCCAAGGTCCCACAAATGAATTGGAAAATGCTTGTTCTCTGTTTTTGTTAAATGTATAAGAGGGCTGAAATAGATTAAAAGGATGCCTTTAGACTCCGCTTTCCCTTAAAAGCTCTCTAAGTAGACCCTGATATTATTTCTTTCTTCTTCTGCGGAATGAAAAGTGACCTTTGGATGTTTCTCTTCATAAAACAAAATTATGGTTTTTGTTGTAACACTGATCTCATTTGTAGCTAAAATAAAGCAGAATCTAAGTTCCCAGCAGTTGCTGAGTAAATGATTTGGTGTCATTAGATAGTGTTATTCTTAGAAAAATAAAATTGCCAGGAAATGCTATTTTTCTAACATATAAGTTGCTTTATTTTATCCTTTTCTTCTAACAGTGCATTTCAATCATCACACAGTATAGTCATTGTAGTCTACTACTTCTTAGAGAGTAACGTCTAAATGACATAAATGACTTGTAAAGTGTCCTAGTTTTTCTAAAGAAGAGGGAGACTATCTTTCCACAGAGGGTAACTGACTCAGTGGAATTACTAGGAGGCTGCATTTTTTTTCTTCACAAAGCTAATTATCTTTTAACTAAGAAGCCAATTCCAGAAGTTGAGTTCTGCTATATATTGTCTACTAATCTAATCACCAACAGTTTTTATATTAGCACAACATTTCCATAACTAGGAGTCCACAAATTTCCAAACTGTCCCTGGGATCTTTTCCCATCAATACCTATTTTCCATCCAGCTTAGAAGATAAATATCTGCAGCCCATTTGATTGGCTTCATTTGATATATTTATAGATTTCACCAGGCTAAATGTAGAAGAAGCACATTTTTTACCACACTCTGCATTTTCTACCAGGATTGATTTGGTTGGGAGGTCATGTCAACCTAGAAAATGTTGTTCTGTTACCTTTACGACCAGTCAAAATTCTTAGCACCAAGCAAAATAAATCAAAACAAAGAAGACTAAACTGTCAACAATGATCAAAGATTCAGTCATTCAGTGAGTTCCTGAAATTACCATGTGACATTTACGGACATAGGTTAATTTATTCATCAACTAAAATACATTTAGAAATGAGAGGGAAACATTTAGAAATGAAAGGTCAAAGGAGAAAAATCACGAGGCATATTCATTATCTTATCCAACAAGTTTAAAAATAAATATGGTTGGCAGGGCCACAGTAGCTCAGCAGGCAGAGCTCTCGCCTGCCATGCCAGAGACCCAGGTTCAATTCTCAGTGCCTGCCCATGCAAAAAAAAACAACGAAAAATTAAATAAACATGGCACATCCAAAGGTAAAAGCCCTATGGTTATTTCAAAAGATAGTGAATTGACATTTGATGTAATTAAAAATCAGTTTTGATAACATCATCTATTAATTAGTCCTATATCCAAAATCAAACCTGAATTTAATCAAGTGTCTACCCACAACTACCAATTCACAGGAAGTTCAGTTGTCAAAGGAACAATAAAAGTCACCATGGGAAACCATCCCCAAAATCCAGGCTATGCAGAACTTTACAGGACAACCAATCTGGTTTTTTTTAAAAAATAAGCAATTACAAGGGAAAGAAGAGAAAGAACAAGAGCTACAGCTAAAGCTAAACAAACAAGAGTTAAAAAAAGAGAGTAACCCAAAATATGGAAAATCAAAAGTTAAGACAAATTGCAAACAATCAGAATGAATGAACCTAAGCTGATCCTGATATTTATGGGAGGAAATAATTGGTAATTAATAATACTAAGAAATTATCATTAATTTGTGTGAGTTAAATTTATTATGGCTATGTTTAAAAACAAAAGGGTCCTTATCTTTTAAAGCTACATAAGGAAATATTTATACATTAAATGATAAATGTCTGAAATTTATTTTAAAATAGTGAGATGAGGGAATGAGTGGGGTAAAAATGAAACAAAACTGATAGTTGCTGAAGTAGGTGATAACTGCAGGAAATTCATTACACTATACTTTATACTTTCATATATACTCAACATACATGTTTAAATATACTATATATATATATATATATACACTTTTAAATACATGTTTATATATGTTTAAAATAAAAATGAAAAATATCAATTTGAAGTTTTTCAGAACATAAATTAGTTTTCAGAATTAGAATGATACTCTACATTTTCTTAAAATGTCTACTTTCAGCTAATATAACCCAAACCACTTTAACATTGAAACTTTAAGGGGGCCCTATTAATGCCAGAAATTTGCCAAGGATGTTGACTATAAATACTACTCTTTACTACTGCTCTTGAAGTTCTAACCAATGCAATAAAACAGGAAAAAAATAGTGGCATAACATTAATAAATGAAACAATAAAATAACTATTATTTGAAGATAATATGATTTGGTAACAGTATGAACAAACATGAATGCCCAGTGAAATAAAGGGATCATAGTCACAAGAACAACAGGAAATACAAATTAATGAGGTTAGCTAGATACGAATGTAGCAATAAAAGTGAAGATAGGGAATATTTTTGAAGGGGGATTGACTTATTAAGAAGGAGAATTAGGCACACGGCTGTAGGAGGAGAAGGCATTCCATTAAAGGGAAAAACAAACAAATGTGTGAAGGTAGGACAATAAATATCATGTTCAGTGAAAGTTAACAGTTTAGTTTGACTGGGATGTAGATTATGAATGAAATGAAGTTAACAAAAAGCTATAAAATAATGACGCATCCATATCAGGGAAGTCCTTGCAATGTTGGATGGAATTAATCTTTATCATGTATGTCATGGAGAGAGAAGTTTTTGAGCAGTGCCAGAATTAATAAAATTAGTGGTTCATACTGCAGCTTTGGACAGGGACGAAAAGGAGGTGGAGAGATAAGTGATGAAACTACTGCAGAGGTCAAGGTGAGACAGAAGGTGGGCTCTCAAACGAGTGATGAGAAAGGAAAAGGCCATGTTTAAGAACTAACACCCTGTGATATTTACATATATTGAAGTTAGGTAGGAGCTAAACATTCCTGGGGTTCATCTGAATTTCACACCTTGTACTGTACCTCTTTCTGAGGCATTCAGCCTGCCTAACACACGTTTTCTCATTACCCTTTTCACATCATGTTAAGAGAGAGGGGAACTGAGGCCTATTCTAAATATGCAATACTCATTGCTAGAGCTAAAATGTCTAAGTTACAGCCAAGAATACATTACTGGTGTTCTCCTAATGTCACTATACCACATGTGCATTGATAGAAAGGATTCCATTAAGAAGAGATTATATCACAACTGGAGTGACACTGTAAGTTGATCATAGAGATGCTCCAGACAGTGATGTTTCTACAATGTATGGATGCAACATTGTGACAATGTTTCAAGAAGTCTAAACTTTCAGTGCTTTTGCACATAGGAGCCTCCCATATAAAGCATAGCAAAAAATGATTTCCAGGAAATAGAGAATAAACCTCCAAGTGTTACAGGTTTGACTCAGCCCTGTTGGAACTAAGGCTCTATAGGACAAGAACCCTGAATAATATTCTTTAGAATGTCATTCTTAAACTTTGAGCAGAAAGCCTGTTCTAAACGTACCTTGCGAAAAGCCCAGAATGCAGTTGCTACATACCATTTAGCCAAATGACTGCAATTTTGTGTTTGTGTGGTGATTCTGGGGATAATTACCCAGATTCTGTTTCCATAAGTATACCATTTTCCTCACTAACATCAAGGGTGCTGTGCATAAAGAAATGCAGTAGTAAAAAGCATGTCCAAGCATATGAAACTCGCTCTGTAAACACTTGGATTGTTTTAGTTCATATATTTTTCCCACAACTCCTAGAAGTTTCCTGTTCCCAGGTTTGTGATCAGAGTTGCAAAACAGCCCTCCCTGTAATATGATGTGTTATTAAATGTGTATCTGCAGACTTTAGGTTCCCAGTACAAATGCTATGTAACCAAATAACACAAGGAAATCACGTTTTTTCAATACCATTATTGCTGTTTACACATGACCGATCTGAACAGGAATAAAACAAGGTTTCAATAAAATATAATTTAATGTTTCACCTTGGGAAAACTATTTCCTTTTTTGCCCCATTCCCCAAAGGACTAGTTGGTCCCATAATATTTAATTGATAATAGGTCCTGTTTCCCTAAAAAGCACATAATTTTTATGTCAGAGATGAGGGTGATGGGAGGTATATTACAGGCAAATTCCATACCTGCTTAGGAACACAACAAAAATGATAAATTAGCCTGGATTATGTTATTCCTAAAGAAACCTTCCTTAAAACTTTGACTTTATGTTTTTTTTTTTTTTTCTGGGCCTCTACACTCAGACTTAACAGACACCTGTTTTCTTATTGTCTGCATTAAACCTTGTTATTCAACGGAAAGAAAACAGACAGGTGCACATATTGGATGCCTTTTTCAAAGTATACAATTTTTTAAAAATTGGAGCCATGTGGTCAGTGTCTAACTATCATCATCTGTGCTGGCTGTTTTATATATATATATATATATATATATATATACACACACATCATTCAGTTGTTGGGAAAGTCTAATGGAAATCATATCCTGGATATAGTTAAACCAAAAAAGGCCATGTTGAAACACATCATAAAAAAAACAGGTAGAGTAGAGGGTATGGCCTTATCTGAATTTGCCTGGCCATTTCCCTACACTGTCAGGAACAGGGACTATTAAGAAGTTGCACACGTAGGACCGCAGCTGTAATTTATTAGTTTTTCCTGGTAGCGATGTATCTATCTGTGTATATGGACTAATAAAACACTTCCATCTCCCAAAGCTACAATAATTCAGAAAGGCTGAGGTCCTCCCCACTTCTTCTAAAACATAAACCATGTTTGTAGACACGGAAGGCATGTGTTTAATGCATCCGCATTAAGGTGCTTTGTAACCCAACATGGGTCAGAAAACGGCTTAGAGCAGGCATTCATGGTTGACCAGCACACCGGCTGTAACTGAATCAGTGCTCTATAAAGCTGCCTAAATACAAATCAAAACACTTCAAATCAATTTAATTCTTTATATTTGCACATAGTTCCTGGACAAGATTCAAATGTCTTCAGTTGAAATTTGTTATTTATTTGAAAACCTTCAATCAGGAAACCACTGATTTGCTTTCTGTCATTAAAGATTTGTCTTTTCTAGAATTTCATATACTTGGAGGATGTACAATATGTACTTTTTTTACGTCGGGTTTTTTTTTGAGAGCAGGGATTTTAAAACTGTGTCCTAGGATCTATTATAGTGTGTGGCAGATAGTAGGTGTTTAATAGATGCTGGTGAAAAAAAAAATTGATGTCCTTCATTGGAAGAGTCACCCATACACACTCTAACCAAACATGTACCATTCAAATTAGCTGCCTTAGTTGGATTTATTTTTGTGTTAATTTCACCTACGCTTTCCAAAAATAAACTAAACCTTTCTTATACATTCCGAGTGAAAATAACTTTAACAAATGGATTATATACATTTGAATCATGGAAAAAAAATACTTTCAAGAAGTAAAACACATCGTCTAAGTAGGCAATCACATCTTTAGTTCTGCTAATGAGAAATTTTCCAATTTAACAAATAAATTATCCAGTGTATCACCATAATGGGGAGGTGTGTAGGGTTGGTTATGCCTCTGAAACCCAATGGGGGCAAGTCCAAGGTGGCAGACAGGTTCTGGTTATATTTCTAAGAAGAAAACTCTTAATTGGAGAAGGAGACCCTGCTAATCAGCAGAGAGAAACTGGACATCTCACTCTATCCTTTAAAAAAGCATGCAATATCAGTGGCTTTCCTTTAAGAAATTCTGAAGAAATCAGGGTAGGGAGTCACTGTTTGATGGAAGACAGACAAATCTCTGGAATTAACTGGGGACAATAACAAAGGCTTTTAAATACCAAGCAGATGTTACACTCTTATACAACAATCCTTCATTGACCCTGCATATTGTGCTCCACAAAATGGTGATCAGAATCTGACAAATGGATACATGCATTTGGGTATGGACTGTGGGTTGTGCTTGGAGATCCAACAATCCCTGTGCCAACACACCTTCTGCATGTGCAGGTGTGTGCCTGTGTTTATAGCTTTCCTTTATTTGAAAAAATCAAGCTGTACTGTCATCCATTGACTGACAAGGTGATTTTCATTCTTTGATTTTTTTTTTTGTATTTGAAATGGTAGAATCGAAGAACTCATTGGTAAATGAGGATGTAGTTTGCTTTGCATTTAACTCAATCTCATCACTGCTGTAATTAAAGCTCTTTTCCTAGAATTAAGAAAATACCCAAAATATCCATGACTTTTCTTTTTCCATCTTTGTTCTTCAGAATTTTTATTTTTAGCCTAATCAATGATTAGACTGAACATACACTGCTCTATAAATTAACAATATTACTAAAATACATGATTATTCTTTGAAACTGCTTAAAATAGTTTTGTCCTTCACCAAGTTAGGCTAGAAATATTCTTCTTTGCCATTTTTGTTTTGTTTTGTTTGTTTTCAGGTTTCCTAAGAGACATCAGCTCTTTGCATTAGTGAATTCGTTTCAGTGTGAACAACTAATACAGAGTTGAACAAGCAGAACATATGAGGCAGAATAGCAATTATAAATGTGTCAAAATATTTCTTCTAAAGTCAGAACAAGGCATTGGCAAACCCAAAGTAATAGCCACAGCAAATGCTGGCCATGCATATTTAAGGAAATCTTACTCATACATTTCAGAAAGAAAGTAAACAAAAAAGTAGTCTGATGGAGGATACATGGTAGAGGAGAAAGAAGAGAGCAGGAAAAATGTTGTCTTTGAGAAATTTAATACTTCTAGACAATGAATATGGAGTTCAACTCAAGTAGAAAGTCTGGGATGACAGTTTTGTGAGGCAAATAAGGCTGTGATTTCCTTTGGGTCTCCAGTTACATAGTCTCAGGTGAGTTTATAGCAACTGGGAGAATGGGGGGATATATGCCCAAGGTTGGCTACTTTCTTCAGTTTGTTTCTTCCAAATTGAACACAGTATGTTCCCTGGACTGACATGCTTGGAAATGTTACAACTTACTGTAAAGTCTAACTTCAAATTCAGATGTGCGGTTAGTTGGGAGCTCTCTGCGCAGAGCTATCAAAACAGCAACATGGTAAAAAGGAAACTTACAAAAGTTGAAGAAGACTAATGAGATTGATTCTGTTAAAGGGGCAACACAATCCGTATCAACATTCTAGAAACAGGTAAGTGAATAAACAGTTCACATGAGAGAAAGTGGCCAAGCAGGACTCAAGCTGAGGTCTCTAGGCTGGGATCAATGTTCCGGAGTATGACCCTTTTAGCAACTCTGCGAAAGAAGCGCTGTATGATCCCATTTTAGACATAAGAAACATATCTGAATTATCCAAAGTTTTGCTCAATTTTATGAGAAACTCTGTGATTAGGCAATAGAGTAAGGGTCCGTACAGAATTCTAGTTGTGCTTAGATTAGTGAACCAAAAAACAAAGGTCCAGACTGAGGAATCCATCACTTTCACAAATTAAATAATTACAAAAAATATTAGGGATGGTACAGTAGCTTTAACCATAACCACCTAAAAACAATTAGGACCATTTTATAATAAAAATAACCGAGAGAACGTAGCCTCAATGCTCAGCTAAATTCAAGGATTTAATGGTAAAAATGTCTTCATCGTTAGATGAAAATCAATCATTTTAGCGATGGTGAGATGGATCTGTACTGATTCCAAATATAGAATTTGCTATGTGTGAAATTTCCAATTCCTGAGGCATAATTGAAAATAAAATTATTTAAAAGTTGAAGAACATGCACAGTTGCTGCTAAATAGGAAGAGAAGTGTTAAATTCCCCTTTACCTTTCCTTCACTCCTTAGCTCCAACTTGTTTTGTTAAAAAAATAAAAACAACAAATAGGCCTGGCTATCAGTCTATGTAAGGCTACTAGGCTCTTTACAGTCAATTCCCACTAAATATGTTATCCAAATGGAAACCAAATTTAAAATGAAGAAAGATCATAACAAATTCAAATAGGATAAGCATCAGCTAGCTGAGACAGATACTGCCTTCTGTCGTGAAAGGATGGATATCAGAAGGATTATACTGATTCTTTCATGTGCTAGAATTGAGATCTACAAGAACTATTTGGGATATGGTTTCGAGAAAATACAGGAGGCTAACCAACAGAATCTTTATTGGCTCAAAGACAACACTGCAAGGAAAGTCAGGCTTACTACTTACTTATTCAGGTGAATTCTCTTGCCTGATATCTAACTTATTCTGAAATCTTAAAAGCAGTGGCTTTTCTGGAAGGACAAGAACTCTTCCGCTGCCTTTCTTATTATAAGAATAATAAATGTGCCTATTCTTAATATTCATATTTCTACGAATATAAATACAATATATCATAATGAATATATCTTAATGAAGCTCAGAGTTAAACTCCAAAGAGCACGAGAAATATGCTCACAACTATCATTGCTACTGGTCAAGCTCTTTGCTGGGTGTTAGCGTTAAAGGTAATCTTCATCGTACTCAGGGAGAACACACAGAGGAAGTAAGAAGCAGAGAGAGAATATATTTCATAATTGCAAAAATGGAGGAGTTCCCCAGATATTGCATTTTGTTCTTAAGCATCTTCTTTCTTCTTCACATCATAAAATTTTTCCATCTTTTTGGAAATACAGTAACCTTGTCTCTTGAAGTAGAAATTGTATCCTCCTAGCAGTTGGTACCTGGCATCAATAATGTTAGCTGTAAATTGAAAAGTTAAGTCTTTTACATCCACCCTTTAAGGTCCCTTTTTCTGGAGGAGAATTAAATGCAGATGAAAAGTCAAAAGGTATCTGTATTCTGAAGTATTCAAATTCTTAGTTAAAAACAAAGCAGATAGATATTCATTAACTATCTCCTGTGTGCCAGGCCTTCTAGCACTTGCTGACCTCTTTCGTCCTCTCAATAGCCCTAAGACAAAGACAATAGTCCCTTCTTTTCACAGATGAAGAAACTGAGACTCAGAGGTTTCTCAGGATAAGAAAGAATGTCATGAGGAATAAATACCAAGGTGGGGAGACTACAGGGGCAAAAACAGATTCACTTAAAGCATTCTGCTTCATGTTTCTTCCTATAGAAGTGACCTCAGAGTTAAATAAAACAAGGTGTAAAAAATTACCTCCTATTCAAGGCTACTAGAGAGAGGTATATTCTTCTACCCTGCTGTCACCTGCTTAAAATTCTCTATGCTTGAGACTTCTTATTACTTTTAAGTTATACATTCTTAGCAGGGGATGGGAGGACAATGTTAGTCAAATTGATGCTCTCTTACTCTTAACTAAGGGAAAATGCTCAGTTCACACTAGCCACTACTCTACTGTCTGTTACAGAATCCAATGATTATCTTTTCTGTTAAGCTTTCCTAAGGATTAGAAAACAAAATCAATCCCAAATGGTTTAGTCTAAAGTAGGAAAGTTATCAGAAAGTCAATTATGTGGCCACCCTGGGCCACAGTGTCATAGTGGATTCAACAGATTCAATTTAGCCTCCATTCAAATTATCTTCTTTTCCCTTTTAAAATTACTTTCTGGGGAATAATTTCCATTTATTAATGATACCAAAGTTAACAAAAAACTGACTACCTCTTTTATTGCTCTATGAAGCCAAAGTAAGAAAAGATGCATACACATAATACAAATGCCCTTACAACTATAAATATGCTGAGTGATAATCATCATTGGGGAGTTACGGCAGTATAAGTTATTCCAAATGAAATGCTAAATTTAGTTATGATGCCTACATAATATTTAGCATTTGCGCAAGATCTATGATTGACCTCAGTGTACAATTAAGACAGCTAAATCCTTTAAAAGCTCATTTTACTCAGCAAAGAAATGAGAAAGGAGAAAAAGGTATTAGAGAGAAGTTAAATTGTATGAAATGAAAAATTATCTCCAGTGACATTTGTTGTCTGGCTTATTTTGTTGACTGGTACTTTTCTTTAACTTTATTTTCATATATAGCATATAAATCACCCACAAGAAGGTTCTGAAAACAGATTCTCTTTTAGCACTCCTGAATTGAAAGTCAGATTCTGACAGCTAAGCAATTTAAAAGAATAACTCTTACAGAAAAAATGGATGATTCTAAATAGCTAACGTAAAACAAATTTCTTTGGGTTAGGTTACATATAAGGATCATCTAATCAGATTTGCTTAACATACACATCCCTAGCAAAAACAATACTACAAATCAGAGAGTGGTAGACATAATTAAAGTGTTTACTAATGGCAAACAACTGCGAAATTGGCATAAGAGTGTATAATATAGAGCTGATATGCTTACTGTTCGTCAACATCTTTTCTGTTCAGTAGATTTTTATTCATTTCTTATTTAATTGGTTGTGCTGCATCTTACTTTTATTTGCTTCAAAACTGAAATATTGCATAATATGTCATGGATTTATTCAATACCATTTAAACCTATGGAAAAAAATCTGCACATCACAGATTTTTCTACTTATTTCTGCAGAGATAGGACAACTGAGGCACACAGAAAAACTGTTATATAATTTTTCAATCTCTAAGTGTGCAGGAGACATACATAGCTAAAATACTGAACTTCGTACCTTCAAATGTACCATTAACATTTTTAGCATCCTTTGTTTCTAAAAATAAGCAGTCAATGTTGAGCAGAAATGTCAAGAAATCAATAAAGAAGTAATTAGGAAGAGTGTTTAATGTCCTTGAAAAAAAAGCTTTGAAAGCAAAAGAAAGAACCAAGCATTGGGATCAGTCAATCTTCTTATGTGCTCTTCCATAATAAAAAATAAAAGGCAATAATTTAAATTGCTATATTTATGAAAAACACTAACCATATAAATGTCAAGTGTCACCCTGGGCTATACTGTAGTTAATAGGATGCTTCCCATTATAATAATCCAGCACTCAAAGCTGCCTCGGAGTACTGACTCTCTGTGTAGTTTTTTCATGTATCCACTCGTGATAATAGGCAACAAGATTAGTTGCTTTTAGTTAATCATTTCTATCATCTCTGAGAATACATATCAAGGGAAAGGAAATAACAATTACTGAGTGACTTCAGTATGCCAGGAAAGTAACCCACATGGTCTCATAAAGCTCTTATGGTAACCTGTAAGCTTTGCATAATTTCTCCCACTTATAAAAAAGTAAACAATTATGGAGGCTGCCAAGATTCTACAGAGGGAAAATAGCAAAGTCAAGATTCAAACTCAGGTCTTTGTTTATGAAGTTCATGCCCTCTCTTAAGTCTTTTGAGTCTTTTAAGTGGTGGTTCTTGTTATTTTGAGGGCCATAGACTCCTTTCAGAATCAGGAGAAAGTTGTGTTTTTGGGTTTTTTTTTTTATGTGCAAATAAAATACTAGCATAGGACGTTAAAGTTTCATGGATGTCCTCCTCTGAAACCGATTCCAACTTATTTCATACAGCTCCAGTTAAAAATTTTTAGGTTTAATCTGACCTTGAAAGACCTGTGATATCTTCTGTAATTTGGAATCATCAATACCATGATTCCATTAGAGACAGGAGAAGCTATTCACTTCTATTCATTATTTTTACTTGTTTTCTTTCAGAGGCCTTTCTAAATAATCTGCGTCAAGTAATTTAGAAGTAGATATAAGAACACTTCTTAGTAATACTGCCAAAATTATTGCATATCATTAAAAGACAAAACAATATCAATTAGGGATGGGCTGTTAAAAATAGTGTAATTTAGGAGTTCTTTTTATATTATGTTGAATAATAATGGTGATTTAAGCTTTGGCAACTTTATTACAACTAATGTCATTATATTTTACAGATTGCCCATGATAATGAAAGTACATTTTATTTAAAAGATGGCTCCATACCTTATAAAAATTTAGCAAACACTCCATACCTGTAAATTCAGAAGCTGATGGTGGGGGAGAAGGGCACAGAGGAAAAGTCTACAGCTTTTCCCTTTATATTGAAAGAAACAAAATGCTTAATAGTCTTAGATCTTCATACTTTTAAGCTTAGACTAGCATTATGGAATACAGAAGCCCACTTTTTTGAAAGATAGCTATGGCAGGACTTTTTGAACAAAGTTACATCTCTTCTTAAAAATAAAACAACAAAACACAAATACCCTGGCCAATCAGAGATTTAAACAAATTATGTGTTTATTTGCATAACAAATGGCTTCAAAAGACTAGGGGAATGGATCTGAATCTTTTTTCTAATGTTATTTTTTTGGGGGTTCTTCAGGATTTTGTGTGAAGTTTATTTTTTAAATCTTTTTATTGTATGGTATAATATATATATATACAAAGCAAAGAAATAAAAAAGCAATAGTTTTCAAAGCACTCTTCAACAAGTAGTTATAGGACAGATCCCAGAGTTTGTCATGGGCTACCATACCATCCTCTCAAATTTTTCCTTCTAGCGGCTCCAGAACATAGGAGGCTAGAAGGCTTAAATATTATTTTTCATCATCACACTTGACTTTTTTTTTTCCTCCTCTGAATTGCTTTGAAAAAATTTTTGAAAGCATTTTGCTATAGTGACTTTTTCCCTTCCTCAAGAGTATGACAACATTTGATAAAAATCTAGCTCTGAAGACTGGATATTGCTACTACTGATTTCAGGTAGTATTTTGTTGTTAGTAACGAACAATATAAATATAACAATGTATATTATTTTATAGAAATGGAATGGCAGGTCTGTTTATATCTAACAATTGGTTATGCATTATTCTAATTAACTGAATTAAAAGCACCATTTATCAAGTGATGAGTAAATATTGTATCCAGGCACAAAATTTATTTTCCTATAAAAAGTTATTGCTTTCTCTATATATGCATGACTTAATTTTTTTTTGACTATTCAGATAGAAGAAATTTAATAACTGTTTTGACAACAGGACTTTGTAAACTTACTAAACAGTTGAAATTATTTTATCTTTAAATTAAAAAGCATTTATCTACAAAGAACAAAAACACTCATTTCTAGAGCTTTCTTTCTGTTGAAACCCTATTTTACAGGATTTATTTTGACTGAGTTTTAATAACCGATGAATCAAAGTAGATTAATGACAACAAAATTTGATAAAATGTTATTTGAGAAAATCTAAAATTCTGAAAGAAAAACACCACTCCTTCCTTATGACTTTGAGCATCAGTCCTCTGGGACTACAAAGAATGAGTTTTTTTTTTTTAAGTTTCTACAAAGTTCATCAATATTAAAAGCTAACAATCCTAAGAGAAAATGTTGGTCAAACTCTCTTTAAAGTAAATGTCATTATGAAATTCTGACAATCTTAAAAAGCGATACTCAGACACCCATACATGCATACACAGTTTTAAAAAGCCTCAGTTTTCATGTTTAACTTAGAAAAAAGCTAAGTACCAAGAAATCCTTTCCCAGTCAACATGCCAAAATGATTCAATTTGACTTGATCTGTAGCATTTCACACAGAGTCTGTCAGATAAAATAAGAAAGCTATATATTTTCATGCTTGCCTACTCAGGTACTTACAAGTTCCATTTATCTAAGAGTGGAAAGACAAATGAGAGAAGATACAAAATATTCAAACACATCTGTACCCACATATTGGATCTATTGGTAAATATAATTAACATTTGAAAATCCATGGCTATATTTTCATCCAGGATGGGCTTTTCTCGACCAGTCACAAACCTTTGGTCTTACATAATTCAGAGCCATTAAAGACATAGTTTAATATTTATGAAACTCGGGAAGGTGTCTAAATTTAGTTTGGATAATTCTTGCAAGTTCAGTTCATCTCATTCTACTAGACCATTTCTCTGTAAGCAAATCCCTCTTAACTAAAATTAGATGCTATATCATCACTCCATGGATGTCCACCCTGTCCCAGTGACTTAAAATCAGGCTAGTCCCCCTACTGTCTATCCCATATTCCACTTATGCTCTCTTCCTGAAAGAATCCTACTCTTGCTTTTCTTCTTTTCCAATTCATAGTCTGGGACTAAACCTTTTTGTCCCTAATAACAGACTTGATACCCCTGGCTTGGGCCACACTCTCTCATTTGTAATTTCTCCTAGCCTTCTGGCTCCTTCCACTCCCAACAATTTTGTAAAACATCTCCCTGACCAAGCTACAGCTCCTAAATATTGGCCCTTCAGTTTGGTCTCAGTCTCTTGGCAATGTGGGTTACACAAGAACGAGTGTGACTCTTCTGTCATTTAATAACCAACGGTTCTCATTTTTTAAAAAGTTAAAATAGGACGTATCAAAGGCAGAGCTCAGTTTTCTTCTCTAGAGAAGTATAGGTCCCTTACTGGATCAATACTTGTCCTACCTGAAGGCAAAATTGCCAGATTTAATAAAAGTAGAGGATACAAGATTAAATTTATATTTCAGGTAAATAATGAATAATATCTAGTATAAGTACTGTAACTGAATTTAGATGCTGAAATATCTAAATATTTATTTCAAGCTTCCCAATTCTAATTCATCAACTAAAAAGTGTTTCACTTATGGAAACAGGAATGATCAAGAGGAGATCCCCTCCCAAAGTGGAAAAATGCCTAATGCCTTTTGCAAATTTACTTCTGTAAATCTCTAAGGCACAATTTTTGCCATGTTAGCAGTGTGTGTCGAGTACAGCAGAAGCCGGTTGAAATATGTGGTCACTTATCACACTGATAGCTGTCCCTAAAAGCTATAATTTATTAAATATTGTTTAAAAAATTCAGCAAGAGCATTTTTGTATTCCAAAATTTAAAAATATATTGAACAACAAAAACAACTTTACATCTTAAGAAAATGGAACCCAATATTTTTAATGCCCATAAAAAGCCCATCCCAATGATCACAAATCTAGAATGACAGGCATTAACTTCATCCTTGGCCCCACAGATTGCTAATTTCATTGATGAGACTTCTTATTGATTTTATTGCCCATCAACAGATGAATGGAAGTGGGAAGGAATCAAATGCATCAGGACCAATAAATCCTGCCTGTAAATGATAAATGTGGGCTTGTTTGTGCCATCACTTCAAGAACACTATATTCTAGTGATGTTTTTCAAGCAGAACTACTTAAACATGATTCAAGTAGTGGCAAAATAAAGCATGGGATAATCAGACTTATTAGATAGTCATTAATATATGACTGTAAACTGTATAAGTTTTTTCTAATCATATTATTGGTTTGAACCTTGGGAAAACAGAACTTGCCTTTTAATCTAGATTTTGAAGTGCCCTTTTGTTGCTTGCTTATTGTGCAGTTGTCACATTATGAATAGGTGACCACTCATTTCTAACTTGGTCTGTTACATATAGATGGAGCTTTCAGCCCCTTAAACAAACGCTCTTTAATTGTATCTTCTACAAAGCTACTGATACAATTTAGTAAACCTTAGAAGATTTTAGCCTGATAGAATCATTTCTCCTGAAATGAAAACATTCAGATTATAAATAGGCTCTCATAAAAAAAAATAAAAAAAAACAGAAATGACATTTTGAAGATTCAACTCTAAATTCATTTAATCCAGCTCAACAAATCACTATAAAACATTCACCAATCTGTCATGCTTTTTATTTAATATGTCCCTCCCTCCTTGACTACATCCCTGGAGGGTAATGGGGGATGGGGGTCAGAGAGAAAAAATAAGGAAAACGCTTCTTTTCAGTGCACCTTGCATACATTATTTCTCTGCTGTAGGTGAACTGGTGGGCAACTGGCACTTTGTTAGATTAACTCATTTCCTTTGAATCATTCTTTGTTACTGAAGGGCCACAGTTCTGCTCTATAAAGAACCATTAGTTTACAAGGGCTTGTTCAGCATATTCCATTTTTGCTGATGGGGTCTGAAATTAATCAGTGTACTGCAATCTGAGCAGGTGAAGGGAGTCAGAAGAGACATTAATTGTGAAGACTATCCCCAACAGGCCCAGCGTTTCCCTGAAGAATCCATCAATTTTTCAAAGGCTGAATGTTGTGGTGATACTACTTCAGTGAAAACAACAGGTATATACCAATATTTGTCTTCAAATGACTCCGACTTCAAGACTAGTGAATTATATTCTCTTCATCAATTTATCGAAAAAAGACATGAAAAATGCATATAATTGAATCAAATGCCTCTTGAAAGAATTCCTATCAAACCCTCAAAGTCATGGAAGAAATTTCAGAAGAAAAATAGGTAGCAGTTAAGAGAAAGCAATTTCTATGTTCCATGTAGACATAAGACTTGCAGGAAAAGAAAACATTATTGTCCTTATTCCCAGCAATGGTGATACTTCAGACATATACAACTGATGTTCAGCCAATAAAAAAATTAGTTGTTTTCTTTGACTGCATGACCCCTCAGAGAAGTCTGATTCTGTATGAGTCACTTCATGAACAGAACCTTTTTCTTTTATGACCTATTATTAGTATGGGAAGAAAGATTGATTTTATTTGATACTGCTATTGATTTTCTGCCTTACTTTCAATTAGATGTTTCAGATTCCACTGGAAAAGTATAGGAGTTGGAATAATTGCATTGCTTTCTTATAAATTATAAAGATGGCATTACAGTACAGGTTAAATATTTTTGAAAATAATAATTTTAAGAATCATCAGCAGACAGCACTACAATGTCAGGGATCAAAGCATTTCTCAAATCATTTGGGAAATCAAGCAAAGTGACATTTCAGAACTAATACTATTTAACGCAGAATTCAGCTCTATTACAGAACAATTCAGAAGAGAAAACTGGAAAACTCCAAGGGGGTCAGAGCAGCCCCCTTCCTAGTCTGCACTGTTTGTGCTCAGGTCAGATCCTTAAAGAAGTCCATCAGGGCTTCAGGGCCAGACTATAAGGGCAGAGGGGTGGGGGATACCTAAGATGCAGTAAGAAAGGAACGGCAAGGGGCAAGGGCTCTTTTAGTTTATGACAGACCTTTTCCCAATCAACCTTAAAAAGCACCTAAAGCTTGAAGAGTAATTGATGTCCTGCACTCCCGACTGGGTTGTCACTGGATAGATATTTAAATGTAGTGAGATGAGGAAAATGAAGAGGCAAGAATTGGTCCTTACAACATGGGACAGAGATCCTGGAATGAGCTGAGACTCAGCATCAAAGGACTGAGAAAAACCCTAGAATGAGCTGAAAATTGACATCAAGGGATTGAGAGAACCTTCTCGACCAAAAGGGGGAAGAGTGAAATGAGACTAAGTGTCAATGGCTGAGAGATTCCAAACAGAGTTGAGAGGTTATGCTGGAGGTTATTCTTATGCATTAAGTAGATATCACCTTGTTGTTCAGGATGTAGTGGAGAGGCTGGAGGGAACTGCCTGAAAATGTAGAGCTGTGTTCCAGTAGCCATGTTTCTTGATGATGATTGAACAATGATATAACTTTCACAATGTGACTCTGTGAATGTGAAAACCTTGTGTCTGATGCTCCTTTTAGCTACTATTAACAACAGAAGAGTAGAACATATGGAATAAAAATAAATAATAGGGGGAACAAATGTTAAAATAAATCTAGTTTGAAATGCTAGTGGTAAATGAAAGCGAGGGGTAAGGGGTATGGTATGTATAATCTTTTTTTTCTCTATTATCGTTTTATTTCTTTTTCTGTTGTCTTTTTATTTCTTTTTCTAAATCGATGCAAATGTTCTAAGAAATGATGAATATGCAACTATGTGATGATATTAAGAATTACTGATTATATATGTAGAATGGAATGATAGCTTAATGTTTTGTTTGTTAATTTTTTTAATTAATAAAAAAAGTTTAAAAAAGTACATAATAAAAAGAGTTGGCAAGGATGTGGAAAAATTGGAAAAAAAAAAAAAAAAGAATTGGTCCTCAAAGTGACTGAGATATATTTGATGCAAGCAAACATATTTCACTTCTATTTCCTCTCTGGACCATTGTAACATTGGGAACTGGTTGCAAACTTAATTTTCTTTCTCTAGAGACATTAAAATAAAAATGTATATACTAGAGTAGGAAGTATAGAATACACCAAACTCTTGGATTTTCAGAATTTTAATGAAATTTTGTAAATGGGGGGTAGCTCCAAGCTAGGATGAGGAAATAATCTCTTCTGATTCATCAAGTGTCAAAAAACATGAGATGTTTCTTAAAGATGATTGTATAACGATACAGCTTTTGCAGTGTGACTGTGTGATTGTGAAAACCTTGTGTCTGATGCTCCTTTTATCTATGGTATGGACAGATGAGTAAAAAATATGGATTAAAAAAACAAACAAATAATGGGGGAACAAATGTTAAAATAAATTGAGTAGATTGAAATACTAGTGATCAATGAAAGGGAGTGTAAGGGGTATAGAAAAAAATAGGGGGAACAAAGGTTAAAATATATTGGGTAGATGGAAATACTAGTGGTCAATGGGGGGGCTAAAGTCTACGGTATGTATGAGTTTTTTCTTTATATTTCTTTTGCTGGAGTGATGCAAATGTTTTAAGAAATGATCATGGTGATGAACATACAACTATGAGATGATACTGTGAGCCATTGATTGTATACCAAGTATGGAATGTTCATATGTTAAGAATGTTTGCGTTTGTATGCTGTTTTGCAAATGAAAATATTTCTTAAAAAAAGAGTTTTTTCATGTTCTTTAGGACAGAGGAGTTTTTACAGGAGGAAAATACACATGCACACTTGAAGAAAAACTTGCATAAGTCAACATGGAAATGACTGAGTCCACACAAAATTGAAAGCAGAGTGCAGTAAATCAAGTACAGTGGTTAAGAGCATGGGCTCTGGAGCCTAATCTCCTGAGTTCAAATTCAGCTCTGCTACTCTCTGCCACAGAAAGACTACCTTTTTTTTTAAAGTCCCCAATATTAAATGACAACTATATTTTGATTAAATTCAAAGATGGTTCACACAATTGGACAAGTGTCACATAACTCTATCCCATTAAAGGTTCTCTTCTGAATAATCTAAGAAAGCAGGTTTTACTCCCTACAACTGCATTAATCACTGAGCCTGTTTAATCAGACTCTGGGTCTGATAACTGCTCTAATTTACTGATTCCATTTTTTTTTTTTTTTTTGGTCTCACTACCAAGCCTGTCAATCACTGTCAGCTACAAAATAGGAGGAAGTAGATGTGCTTCATTATTAATAAATGCTCAATTAAAGGCACAGTTTTAGTTGCATGGTAACTTTATTCATGCAAAATTACCCATAGTTTCAAACTAATTGCCACAGAACAAATGCACTCATGTGGAAGGGGAATCCAAATACAAATTCACGGAGATGAAACAGAGAGGATGTGTAGCATTTATTTACAACATCTAAATATACTCAGCAATATAACAAAAGGTTAACTTAAGGGTCTTTATCACTGGAAACATATAGAATGGCAGTTGTGCAACTTTCTTCCAGAAAGATTCATGCCATGCTTGTGAATGAATGAGATAGGTAATATACTTCCTTGATCTTTCTAGGTGAAGTCCTATCTGGAAGGGGTGGACTAGACTCAATGCTCTCTGGAAATCACTCCTAGATGACTTTAATATTATAGGGGAGGTTAAATGTAAGTCGTAGCTACATAGCTGTCCTCTATCTTGTATTTGGTCTAGCCTAAAAAGGACAGACTAAAAATTCTCCAAAAATGAGCCTTGATGGAACGAAGTAAGCTCCAGAGGATGCCAGCCATTTCTCTCTCTCCAAGCAGTGATGCAAAGGATGACATAAACAGAAGTGTTCCTTAGCCATCTCTCCAGCTGACCTCCTTGTAGGCCTTTATTTGGTCATTCTCCCCTGCACAGGGTTCCATTAGGAAACCCTTATTGCCCAAGATTTTCTACCATGATGGTAAGATCTGGGTTCTTCCTCCAGTGCAATCAGAAGCAGGTATGGCTACTACTGTAACACCTTAACGCTGTGCTCATACCTTACTATGCCCGGGCTGAAATGTGGGCACCTTACCATAACTTAGCTCCTTGATAACCAAAAGGTCCTTTTCCCCTTCATAACCCTCCTGTAATGAACTTTTCCTGCAGCTGAATCACCGATATGTATTTTTTGATGTTTCATTCCTTCTGCCCATCTTTTATTTTCCAGCTGTTTCTTGAATGTCAAATTAAAAAAAAAGTTTATTCTATGCTTTACTTATGTGTTTATTTATTGAAAATTGCTGTTATCTTTTCAGTACGTTGATGCCTAACAGATTGTTCCATAGTATACAGAGGAATCATTGACTGTACTAAAATTTGGTTTTCCAATTTTAATAAGGTGAAGTCACAATTCAGATGCTATAAAAAGTAATAGAGCCATATTCCACCCAATTCATGATAATATCTGTTTTTACAATTTATTTTTGTACTGCAGTTTAATGCTAAGTGATTGACATGTCTTATCACTGGTCTTCTACTGGGTATACTAACCAGTTTCAATAAACACACACACATATATATATATACACACACACACACAAACACACACAGAGGTTAGACATAGATCTCTTTTTGGTTCTAAAATTAATTTTTGCATTTGTAGAGTCATAAACTGAGCTGTTGCTCTACTTGATTATGCATTTCTCCTGGAGCATGAGACCAGCCTCAAGAAAGAGTGTGGCTCAATAAGAAGATTTAACATCATTATAGACCCAAAATAAAGATTTTTCAAGTTTTTATCTATAGAACAAAGGGGTAAGTATTTGGTGCAAAGCAATCCTCTCGTTTGCTCAAGCCAAAAATGAATGCTGAACTTTGGATATGAAATAGTAAACAGTTAATACCAGAATTGAGAGTTTCTCTAAACTATACTATGCATCTCTTAGAAGCATCTATTTGAAGGGCTAGTTAATGATGAAAATTATAGGCATGGCAAAACTCAAGATGAAGACTAGCCCTTAACTATCCCCTCTAGTGTGACACAGTAATTCTTCAAAAGAATGGTCTGAAAAAGTTCAGCCCACGTGACACTATTCCAATTGTTTTCAATCCACCTCTTTTTTTGAGAACTTACTCTTCCAGTTCTAATGCTCTGTATAGAAAAAAAATCAGTTCTACAAATGGGATTGGATGGCAGGCAACATCTACAGTTTATGGACTTTTGAGTTTATTAACCCAGATCAGATGCATATATACAACTTAGATATATGAAGCAATCTTTAAAGATTGATTACATTGCATTTTAATCTTCATTAGAAAGAATCACAAGGCATTGCTGATTTCCATCCTTAAAGAGCTTATGAGAAAAATAAAAAGACTGCGAGGAGCAAATGCAAGAAATAAAATTGAGGCTTCTTAATATGTTCATGTTTCTGAAAAGATGTTGATAATTTTAAAGGCTCCTGTGCTCTCTGTAACATAGTGTAGTCCAGAAATTACTGTTAATGGAAGAGTTAATGTTACGAAAAGTTACTTGAGAAATTGGGGTGTGTGTGTATGTGTGTGTGTGAAATGCAGTTTTCAACTGAAGAGCACTGGTTTTTTTCTAAGGAAAATTAAATGTAAATTCCAACTACTTAGTTTTCCCCTCTTCAAGGTAATTAAGGAACTTGGAAGGTGAAGAGGATCCTGCTTTGGGGAGAGCTTTTATAAGACATCATCATTTTCCCAGTCTCCTTAGGAATGGTGGTTTTGAGGGGAACATTATCTTCACATTATAGTTTAGTGACCTAACTCTTGAAAACAAAACAGAAAACCATCCTTGTTTCCACCAGGGGCTGGGAGTGAAGAGGGGAAGTGGAGAAATGGAAAACTGGCAAACACGCTTGGAAGGGACGTTAATGCATTCTTTTGGGTCAAAATCATCTAATTTTGTGGTCACTTTCATTTACTAGTCAGTTTGACTTTTAGCATCCAGACACTGGTTTAATGCATTGTGGACATTCCTTTTTTTTTTCTTGCTTTGGACTATTGAGTTTGTTTGAATATATTTTTACTTGGATATTAAACTTTGATAAGAAAGGGGCATGTAATATTTTCTTCTGATGCTTTAAGTACTCTTATTCATAAGCATCTGATTTTTAATAGATGACAATGACATCAGCAAAAAAAAAAAAAAAGAAAGAAAAAAACATGGTGTCCTGACCATGTGGCATTTTTTTTAACTGGGAGATCCACTCATGCCCTGAAGAGTACTGCCACCCAACATCTAGTAAAGCAACCTAAAACTGGCTCTCAAACAGTTGGTGATTTTCACAATTCTGCTTTGTAATCCCACAGAGAACACTTCATCAAAAACTATTTCTTCCTTTAGTGCTCTGGGATGTCTCCATGTAACAGGTATGGAAGCTGCTATTCTTTGCTTTTTATCTCTTTCTATTTCTGTATTTTCTCACAACCATGACAAAGATACACTGACATTCACCATTTTGTTTAGCAAGGGAGAGTTCACAACCTTGCTTGTAATTTCAGAATCTCAAGACTGACAGATTCGCTAAAATTGCACTTGTCTTCTCCTTTTGGATCATCACCCTGGCATGATGCCAGGTCCTAGTCAGAGGTGACATAAAAGAAGGGTTGGAAGATACTTAGAGAGGAAACCACTACCATCAGAAGCTGCAAACAACAGAACCAGGATCAAAGGACCAGGAGACATCACCCATGCGTCTTCCCATGTGACAGACATCGGCCTTTCTTGAGTCAAGGTATCTTTATCCGGATGCCTTTAGACATTTTTATGACCTTAGAACTCTTAACTTGCAACTTAATAAATTTCCTTTTTTAAAAGCCAAAAAGAAAGGAAAGAAAAGAAAGGGGGTTGGACTAGGAGCATAGTAGAAGACCTAGGCTTTAACTCCAGTGTGGGATTTCATGCAAATAATTCATTCTTTCTCTGGGCTCTAGGGTCCTAATACATAAAATGTGTACAAAACACACTCCAAAGCTCCTGTTAGCTTACTACAAGGATGTGGAGTAAGAGCTGTCTGAGGAAATATTGCTAATGCCATGAGTTGTGTGTATATATATTCTCTCGCACACCCACACTCACACATCCTGATTGGCTCACAGTATGATTTCTTTTAGACATGACCTAATTTCATTCAGACTCAAGTTCTTGTCACTGTGGGTCTTTATAGTCGCTTTATACAATTAAAATATGGAATATGAGACTGGAGCTCTGACTTTATTATTATTAGTCATGCTCAAAAGAAAAATAAGGAACTGATCTGGGGCAATAGCAGCTCGACCAGAAAAACACGATAAAAAGAGTACCTTCAAAAATGAAGCATCTCATGGGACTAAATATTAAGAATGCTGCAATCTCTGAAATGTCAGAATAGTTGCATGTAAATCACTCTTGAAAAGAAAACACACTGAAATTGGAACACTCATCTATGGCAAAAAGAAACAGACATGAGAATATTGGCAAAGTCTAACGGTGAACATCTGCAATCTAAGACTTAAATTATGATAATAATTGATATTAACAAGTGTTGGATTCAATTTAGGACATGTATTTTTTAAATGTGAGCTTTAGCCAGATAGACTGTAAGGATAAAAGGCATGCGAGAAGACTTTCTAACCCTAAGTGAAAAGAATACACTAGAACCTCTACCAGGTAGAATGTGCTTGCTATGCAGCAGCTGAGAAAGCATAACTGAAATCAAGCCAAAAACCTGCTCCTTCGGCTAGACAGAAAGAAACCAAAGGCAAGGGAAAAACAGACAAGCATGAGGTATGCATCATTATGTATGATCTTTCAGAAATGAATCAAAGAGGAAAGTGGTCTGCTTCTTGTTCTCAAAAATGAAAGTAAAGAGTCTATGCAGCTAAGATGTCTTTTACGCATTCTTAGCAAATATAAAGTATTAAAAATAGAACAAAGTTTTGTTTTTTTTTTCCATCCAGGAAAGAATCTCCCCTATTCCACTTGGTCCACCAAGTTTGTATTTCACTCCATCAAGAGAGAAATTAAGAAAAGTAATAGATGCAATAAACCATAGCATTTCCAAGGGGAATCAAAATTCTGCAATTTCTTATTCCCGACACCTTTTATGTAATGACCTCTGAAATAGATACTGCTGGATAAAAGGTAAGAGCATGTCCACTTTGTCTTCTACTCTAGGACCTCCTATGCCATGTTAGGAATGTGAATTTTTTGAAAATGGAAGTATTCACTTAAAAATGAATGGCCCTACCAGGTGCCTGTCCATGCAAAAAAAAAAAAAAAAAAAAGAAAGAAAGAAAGAAAAAACTGAATGGCCCATAGAGGAGACAAATTAGGTCGCTCTCAGAGCCATTAGCAAAACAATAATCTTTTTTTTTTATGTAGCTTTGTTATCTCTTATAAAATCGTGTTCCTGCAAAGAACAACCCTTATCCCAATACCTTCTTTAAGAAAAAAATAACTTGCTTTTTGTTCAAAACCAGCCAAGACAGCTATCAGCAAATGCATTTGGTGACTGGGGTGTCTTCCTCAAGGGCCAGGATAATTTACTTGTATTTTAAAACCATTGCCCTGACATGGGTGGTGATGTCTCCTTTACAGATATCTAACTGGACTGGCATGTAAGGTGCAATGGCCTTCAACTGAGTAATTCAGTCCCTACATCGTGATCTTGGAGTAGGAGGAGTAGAGAAGCAGGGGTTATCTCACCTCCTGCCCCGACCTGGTCCCCTTTTCCCATGCTTTTGGCAGATTACCTTAAAAGAAGCCACAGTGAATCTTCAACACTGCGCCATGACTCAGATTTATTAGCAAATTCTATTCAGCCCCTTCCAGATGTACCTTGCTTTCATTATTTTTCTGCAGTTTAAAATAGAAAGAGCACTTGAGTCTAAAATAGTCAAAAGATAAATGTTATTCACTGAAAATGCATACATATATATATATATATTTTTGGCATGGGCAGGTACCGGCAATCGAACCCGGGTCTCTGGTATGGCAGGCGAGAACTCTGCTACTGAGTCACCGTGGCCCTCTCTGAACATGCAAATATTAATCCAACTTAATATATGGATATTTTTGTTCTTGGATAAACTTTTGAATATGTGAATTTTAGAGTCTACTTTTTCCAGAAGCATTTGTTACACTATTTTTCTTTCTTAGAGGGGACTTTGGCTCTTCAGACCAGACTCCTGGGGCCAAAGCCCTGCTGGAATCCAGAGAAGCAGAAACAGTTAGACTGTGCTTGTAATAGCAGTGCCAGGCAAAAACTCCATATGACAGAAAATCGTGTGCTGCTGGACAAATTGACTTTGCTAAGAGGCTGAATGAAACTGACTCACTCATGAGCCATTAGGCAAATGGCTGGGATCCAGCAGGCTAGGAAATAGCTTTACAGAATAAATCTTTGCATCTGTTTCCAGCGGTCAACTGTGCTAAATTCTCTTAGGGTATGTATAGGTAATTTTGACCCTGTCTTTAGAACAGTTTTTAAAAAAACAAAAAACTCCACGTGATTGAATTTAATACATATACTTCAAGTCATTATGCATATTTGAACTGAGTTTCGAAGGCTAAATAAGTTATGGAAATAAAGCAGGAAGAATAGAAAATAGACCTCAAAGATTTATTTGTTTGTCTCAGATTAGACCAGCATTATGTATACATAATGCCCATTAAATCATTTCTTATTTAACTTATGCATAATCTTACTCCTGAAAAAAACACATTTTCCTAAAGTTTAAATCAGCTGAACAAGAGCACATAAACATTGCTTAAAAATTGCTCAAAATGTTACAATAAATATCTTGATCAATTCACCGGTACACACAAAATTTGGTAGTTGCAACTGGAATTCTTTTTTCTTTAAACTATTTTCAGATTCTGTGTTTCTAAATAGCATGCCTAGTGCATTATAGGGAAATGATGTCCTGGACAAATCTGCATGTTTTAGGGATATTATAAATAGGGGGGAAAGGAGCATAAGGCTGAATCCGGAGCCAAGAATATAATCTGCATCTCACCTTTCAACATACGTAAAAACAATGTTTATGGGTTGTTGTTTTTCCTGGGGAATAGAGGGATTTAGGCTCGATATTTAGCTAACATATATGTGCCACAAAACCCCTAGATTTCCATGTGTCACTTTTAGAAGGATAGCCTTCAGAGAGTGGCCAGATGTTCCTAAATTAACTAAAATAAAATTTCCTTGAATTCCTAATTCCTTCTTTTGGGCTCATCACCCAGTGATACAGGAGCATTCTGCTTAGGGTAGTATTGATATTCAAAAGAAAAACACAAGGACAGTGTGTGTTCTTCCCTTGCCTTCTCTACCTATCTAGAGAGGGAGTTTATCTTCACTAGGAAGTTAATAGCTGGAGATTTTAAGCCTTTGGAGCCTAAGATGTTTACAAACTATTATGGGCTCAAAGTCTTAGAGCACAGAACACATTGAACACATTCAACAGCTGGGTTAAATGTCCTGGGTTACAATGCATATCCTCACCGAATGTAGCAGGAGACAGCAAACGGTTTCTGCTCTCCTTACCACACACGTGGCAGGAAGATGGTCCAGTTATGCACACAGCAGGTCCAGCCTGGCTGGAGTAGAGCAGACATGATC
This sequence comes from Tamandua tetradactyla, assembly GCF_023851605.1. Classification (NCBI taxonomy): domain Eukaryota; kingdom Metazoa; phylum Chordata; class Mammalia; order Pilosa; family Myrmecophagidae; genus Tamandua; species Tamandua tetradactyla. The sequence goes on from NC_135352.1 coordinate 10,731,914, forward strand.
ACACATACCTGGGTGAGCTGAGAACTCATTCAAGTTGCCTGAGGGTAAGTGGAACAAGGGGCTGGTGGAATTATGGATTCCTGGGGTCCCATAATTACTTCATCAAGAAGAATTCTGACATTATTCTTTTAACTATAAAACAACAGGATCTCATCTGCTTTAAAAAATGCTGAAAATCACTGGGCTCAAAACCAGCATTGAATAGCTGACTCTATGGGAGCATGACTCATTCAAGTCCATGATCTCTAAATTGAGGGCATATCAAAGTTTGGACATAACCATCCCAGATCAAATTTTCCCAAGATAGACCTAAAGTCCCAGATAGACCCCAGAACCAAATTAGCTTCCTATTCATTCATTTTTCCTACTCTAGGCCAGACAGTGACACAATTCAAGCTACAAAGTTTTCAGAGACAAGAGATAAAACAAAGTCTGACTAGGACATATGCCGATTTCAAATACATGAAACTCTAGACTTCCTCAGGGTTTGATACTCATAAGCACAAGATACGTTACCGGTTATGTTAATGTGTAAGTGAACTAAATATGGCCCCCAATGCAAAAAGATACAGCTTAGCTATTTTTTTTTTTAATTATTGAGCACAATTGCAGGTATCCCCGCCCACTGCAAAAAAAAAAAAAACAAAAAACAAAAGGCAAATACTGTCAGGGGAAGAAAACAGAAACCACAACAGAAAGAGCAGCTTATTAATAGATACCTCAGTCTAAGTATAGTTTTAGAAACAACTTTTGTTCATTTTCTGCGATAGTCGCAAATATTAGGAAAGATCATTATATCATGTCACATTTTTGAAAAAACAACAAACAGTACATGAATGTCTCTGTTTTTTTTTTGCTCTTACTATTGTCGTAATCCTAGGTTTATCCACAAACTGCCAAAAGCCAAGTCTACATGAGAAAAGCAGATGTTATGCGAATCTGTGAAGCTAAAGATCTTATCATAAAATCTTCTCAAATTCTAGTATTTGATCACAAACCCCAACTATATAAATAATAGGCTCACTTTTTCTTGGATGCTTGTACATTTGGCTTTATGGCTGCTTTTTAGTTATATCAACCCCTTTGGGTATTCAAGATGCTATCTTGCTTTTCTTGGCTTCAGCACTCCCTCTTGGAAAACATCTGGGCCTCAAGGCACATGTTGTGTTTAAGATTATGGTGTGACGACCCTAGGAGGCTGACTAGTGCCTAGACAACACAAGGACAAATGCAATGCAAAGCAATTCAACCTTCCAAATGACTAAGAGATGAACCAGCAGCAAGCTGTGTTTTCAGGAGTACAATAAAAACAGAGACAAGTATTCACAGAAAACCAAACTGATGTAAGAGTGAAGAAAAAATGTTATCATTATTAATACCTGAACAGTAATTATTCTAAGAACTTAATATATTATTTAAATAATTGTAGAAAAGCTGTTGTCATTATTACAGTGCATAATCTGGCCTACTGGGATTTAGAAAAGGATTTTCTGGGAGTTTTAATGGGGAATGAGACTGCTTACATGTGTAGACTTGCTATTCATTCATAATTCAACATTTTTGCTGAAATTATTTTGTTGAATAATTTGTTGTGCACAAATAGTACAGAGAGTTGGGGTTGAGCAGAGGAGAGGGAGACAGGTAGATGTTAAAAAAAGTAAATGATAATGATATCACGATTTTCATCATGAAGAGTTACAATATAATAAGAAAAATATGAATCAAAAATGATCTTCATAAAACACAGTTTCAACAAATGTGATGGTTGGGTAGAGTTATAGAATTGAAGGGCATAAAAGACCAAAGATTTATGTGTTCTGAAGAGAAACCAGAGTCTGCTGTACACAGTAAGTCATCAATGAAAATGTGTTCAATGACTGAAAAAACAAAAAAAGAACTGAGGGGCAATTAGTACCATTAGTTAAATGGGTATGATGTCAACTAAGGGAAACTGGTTGTGGGCCAAAGTATTTCAGGTGGGGAGAGCGGCAGAAGTAGGAAAAGTCATGGGGCATTTGAAAATTTGTAATGAGCACTGAAGTACTACATATCCAGCGGCTGTGTACTTCCTATGTATTTTCATCACTTAATTCTTTCCTTTTTTTTTCCATTGACAATTTTGATAATCTTTCATGGTCTTCTTTCCCATATACAATCAAAGCAAATTCCTATATTCTTTTAAAATCTAGTCAAGATGTTAGGGGTTAGGGACACCCATTTCTCATCTCTGTTTGTGTCCACCTGCAGCTATGTAACCGGCCAATATTGGTGTGTGCCCATAAATTGATTTATATGCTATGGGGCATATACACCCACATACATACACCTCAGAGAATAACAGAAAGAAGTGACAGAGATAGGGAAAATAAATGTTTTGTGTGGTGATGCTGACTCTGTGTCAGACATTGGCAACGTGCTTTACATAAAATAACTCATTTAAATTTCACTACTCTTTGGGGTAAGTGCTGTAATTTTCCTCATTTTCTGAATGAGAGAACTGAGGCCAAAAACCATCTAAGTAAATTTTCCATGATCACAGAGCTCATAAGAAAATAGAGGCAAATCTCAAGCCCGGGCAGTCTGCTTCAGTCTATGCCCTTAAAAACTTCATTGACCTCGGTTATTTTATGAAGCAGAGTTAAACAAACATCCAAAGTGTAAAGACAGATTTGTGTTTATTTTGTTTGACAAGTTTGCTGCTAATTATGTCCTCATTTAAGTATATGAAAGTTCTTTGATATTGATACGTGGCCTCGTGTTTTTTAAATAACCACTGCTTTTGAAAATCTGAGTGTCAACATTTTTTAAAGTTTTTTATGAAAAGTTTATATTCATCCATTTTAAGAAATTAAAGTAGTGCCATTTTAATTAGTCTGAATGTTTTCAGGCATCAAAATAAATCTTGACTAAGAGATTAAAAAAAAAAGAAAACTTCATTGATATTATATCTGATCAAGATGAGTGGGGGACAGTGGTGGTATAAAACATGTAAACACACCATTTTTACTGGCATCTCTTTTTTTTTTTTTTGCATGGGCAGGCACCGGGAATCAGACCTGGGTCTCCGGCACGGCAGGCGAGAGCTCTGCCACTGAGTCACCACCACTGCCCGCCCTAAACATATACCATTTTTAAAAGCGATTGTTTCAGCTCCCTTATAGGGTGGATTCTTTCTGAAATACAGTCTTTCATTCCCACATTTTGGTTTCAGGCTCCTGATAAGAAAGATCCAATACAATCACCACTGACGTCAAGAGGGCTGCTTTGGGCTCCTCTGTACCTGTGAGCCGCAGACCAACCACAGCTGTGATTACCCTCCGATACTTAACCATCTCCCCCATGTTTCACGTGAAACGCCCATGATTTGGACCTAATGATGTGCTCATGGTCATGATGTAAGAAGCTATAACTGGTCCTAGGTGGGTTCTCTCCAGGTACTCGGAGATGGGTCCCTGCCTTAGAGGATTACAGTTTTGGCTAATGCTTTTGAGGGCCTTGATTTCCACTGTTAATGGATCATCTGCCTAGTCTGACAGCCTCCTTAATAGCTCTTCTTCCTTGCAATGTGTCCAGGTTCATGCTCAACTTCACTAATCCCATATGTGGTTTCCGGTTTTCCTTTTGTTCTTTTCCTGTTTGGAATAGCTGCAAGTGACCGTAGATGACAATGCCCTGCTACATCTTCTTTTAATGCATGTATCCACTTAAGTGAATATGCATGCCTGCATGCATCCATCCATCCATTCATCCATCCATTCATCCCTCCACTCATCTGACCATCCTTCCATCCATCATCTACCTGCCTGCTTTCCTTCTAAGATTCGCAGTCTAAAATTCTCACAGATGAAATTACATCAGTTCTTGGGACCAGAACAACCTGTTTCACCCTTTACTGAGGCATTTGTAATGACAATACATTTGAGATTTTACTATTTTTGTAGCTTCTCTTGTCTCCTATTCTCTGCCAATGTCCTCTGTATTTACTTACATCCTTGTCATTTACTATCAGTACAAGGTATTATGCTATGGTGATCAGATGAGCTTTATATATCTTTATATGGATCATGACTTAAAAAAACATATATCAATAATTCCAAAGACTCCTGAATCTGGCACTCATTTGGGAACTAAGACTATAAAGAATTTAGCGGCTGGCGTTGTACAAGCTCTTGCATCCTTATTCAGACTAGGGTTATTACAGATCAGTTCCTACTGCAGCAGTAACTGGCCATACTTCCTGTGCTTTGTGGTATCACTGCATCATTAATACCAATGACTTGTCTTCATGCACCACTATGAACTTGGCCTATAAATTCAGCACATGTTCCTCCAACTCCTATGAGTCATCACTGGATGCTCACAAGCACAGAGCAGATTGCATTCACAGTCTCTTGGGGTTCTCTCACTGAGTCCTTCCTCAGTGCACTGCAGTGGAGCTGGCAATTCATCTCCCAGGACAGCTCTGTCCCTGCCTTAGAGAATCAGACACCCTTTCTTGAAGGCAAGTGTCCAGACTTAGATTGCCTTCATTTACCTCTGGATCTCCTGAACTGAAATCAAGCATGTCACAAATAATGCTGCATCTAATTCAGGAATTCTTATTATGTCTTCAGAGTTATTTGAAACCTGGAGACTGGCACATCGACCAGTCCTCTTCTCTTCCCGTCACTCCCTATTCCCAACTCCCTTATTTGGCTCCTTTGTGTTTGGGTCCAAAAAATCTTACTTACCTTTAGATTTGAAAAAAATATATTATTTCTGGCTATATGCAATTATTTTAAATATATCATCAAAAGGGTATAAGAAAACTGCAATTCCTTTTCCTTCCCTCACCACCTTGCTTGATTCTCAGTTCAGAGCATTTCGTTTCTCAATATTCCAACATGAGTTAGATATACCCAACATTTGTTTTTCTCTTTTTGCTAGATGTTTTGGCTGCTTAAGAAAATAAGCAGAAAGGAGTTACTGGTAACCTTGTCTGCCACAAGAAAAAAATCAGGGAGCTGAGTACTAATTATAAAACTAAGGTTCAATAGCCTAGATTGGGTACAGGAAAGAAACATTTAAGACAGCAGTTACAGTGATAAAAACACACTCTGTCTTTTTTTCTAAATTATAACTTTATAATTATATTGTACTATAAATGCAAAACATTTTTTTTAGACCTAAACATCAAAGTTATAGAGAAAACTTTTTATTTCTAAAATAATAACAATAATAATAACTAAAATATAGTAGAAAATAGGTGTTCTCATTTGTGTTGACTCTCAATTTCTGTATATTCTCAAGGTGAGTGATTTAATTTCTGTGGGATTATTCTCTAGTGAAAACTAGATTTCCTCCCATCTGCTTTCTCTAACTTCCCTCTTGAAGGAAGCCTTTCCTCAGGCATCCCTCTGAACTTGGTTCAGAAAGACTCATCAGGTGGGTGCTACAAAATAGAATATTTTGGGGGATAGTACATGGCTTGGGAAGAAGATTTTCAATGTACTTTTATAGCTACTTTTTTCTTATTATTCTTTCATTGTTTTACAGCTGAAAAGAACCTTACAGATGCTTGACTCTAGATGCTGACAAACTGTATATCTGTATCTCATGAATAACATTTTTAATCACTTTCAAAGGCAATTCTTAGTGGAGGATGAGGGAGCTGAAATCCTAGAAGCCCAGGGACCAAGATCAGAATCTGCACGTGGGGTAGGGGGGTAGGGGTTGGGGGTGATGGTGAGAGTACAGAGGGAAAGGTCTTTGGCTGTGTCTGAAAAACCCCCTTCATCCCAAGATTCTGACAATTACCCTCAAGGGGAAGAAACATCCCTTGCTTTTATTCTAGTTGAGCATCATTGAGTCACATCAAGTCCTTACAAAGAATAGATTAAGATATGATGAAGCTGTAACTCCCAAAATGTGATTGAACCAGTTACAGGGGAGAAGCTGAGAATTGGCTTCAGCCTTATTACTCTCCAGCTATCTTCCTATAAACCTGTTGTCATCCAGAGGTAAGAATATTTAATATTAAAGATTTAGACGCAGAATAATACTCAAAATTAATTGCCCAACGATCTTTGTGGTGGCAGAAATGTTCTATATCTCGACGGTATCCGTGTCCATATCCTGGTTCTGATATTGAACAAATTTTACAAGATGTTATCTTTGGGGGAAACTGGGCAGAGAGCCCATAGTACCATTCTGTATTATTTCTTATACTTACAACTGTATGCAAGACTATAATTACTCAAAATTAAAAGTCGAATTTTGTTTTTAAAATTATGTAATTATCAGCTGGATTTACCTTCAACTAGGCTATGCATATTTTCCTTTCTGAAAAGATCAGTGGTGACAAACTGTCAAAAATTTATACCACTTAGCTAATTACTCCTCTAGCCTCAAATGTAATTTATAAGATTTCTCAGAATAAGTCCTGATATAAGTTGTCAACAGAAAAATCAATTCTAAGCATTGACTAAAGTTGTCTGTTCAAATTTGAGAAATAGTTAAGAAAATTCTCCCTTTGCATATTTGAAAAAATTGTTATGCATTAGAAAGTGGTATTTTTGAAGTTTCCTCAACTAATCTCTCTCATAGCTCTCTTAATAATAAGGAAATACAGGAAGAAAGAAAGTGAAAGAATGTACTAGGAAGATGCCCATACTCCAGATTCATCAAAATGAAAAATCTTTTATCATATAGTAATAACTTATCTGTACAATTAAAAAAAAGTAAAGTACTGTTAAAATCATTCTTATTCCTACCACTATTTAAAGTGGAATACTTCTTAGGAAAGAAAAATTGATAAAAATAGCAATCTATTTTGATGATAGATCAAAAGCAAAAATCGTAGCAATCTAAAAGCATTTTTCTATGTATTTATCTGTTAAATAATTGTCTAACTATAGATAATGTTTAAGAAGGTCTGAGTGCAGGCATGCCTAAAAAGGAATTACAATGAGGTATCCGGTTTGATCTTCTTATTTTTCTGACCTAGAAATGCTACAATACATTTTTATTTATGAAGCAAATTAGAAGGGCCCAAGGTTTTGTAGTACGAATTTATGCCAGGCTCCTGGTGAATCAGCAAGAAACTCTAGTAATATCCAAATTTAAGTAAAATATATCAGCATTTCATCCGCATAAAGGTACAAGGACAATAAAAGAGAACGACTCTGGTTTAAGAGGAAGTCTTTCCTTCTAATCCTAAATGAGGAGGGTTGGAAGACTTCCCTGTATAGGAAGTAAGGGAAACATTAAGATGAATTAAAATGAGTCAATGCTTCTCCTGGGAGAATTGCAGGCTCCAATAAAACATGGGGCTGTCAGAAGGTCGAGTCTGAATATCTATTGTGAATGAACAAATGGGATCCCATTTTCGTGGTCATGAAAGTGGCAGGGCCTAAAAGTGTCTTCAGCTCGTTTCCTGCCTTTCTATCTCTTGTTTCAGAGACTGCAAAGTTGAGGCCGATTTGCACGTCGAATCAATTCTCAATGATGGGCACCGAATCTTTGCACAAATGCTTTTCTTGAATTGTTATGCTCTGCAGGACTGAGCTTCCCTGACAGTTCTTAGCCTGTGTTTCCTTGCTTTGTGGCAACTTAGACTCTAGATCAACACTAGCTCCGAGTACTGTCAACTGACATAACATACTAAAATAAAGAGTAAATAAACATGGAAATAGATCCGGTTGGCTTCTGCTCACAATGCAGAAAGGGTGAAGATTTCATTTGTCTGCATTTAACAACAATATGTTTCCTTATGGACTGATCCAAAAATGTTGGGGCAATTTTAAAAAGCCAGAATTCTTGTCACGCACAGACAACTTTAATTTTACTGACAGGTGCAAATTAAAGTTGTCTGCTCTAAACGGCTGTGATAATATTTACTATTATACAGATAAGCGGTTACGATAAATTATACAATAGATATGGCTGACGTTACTACTGGGCTTTTGTGGTTGTTCCAAAGTTTACCTATCAATTTTCTTCGTTATATTTGTCAACATATTATTTATACTTTAAATCTGTTTAGATAATGTGCATACTCTTATTCTAAACTAAGCTATTACAAAGGGTTAAAAAAAGAACAATAAATCATCCTACCTAAAATTTTGTATGTTACAACTCTCCAGGTTTTCATTTCTTTCTCTATGAGTCCTATCATTACTATTTATTATTCCAATATCTTCTACATGTAAAAATAAAAACACTATACACTTGGGAAATACCACCTGCTGCCTTCCCCATGACACCTGTTAGAGATATTCCAAGTGGCAAAACAATCTTCATATAGTTCGGTACTATATAGGATCTGACATTAAAAAAGGAACCAATATATTCAGAAAGAGTTAAACTGGACACAAGAAGCAAATATTACTAAACTAATGGAACGCTGAAAGATTATTTTACTCAAGACTAAGTTTTTTTTTTTTAAATAAGCAACACTTTTTAGTAATGCCATATTGAAAATCATGAGGCTTACTTTGGAGAGCCTCATAAATTACATATTAAAGAAACAGAATTCTAATATAGCAACTATAACTTTTACTTTGCATGAACATAAGAAAAATACCTTAATCTGCAAGCAACTAAATTTTTTTTAAAATGTTACCCAACTTCTATATTTTTTAAGACAGGTGCCATTCCTCCCATTTTTATTACTAGAAATAGAGAAACAAAAATGATAAACTTATTTTGGGATTTCATTTGTAAATTATCAGTCTAATTTTTTCATAGCACCCTGTCTCCAGAGGTTAAGCGGTGTTTGGGAAAAAAATATCTTTGGCCAATCATTTGAGCAATGCTGTACTTGAAAAAAAGTAAGTAGGTTACTTAATTCAAGACTTCTACACTCTACCATAGGCTAATGTGCCTTATCAAGCTCTTGAAACAGAAAATAATTGCCAGATTTTACCCATGAAATAGCCTCCTTTATTTTTTCTTTAGTATACCTATTATTTTTGCTTTAGGATACCTATTAACATGTTTCTTTGAATTCATTTTGGGAAATAGTACCTTAGATTGCAAAATTGCTACCTATCTAATGAGATAGTCTACATTTATTTGTAATTTTAAATTTGATTCTTCAAATTAGTATTCCACATGAAATATTTATTATCTAGCTAACATTAGTTCTCAAAGTGTCCTAGAGTACTTAAGAACAATTGGAAGAAAAAGAACACTGGACTTGGGAGAGAGAGAACAGCTGAGTCTGGTGCTAATTCTGTCACTAACAAGCTCTGTGGCTTTGGGGAGGTCATTTAACTCCTGTAGACATCAGTTTTCTCATCTAAAATACAAGGAAGCTTTCCAGAAATCTCTGTGGCTCTTCCCATGTGATTCATGTAATAGCAAAAAGCATGTGGATGCTCCCAAGGAGATATTCATTTATCCAGTCAATGCCTGGCAGTTAATTAACCAGTGAGTATAGACTGACAGCATTTCCATTGTATCCAAAGCTGAAGTCCAGTCAGATGTTTCTGCCACAAATAAGATTTTAAATATGCAATATATGATGATTTGGGTCCAGAATAAAACTTACTATAGTTAGCATTTTTAATAAGAAAATGCTCTTAACTATCAAAATTTGTGTTTCTTATCTATTCCCAGACCCAGATTACTTTACAAGTATAATCCTAAATAAGATGTAGCACACATCATTGCAATTTTTTCTAAGAAGAATAACGCTTAGGGGTGTTGGAAAATACATGAAGACAAAATAGAAATTTTTTTTATCCAAGAAATGCTTGGATGAACAAATTAGTCTTAGTTAGGATTATCTAGATATTATAAAAGAAAGCATTATCTGCATGAGGTAGTTAAATTCAGTTGTCAACTTGGCCAGGTGAACTTGCCTAGTTCTGTTGCTGTGAACATGAGCCAATGTATGTGAACCTCATCTGTTGCTCATTACATCTGCGGTCGGCTAGGAGGTGTACCTGCTGCAATGAATGATGTTTGATTTAATTGGCTGGTGCTTAAATGAGAGAGCTCAACGTAGCACAGCCCAAGCAGCTCAGCATACCTCATCTCAGCACTCACACCTCAGTCCAGGCCTTTGGAGATGCAGAAAGGAATCAACCCAGGGAAAGTTGCTGGAACCCAGAGGCCTGGAGAGAAGACCAGCAGAGATCACCCTGTGCCTACCCACATGAAAAAGAACCTCAGTCGAAAGTTAGTTGCCTTTCCTCTGAATAACTATATATTAACTAAAAAAATCCCCTTTTATTGGAAGCTGATCTGTCTGTGATGTGTTGCATTCCGGCAGCTAGCAAACTACAACACTGCATATACTGCAAATTAATTCTTTTCTCAAGTATGCTAGACCAGGTAACAAATAAGAATAATGCACAGGAGTTTGAAACTACTAGTCAGTTACACAGTACCAGAATATCCAGTTGAAAAGTCAAAAAAGAAAAGATTAATTACTACAAGTACCCCTGGCTTTCATTCTTTTGACTCACTGGGAGTCAGGATATCTGTATGGGATTCTAGATACAAATTGAACAGTTACAGGCTATCATGAACTCAAAGGACTCGAAATGTTCAACAAATTAGTGGATGTGATATCTTGAAATGAGTTGAAATTCAACTAAAAAAGGTTTCTCTCAGGAAGATGAAACAAAAAAGAATGGTGACAAGTAAACAAAATGGTTCAGATGACTAATGAGAGAAAAACATACTTACCGTTAGAGTGGGCTAAATTTGGGTTATCACCACTACTTTGGAAAGTAACAGCTTATCTGTTATTATTCTCCAAACATGGGAGAGACTATAGAGTATGACCTGTCCAACCATGGAAGAAACACATCTTTTTGTTACGTTGGCGTGACAGGTAAATGTGATGTTTCCTATGTTTTCTTTAAACCTTCCAACACATTTTTTGAAGTGGCAAGAACAGCAATACACTGAAAAACAGTCATCTGCCTGCAAGCCTGTTTCAGGAGAGAATCATCAGACCACACCTCTCCCTCATCTGAATTTCTCCCTGTAGATCAAACATCAACAAAGAGAAGATAGAAGAACACAAGACATCTGGGCACATTATAAAATGCTTCCAGCCTACCAATGGGACTTAACAGATTCAGTCCTCAATATTGTATTATTTCCCATCTCAGTTTTTATTTGGAATAGCTAGAGAAACTTGGAAATAAAAGTAATTTAAAAGACAGTAAGTTCTTACGATGTTAATGCACTGAATTTTCCTCCATGAAAATAGCAAATGGAGAATGAGTAAGTATTTTTAGGCATAAGTAGAATTTTAGTAAAAGAAATGATATAGAAGAAAAGATATTTTAGAAAAGAAAGATATAGAAGATAACTAAAATATAAAGTTCTTCTACCTGGTACAATGAAATATACTATTCATGTCTTAAATTAAGTATCATCTTCCGTTTTGGGAAAATATATTTATATTTATATTCTCTAAGGATATAATTCTCAGGCAGCCTTGTCCAGTTAATTCTACTACGCAAATGCTTCAGTCTTCTCTGCTAAAGATTAAAAGAGTGTCCCCAGAACTTATCCAATTAAGTTCAGGTTCTTTAAAAAAGCATTTGTTGTTCTTTATAATAAGGCCTTAACCATGATTCCAATCTTATCTTTCACTCTTTCCCAACCTGTGTTCTTTGCTTGAAATTATCTATACTGCAGTACGAAAAACTGCATACTTTTCCACTTCTAAACTTTAGGATGTTTTTTCCTGCCACTGATTTTCACTTCTTGCATGTGCTATGGTGTGTGCTGGTTTCATTTTCTCTTATTCGCTCTTCCCATACTCCCGCTTTGAAAGCTCTTTGCAATATCTACCTTAAGTCACCTTATTATATACAGAAGGAATCGTACACATTTTGATTATTTTGAGGGCCAAACTTTCCAGTGCCTTTGCCACTCATGACATGATAAGTCAATTATTTTTGAAGATGTAAAATTTGACAACTGAAAATATTACATTTCATTTTATTAAATTATTTTAATAAAATTATTTAAATTATTTTATTATATTATTTAATACAGAATATATAATTTATCTAAATTTTCATTAAGTATTAATGATTTATTTATTATTATTTATTATCTTAATTTTCATTAAGTACATAGCTTGAATATAGTACAGTGCCTTGCACATAGTAGGTCCTCACTAGTTACTCAAAGAATACATTTATTTTGTGTAGCTATTTACACGGTCTATACCATTTGCACCAAGAATGTGAAATATTAAATATCTTTATTCATGGCAAGTATTCTGTGATACTTTTAAAGTCCCTACCACATTTGTATAATGGACACTAATAAATGGGTTACTGTTTATTTTCATGTTATATAAATTGAAATCATATGCGTATTTATTTTCAGATGCTTAGTTTCCTTTAAAAGTCCTGAATTTGCCTGAATTACAGTGTTTGCATGGGTGTCAACGTACCAGAAGTGAATTGCTATGAAATTTTATTAACAAATGTTTTCCAAGCAGCTATGAAACTGTCCTGTTTGGTTTCATTATTAGTTCTTCCATGTGTAAAAAGAGAGGTGCTGGTATAAATACTTCCTTCACGTGGGTCTTCACTGTCTTACTGTGCTTTATAACATTGACAACACTTTGTTATCTTCAGCTCTCAGTTAATAAGGAAGCCATGTGATGCACTGCAAAGGAAAAGATTTAGAAAAAGAAGGAGGATACCGTTCATCAGAGCTAATAAAGAATTTCTTAAGTAGAGTCATTTCATTGTGCTTTAAAAAAAAATAGGCTTACTGATGACATAAGGGTAACTTGCTTTATTTGCCTGATGTTAGTACGTATTCTGATTTCCCTGTCTAAACACACTAGCATCAATTAGTCACATCTTTTTCATAGTGATGATCTATAAGACCTAATATGCAGATTACCAGAAAACCTTAATCCATATCCATGACAAGACTGATGTGGCATTATTTGTACTGTTCATTCCTATCCTCTTCCCTGAAAGGAGAGAATCTTCTAAGTAGTTATGTTGGGTCAGTAGCAATTAATACAAAATAATGGGAAGAGAATGGGCTTTGCAGTCAGGCATATGATTTTCCATCTTTGCTTTCATCACTTATTAACACATAACACCTTGGATTCTTGAGTTTCTTATCAGCAAAATGGGGTCAATATAGTCTATGTATTTTATTGTATGATTTTGAAGAGTAGAAAAATACCTAGATAATTCATTCATTCATTAAAAATACTGATGCTTGAGCTACCAAGATAAATAAAAGATGGCTTCTACCTCCTAAAGCAGCTTGCAGTCTAGTAGAAGGAGACAAACCAATACTGAGCACTATAATAAACTTTGGCACAACGCACACTGGATGTCATAGGAAGGAAAGGTAACTTCTGCCTGAAGAAAGTTTAAGCTCAGTGTCAGAGAAAGTTATCTTTGACTACGTCTTAAAAATATATTTATATTGATATAAATTTTGATATAAAATATATTTATATTGATATAGATTTTGATATAAAAATAAATTTATATTGATATAAATATTGATCTGTCCTGTGATCAATAAATGTACCCATTGCTGTTGTCATCATAGACTCTCTCCTTCATTAAGCAGAAGCATTTTTTATCAGCCCTCAATGACTAAATATACATATTTATAGAAATAGAGGATCACAAGTTTTCATAGTGGCAAAAGGAATGATGAGTCGCTGATTCGCCTGAGTAATATTCAGAATCAACTTAGCGTGACTAATTGTTCAGGGATTTCTGTGGGCCCATCAACTCATTCCTGCTTGGCTGGGTCTTTCCTGGTTTTAGCATTGAAAGTCCAGCATTCCAGCAAACCCTCAGTCCTGTTTTTAAAACTGAAATTCCCCAGTGCCAGAAACTCTCAGGCCAAGCAAAGAGGGCAACTGGTCACTCTAGATCTATGTCACTGGTTAATATCACTTTAATGAGTGGATATTCCATTCTGCCCACAGTACATTCAATTTGAGAATGTGTTATCTGGTGATAAATTTCTAGTCAGTCAACTACCAGGCACATTAATAATAGCCTTTTACTAAAGACATCATAATTATGTTAACCATCATGCCCAATTCAACTCATTACCTTAATTCATAGTGAATTTCAATAAAAGGTAAATGTGAAGCATTAAGCAAAAAGTAAAATGTCACAGGTTAATTTACAAAACAACCTCTTCCATGTCTATAATAAGTGAAAGTTATTTTATTATTTCGAATGATGACATTTTCTTAACATGAATTTGAGGGAGGAGCAAGGTAAATAACAGGAGTTAGGAGATTATATTAGCTCACAGCAGTAAACATATTTACAGATCCTTTAGCAAAACCTTCCCTCATTCTGAACAAAATAAGTGCATTTCCACTCAAAAATATCTGAATTTATTATTTTGCTTTCAGGGAAATGAGTATATGAGACCAGAGGAAAAGATTGGGCCTATAATTTAGTCATTACTCACCAGGTGCCATTATAAGTAGATTTTAATATATTAAAACCATTCTAGGGGATGCATAGGGGTAGTTTAGTGGTAAAATTCTTGCCTGCCATGTGGGAGACCCAGGTTCAATTTTTGGCCTGTATACTTCCCCCCCCCCAAAAAAAAGCAAAAAAACCTTTTCACTGACTTTACCTGCCAACTTCTTTAAAATACAAATATCAGATCATCTGATAAAAATTGCCCAGTCATTCACAAATAGTCATACAATATCTTGAAACAGGGCAAATTTATATTATACTACATTGCGGGAAATCCATTCAATTCTGATGGTGCATTGGGGTAGAAAAATAAAGTGACAATGTTTTGCAGGGCTCTAAGTGCTTAATTTTTTTGAGGAAGACTAACAAAGTTCTTATGTTAAGATAATCCCTAGGCCATAAATGCAGGGTATGGACTTACTGTCATCATTTCAAATTTGACAATTTATACTGCATTTTCAACATTAAAAGTATCAGAAAATGAACATATACTACATATCATTAACAATTTATTAACTTTTTAATCCTTACACTTAAGTGATCAGCAACATAATGAAGAAATCTGAAAAAATACGCTGGCTGCAGGACATTTTAGCATTTAGCAAGAATCAGCATGAAAATATAAACAATCTTCATTAGCCTAGAACAGATAGCTTATTATATAATAGTGTTTACTTTTCCCCTTTCAGTTTCATTATATATATATATATTCTTCAATTTTGCATCCCATCCAAGCAGTTGTCAGTGTTGAATAACCAACCCTTACCCAGCTCAATTCATTAATGAATTGAATATTCTATCTTGAACTATTAACATTATGGAAAATATCTTGTAATCCATGAATTTAAAAGATAATTTTTCCACAGACTATTTGCTGCACTGGTGACCATTTCTGTCTTTCAAATAAAGTAATGAAAATGGCTATCTATTTATCTCCACTAGTGGAGTGCTATTAATTAATTTCACCAAAGCCCAGAAGTCCAATTTAACCTTCTTTATTCTAATGTTAATTGCCTTGAAGAAGGTAAAGCAGCTGATTGAGACAGGAGCTTATTTCAAAAGCCTTGCTTATAATGAGAGTAGTTTTCAGCACTCATTAAAAGGTGACCACCACACAACGTTAGGAATGAACACCTTGGAGAACCCGTAATTGGACTCAAACTGACTGAGAAAGTCTACACTAGCCATTTCAACAAGAAAAACAATGAAACAACAAAAACTACATTATGCAGACTGCAAACTCAATAGCCAAAACACCTGATACTAACAGCAATCTTAGAGCAGAGGTGACAACTGCATGCTATCTGTCTCTTCCCTTCCCAAATTTGCAGCAACTTCCCTGCTATTCACAACTCATCCCCACCCTTTTTTAAGTAACCCCTTTCAGAAAGATGGCCTGGGACACCAGCTGGAAAAAAAAAAATCCAGTGACATAGATTTCCATCATGGACAGAGAGAAAATGTGAATTTATCCTCTGCTTGACTTGAAAAGAATTTAAGTATAGCTCAATCAATAAAATAGATCTTTTTATGCTTATGATTCCAATAAATGACTGATATTCATGATTTATAGATCATGGGTAGTATTTGTCTATTTTTCCCAGAAATATAACGTGAATATTGAAAAAGCCATCTGACTTTAGAGGACTTTTGTAAATACAATCTAGACTGAAAAGTGAAAGGACAGCAGAAGCAAGCAACGAAAGACATGACTAGTAAAATATTTGGTGTAAAAAAATTTTAGTCAGTTTTAGAATGTGCTTATTTTAATTTTATAAGAATAAATGACAGGGGAAAGAAGTGGGTGGTTGGGAGAGGATGCTAAATATTGCTTCTACTTATAGGGTCTCAATGGCCTAAAAGGCAAGTGGAAATTGCTTGAGGGAGTACTTTTAAAACATCTGGGAGAAATTCCAGGAAACATAAATGACTGAAATGAAATCTTACAATTATACAAGATTCTGAGGGAATCATAACTTATTTTAATAGCCATCTGTAACATTACTGCTACAAGAGGGCTAAATTGTACATATACCTCAATTTATCTGGCTTACTTAATTATACAGTAAAAGAGAAGTCAGGTAATACTTGGGAAAGAGTTCAAGTTTATGCCATTAAATTTCAAAATTATCCCACCTATTAGAAGAGGAGAATATGATCAGTGAACTCCCAACTTGAGGCTATCACATTTCAGATATTACTCAGCCTTCCTCCATACTCTTCAGGTAAACAAGAAAGCCACTCACTAAATTATTTCCTGAGAATCCAACACCTGTAAAGTAGTGCATGACGAAAAGATATGTAAGATCTAGTCTCTTTTTGCAGAGTTTATAGTAGAGATAAGGAGACAATTAATATTAATTAATATTCATTTACTTGACTATTTCCACTTGAACAGAGTGACACCACAAAGGCATAAATCTCCTACTCCTACTGTGTTGTAAATACAAGAAATTTGGGGTAAATGGGTTGGAAATAATGCCAATACTCATTGTTGTCCTTCTTTCTGCTTGACCACATTACAGTAACTGGAATTATTGTACCTACTAATGAAGGTAGGAATTCTTCAGACACATGGGACAAGTACAGCACACGAAGGCTGTATAACTCAATAGATGCACATTTGGTACAACCATGCCTCCATCTGACTAAGCGTCAACCACAGCTAGAGTTTATAAAATTCTATTTATGTACGTCATGTTATTTGACCCTCACAACTACCTTGAGAGAGAGAAGTAAATGCATATTATAGCTGAAAAAAAAAATGAGGTTGGTAAAATTTAAGTAAATTATCCAAGGTCACGTGGCCAGGACAAAAGGAGAGGGGAAACTTAACTGAGGTTCTGTCATATTGAGCATTTCAGAGCAGCAGAATTGTGAGAAAGATGACCTGAACGGCATTTGAAGAGTAAAATACTGCACAACTCAACTTGGTGCAGCGAGTAAAGTAGGGTCAAAACACGGCCACCTGTTGTGGTACATAACTGCTGACCGATTAGAAGCAAATTTCCAAGCATCTTTCCATTGGATTTTCCCCAAACCATTAAGCCCATTCCATAGAAGGAGCTAGAACCACTGATTT
The DNA here is from genome assembly GCF_023851605.1 of Tamandua tetradactyla. Classification (NCBI taxonomy): domain Eukaryota; kingdom Metazoa; phylum Chordata; class Mammalia; order Pilosa; family Myrmecophagidae; genus Tamandua; species Tamandua tetradactyla. The sequence goes on from NC_135352.1 coordinate 10,749,446, forward strand.
TCATGCCACCAAATAATACCAGTGAAAACACCATAATGGAGCAGATGTACCTGATTATGTTGCTATACTAACTTTTACGACACCAAGTCTATTGTGACTAATATTACGACCAAAAAAAATATTACTAGTTTTATTAATTACTAGGATTATCACTTTCTCTAAAGTATATAGTCAAAACAAGCTAGTGAAAAGAGCTAGCAATAAATGGAAGTGTTCGTGATTCTCTTAATTTGTGATCAACTGAATAGAAAATAGCTAAGAAATTTCTTCTTACTTAGTAAGTACCAGTTCAAATGGACGTAATAGTAACTCAAGTATTTTACATGTAGAAGGTAGTCGTTTAATTTAATAAAACAATTACTAAAGAACCATATTTTATTCATCACACATTTGCTTTCATTATAAAGCTCCATTGTGGGTAGGCCACAGTGGCTCAGCAGGCAGAGTTCTCGCCTGCCACACTGGAGATAGGTGCTATGGGAAAGTGTTCTCTGTTAGTGCAACTAAACAGGAAACCCCATGAATTCAAAATCCTTAAGAAAAATGTTCACCTTGGTTGGAGTTGGTGACTGAGGAACTCTAGAGAATAATTTTCTACCAGAATATACATTAGGTAGTCTTGTTCTTTTTTATGTCCAGTAATAGGAATATCTCCATGTCTTTGTAGAATATCCAGTTCAGAAATGTGAAAGTCATTCCCTTCTTCAATGCATTTGTAATGAACTAGTGCAATGCATAGAATGCAGACCTCAAATGTGAAATCACCATTCTTGCTTTGTAGTGATATCTCTGGTAATATAAAAACCAACCATTCTGGTGCATTTGACTGAGCAGTAACTTAATGGAGCTCAGGAATTTAGCTCTCATTAGACTATGAAAATCATTATCATTTCTCCACATTAATTCTAAGGACCTATGAATTGTGCAGTGAACTGGAGGCGTTCTGGTTTCAAAATTGAGGTTATTTTGTCACTGTGCTAGAGTGACACTCGAGCTAAATGTTTTTGTCTAATACTCTGCTTGGATGAAATCTTTCACTTAAAAATTTAAGATTCTTTATGCAGATGGAAAAAATGCTGTCATATGCCTTTCATGAGACTACATTTTACTGTATGAGGATGAAATGCATTTTTCATCAGCACCAGATTTGAAAGGAGACTCGGGCTCAATCAAAATATGTCACTATGTTTTAGCAAGCCACTAAATGCCTCTGAGTCTTGGTTTCATCCCTTTTAAAACACCTGGGGGAAGAGGTGGGCAGGTAGTGGTTTACACCATGATATCAAAAGTCCCTTTCTATCTATAATTTCGACAATCCTAAGAAAGAGAATTACTACCTTTAAATTACATTTGTTGTGAATAAAAAAGGCAGGTATCCAGATATATAGTCAGGGATCTTGCCTTGTCTAGGACTTTCTAATATTTAACACTTGCTTTTGTATCAACCTCTCCTAACGGAACATCAAAAACACTTACTCAAGCAGTTTCTTTTTAAATTGTTCCAAACTTGTTTCTTTTTGTTTTTGGCATTGCCAGTGGAGAAACATTTAATTTAAAACAACACATTTGCAATTACTATTGGCATTCTTTGCCTATAAGTTTTAGGTTCTCTAAAACTGGGCACAAATTAAAAGGACGTCCATGCTTATAGTGAGACGAGATTCAGGTGAAAAATTCCATGAGCTTTTTAGCTTAAGTAATGAGCTTCCACTCGGCCTTCATAGTAGATTTATTAAATATTCATTTTTACTTTCTGCACCTGAGATGGGGTTTGAGCCTTGTTTTATAAGATAAAAGCTGAGAACCTTGGTAATCACTTACATGTCAAGATAGTAAATTGCTCAGTTTAAAAATAAAACTGCCCTGATATGAGAAGACAAAGGCATACACAAAATTATTTTTTGGTTGTCCTAAGATACTTGTATGGGGTTAGAAGTAGAAGCAATAATACATGCTTTCACAGAAATACATTTTCTCCCTTTGTGCTACTATCAAGTTGGAGTCAGACATAGGTAATACATTAAAAGGAATCCAGATTGCTTCATTTGATTTTCATCCTCATACAGTAAAATTTAATCTCATAAAAGGCATGTCATAGCATTTTTTTCTATCTGTTAAATTTTTAAATGAAAGCTTTCATTCACAGAGTGTCAGACAAAAACATTTAGCTCCAGTGTCACTCTAGCACAGTGTCAAATAACCTCAATTTTGAAATAGGAACACCTCCAGTTCACTGCACAATTCAAAGGTCCTTAGAAATAACATGGAGAAATGAAAATGATTTTCATAGTGTAATGAGAGCCACAAATTCACTGCAACGGGGAACATAGAGTAGATTCTTTTCCTGTTGACATCTGACTTATTTCCCTATATTGGAATAGAACACATGGGAAAAAATACAAGACTTAATTGGTTTTCTTTAGTCAACTTTTCCACTGCCAAAGAGCCATAATTTAAGACTGCAACTTGCTATGGATTCTTCTAACTGCCAAAAGGAAAGACTGGAAATGTAAACAATGGAAGACAACAATTTGTAAAACACAACCATTTTTCCAATGGCTTCTTATGTAATTAATGTGCTATTATTCATTGCACAAATATTGTTTAATTGTTTCAATTACAGATAAACTGAAAGTGCTCAGAATATCAGGTTGTTTCATTACTGTACTTGGAAATGTCTTACCTGATAAACTGGCAAACTCTAATATCAACGCTATATTGTAATTGTGACACATCTATTATTTAAAATTTAATTTAATTGAAAATTAAAAATTGATTTAATTGAAAGCTTTTTGAAGTTTGGAAGTGATCTTTCTTTATACAGTATGAACATTATTAAAATCACCTTTATTAGATGGATGATTTTGGTTGGATTACCTGGCTGTGTTAAAATAACTTGCTTTGGAATCTGAACAAGATTTGTTTTTGTTTGTTTTAATTATATGTGTAAATACTATTATCCTGAATGCTTATTCTTAAACAAATTCAAATTTAAGTTCAGGGAAAATAATATATAATGATTTCATTTTTTGTGACTAGTTTAAATTTTTCTTATATCCACAATTCAGAAGGAGTAGGAAAGATTAACATCAGGAATATTTGAACACTTTGCCAGTTCTTTTTATGAGCTATTCTGGGCTGAATAAGCTATTACTACTGTTGTGATTATTATATTTTTATTTTATTTTTATTTATTTATTTATTTATTTCACATGGGCAGGCACCGGGAATTGAACCTGGGTCCTCTGGCATGACAGGCAAGCACTCTTGCCCGCTGAGCCACCGTGGCCCGCCCTCTTTTTATTATTTTAATGAGAATAACAGAAACCTGGTATGTGAAGATCAGTATTGCAACATATATTTTAATCTTAACAAGAGAGACAATATAAGCAAGAGGAACATTATTTTTAATTTTTAAAAACTGTGCTATGTCATCTACTGTGTACCTATGTAAATTAATGTTTTGGGCTGCATAGGTATCCATTCTACAATGTACCATAACTTATTTCACCAATGGTGGACATATGGATTTATTTACAAAGTTTCATTTTTTAAACAGTAACAAAAACATGACTAATTTGTCTAAGCTAGAATTGGGGGGCTCCAGGATCAATATTTTTCATGTGGGATATTCTCAAAATGAAGGAATACAGGAATGCAGAGTGATAAGATAATTATATGAAGAAAATATGTTTGAAGTACTGAATAAAAATTTGCTTGGCTAAAATAAAGCAGAGGACAAAAATCACATATTGGAATAAGGATTAGAAAGAAGGTCTCTAATTTTAAAGCAAGTAGAGGAGGAGCTAATTAATAAAGAAGATGACAAGATACTTTTGCAACTTCATGCTAAAAGACAGCCTGGAAATGTACTGTGGAAGCCAACAGCTACTCTTTTCACTTTAATTGTATATATGAGTTTCTTATCACATGAATATGTTTATGTCACATTAGTTTGCTTTTTATTGAATTAACCAAATTGTTTAAGCAAAAGTACTTCAAGCTTATTTATTCTTTAGAGATTGTTGAAATGTGGGTCCTGTTAGTTTCTGTGTCCAGGGTTTTCTTTATATTTAAAAAATTCAGATTATAAGAAAAAAAGACAGAAAAAGATATCATGTAGTTGACTGTGTGTGTGTTTATGATGCTTCACTTCTCTTCAAGATCTGGCATCATTTTGTTGACTGGGAAAATAACTGTATTCCATATATTCACTTCATTTACGCTTTAATTAAGACAATACTTTCCCCATACTGTAGGCTAAAAATTACCCCCAGGAAACCCCTAATTCAGCCCTCTTATCTGTTATAAAGACTCTGATACCTTGGAACAAAGGCATCCCTAATCAAATGAGCCTTTGCAGGTCCCGTTGAGGCTTCACCTGCCAATCCTGCTAAGGGCAAAAGCAGTTGTGAAAAAGGGAAGCTGTAATGCAATGAGGATGAACAAAGGAAGAGGTAAGGATAATTGAAATAACTTCTGACTCTTGTCTCTGAGCTCCTTTTGAACATCTGCTTGCTTAAAAAGTTAAACTAGAACAATTCAAGGACGATTTATTTTTTAATATGCCAAAGAACGTAGCAGCATAAGAATACGCCCAAATGAATACCTAGGCCATGGGAGAAGCAGCAATAATTAAATGTAAGTTTTCTGTCTATACTATAATTGCTAGCTTCCCATAATGGTCTCAATTCTTGCAGCTAACAGGAAAACCTGAGTTCAAAGCTGCTCTCCTCTCATGGCGAGATGTGTGATTTTAAGCAAAACGCATAGTTTCTCTGGTCCTCCACTCTCTAGGAGATAAAACAGCTGTGGTCAGGGTTCTCTCCTTCAGTAAATGCTCTCTGAGCACCCACTGTGTGCTTTAAGATAATTTATGTTGTGATATTTAAATAATTTTCCGATACTACCCAAACCTTCACTGAAAACCTTGAATGTTCACTAAATTCTGCATGTATAGCATTTACAACTTCTAAGACCATGATATGTTTTCCCATTTCTAAATATCCCAAGTTTTGATGGTGCTGGGAGATTGGGGCAGATAAGAATGGAATGACTCAGAGTATCACTGACAGCTCTCACAACTAGGTTCTTAGGAGCATGGAGAAGACAGGAGAAACCCCAGGAGTTAGCTGAAGAGAAGAGGAGCCAGTGGGAGAGAAAGGTGTGGATTGTGATTTGAAGCACATTTCATTGGTTCAGAGTTGAATGAATTTACAGCTTCCAAACCTTCCCCTGTCTTTGCCCCTCAAATCTCAAGTATACCGAGGCTTGATCTAATGGACAGAGAGCTCAAGTTTGTGCTGGGGTCCTGGGACATGCCTAAGTAGAGTAAGGTAGAAGAGAATGTGCTTCAAAATTATGTTTTAATTAAAAAAGAAAACCCTTAAAAAACCAAGAGGATTACTTGGTTTAGCAATAACAAATTAAACTTTAAACATCCAGGTATTCAGATATTGAATGACATAAAATGTTCACGGTATAATATTAAATTTAAAAAGCAAGATACGAAATTGAATATACAGCTAGATACCACTTTGATAAATATATTCTCAAATAACTACATGAGATAGGGATGCATCACAATATGTTATGGTGTCATTTTTCTTTTCTTTGGCAGTTTTAATTTTTTCCAGCCACCATTAAAGAATATAAGAAAAACAAAAACAAAAAAAACACTATTCCTAAATGACAGACTTAGGTGTCCACCAGGGCTAGAAAAATTGGTTTCCTGTTTGAGCACATGCTATGAGGCAAGAATATAGATTTTAAAAGCCCTGACCCAATAAACCCAACTCTAATCATTTTTCTACAGTAGGAAAAGAATTATTTTTAAGCAAATGTCAGACAAACATTAGAAACCACTCTATTAACTCAAATGCCAGTACATAGCAGAGAAAAGCTGCTTAACTCCAAATGCCAGAGTCCAATCTGAATGAACTTATCTGATCAACTTCTTTCTGGACATGGTTATCCATTGGCTTTTTCAAAGCATCCTGAGCAATTCAAAATAAGCCTAGCTTCCAGCAATCTTATTTTATTTTTCTGGTGTCCATGTGAAGGCGTTCTATATTTAAAGAAAGTAGGATTTACCTAGGTATAGAATTCTTTTGTTATTTCCTTTAGGGCCCAAGGGTGGAGGTGGGGTGAGGGAAGAAATGTGATGCACAAAAGTAAGAAGGAAATGCCAAAAGGTACTTGTTGGAGATTTCATACGTACGATGCATTATGAAAGAAGCTAAATCAATAATCAATCGGTAAAAAACTCACGTGGTACATATGCCTTATTCTTTCTTTTCCTTTTGCAGTTTTCCCTATAATTTTCATGTTGGCCCTTTATCAGTCTCATCCTCATCTTGAATGAGAAATGGCTTATTGACATCTAGAAAAATGCACTATAAGAAGTATGATGGTGGGGATACATCGACGCTTACCCAAGTAATTCCCAGGAAGGATTCAATTGTCAAAACATTAATTTAATTTCGCATACAGGGGTAGTATACTCTGCCTGGCAAAGCATGGATACTTTCTTTCCTTAAGTTAAGGGAAACGTTCTTTATTAAGGACTATCATGGTAGGAATTCTATCCTGCACATTCAAAAGAAAATTAGTTAACTGGGTGAAAAAACAGAGAGTTTATTGTTGCTAACAGAAGTTGGGCCAATACTGATTATAATAACACCTATTGACACCAAAATGTCCTCTCTTTTTCCTATTTCTTAACTATAATTGTACGTCAGAGTCAGCAATGTTTACAGAGAAGCAGACTTCTCCTATTTCATCAAAAAAAGAGGAATCTTAGCATGCAGAAATAAAACAGAAAATTAAACTAACCATCACCTGAAAATTAAAAAAAAAAGTACTAGACTAATACTTGGTATAATTATGCCAAAATAAGACCTAGGATGTTACTATATCTCTAGCATGCAACATAAAGCAAGAAAAAGTTCCCATATACTAAGGGATACTGCTTGAGTGCTGAAGCAAATAATTCACAAGTATCTTTAAAAAGAATGCACTCCACTGAATGAATCTGTTTGCACATAGCCAAGGAGGCCAACACAAATCTGGCACTGAGGTCACCTACACTAATATTTTCCTGATTGATACCTTTTAGTGATTTCAACTGGATTACTTCCATGAGTTCAGCTGGAGAAAACACTCTGTTAACAACACAGAGCACAACAATAAATTCTACCATGAAATTCTGGCTGGCACCTTTCCTGGGGATTAAGTAGTTGAGTGCAGGGGATGTGGGTAGGGGGCTGTAACCAAGACCCCACCTTTAAAAGGAGGGTGCTTTAAAAAGCAATGAATCATCGCTTCCTTCCCATCATCGTCATCATCATCATCACCAGTGGAGAAATGTCATGAGACTCTTATAAATAATTCAAAGAGGCAACAGCCTTTTGGAACTGATAACCTGTTTGAAACAGTCTGCCTGGGCTAGCCATAAAAGGTAATCAGCCAGTTTTAATGAATGAGGATGACAGAAGATGTTATTAAAGATCAGACAAGGTAGGACAAGAAGAAGCAAGTGAATTCTACACCTTTGCTGTGTTGAAAAGCATCACTCTAACAAGCACTTCACTGCATTTTCACATATCCATGGAACTATTTAGAAGCAGGGTTTTCCCCAGGAGCGGTTTTTATATGTGATCAAGAATGTGTTTATCATATCAGTATGTTTCCTTAGGGAATATTATTTTTTATCGTAAATTTGACAAAACCACGACAAAATAATGTATTTGGTTTTGACCTTCACACCTTAGATGAACAAAAATAGACTACCAGCACCTAGAATTTGGAAGGTATTCCTAATGCTTCTTACATGGAAAAGTTCATTCAACAAAACCTGGAAGTGATACATACAATAAGGGCAGAAAACCAGACTGTTTTTTTTTCTTGAAAAATATGGAAATGTTACTTCTATTTGCAAATTTGAAAACAAAAGGCAAAAATCATTCGATCTAAATTGGATCCCTTTGTGTGTTATTCCTGGAAGGATTTTTTTACTGGGAATTATTGGTGATTTCCATTTCTTCTAGAAGCAGGGCACAAGAGGGCAGACTTTGAAATGCTAAAACACAGTCAGATCTTTGATCTCTGCCCCATATTCATCTGAACATGTGAGACTGAAGTCTCTCCGCAAAGTAGTCTCCAAGTTCACTATTCGATATACATAAAATGGAAGTACGCAGAACTAAATCCTAACGTCTACGCTAAAATAGAGAAATTACATCCTGTCTTTAAAGTACTGCTTTGGTCACTAAGGAATTTTGCTGTAAAAGTGAAACAACTGTCTACAGATGGAATTCTCTAGCTTTGAAGAAACACAGAATCAGCCCCTGGCAAGGAGGACGAGAAATTAGAATTTTGCATCACTAAAATGAATTTTAATTCAAGTGGGAGGGCATCTATAAATAGAAAACATTAAATTTCTAATTACATTGAAAATAGCATACTCAACTTTTTCTTAACTTTTTCTTCTCATATGTTACTTTAATCACTAGACATATTTTATTCATATTTTTTACTCTAATTAAAAATTAATAACTTGCTTAATAATATTAACTGAAGAATAATTGGTTTAAATAAACAACTAATTCATAAATGCTTCTAACATCATATATTTATAACTGCAGTCATGCTATGTTTGGTATACCTTCAGTACCACTGGCTTGTTTTTGAACTGGGCAAGTAGAACTTATATTGTATCTTTTCATTTATCAGCTTTTGAAAAACTGAACATATGTACCAATATATTGATTGCCTCTTTAATCTTGAAATACTCTTTTCCCTAGAACACACTACATATACCATAAAAATTAAATGGATGAAAGAGCTACAAATTGAGAATGCTATTATTTATAGTCTGCCCAAATCTTATTATTAACTGCTGTACTTTTCAATACATATTTTAAACACATTGGGTGAACTTGTAAATTTTAATAAAATATAGCTTTGCTTGAATATTCCACAAAACAGAAAAAAAGTGGGTTAATGATCTTGTAGGAATAATATTTCCTACCTTCTTGTTGTTCAATTACAAGGTAAGAACTCATTCACATGACATTATTAATAGGCAAAAATTTTAAATACTAAGTAATATGGTATGCGTATATACTGTATAGGGACTATGTACTAGAATGAGTATGTTGGCTAAATACACATTCAATATATAATTTCCACACCAGAATAAATATCAGTGCATCAATTACTTGTGCCCATTAAAAGGGATATAAATTCCAAAAGGATTTTGCTTCATAAGCAACAATGAATAATGCCAGTAAAACGCAAAATAAAAATGGCTCGAAATTCTATATTTATAAACTGAAATTTTTATGTAGTGTCAGAGAGAGAATGATTAATATTATTGAAATGATTTAAATGAGCGGCCCCAGAAAGAAGCAACGGACACTTGATGGAAATTGGAGAGCAATTCATTTAGTATCATAAATCTACTATTTCTGCAAATTAATAAATACATAAAGATTTGGTGGACACCCAGTAAATATATGTTGGATGAGTGAGCGACCATTTCATTCAGAAACTCATCAAGTTAAAAACCACTAAATCACTACTGTATGCAGAATCATTTCCCTCCTTCCGACATACAATTAGTTCTATGGAATTCTTTCATTATTAGTCTCTCTTATACCTGTGTTTTTCTTCCCACTTCCCCTTGTATCATTCAGATAATTATTATTGTCAACATTCTTATTTTAAAGCCCAGACAAAACTATTATACTGCTCCAGAGTTTCTTCTAAAACAGGGATAATGATGTTCCCCAGTTCATGGTATTTTGTGAATATTGGATAAAGATGCAAAGCATTAAGTACATAATACATGCTCAATAAATGTCAGCTATCAACAAACTCCTTTTTGCCAATCAAATTGATCTAACTGCTGTGCACCTAACAGTCTCTTCTGGCTCAAATGATGCTTTTCCTTCCACTTGAAATATCTTCACTTAGAGTCACACACATTTCTCAAGGCTCACCTTGCATGCCCATCCTACATGAAGATACTTCTAATTGTACTCCTTCCTAGCCATTAGCTTTCTCTTTAGCCTCAAACTTCAAAAGCATTTGTTCTCCTTACCTTTCTCTTTTTTTCTTTTTTTTTAACATGGGCAGGCACCGGGAATCGAACCCGGGTCCTCTGGCATGGCAGGGGAGAACTCTGCCTGCTGAGCCACTGTGGCCCGCCCTCCTTACCTTTTTTTATATTGTCTTGTACTATGCTGATGGCAAATATCTTATCTCTTTGACACCAAGCTCTAGATAGACACCAACTCTTATCAGTCTCCTTAACCCACTTCACTGAACCTAAGGCCTTGTACGTAACAAGTGCTTGATATGTTTTTCTTGTTATGAAGAGTTAAACAAAAAAATCGTAAGACCTACAGTCTGTCTTGGAATATAAAACACACACGATTGGAATGACAATCACTATGCAAGAGGATGGATGTTTAAGTGCATGTATGGGTAGTAAAGATGATAAGGGTTGCTGGAACAGAGTCAAAGGAAGAAGAGTTTAATAATGACCACAGTGTATAGGAAATGTCTCTAAAGAAGTGGAACTTGAATAAGACCTTGAATGGTGGGTTAGATTTGGGATGTGAAGAAGTACAGGGATGAAAAGAGATTGTTGGCATAGGGTGAACTGAATCTCCGGACATCACTCTGACCAGAGAAGAGGGCCCTCATGGTCTGGAGTGCTGGAAAGCAGGAATACTTTGGCAGATGGTCTATGACTTTCCCTGTTTCTCCTCTCCTGATAACTATCTTTTGTCCATTTCATTGCTTATTTACTTTCCCAGATAAGAAGCAGAGAACAGGTACTAAATGAAACAAAAACAAGTGGCAAAGTAGGCAGCTTGAAGAGAAATTTGGCAATTAAACAATTTCTACTACTTGGGTTGCATCTTTTCAAAATAAACACAGAAAATTGAAGGTTTAAAGTGCTCACACAAGGATAAAATAGACGTCCTTGACCTTGAGGAAGAGAGGAACCTAGGCAGAACATGTGGAAAATTTGGGATTGTGGAGAAGCTCAGATGAAGATACTTAGTCCAGTCTGGAGATAAAGAAAACATTTCTAGGACAAGCGGACTCCTGAAATAAAGTTTAAAAGATGACCAGAAACGAGCTGGTTGGGGCAGCATGCTCCAGGAAAAGGGGCAGCTTAAACTCAAATGTGAACATGGAATAGCACACCGAAACCATAAAAGAAGGAATTAGAAACTGGTTTGTTGAAGACTGTTCGACATCCCCCTGGAACTAAATTCCACCGTAGGTAGTGGGTCTGAGTAAGGTTACTGAGATTTTGCTATAACTATTCCTCTACTCTGAGAAGGACCTCTCCTAGCGCAGAATGATTTTACAGGGGACTCTCAGCCATGCCTTACTTTATTTGTATAAATTGATAATGTCTAGACTCTAATTCTAGTAAGAGCCTTGACTTACTTAACATCTATGGAATGGGGCATTGGAAAACATCATCTTCAGATCTTGCCCCACCAGATTTCCCTCTCTCAGTTGATAATTTCATCCTTTCAACTGCTTTGTCTGATATCATCGTTGACTCCTCCTCCTTTATCCAATCCATTATTAAATCATTTCAATTGTATCTTCCAAATATATCAAAAAACATCTCTAAATCTCACTCCTACCATCCAAGTACAAATCATCATTATGACAACCACTTCTGCAGTGGCCCTCCTGTTTCCATGACCTCTTCTCCAGAATCTATTGTCAACACAGCAGTCAGTGATCTCTGCAAAATCTAAGACGTGCAGAGTCACATCACTGCTCAAATCTCTATAATGGTAGTCCACACCACATAGGAGAAGAGTCACTGTTCTGTCAGTGCCAGCCAGGTCTCACCTGATCAGGCCCCCTGTCAGCTCTCTGACTTCCTCTCTTAATACTTTCTCCCTTACTCACTACACTTCACACATGCTGGCATATTCGTTCTTTCTATCTGCCCAGGCATGTGGGCAAGCACCTCAAGGCATCTGCTTTGGCTTTTTCCTCTCCCTGGAACGCTCTTCCTCCATAAATCCACCTGATTAATGAGTGCCCTTGCATCTTTCAAGTCTTTCATTAGCTGTTATTTTCTCAATGACGCCTACCCTGACCATGCTATTTAAAATCATCCTGTTCCTCTCTCAGCCCACTGACTACTTTACTCTCACAATTTCCCCATACAACTTACCACTTTCTATAACAGTACATGATTTACTTATTACTCTTTTATCTATTTTCTCCCTTTAGTGGTAAGCTCCTGGAACAATGTCTATTGAAAAGGGGCTCAATAAATAATACAGAGTAAAGGAAAGAATTACGTCCTTCCAGCTCTAAAATTTATCCAGCTTATGAGAAGTACCATGGGATACTGAAAAGAACACTAAATGAGCTAGCATTCCCCACATTTTAGTGCTGCCTCTATTTCTTAATAACCAAATGATACTGGTCCAATCATTCCGTATTTCTGGATCTCAGTTTCTTTATGAATAAAGCAAAATATTTCGGCTGGCTTATCTAGGATGTCTCTTCCATCTTTAAAATCTCATTGGTTCTGCAATCCTCTTTAATAAGATCCAGATGCTTCCAAATCACTGTTAACTCATCACTGGCAGCACCAATCTTCACGCAAATTTATTGAGTAGATATCTGTCTTGCTAAAATGACAGCATTATGGAAGTCAAAACTTTTGCAATTGTTTTTCAACAACTAAGGGAAGTTGTTTAATTGTGGACTTGGGTATCAACTTATAATGGAGTGAGAAGAGCAATGAATTTGGATATACAGGTATAATTGTCAAGCGCAATGTCCATAGATGACATTCTGTAGGTAATGAAAGCTTTCTCTGTCAAATGGCTTAAACTACATAGCTCTATTTCTGGCTGATAGATGGACTGATGATTATCTCTCTCTGCTCTCCTTCTAGTTCCTGACAACAATGCAGATATGAGAGAAATACAAATCAAACAGAGGAAGAAGCACAGGAACAAACCAAACCAAAATAATAGCCTATCCCATTTTCTTTTCCAATATTTCTCTTGGAATTCCTATTCTTTTCCTAAAGTCTGCTATCATAATAGCAAGGTATCAACTTTGGAATTCAGGAGATGCAATTTAATTTCTAAAAATGCATAGTAGTGATACTAGTGCTTGTATAGCACTTATGTACCAGAGATTATTCCATAAGCTTCTATATACTTCAGCTCATTTAGATCCTTACAACAATCCCACATGGGGACACCTATTTTTATCCCCATTTTACAGACAAGGGTATTTTAGGTCACAGATAAAGTTAGCACAATTTGCCTAGAGTCACACAACTAGAGACAGAGCTGAAATTTGAACGCATACATTGTGGATGCAAAATGTGTGCTCTTAATCACTACATTCTCATGAAATAAAATTCCTTATAATCTAAAGACTCTTATACCCCATGATGTGACTTTTTTTAGAAGTAAGTATGTACGATAATGCTACATACACTGGCTTTGCAAACCATATAATAAAGTGCCCAGAATTATGTCTAAATAACGTTTGCATTTACTGAACTCTGTATTGAATTCTTCAAAATTAAAATACTGGGTAACCAAGATCAAGTTTCAGATCATTTCCTCCTTTCTTGTGTTGCCATTGACAAATTACTCTTGGTATACTCAATATTCGATTTTTAAACCACAAATATACAAATGAGTTGTCCATCTCATGTAAAATATTTTGGTAGTCACAAAAATTAATCAGCTATAACCCTGGACCTCAGGAAATTATCTAGCCTACATACTTGAATGAATGATAAGTAAGTATCCAAAAAAGGACATAACAGTCAGAATTGGTAAGCACATTGACTGAGACACAAATAACAAGCTATGGGGACCTAGAAGCCCATATTCTAGATTAGAAGTTGAGAGCAGTATGTATACAGAGTTGAGTCTCGAGACCTGAGCAGAACCTGGAACTGTCGAGTACCAGCTGGCTAGAGAATGACCCATATGGGGTAGGGAGACAGCTGGGGTTAAGCTGGATAGGATATATGGGGTCTGGCTGTGACAGAGCCTTGAAAATCAGCCAAGAGTTTATGAGATAATGAAAACATTCTCTAAATATTAGGTATGGGGTCTTCAGAAAATAAAAATGAAATCAAAGGAATTTCTACTTTATAAATCACAAGCTTTATCAAATCAATTTTAAAACAGAGCCGATAAAAATCATTGAGCAATGTTTTAGTGTTCATATGATTAAAAACTAATCCCACTAGGTGCTATGACCAATGCCTAATGATTGATTGCCCTTATGCTACATTTTATGAAAGGAGCAACAAGTGAACAAGGAAAACATCTGGGTAATAAACTCAGGCAGAACCATAAGAATCATGTAGCTACTACTCTTCATCTATCTTTCACCTCTCTCCTTGAACTCTGTAGATCCAGAACACAGGTAGGGTCAAGCTTGCTACGCAAAACATATGTCACCAAAGCTCATGCATTTTCTCAAGGAGAAGCCCTCACTCACACATTTTCTTCTTTACATAGATGTTTAACCCACTTAAATCCTTGATTTACAAACCCATGGGAGATGAGAATTGTAAATTAAAAGGAATATGAAATACTATTTCCAATAATATAGACTGATAAAAAGTGACTTGAGAGCTGAGAACAAGGAATGCATGAAAATATCATTTTTTTCTGGTTCTATATGATCTCTGGCAAAGAAGTTTAACATTTTTGAGCCTGCTTCTCCATGCTAATATAAAGGATTTGGCTTAATCTCTGTGATGCCTTCAAGTTCTGAAATTCTAATTATGAATATACAATAACCCCAAATATGCACTGATCTAGGGTCATTTAGTACAAGGGAAATTATCCTTAAAATAACTCAATATGTTCTAATGAGGTCACAGTATTCAACAAAATCATAACAAAGCCCATTATGTCCTAAAGATGTTCACACGGTATTCAACATTATGAAGGTCCTGTATTCAATAAGTAACCATTTAAAATGGTAGTGACATGTATCATGGATAATGGAAAGATTTCAATCCAATACAGATAAAATTAAAGTTTTATTGAAAGTGGCAAATCATCAGCCATTTAGAAAACTTAGCAATCTACAACAACTAATTTCCCAAGGATTTTGAGAAGCTGAAGTCCATACTGTATTGACCCCAGGGTTTCCATGTATAGTTTATCGAATAGGTAAAGGATATGCAGGTCACTGACCATGTGTGCCTCAGTTTCCACAGTGTGGATGAACTGAATATACAGAATCATATCCTTGCAAATTGACCTTTCTGGGCAGAGATAATTTAGGTGTCTTTCTGTTGTCACTGAAGTGGAAAGATAAAAATGACCGAAGTCATTATTTACATAAAGTTCCAGCTTTCTATGTGAACCAAAGTCTTCACAAATCACATGGCAATGTCTTTTTTTTTTTCTTCTTCCCTAAGAGTTTTTTCATGGGGAAAAATGATAAAATCTAGCTCTCTTTAAGGATTATGGTAATGAGAGATCAGAGTTGTAACACTGAACTCTGCCACTAATCATTCTTAAGATTTGCTTTGTAGGCAATACTTAGTATCATGTAGCAATCGATGGTTACTGATTCCTTTGCTCCCAGAAGAGCAAGCAATTATGACCCAGGAAGCTCTACCAGGGGATTACAAACAAATGCTAACAAGAGTTCAACTCCACTGTCCTTAGATCATTCCATTTATTTATGGAGCTTTTATGGCCGTGACACCATCATATTTCATAAAACAAATACTTCCTGTTACTTAGCAAAGGAAGGGGCAACACTGAAAATCATCAGCCTAATTGTGGCCAGCTCTGTGGTCAAGGTTTTTCCACCCTCCCTCCCCCAACCCATCTAGTGAGAAACCACAGCTCTGGGCCATTCACTCCATAACCCCTGACACTTAGGGACACTGGTGAGCGAACAGGTTTTGTCAAACCGGGGGTGGGAGAAGCAAGGATAAACTTGAAGTGAGGTCACTAGAGAAGTAGGGGCAGAGTTTGAAATAGTGGAGGAAAGAGAATATCATCTGTGAAGATGGCAAGTAAGTAAGAAATAAAGGGAGACAGATGAGAGAAAAGTTTGATAAAATTATATCAATATTTTACACTAACACAGGTAACAAAGTTAATGTAAGACCCAAGAGTTTTAATGTCTCTTTTTTTTTTTGCCTACTAATGAACAGTTTTCTTTATAGTGGCTGGTGAAAAGATTCTCTCATCTTCCTACAAAATTCATGTGCATGTGTGCACATTTGGAAATGATCGGCTCTTGCAATAAAATTAATTATGGCAGAGATATTTAATGAGACAATTATACACATATTAAATTCTGTAGTAACTTTTGGTTAAACAGAGTTCATAAATTCTCCCTTTGGCTGGGAGAACAATACCTCAAAAAAGGCAGTTCACTCAAGTACATGTCACTGAAAATTATAGTAAATTAAGTCTTCTTTTGTCATACCATGTTCTTGATGCAAAAGGAAAAATGCTTTACCTTAGGAAGCCTTCCATTATATTTCATCAAATTTTGCTGTCTGTCGGATCATTTCCACAGTACAAATAGAAAATCCTAAACCCAGGTAAAATCTGCCCTAGGTTGGTATCAAATATTTTCCCCTTAGAAGTGGTTGCCTCATTGCTGCAATATCGATTCAGAGAACAATTTCTTCAGTAAATCTATTGTTCTTGAATTAATAAGAATAAAGGTGATCAAAACATACAAGTTTTCACATATTTCCAGTTCCACATGGGAGAGTAAATAAAGTTCCATAAATAGGCTGATTATTACATATTTGTATAAATGATTACATCTCTCTGCAAGAAAAATCATTAGGGGTACAACAGAAATATCAAAGCCATTTTAATTCATATATCCAGAACAGCATTGCTTTCATTTTCATTTTCATAAGAGCATGAACAAATAGTCCACTTAATCAGATTAAAAAATTTTTTGAACAAGAATCTCCAATATATACAGTTTGGGTACAATTTCTCTACTTTTGCAAATTGTTTTTTTCTTTTACTTTTTATAAGCTTTGGCAATTAGAAAGGGGCTAGAGATATTTTTTCCTAAGCCAATAAATAAACAATCTTTCCTCCATAGTTTAAATGATTGTATCTACCACATTTTTTGTGTAAGTAATTATCAACTCATAATAGATAAATATACATTACATACATATTTAAATATTATGTTTTCAATCAAATCGAAACAACTTCTAGGTTGGATTTGGCTCAGATAAGATTATCATATGTAAATTGTTGTGTCCATTAATTTTATGAAATACTGAAAACAACTCACACACATTAATTCTTATCTTTTGGGATCTGGGAATCCAAGTTTGGAACAATGAAAAGAAGCAGGTGAACACAATTATTATTCAGATCAAAGATTTATGATCTTTTCAGTCAAGCAATTCCCTGGCACTACATCTAATCTGTATAGATTCCTTTTCATTATCTCAATCTTCCCAGAGAGGGCTCTTCCTTACAAACACAGTTGCAATCACCACTCTGTCTTTTCTATCTTATAAGTAATTTTTAATCATTCTTCCTATACTAAAGACCCTTACCATCATGATTCTGAGACATTACCCAAAAATCTATTCTAGTCAATATCCATGGTGAAAAAAATCACTCCTTTCATAGCACTAGGGCTCAACAAGTTAGCATAAAAAGTTCTTTATCATTCTAACACGTAAATTAATTTACCTGTAAAGAACCCTTACAGTTTATTCCTATGAATGTTGACATTTATATATTCATATATATAAACTATATTCATATACATGTATAAACTTATATTCACATATATATAACCTTAATGGAAGTGAGAGAAGAAAACTAATATTTCTTAAGCCCTGTCCTAATAGCAGGTATTTTTTCATATAGTGTAACTTATTTAGCCCTCATCACACTCTTGTGAGAGTTTTAGATACTAATATTCCCACTTGCCTGGATATGAAAAAGCTAAATCTCAGTACTGAAATGATTTACTCAAGGACTTGTAGATTTAAGTGGTAGATTTGGGATTTGATCCCTAGTTTCCAGTACATTTTCAACTTTATCATGATGCTTCTTCACCTCTTAGCTTGCTTCTAAAGTTGTTCATTACGTTCCCCAACTCTGAAACTTTTTCTTCAATGTTTTTTCTAAAACTACTCTGTCAATATCAGAGGAAGAAAGGAATAAAGTGGGGAAGTGAGGCAAATTAGAAGAAAGGAGAAAATCGTTTTGTGTCCATTATATTTTAAGCCTAAGAGACTTGGCATTTTCCGATATCTCATTTAATGCTGTCACTAGCCCTGAGAGATGGGTATTTTGCTATTCTCAGTAAAAGATTAGGAAATAGATTCAGAAGGATCATTTAATTTGTTCAAAACCATGAAGAGGGGCGACTAGAATTAAAAGTCAAGTCTGCCCAACTGGAAAGCTAATGCTCTAAGATAAAAGATTAAGAGAATCAGAGTTATAAGAGATCTCAGAGGTAAATAAATTTAATAACCTGCTTGCTTGAAACCTTCATCTCCCTCAACAATGCCACTGCTTGAATAATAGTCCTTTGGAATAAACTAACTTCTTTCCAAATAAGTAGCACATTTTAGTTGGGATGACTTCGTGAAAAAATTTTCACATGTACTATATTGATAAGAGATGGATGCTAAAGCTCCAGTGAGGTCTCCTATATTGATCAAAATCATGAAAGTAAGATTCATTTTTCTAAAGAAGATATCTATGGAGGAGTGGTAAAGGTTTTATTAATTGGGATTTACATAATAAATAATAAACACAAAACCCCAAATCTTCAAAATATTGATAATACCCACTATTTGATAGACTATTTGATATCTACCTATATATGTACATAGAAATCAAATAGTTTGGAGAAGAAAAACAAGGTGTAACAAAGGAAAGGATCACTTCAGTTCTAGTCTCAGCACTGTCACTAACTAGTGGTAGTGACCCTGGTCAAGTCACTTCAGTTTTTCAGAGTTACATATCCTCATTTGGGAAGGGACAGTGAGAATCTCTAAGAATGTTCATGTACAAAATTCTATGGCTATGAGACATCAATCACATTATTCAACAACACCCTTTGAATGCTTACACATATGTATATACACACACAGATAAATACACGGCAGTGGATTAAAATCATTGCAGAAAAGATTTCAATGAGGTTGGAGATGACGAGGACTAATTTTATTTCCTTCTAGTCAATGGCTCTTCCCATGAATGGTGTATGAATCCATATCTTTATTATGTTTGAGAACCAACCAATTTAATGGCAAACTCTAGGATTGCCATGGACAGTGAAGTTAAAAAATACTTGGACATATTTTAATACTCTTGATACTCTGTGGGCGCAAACAACAAACAGAACACATAGCCAAAAAATAAAAGCAAAGATATTTCTAGCGGCCAGCTTTCTAGAATCTGAAAATAATCATATATTCTTTATATGGTAAAAGAATTATGCATAAACTCACCACCCTCTCCCTGTCTACATGGGACATGACTCCCTGGGGTGTGGACCTTCCTGACAACATGGGACAGAAATCTTGGAATGAGCTGAGATTCAGCATCAAGGGATTGAGAAAAACCCTAGAATGAGCTGAGACTTAGCATCAAGGGATTGAGAAAACCTTCTTGACCAAAAGGGGGAAGAGGGAAATGAGACAAATTAAGCGTTAATAGCTGAGAGATTCCAAACAGAGTTGATAGGTCATCCTGGAGGTTATTCTTATGCATTAAATGGGTATCATCTTGTTAGTCAAGATGTAGTGGAGAGGCTGGAGGGAACTGCCTGAAAATGTAGAGCTGTGTTCCAGTAGCCATGTTTCTTGAAGATGACTGTATAATGAATGATACAGCTTGTGAAAACCTTGTGTCTGATGCTCCTTTTATCTACTTTATCAACAGATGAGCAAAACATATGGAATAAAGATGAATAATAGGGGTAACAAACGTTAAAATAAATTTAGAGTGAAGTGCTGGTGATTGGTAAGGGGGGAAGGATGGAGAGTTATGGCATGTATGAATTTTTTCTGTTTTCTTTTTATTTCTTTTTCTGAATAGATGCAAATGTTCTAAGAAATGATCATGATGATGAATATGCAACTATGTGATGATATTGTGAATTACTGATTATACATGTAGAACGGAATGATCAAAAGTTGTGAATGTCTGCGTTTGTTTGGTGTTTTTTGGTATTTAAAAAAAATAAAAAATTAATTAAAAAAAAGAATTATGCATAGATTTTCCAACTTAACAGAGTTCTCCTAGAACCTGACAAGACACTACTTTTCTAACCACTCAGGGGTTGGTTTAAATAGTGCCATATGGGCCAAGCATGAATCACCTAAGGTTACATTGCATGTTGGTAGCAAGGGTGGAACCGGTATGGCTTTCAGAAAAATGACATCGCTGGGCAAATGTTCAGTATTTAGAAGATGCAGAAAAGGAACGCACTTCTGAAAGAACAAGACTATCACTCAATATGTGAATAAAATGAGGGAAGAGAAAGAAATGCTAACTTCAGAGAGTATATGTAAAGGAAAGGAAATAAATAGCCAAATAAAGCTATGCAAACTAGATTCTTAAAACTCATTTGAACATAAGCTCCCTGAGGGCAAGGACTTTCACTGTTTTTCATTGCCATTCCCCCAGCCTAGAGAAGTGCCTGACACAGAGTGGGGGGTTAATATATATTTGTTGAATGAATGAATAAATGAAATAAAAGAGGAAATAATAGAAAAAAAAATGAAACACTGACATAGAGTGAAAAAAATAAAAATGAAAACATAAGCCTAGAAGGTATGGTTGATAGTTTAGTAGAAAGTTCAGTAGACTCAGTGGACAATAATTGGTTTACAGGGGCTTCTAGCTTATCTTTGGACAAGTCACACCTTCTTCATGTCTCAGTTTCTCAATTTACAAAATATCTATTCAGGCTTTAAAAGGATACTACAAGTTGTTATTAAAAGTTAAGGGGTGGGGGGCGGTGCAACAGTGGCTCAGAGGCAGAATTCTCACCTGCCATGCCGGAGACCCTGGGTTTGATTACCCGAGCTGGCCCATGCCCATCCCCGCCCCCTCCAGTTAAGGGGAAGGAGGAAAAACAAAGACCTAGGAATTGCGACAATGACTTTCAAGGAATGCAGACATGCTGACACATACCAACATATAGAAGAGTTAGCAGACAAAGTGGCAAGAAGCACACTAAGGGAAAGAAGGAGAGCTAAAGAAGAGGGATGAAAGCATGAATTTATGGTGCTATTAAGAAACTGGTGTATTGTTCATTGACTGGAGAATCTGTAAGTGTATACATCTGTAATATGCGTAAACACCGTTTGATATTAAAACAGGATAAAGTTATATGTGAAAGGCAAGATATGTGAAGATCTTTTGCATTGATGTCTTGGAATTCAAGGAAATAGTATCATAGAAAATCAAAATAGCATAACTATAAATATAAGAAAGATTCAAGGTAAAATTGCGAAGATGGGATGAAAGAGGAAGGAAAGTCAATCTGGATACTACAAAGGAATAAGGAAAAAAAACTAAAGTGAGATGTACAGAAAAGAAGCAAGCCATATATTGTCATCTGCAATATATTAGAGAAGAGCTTACCTTAGAAGACCCAAGCTGCTTTCAAAAGCAAGCTGACATTGTATGAATGATAAAATAAAAAGGGGGATGTTCATCACTATTGAAAATTTAATAAGAGCAAAAACACTAAAGATGAAAGATTGAATTTCAATGGTAGGAACTATAAACACTTGCCAAGTGGGTTCACCTGAAGTACTTCCCAAACTGTCAGCCAGATGCCACTTAAATTATCATAGTTAGTCTTACATTCTAACTCCCCAGAACCGGAGTAAGATGAGAAATGAATATTGTGTGTGTGTGTGTGTGCTTAAATTCTGGGAGACAGGACAGTAATCCCTGTTTTCTGCTACTTTGGGCATTTCATTTAACCTTCCTTAACTTTTCAGGATCCAGGTTTCTCATCAATTAAATTATCTGGTTGAAACTGAGGGTCTTCCAGTTCCTTCCAGTATTTAATGTCGTAGAATATATACAAGTAGGGCCAAAGTGGAGAGAAGCTATTTGAAATCACTGTTCTGAAATAATTATAAATACAGCTGTAAGGAACTAGAAGAAGGATCCACAGACGTAAAAAGAATCCCACTTGTAACTGAAGGGAAGAGATCCTTTGGTATATTCAATTCATCATGCTTTTTGCAAATGGTAGTGATTCATTTCGTAACTGTGGTAACAATTGTTTGCCAGGCAACCAATAAAAAGATTTAAAACAAAGGAAAACAAATTTAGCCTAAGATGAAAATACAACACCCAAAGTCTGTTGTCAAGCAAGCTCTTCCACCCAGAAATACATTTTATTCCAAAATGGCAACTCAGTTTCTTGGCTATGGTTTAATTAATCAGATCTTTTTCTGGTACTCTAAGTTCTCAAAAACCCAAAAGTCAGTTCTTTCTACCTAAATAGAGATTTAAAAAAAATCCAAGGGGTATTGTAGGTATAATCTTTTTTTTTCTTCTTTCCTGTGTTCGTTTTATTTCTTTTTCTATTGTCTTTTTATTTCTTTTTCTGAATTAATGCAAATGTTCTAAGAAATGATGAATATGCAACTAAGAGATGACATTTGAATTACTGATTATGTATGTTGTTTTATTTTATTTCTTTATTTCTTTTAATTAATAATAAAAAAAAAAAATCCAAAGCCCTGGAAGAGAAAACAGATTGATGATCAAGTAGTATGTGATTTGATGAAAAATTAAAACTTAAAATTAGCATGGCAATGTAATGATTTGGTGGGAAAGCCATTAACCACATGTAAAAAAAAATTCAGAAAGAAAAATAAATATAATTTTCATTGCAGCTCTGTATTAGATTTCCTAAGATTCACATGCCTGCATAGACTAATATGTTGAAAATATGAAATCATATTTCCTTATTCAAATTAGCATTTTTTAAAAAACTGACCTAGCCACTATACTTATAGGCAATTTAAAATGTTATATTTTTCCTTTTGTTATAATAAAGACAAAGAATGTTAGAATTTTTAAAGGGTCAGTGAGGAATGTAACACTTCTAGCATTTATAAGATAAAATCCTAACACTGGCAGGTAGATAGGTTTAGGGAATAACCCAGCAGACACAATTACTGGGATTGTCTCCCTTTCACTCTTTCAGGCTCCAGGAAGAAGAAGAATCAATTAGTCCTCAATAGACTATGACCTTGAAGGCTAAAGCTCTGTGCATAATAAGCTGAATCTGCTGAGACAGATAGAAAATGGAAAAGGAGAATTAAGTCCTGAGACCACTGAAGAGCATGTTACAGATATGATCATGCCATTTTAAAATTTGAGCCATGACAGCTGAGTTCATGTGAAGAAAGGTATGATCCAAGGAAAACCCTAGTTCTTTTGCAAATAAATGATACTTTCTCAGTTGAAAAGAAAATAATGAAAGAGATTATTACATGGCACTCCTATACTAAGCGTTTTTGTTTATTTGTTTTGTTTTTCTGCCTACCTTTATTTAATGGCTATGACCTTTTAAACAACTGATCACTTAAAAGTCCCTGAAAATAAAGCTTCCTGGACCACCCTTTCCAAAGAATGACTCACAATTTTTAGTATACTAGTAGTTTTCTTCCCTCCTTCCTTCTTTCCCAAAAAATTAACACAGAGTATCCCATGCAGAGAAACTTACAGGCTTTAAAATGCTTTAAACAACTCTCTAATCCTAACTTTTATAGAGAACTACTCCCCAGTCTGTTTTTCTAAGCTTATCTCCGATGTACTTCAGAAAGCTGCAGCTGTGCCTCTGGCCAGAACTGGCTACTGTGATGCTTTTAGGCAGCAGTAAATCTTTTCTGGTCAATTCAAATGTCACAAAATCAATGCCCTGGCTTGGAAAAAGAAAAAAAAAAAAGGAACGTATAAGCTATTAAAACATTTAGTATTAGAATTTACCTTAAAAAAATAATCTCTCAGAACTTCACAACATACTTTTTGACATGTCCCAAGATCAGGAAAATGTTTCAGATTTTCTTTGTTTACTTCCATTTGCAAAATTATGGAATAATTTAGTTGTAGAGTTTTTCACAGGCTTATCTTTCTTTGAAAGGTTTCGATGACTAAACCTATTCAGGCACATTATATCTGAAAACTTAGGTGTTAAAGTAACCTTGTCTTCATGGTGAATTTTGCTTCTCTTTGCAAGATCTGTACTTGCTTTTTATAGCCTGTCATTTCATCTGGGTATTATTTCCCGGTCACTTTGCCAGGTGGGAAGAGGCAGCAAATGCAGGGATGTCTGTCAGATCTTTAATGATGCTTCAGGGATTTGACAAAGATACAAAGCAGTGTATGCATAAAGGAGTTTCTTCCCTAATTATACCTGAAAAAACAAGTCCTTTTTTGTTTTATCTTTGCCACTTAAACCAGTGTGTGTGAAATGATCTTAAAACACAACACAAGCACGACTCAAGTGTTTACTGAGTTTCTATAATACATTATTCTACTTCTTACTGAACATAATGCCTGGAAAAGGTATCTTCCTTCATTACCATACAGAGGAAAAACAGAATCCCTACCCTCAACTCTCTTTTAACTCTAAGAGATTTTACACACTTTATTAAGAGCCAAATATTCTAATCTCTTGTTTTTTTTCTCTTAAGAAATAGTCATCAACGACAAAAGTAAAAGAAGATAGAGAAACAGGAGAAACTGGATTATTTTTTAAAAGGGAAAACTCCTCCCTCCTTCATGGACATTTAGAACAGCTTGACTAGTCATGGTTTCATCCCTGTCAACTCTCCATTAGAAAGCTATTGCAATGACTCAGTGCAAACAGCAGTATATTGGTCGGTATTGTTTTAAGAGCGTGGACTCTGTTCACTCAGGGATTATTAAACTAAGTCTCCTGCAATCAGACAGGCTAAAATGGCACATGTCTAAAAAATGATGTGCCTTACTAAAGGATCTTACACTTTTTTAAATGACTGCCAAGGAAGCTATTTAAATGTCTGATTACAGAAGACAAAACTAACTTGAGAAAAATCCTTTCATGCATTGTACCATGCCCTGAACAAAATAAAACTGCCTCTAATAAGCGCTCTGTAACCGAAACTATAATCTGGGCAGGACAGCAAGAGTCTCAAACTACTGAGAGGTGAGCCCTATAAATGTTTTATGACTTGATGCAATGTCAGGAAAAACAATTGAAAGGCAAATGTGGGAGAAATGGTTAGAGAACAGGGAAAAGAGATGCAGCAAAATAACATTAGCATGGGGTGGCTGGGAACAAAAAGGTGAAGAGTAGGTGAAAAGAAGTCTAAATCGGAAAAAGTAAGACACAAAATAACAGTCCCTGGTATATGGACATGAAATTTATGTATATATAAAAGGATGGTCTATGATTTTAATTTTAAAAAAGTGTTAGAAGTAAACTGAATTTAACTTAAATTCGAGCATGACTTGCAGACAATGAAGTTTAGGGCCCCCACCCACACCCCAGCTTTAACAATCGGGCTAGAGGAAGCTGCTGTTAGAACACCAATTCATACCAGGAGCTGAAAAGATCTTTTAACTCATCATGTCAATGCCACCCAATGCATCTCAGTCACATGATCGGCTTTAACAAAACTGTGCAATTAAAATGCAAGAAAAAACGGAAACAGCTACATGCCTGAGAACCTCTTATGGGACCTCAATCCCGCCCCTTTCCTTTTTGCATCTCTCTCTCTCTACTTACAAAGTTTAGGAGCAGTTTGGAGATTAGTTTCTGTTGTTTGTGGCTGAGTTGCTGACTTGGGTGTTCTCACCTCGGGGTTCCGAGTAGGTGGAGGAAAGGATGGTGCAGTGGACGGCAGGAAAGAAAAAGCAAAAATGCGGTTCTTCGGGGGTGGTGCAGCTGAAGGTTCAGAGGATGCAATGGCACCATCACCTTGTGCTGTAACTTGAACCCCAGTTTCAGATTGAGCCCTAGGGACAGGTGAAGTGTATGCCTCAGATGACACCCACACAGCTGAGGCAGCAGTTGGATCCAGAGAAATAATAGGGTCCTGGCCTAACCCCCCAGGGTCAAGGTGAGTGGGAGAGTCATACTCAAATATCTTGTCCACAAACACCCACTTGAGGCCAGCAATGCAGAGGCAGAGGCTGACCAGGCAAGCCAGAATGGGGACAATGCAGATTTTCTCTGAGTTGAGGCAACCTCGCAGGTGCTCAGCTTCCAGGCACACACAGCAGGGAACAGCCAGACCCACGAGTCCGGGGGTTCTCCCATCTTCAGTCTGGGTCTCTGGCATATCTTCTGCTGCCGGAAGCTCATCAAAAGATGGGTCTGGACTCAGCTGAGTGGAGGGGCTGGACGACCTCTCAGCAGCTAACTCAGACATGTCTGGGGAATAAATCTCCATCGGCTCACCTCCAGAAGGCCTGGCCTCTCCCTTGGTCCATTACCATGCAGAGCTCTCCCCAACCAAATGATACAGCATCTTAGAGAGGGAAATCAATAAGTAGTCCAAGTCCAAGGCCATTATCAAAAGCAAGAGGAGTTCGGGAAGAAGGACCGGGGAAAAAAAAAAAAAGCTTCTAGTAACTACAAAATTAAAAGTATATGGTAGTTTTTTAGCTGCTGCTTCCCGGCCACTTTTCTAGTTCTTTTCAATGCTTCTTCAAATCATCCCAGCTTGTCCAAGGCACGGGGGCCAAGAAGAGAAAACGAGCTGAGTGCTGTTTGATTAAGTAAACCAGTAGCCCAAACTGAAAGGCAGGCTTCTCACCTCGAGCATCTGAAGCTGGTGTCTGCTTAGATGAAGAAAACAACTGTCATGCAGGAGAAGTAAAAGCAAAAGCAGGACCAGGGGTGGCGGCGGCGGCGGCAGCAGCGGCGGCGGCAGGAGAGGCAGCAGCGCCAGTAGCAACAGCATCCTGTTGTGTTAATGCGAAGGCTGAAAGAGGCTGAATCATTACAGAGCAGCAGGTGCCTGCCCTCCGAGCATCCCTGCAAACAGTATCCTCACCGAGGGATCCGAAGGGAAGAGTACACCCGGGAGGGGCGGTGACTCCCTTCCCCGCCCTGCCTCCACCCCCGCCCCCCAACCACTCCTCTTTGTCCTTCTTGAGTCTCATTCACTTTCTTTCTCTGCGGCTCTTCCCGTCTTCATCCTCCCCGTCTTTCTTTTCCGTTCTCATCCAAAGACGGTCTCCCTCTCTCTCTCTCTCCCGTTATTTTTTCCCCTCTGTCCTCTCCCAACCCCCACCTTCTACCCACACTCTAGAGCTGAGGCTGGTCTGAGTGAAATCAGGAGACCCAGCAACACAGGACTGCCAGTGACTTCCTATTTTATCCAATTAGAAGGAATAAAGGCCATCAAATCAAAGAGAAGCAGGCAGGCACCAGTTAAGCTTAGCCCCCCAGAGCCCCCACCCCTCTTGTTTCCCTTTACAAAAGCAGCCCCAGACTTCCACCCCCACCTTGCCTGCTTTCAGTCTTGTTGGCTCTCTTTCCTTCACCCCACTGTGGGGTCAGAAAAAGCCAGCAATCAATGCTAGCAATCTAACAAAGCTGGGATGGGGAGGGGATGTAGGTAGGACCTTATGGATTGGACCTGAGGCTTGGCAAAGTCTGATATCTGATTCCTCCCGAGAGAGGTAAGCTTTTCAACAGCAATTTCTTCCTGCCTGCTGCCGAGAGATAGCATTCCTTCTTTAGACCTCTAATAAGTTTTGTTCGCCAAGAGGACTGTTATTACCTGATTTTCAACCAACAGTGAGAAAATCTTTGTCTAACCATGGACAGCTCTGCCTCTGGACCATTAGGGAGACAAATGGCTACAGCCCATTTTGGAAATAGGTATTTCTGCAATGATTGCATGAGACTTTGTACTGCCCAGTATGAAATGTGGAATGTAGGCAGGCAGCAGAAGGGGGCACTGGAGAAGGGGAAAGAGCTCCATATACCCCCATTCTGGTTCCCGTTAAATTTCCACTTCCCTCGTCCCACTGCAAGTCAGCCACAGACTAACACTGAGCTAATAAGAAACATTGGGAAGTATCAGAGCCACGAAGGGAGCAGAGGCTACCACTTCATTTTTAAATTAGCCTTTCACTGCGACTCCACACTGCGGAGATTTGAATTCCCTTGGCTCTGTAATGCATATCACATGTCCTCAGCTCTAACAGCACTGCAAGTATTAAGAAGAGTTTTCTATAGAGCATGCCTTTTGGGTTAGGTTTCAGTAGCTTTACCTTACAGACAGTTTCAATGCTGGTTAAAAAAGAACAAAAAAGACAGCAATACTTAAAATACTGGAAGAAATACATAGTCTTTAATAGAGAGCACAGGCTCCCCTGAAGCTTCTGTTGCATGTCAATGCACAGTACAAATATTTAAACCTTTAACCCACACTGTACTGTGATGGACACACAAATAGTTTCCAAGGAACCATTTTGCTCACCTCTGTCAGTAGGAGTCTTAAAAATTCTCTCTAAATCTATACCACATTACTATTATAGGACTCCCAGCAGCAGTAACATTTAGACCTCAGGTCCTCAGAAATGCTGTTTTAAACACATCATGTTGTGTGCGGCCACACTCTTCCCTGTGTTGGCATATATCTTTACTTTTCAATGGGCATGAACAAGAATATGCTCATTCTGCTCAAAATGAAACTTGCCACATTTACAAATGACTTCGAGGGTACTCATATTTTAAAATGTACGTGCAATCCTGCAACTAACAACAACAACAGACAAAAGCCTAAATAAATGTACATAGTTATAGCCATAACTGCATGTATAGAATAGTTACTGGCATTTTAAAGTAATTCCTATGCTTACTTTCTAGCTTAACTCTTTGATATTAAAGCAGTGAGAGCTTTCTTGAACAAAGCATGCTGGCAATGGACAGGAAATTTCATCCTGTAGAAAATCTATACTGAAGCATTTATTGCATTCAAACTGACAGGTATTGAGATCTTATTCATGTAAATATTCAGAAACAAGTAATTTTATGCTAAGTAAAGGGAACATATAATTCCTTCAAAGAATGTTTAGTTTAAATATGTGGCACTTAACTTCTCAATCTTGCCCCCAAACCAATGTCAACTATAATATGATGGCATTTCACGAATGTTCAAGGTCATCTAAATCTCGAAGGCCAAGATGAGGTCCAGGTAGCCACTATCAGGCAGGTATGACAAGGTACCAAGGACAATAACCCACAATTGAGAAAAGTGATCTTCAATTTGCACCAATGACTAATAGTCTCCTCACCTTAGCCATCAAGAGCACACACATTTAGCAGACAAGTAAATCACTGGGCACTTTCCTACTCTATAGTAGCTATATTCACAGTTTCCAACACTCACAGAGGGAAATCATGCATTAAACAAAGATTATAAAAAAAAAAACATCAGAGACAGGATACTGTGAGCTGGAATAGTTATTCTCTCTCCTGGACTATGCAAATCAATGACCTTCGGATATATATGTGACCTTCCTAAAAAGGTACTCCATGAACCTTATGGCATCCTGGTGCAAGAAGATCAGTTTACAGGAAGCCAGTTTCCTATAATTTTTTTCCCCCTCCACATTGGAAGGTGAGCATAACTGGGAAAAGAGCCTGGGACAGGAGGTGAAGAATAAAAGGTATTCTTCATTATTCTATCCTTGGCTCTAAGAGCCAGAAGTTACCTTTATCCCTCGATCAATTCCTTTAGAGCAATAAAGAAGGAAGGTGGAAAAGGGCAACATGAACGAGGCTAGACATCAGAATTTTCTTCAGAGAAAATATACATGTTCATAGGAAAAAATTCAAAGTTATAACCTTTATCCCTTCAAGCACTGTCCTTTTAAAGCTCAGACATACCCTTATTTCCATATCCTCTTTAAAACATGGACAAGGGGTCATTTTTTACTACCTTCTTAAAACGACATTACCATCTTGCCTCAACCAAAATATTAAAAAAAAATACAATTATTACAGCTCATTCTTTGTGTCAGGCACTCTGCTAGGGTCTTTACATAC
The DNA here is from genome assembly GCF_023851605.1 of Tamandua tetradactyla. Classification (NCBI taxonomy): domain Eukaryota; kingdom Metazoa; phylum Chordata; class Mammalia; order Pilosa; family Myrmecophagidae; genus Tamandua; species Tamandua tetradactyla. The sequence continues at coordinate 10,779,554 of NC_135352.1, forward strand.
GTTATTTGTGATCTTCACTGAGCCACTGCAGTATGTATTTTCTTGAAAATAAAGAAATGTGGGTTCAGGTAACTTAGGTAACTTAGCCATAGACACACTTCTAGTAAGTGACAAGGCCAAGAGTTGAATCAAGCTCTAGCTCCAAGGTTCAAGCTATTTTGGCTGGATAATACTGCTTCTCTATTTTAATCAAGAGCACATATCATTATGTATTGATTGCATATTGCCTCAGTAGGAGAGCAGTAGAGTAAAAAAGCGTAACTGTAAAGTAAAAATAGGGCCACAGTGGCTCAGCAGGCTGAGTTCTTGCCTGCCATGCTGGAAACCCAGGTTCGATTTCTGGTGCCTGCCCATGCAAAAATAAATAAAGCAGAATTTGGTGCCCAACTATTTAAAAATAAATAAATAAAAATAGGCATTGTTCCCTTAATGTAGTTTATAATCAACCTTAAAGGTACCTACTTTCCAAAATAAGAGCCTTTTAATACATTGCCTAATGGTTTTCAGAAGTTAAAAGGATTGGCCTTTAATATATTATCTTCTTATAGTTTAAATCAAATGAGTTCTTCCATGGTCTGTCTCAGGACTTACTTTGGGAATGTGTTTCAGTTACGTGTTGCTGTAAAACAAACAACTCTAAAATATAGCTTAAAACAAAACATTTTATTATCTCTCACTACTCTGTGGATTTACTGGGTAGAGATGGATGGGGCAGTTATCAGCTGGAGGGGCAATTGGGCTAAAACATTCAAGTGGCTTTGGCTTCCCACAGCATGATGGCTGGGTTCTGAGAGGAAGCATCTCAAGAGGGAGGAAGCAAAAAACTGATGGTCCTCTTAAAGACTGGGTCTAGAAGTCACATAGGGGGTGGGCCACAGTGGCTCAGCAGGCAAGAACACTTGCCTGCCATGCCAGAGGACCCGGGTTCGATTCCCGGTGCCTGCCCATGTTTAAAAGAAAAAAAAAAAAAAACCCATGTTAAAAAGAAAAAAAAAAATAGCAGTCACATAGGTTACTTCCACTGTACGGTAAATTGGATTATGTGCTCTACAGAAAGACAGCATCTTAATCTGCATTCTTTTGACTGTGAACCCATTTGTAAACAAGATACCTTGAAGCTGCATTATCAGTTAAGGTGTGGTCTCATTTGTGAATAAGATCTTCTAAGATCCTAATAAGGTATGGCCAAATTGAATTGGTTTACCCTTAATCCATATTCCTGGAGACCTTATAAAAAGTCAAAAGTCAGAAAAAAGCACAGAAGAAGATCAAATCATTACCTGTAATGGGAAGAGAGGCAAGTCAGGGAGCCCCAAGATTGTGGAAAGTAAGCATCAAAACACTACAGAAGTCAAGGAGAAAGTATGGCCTTGTCGACACGTTGATTTTGGAATTCTAGTCCTAAAACTGTGATTCAATAAATTTCTGTTAAGCTAACTCATTGCTTAGTACCTGTCACAGCAGCCTGGCAAACCAAGACATAGTTTATCTTAACGGTTAAGGGTCCCAGTGCCAGCATAAAGTGCAATAGAAACAGTGACAGGAATTTGCAGTCACCACTAATACATCACAAAAGGTAAGGGAAGTAAATATTAGTGACTCAATCTAGGTCAAGAGGAAGACATAGTGATATAAAATAGCATTTGAAAGTCTAAGTACATATTTTTGTTTTCTGATCAATTTTCATCATATTCCAGCTTCCTTCTAAGCCACCTCCGATGAAGGGAAAACTATTATATCATCAAATTAAAAAATACTCAGATTTCTCAAATGCTTCAATTCAAGTTAGGTTATGCAGTTTTCTACTTGCATTAATTAATTTATTTTATTTTCAGAACTATGTAACTGTTCTAGTTTGCTAGCTGCCGGAATGCAACACACCAGAGACGGATTGGCTTTTAATAAAAGGGGATTTATTTTGTTGGTTCTTCAGAGGAAAGGCAGCTAACTTTCCACTGAGGTTCTTTCTTACGTGGAAGGCACAGGATGGTCTCTGCTGGTCTTCTCTCCAGGCCCCTGGGTTCCAACAACTTTGCCCGGGGTGATTTCTTTCTCCATCTCCAAGGGCCCGAGCTGAGCTGCAAGTGCTGAGATGAGGAATGCCAAGCTGCTAGACTGTGCTACATTGCGTTCTCTCATTTAAGCACAAGCCAATTAAGTTAAACGTCACTCATTCCAGCAGACACGCCTCCTAGCCAACTGCAGATGTAATTAGCAACAGATGAGATTCACCTACCATTGGTTCATGTCCACAGCAACAGAACTAGGTGCTTTCACCTGGCCAAGTTGACAACTGAATCTAACTACCACAGTAACATAGCTCCAGAAGATGGGAGAAGATGGTGAACATCATTTTGCTTAAAAGTGTTAACCAAACTAATTTTTTTCTTTTACATTTTTTCCCTGTATTTGGCTGCTATTCCTTTCTCAAAATGTTCTCTCTGAAGAAATCTAGCCTAGCTCCTAAGTTTCAGGGCTGAAGAGTAGAATTCATTTCTTAGTATCTAATATCGATGATGATAATAAATCAAATAGATGATGATAGCAGCAATTTCCTTTTTGAATTGCAATTTCTAGAGACAATTATGTATTACATTATAATTATTTAATTGGTAAAAATTTTGAAATTATGATTTTAACAGGAAAGCTCCTGGGCTTAAGGGTAACCTTAAATATGCTGCTTCTACGAACAAAAAATGGATCTATTAACCTCTTTCCCCTTATCCAAAAATCACACGCCCCAGCTCAACTCTTAGCTCCTCTGTGGAACTCTTCTTATGCTTCCAAATCGCAGATGCAGCCGTCTTCAATTGTACACAGTCATACATTATTTATTTACATCATACATACAGGGCTTAAGAATGCAATTTATTTGAAGGCAAGATTACTAGCATCTGGCCATACAGAATCTAGAACCATGCCATCCATCCAATGTATAACACTGAATTATACAGATTATGGTATAATTATGGTACCTCTAATAATTGATAGGCTTCTGTCATATCTATCTCTCTATCTAAAAGCTGATGGACTTGTGTCATATCCATCCCTCTATCTAAAATTCCCTTTCTATTACCCTCCATTTTTTCAGATATTTTAAGGTCCAGTTCATATATTTCCTCATTAATAATTTTTTGTCATTACTCCAAAGTATCACTTATATGAGTTTATTTTGTTCTAGTGAAGCTCTGTCAGCTAACTACACTTAACTTTCAACTGCCACAAACTCTTTCAGTGGATGGAAGGTTTGGGATAACCAAGATTTTACCATTTTTCCTTTAATTCTTCTCTCCCAACTAAACAGAAAAGTTCTTTGTGAGCAAACCAAATCCATGTGCTGTCTATGTTTTTCTAAATTATTTATGATGCTAAATGGGTCAGATGGAATTCATTTCATCTTGCTGGGCAAGTATTTTCTCTGCATTTTAAGGGTGAGTCAAGACTCTAATTATACTTTACTCATTCACAGTAAAAATGTCTTTGGAGAAGCCAATTTGACATAATTTTAAGAATTATACTATGAGATACTGTATCAAGAGCTTGATATTGACTGTGCGTCTTTGTTCACATTTTATAAAAAGATGATCAGTTTACTCTGGCATATTGTGTCCTTTATGATCTTAGATCCTTTAGAACCCAAGATAGAGTAAATGATCTCTAAGAGTTTGTGCTGGTTTGAAAGGATATATGCCCCCTAAGAAAAGCCATGTTTTAATATAAATCCCATTTCATAAAGGTAGAATAATCCCTATTCAATACTGTATATTTGAAACTGTAATGAGATCATCTCCCTGGTTGATGTGATTTAGTCAAGAATGGTTGTTTAACTGGATTAGGGGATGACATGTCTCCACCCATTTGAGTGGGTCTTGATTGGTTTATTGGAGTCCTATAAAAGAGGAAACATTTTGGAGAGAGAGACTCAGAGAGAGCAGAGAATGCTGCAGCACCACGAAGCAGAGAGTCCACCAGCCAGCAACCTTTGGAGATGAAGAAGGAAAACGCCTCCCGGGGAGCTTCATGAAACAGGAAGCCAGGAGACAAAGCTAGCAGATGATACCGTATTCGCCATGTGCCTGTCCAGCCGAGAGAGGAGCCCTGACTGCGTTCGCCATGTGCCTTTCCAGATGAGAGAGAAACCCTGAACTTCATCGGCCTTCTTGAACCAAGGTATCTTTCCCCGGATGCCTTTGATTGGACATTTCTATAGACTTGTTTTAATTGGGACATTTTCTCGGCCTTAGATCTGTAAACTAGCAACTCATTAAATTCCCCTTGTTAAAAGCCATTCCGTTTCTGGTATATTGCATTCCAGCAGCTAGCAAACTAGAACAGATTTTGGTACCAGGAGTGGGGTGCTGCTGCTACAGTTTGCAAATACCAAACATGTTGGAACGGCTTTTTAAGTGGATAAAGGGAAGATTTTGGAAGAGTTGTGAGAAGCTTGATAGAGAAGGCCTAGAATGCTTTGGAGAGACTGTTGGTAGAAATGTGGACTCTAAAGACACTTCTGATGAGGCCTTAGACAGAAATGAGGTCCATGTTATTGTAGACTGGAAGGAAGGCGATCCTTGTTTTAAAATGGCAGATAATCTGGCAAAATTGACTGGTAGTTTTGGCTGGAAGGCAGATTTTAAAAGCCATGAACTTGGATATTTAGCAGAAGAGATCTCCAAATTAAATGTTGAAAGTGCAGTCTGGTTTCTCCTTGCAGCTTATAGTGAAATGCAACAGGAAAGAGATAAGCTGAAAACTGAACTCTTGAGTAAAAAGAAACCAGAAATTGAGGTCCCGGAAAATTCTGGGCCTACAGAAAGGGAGACTACAGAGTATAGTGTGAATTTAACCAAATGTGGAACTAGCCAGCCATTTCAGAGAAAGTCAGGATCGGACATGGAGTTATCCAGGAAAGATTTGTGGAAACTCCTTATGTCTGATGGGCATGATCCAAGGCTACTGCATAGAAAGCCAACGAGAGTGCTGTGGGACCTGTATAAACAGAGCTGCTGCCAGTCTGGACTGAGGGGTTCAGAGAAGGGACACATTGGAGGAAAAATAACTTCAGAGGCAAAACCGTGGAGACTGAGGTCTGAAGTCAAGAAGCCTCGGGCAAGGAGAGCGGACCCACCCAAGCCCATGGAGAGGGTGAGTTTGCCCCAAAGGCAGAGAATGGGCCTTCCACCTCATTGCAGTGGGAGAGTCATGCCGCCTCAGGTCTTGGAGAGAGTGAAGCACGTTCCTTGGGGTTTGGGGAGAGCCTGGCTGCCACCACATGGAGGGGTTGAGCGTGTGCCCCGGAGATGGCAGAGAGCCCGGGTGTGGCCCCAATGCTTGGAGAGGGTGGAGCCGAGAGAAAGGTGGTCTCCCCAATATCCCCCAAGGTTGCATTCAGAGAGAGGCAGGCGTAGGCATTTGGAAAGGGTGGGACTGCCACTTTCTAAAGCCCTGAGGATAAATGAGTCTCAGACTTTGAAATCTAATGGACTTTGCCCTGCAGGTTTTCGAAACTGTATGGGTCCAGTGACCCCTGTGTTCCTTCCTCCCTATGGAAATGTGTCTGTGTATCCTGTGAATGTTCCTTCTTTGTATGTTGGCAGCAAATAACTTGTGGATGAGTTTTCAAAGGTCCAAAGCAAATGGAGAAAATTTTGCCTTAGGACAGACCATGCCTGTAACTGACTTGATGACATTTTATACTGTCTCTAATTTTGTACTTCATTGTATTGCTACTGAAAGGTTTAAGGTTTCTAATATTGTTATGAAATTAATGTATTTTGTATTTGGGAAAAACATGTCTTTTTTAGGGGCCAGAGGGTGGAATGTGCTGGTTTGAAAGGATATATGCCCCCTAAGAAAAGCCATGTTTTAATATAAATCCCATTTCATAAAGGTAGAATAATCCCTATTCAATACTGTATATTTGAAACTGTAATGAGATCATCTCCCTGGTTGATGTGATTTAGTCAAGAATGGTTGTTTAACTGGATTAGGGGATGACATGTCTCCACCCATTTGAGTGGGTCTTGATTGGTTTATTGGAGTCCTATAAAAGAGGAAACATTTTGGAGAGAGAGACTCAGAGAGAGCAGAGAATGCTGCAGCACCACGAAGCAGAGAGTCCACCAGCCAGCAACCTTTGGAGATGAAGAAGGAAAACGCCTCCCGGGGAGCTTCATGAAACAGGAAGCCAGGAGACAAAGCTAGCAGATGATACCGTATTCGCCATGTGCCTGTCCAGCCGAGAGAGGAGCCCTGACTGCGTTCGCCATGTGCCTTTCCAGATGAGAGAGAAACCCTGAACTTCATCGGCCTTCTTGAACCAAGGTATCTTTCCCCGGATGCCTTTGATTGGACATTTCTATAGACTTGTTTTAATTGGGACATTTTCTCGGCCTTAGATCTGTAAACTAGCAACTCATTAAATTCCCCTTGTTAAAAGCCATTCCGTTTCTGGTATATTGCATTCCAGCAGCTAGCAAACTAGAACAGAGTTCTATACAGAAGGATTTTTATTGTACACGATAGTTACAGTGAGTTTACTTTAATGAAACCTATCAATTTTGTTCTCCCCAAAGGGAAAATCATTAGTTATATACAAACACAATTTATTTTATTTTTAATTTAACAAGTCAACTTAAAAAAAAATTACACTGGACATGTTTTGAAACTAGATGGACTTGGTGGTTACATAACATCATTAATGTACTAAATGCCAATGAATTGATAACTTTAAAAAGATTTTGTGTTGTGTCCATTTTACCTCATAAAAAATTACACTAGACATTCTTCATGGTTCCAACTTCCCTAACATTTCCTTTTTAAAGAATGTGTGATTGCTGACCAGTTTCATTAGCGGCCTCAATTGAAATAACGGGACTCATGTGTAGGCTGCTCTTTCTTCTACAAACTCTCATTAGGTAATGTGGCCCTGAATGTCTGATAATTATTAATTTAGTACAGACTCCAAATTGATGGTGATGATGTGATACTTTATCCTAAGGACCCCAAAAGCACAAATAAAGATACAATAAATTGATATGTCATTGAGAGTTTCAATTCAAAAGATGTTGTATAAGAGATGGGACTTCTGGGGAAGACGACACGGTAGAGAGCTGCGGTACTCAATCCATCTCCAAAAAGCTCTACAGGACAGGCAGAAATGGTCTGAAACAATTGCTAAGGGGCTCGGGAGCCCAGGGGAGCACTGGGCAGCATCCTGGGAAGAGCAGGATGAGGAGGCTGAGACACTATGGCAAAGAACTGTGAGTAAAGTGCTCAGCGATGACTGCCAGTGTGGCTGGATTGCATTTGGTTCCTGGCTGGCTGCTGCAGATGGAGAGGGATGTGAAAGCCCTTTCCTCCAAGAAGAGGTGGGGGCATGGCTTGTACTGATCACAGCTTTTGGTCAGCAAGTTGTGATTGCTAAGTCCCGGCTTTGAGCCGTGGTTTTAGCCCACACGGGAGAGGGACCCCCTGGTCATTGTTTCAATCTCACCACTGACTGGGGTGAAGTTTGAAAGCACAGAGCCTCCTTAGGTCTGCAAGGGAAAGTGTTCTGAAGTGTGCATCTGCTGGGCAGGCCAGGAAAGTGCAGCTTCAGTGAACCATTGGAAAGTCTTTTTGGTAGATTTCCTCACTCTCTTCCCAGGGCCCTTTGGAACTGTTTGTACCCCCTTCATGGAGGCCGTGTATTAACAGTAACTTGGAAAGTTCTCTCTGGGGTGACTCTCCTCCCAGTATTTTCCCTCCAGATAAAAGGAGAGAGATGGAATGAAAAAACAAAACAAAACAAGAAAACTATAGGGGCAAAAAAATTTCTTTTTCCTGGAGAAGGATCAGAGGAAAGTATTTTTTCCATATGGGTGTGAAACAGTTGCACAAATAGTATAATCTTAAAAATTGTACCACATACTCAGGGCAAGAATCAGATGAAGAAAAGCTTAAAAACTACAGATCAGTTCAACATGGGCAACTCTAAAGGTCTAGAATAAGTTGAACCAAGTGTCCAAGAAGTTCCTTGGCACATCAATCAAGATTAAAACCCCAGACAAGAGAAATAAACTGACATCCAGAGTAAGCTCATCAAGATAATCAGAAGCCTAGACATCAGCAAAAACTACAAGTCATCCTAAGAAACAAGAAGATATGGCCCAATCAAAAGAGCAAATTCAAACCTCAGAGGAGAAACAGATTTTTTAACAGCTAATCAAAGATGTTTGAACAAATCTCCTAAATCAATTTAGGGAGATGAAGGAAATATGGCTAAAGAGAGAAAGGATATTAAGAAGACATTGGGTGAGCATGAAAAAAATTGAAAGTATGAAAAAAGCATAACAGAACTTATGGGAATGAAAGGCACAATAAAAAAAGATTAAAAATACACTAAAGGTATATGACAGCAGATTTAAACAGGTAGAAGAAAGAATCAGTGAATTAGAAGACAGGACAATTGAAATTTCACAGACAGAAAAACAGATAGACAAAAGAATGGAAAAATTGAGAAGGGTCTCAGGGAATTGAATGACAGCACAAAGCATAAAAACATTTGCATTATGGGTGTCTCAAAAGAAGAGAAAGTAAAGGGGACAGGAAAAGAAAATAATGACCAAAATTTTTCTGACTCTTATGAAAGACATAAATATACATGACCAAGAAGCAGAATGTACTTCAAACAGAATAACCCTTAAAAGATCATCTCCAAAAGATACACTAAGCAGAATGACAAATGCCAAAGATAGAGAATCCTGAAAGCAGCAAGAGAAAAGTGATTCATCACATACAAGTGAACTGCAATAAGATAAAGTGTCAATTTTTCATCAGAAACCATGGAGCAAAAAGGCAGTGTATGATATATTTAAGGTAATTAAAAAGAAAAACTTCCAACCAATAATTCTTTATCTGCTCTTCAAAAATGAGGAGAGTTTAAAATAATCACAAATAAACAGAAATTTAGAGAGACTGTCAACAAGAGACCTGCCCTACTAGGAATACTACAGGAGTTCAACAGGCTGAAAGGAAAAGGCAGGTGGAGAGGCTTGGAGGAGAATGTAGAAATGAAGATTATCAGTAAAGGTAACTAAAGAGAGGCAAAAATAAGATATGGCATATAAAAGCCAAAGGATAAAATGGTTGAAATAAATAGTGCACTTATAGTAATAACAATGAATGTTAATGGATTAAACTCCCAAATCAAAAGGCACAGATTGGCAGAATGGATATAAAATTAGGATCAATCTATATGTTGTCTAATAGAAAATCACCTTATACCCAAAGACACAAATAGGTTGACAATGAAAGCTTGGAAAAAGGTATTCCATGAAAACAGTAATTAAAAAAGGGAAGGGGTACTTATACTAATATCAGATAAACTACATTCTAAAGGTAAAATTTTTATTAGACACAAGAAGGGCACTATAAATTAATAAAAGGGAGCAATCCACCAAGAGGAAATAACAATCATAAATATTTATGCACACAACCAGGGTGCCCCAAAACACATGAGGCAAATACTAGCAAAACTGAAGGGAGAAAAAGACATCACTAAAATAATGATTGGAGACTTCAATACACCACTCTCATCAACAGACAGACCATCTAGCCAGGGGATCAATAAGGAAACAAAACATGAACAATATGATAAATGTGCTAGACCTAACAGACATATACAGAACATCGCTCCCCAAAAAGGCAGGACATACATTATTCTCAAGTGCACATGGATTGTAATCCAAGATAGACCACATGTGGGGTCACAAAACAAGTTTCAATAAATTTTAAAAGATTGAAATTATAAAGAGCAACTTCTTTAACCACAATGGAATGAAGCTGGAAATCAGTAACAGGCAGAGAATTGGAAAATTCACAAATACATGCAAGTTAAACAACACATTTCTAAACAATCAGGGGATCAAGGAGGAAATTGAAAGGAAAAATCAGTAAATATCTCTTCTGTTTTCGCTTTATTTCTTTTTGTGAAGAGATGCAAATGTTCCAAGAAATGATCATGATGATGAATATGCAACTATGTGATGATATTATGAATTACTGATTATATATGTAAAACAGAATGATCAAAATAAGAATGTTTGCATTTGTTTGGTGTTTTTTTTGGTATTAAAAAAAATTTATGGGATGCAGAGAAGGCAGTGTTGAGAGGGAAATTCATAGCCCTAAATTAAATCTACATTAAAAAAGAAGAAAGAGATACAAAGACCTAATGCACACCTGAAAGAATGAGAAAAAGAACAGCAAACTAATCCCAAACCAAGCAGAAAGAATGAAAGAGGATTCCTGTCTCACACCTTATACAAAAATTAACTCAAAAGTGGATCCAGGACCTAAATATAAGAACCAGGCTCATAAGACTCCTAGAAGAAAATGTTGGGAAGCATCTTCAAGAGCTTGTGGTAGACAATGGTTTCTTAAACTTTATATCCAAAGAACAAGCAATGAAAGAAGAAATTGATAAATGAGAACCCCTCAAAATTAAAAACTTTCGTGCTTCAAAAAATCTTGTCAAGAATGTATAAAAACAACCTATTGAATAAGAGAAAATATTTGGAAACCACATAGCCACTAAGGGTTTAATATCCAGAATATATAAGGAAAATTTAAAACTCATCAATAAAAAGACAAACAGTTCAATTTAAACATGGGCAAAAGACTCAATAGACATTTCTCCAAAGAGGAAACAAAAATGGCTAAAAAGCATATGAAAAGATGCTCAACATCACTAGCTTTTAGAGAAATGCAAATCAAAACCACAATGAGATATCATTACACATCTACTAGAAAAGCCACTGTTAATAAAACAGAAAACTACAAGTTTGGGAGAAGATGTGGATAAATAGGAACACTCATTCACTGCTGGTGGGAATGTAAAATGGTATAGCCACCATGGAATACACTCTGCCAATTCCTCAGGAAGCTACGTATAGAACTTCCATAAGATCCAGCAATCTCACTTCTAAGTATATACCCAGAAGAATTTAAAGTAGGGACTTGAACACATATTCCTAAACCAATGCTTATATTGACACAATTCACAATTGCCAAAGATGAAGCAACCCAAGTGTCCATCAACTGATGAATAGATAAAATGTGGTATGCATATGATGGAATATTATTCAGCTGTAAAAAAAGTTTGAAGTCCTGATGCATGTGACAGGGATGAACTTTGAGGACATTATGTTGAGTGAAACAAGCCAGACACAAATGGACAAATATCATATGATCTCACTGATATAAACTAATTATAACAAACAAAACTCATAAAGCTAGCATCTAGAATATACATTACCGGGGAACAGAACAGGGGTAGAGAAAAGGGAGCTGGAGCTTCTTTCTTTCTCTCTGCCTGTCTCTCTCTCTCTCTCTTCATCCTTCCCTCCCTCCTTCCCTCCCTCCCTCCTTCTCTCTCTCCTTCCTCCCTCCTTTCTTTTTTCTTTTTGAAAGGGGAAGTTCATTAATTAAAGTAATATACTGCACTATTATAAGATGCTAATAATATAGTGGCTTATGGAAAAATACACCTGATACGGACTATAATTAACAGTAATATTATAATATTCTTTCATCACTTGTAACAAAGGTACCAAACTAATGCAGTGTCAACAATAAGAGGGTAGGTGGGACCGTTATATTTTTAATGACTTTTCTGAAAATCCATAACTCTTTAATCAAAAAAAAAAAAAAAAAAACAACCCAGCATTAGGCTAAGTGAAAGAAACCAGACACAAAGGACTATGCATTGAATGATCCCATTTATGTAAAATGTAAGAGAGATAGAATTAGATTAGTGGTTATGTAGGGCTGGAGAAGGACAGAAGATTGAGAAGTGACTGCTAGAGGTATGGGGCTTTTCTTTTTTGGAGTAATGAAGTTGATTGTGGCGATGAAAAAGCACAACTTGTGATTATAACAAAAGCCACTGTTTGTACACTTTGGATGGACTATTATATGTGAATATATCTCAATAAAATTGCTTTAAAAAGGAGTTTTATGAGAAGATATTAAAGGTTTATAACTGTCTTATTTTCACACTTAAAATATTATTTACAATTATTCAACTCCCACCTCCCCATTTCTCTATTTAAAATATAGTAGAGATATGAACAAAGAATGGGGCAATCAGTCATTCTGCATTATCTATGTTTTCCACACAAAGTGCTTTGCTATCAAATTTGTGATTAAGTCATGAAGACAGCATTAGGTTCAACAGGGCAAAGCATTTGTGTCATTTTCATTGCTTTATCCTAGCATCTAAAACCTGTCTGACTTGCAGAACGGAATTAATACTTATTGTTGAATGAAGGCATCAATATGGAAACTGCACTACAAGAGGCATGAACAAATTATAAGAAATCATCTTAAAGACATGGACAGAGTTTGTGAGTAAATTCAAATAATATCAAATTATGGTGTGTATGTATATCTGTGTAATATAAAAAAGGTAAACCAAATGAAAATTATCTCTGTAATGACTACTCTGATGCAACATAAATGGATGATCATTCATAATGTTTATTAGGGCACTACATGTTGGATTACCTACCTTGAACAATTATCTTTGTTTTATTTCATAAATATTCACCAATACGGTTAAGAGCTGAACAGCTAAGAGAATTTCTCATTTGTTTGTCTCTCTAATTTTTTGGAAAATGTAGCAGAAGTACAAGGATATTGAGTATTTTATGCTATCACTTTACAATCCATGTATAATCTTATTTAAATAAATTACTACAGATGTACCTTAGTGTAGTAAGATAAATTACAGTTAAATATAGGAAATAAATACTCCTAATCACCAATGCCAATTTCTTACAAGTTCAGCAGGGCTTCAAAAATGTAAGTACTTAAACTTCATCTAGACTTGTACACTAGCTATTTGTTTATAGTCCATCTGCTTATCAGCTAACTTTATAAACTGGTCCCCGAATAAATCAGAAATGCACTGAATAGCACAGTATATTGCTCATAGCAAAAGCTCTAGAAATATTTGTGATTTTGATTTTCAAGTCCTCTGTGTCAAACTACTGAGCAGGAGATGTGGACTTGAGACAGTAGCTATGAGTTACTCATCAGAGTGCATCATCTACTCAAGAGACTCTGAAAATTCACATAAACCCATGTATAAGATAAACCCTCACAGTTTACTGGAATAAAGGAAGCTCAGGGAAGGGAGTTTCCTGAAATGTTCCACATTTAAACATGGTCCAAATTTATAATTCTGAGAATTTTGCATTCTGAGTAAGCTACCTAATTGGCAATACTGTAGTAAGGTCACAAGCTTTAAGATGTTCATAGACGTGGAGGTATCCCATTTAAAATGAAATGCCGACCTCGTATTTTTATGCTGCTTCTCAGAGAGGGGGTAGAAGCTTCTTCTGCGTGGTTACAATTTGTATTATGTTAAAAATACGAATTTGAACATCATAAGATAAAAATATCTAATGATTTGATCTCCAAGTTAAAACTTTCTATGCTGCTAGAGCCAAATTTGTTTAAGAAGGATCCATTTCCCTTTTTATATCTCAAAAATTATTTGGAGTAAAAGGATTTAGGTTTAATGCAAAAATAAATTGTCTCAATAATAATTAGATTTAAAATTCTCTTTGAAAGAATGTTAGAGCTGAAACAGGACTTACAGAGGAATTTCCTATTCTACAAGAAGGTAAAAGATCCAGGAGGTAAAAAATAAATTAAAAAAATAACTCCTTAGGGTCACACAAAAGAAATTAACTTCAGACACAGGACTAGAATTCAGTCTATTCCTCCTTCCCTTTTCAGTTCATTTCTACAAAGAAAGCTCTTTAGTTACATAATACTACTGTAGATACCAAGTAACTGTTACTTTGGATAGTTACTAATTTGCTATCACTACTCTCCTAAATTATTCCTAAAGAAAATCTCACCTTGGCTCTTTGACTGAGATTGTGTTTCTATTTGAAAGTTTACTCTATATAATGTTCCTATTATACTTTTGATCACAAGTTTATTTAATTGCCTTCTTTCTGAAGGTTATCTAGAGGTCCAATATTCATACTTGGTTTCAGAGTTACTCAACACATTTTCATCAAATTAAGGGGGATATTGGCTATAGAGTATTTGCTGAGAACTGGCTGGAGATTAGAAATTACCTGAACAACTGAAACATTATAATTAACTTTACTACTTAAATGGGAAAATTTAGAAGAAAGGGAATATATCTTCAAGAAAGAAGACTGCCATTTCAAAATAAAAATCAGCCTAACCATTATTTTCATGACTCAAACACATACTATATCAAGAATTGTCACTATATGAGAACTGGTGAGTCAGGGTTATATCCTTTTTTAATTTGGAAAGAGAGAAGATTGGAACAGCAGAAGGGGAAATTGTCAGGAGCAGGAAAACAGGTTGCTGATGACTGAGTCATCATACTTTGGAACACGATGACTAGAAAACTGCAGGTACAAATAGGGTGGGTCATTCAAGAGAAAGATACATTCTGTTTGTTGGCACAATCTATCATCTATATATTATTGTAAATAATGTAATAGGACATACATATCATGCATACTGGGATATTCCGGATAAAATGTAGTCATGTCTGCAACTCATCTGAAATTGCGTCAAAAAATAAAATGAACTGATTGATAGATAAATGATAAAGCAAATGTTAACTGTAAAATGTAGGTAATGGGCATAAATTGTTTACTGTATAAATCTCTCAGTTTTTCTGCATGTTTGAAATTCTTCATAATATTAAATGCTGGAAAGTCATTAAGGTTTTTATCATGGCTGTTTTGGGGTACAATATATGACACCTCTCCTGGAATACTCTTGTAAGTTTTATTATACTCATATGCCAATGCCAAACAAACAAAACATATACCAATTCTACATTCAATTACCTGTACTTGGCTACTTTCCTTCCTCCACAGTATGACCCCATCATCTTCCTATCACTTTTACTTGAAGGAATTGACTTCAAAGATGAATTTTAAAATTGTATCAAGGGTAAAAGATTTATACAATTTGAACCATTATCTAATAGCAATGGGGAATCTTAATATGGCAAACCCTTAATTGCTGCAGAAAATCTAAGAGCTCTTTGTGTCCTCCACACAATTCCATTAATTTATTAGAAGGGATTTTTTTTTTAAAGGCTATACTTTTATCTCTAGCGAACTGGAATATCTAGGAACAATGTGAATAGAGAAAATATGAAGTTTATACTACAGACAAAAATCAAAAGAGTTAAGCAAGCTTCAGTTTGTTGAAATAAATAGGACAATTGAATTGTTCAGACATTTCCATCCCAAACAGATATTTTTAATGGTTGACTGGGACACTGGGCAGTATTAGGCCAAAGGCTCAGATGTGGAAGTTGAGCTTCTCTACTGCTGCATTTCCTACCCAGTTATGCATACAGATATTTTATAAAACTATTAAATATGCATGATGTAGTATAAAGATCCTTTAAAAGCATCTGTATTTAACTAAATCATGGAACTGACAGCAGGAGGCACGCAGAGCAATTTAACCTAGCAGAAAAAGTACTTCTTTTACATATCACTGCAGTGCAGAGAGTATCAACCATAGGCTTTTTCTGCCTCTACATACCTCCCATAATAAAGGAAAGGCTTTATTTAAATGGTAGAAATGCTTTTAGACAGGCTTCTAAACTGAAACATAAATCTTCTGAAGTGTTTCTCAAAAATTCTTCCCTTAGGCTTTGCCAAGAGTCTGTCACTAGAGGTCAGACAAATAACCCACCATCAGGTTAAATCTCCTTAGAACCAGGTTAAATACCTGCAGTTATTCCAATCTCTCCCTCTACCATGTTTTCCAAACACCTACTACTGTTCTCTGGCTCACATCAAATGCACCCAAAAGATATTTGTGTATAGTACGTCCCCTTCCTTCTTTAGGTTCTCCACTGAATAAAGGCATAGGAGGAAGTTTTGGACAGGAAATATATAAAGCTAGATTACTGCTATCCATTTACACCTATAAAACAATAGGTTCTACTAAAATAAGTACTACTAATTAAACAGTTTTAGAGATGCAAAAAAATGACAGAGTCTCTGAATATTTTTTTTTAATGTGCAATGGGAGGATGAAACAATTTTAGACATCTCAGGTGCTGTTTTAGTGTGCTAATGCTGCTGGAATGCAACATACCAGAAAGGTTTTTATAAGGGGGATTTATTAAGTTACAAGTTTATAGCTCTAAGGACTTAAAAACATGCATGCTAAGGCATCCAGAGAAAGATACCTTGACTCTGAAGAAAGGCTGAATGGCATCCAAGATTACTCTGTCAGGTGGGAAGCCACATGGCTGGCATCTGAGGTTCTTGTTCCCAGTTTGTTGCTTTGTGCTTCTGATTCCAGTAGCTTCCTTTCTAAGCATCTGCAGGCCCCCACTTAACTTCTCTGGGGAAAAACCCTGGGTTCTAGCTTGCTTAACATTTCATGGGAAGGTACATGGCAACATCTGCTGGGCTCCTCTCCCAGCTTCTGGTTTCAAACGGCTCTTACAGATCTCACAGGTCCAGTGGCTCCTTCTGGCATTTTCCTATGCATCTCCAAATGTCTGCATCTGTGCTTTCTCCTAAAGGTTTCCCTGCATCAGCTCTTTTAAGGACTCCAGTAAACTAATCAAGACCCATCTTCAATGGGGCAGAGTCACATCTCCATCTAACCGACAGGTCACACCTACAACTGCATATATCACATCTCCATGGAAACAATGTAATTAAAAGGTTTCATCCACAATTGGGTGTGTCACATCTCCACGGAAATAACCTAATCAAGAGATCCCACCCTACAATATTTAATCAGGATTAAAGAACATGGCTTTTCTAGGGTACATAACAGTTTTGAGCCAGCACAGGTACATAGTTAGCTGTACTCTCAGAGACAGACAGTTCTACCATGATCTTTGCTGGAAAAATGTGAACAATAAGTACAAAAATAATTACTGATGGATACATGTACAGTAAAAAAATCAATGCTAAATCCTTGAATTGTCCAACTCAAAATGAAATGGCATTACTGTCGTTCAGCCAACAAACAGCAACTGATTAGGAAATCTTCTATTCAGCATTTAAACTAATTTCACAGAGTCTGGCAGGAAAACTTCAAGATGACCCACTTTCAAAAGCAGCATTTTTAAAATGTTAAGGTTGTGGTATTAGATATAATTTTTAAATTTTAAGATCATTAAAAAATTAGGTACCATTTCTGAAGACTCAAAATACATGTCAACTTATTTAGTTATCCATCCACTTATCCATCCACAAAATAGTTACTAAGGGGAGATTTGGGTGTCAGGCATTATGCTAAGCCTTAAAGATCTGGTAGCAAAAAGTTGACACAATTTTTCCATCTTAGAATCTCTCTCTGAAGTACCCAGTTAAGTTTTCTGCTGAGAGTGACTGCAGGATTGAAGTTATCTGAGAGGGAAAAAGCCTGAGTCACTTTTGAAAATAAAAGGGAAGGAAGGCTCACTGTGAAAAACAGAAGTAGGGCAGATACTTTGCCAAGTAATATATACATGCATTGTTCCTTATTTATAATTCTCAGAATCAGGCCGCAAGGTAAGTGATATTCTCATTTTACAGATTAAAAAAGTAAGGATTAAAGAAGATAAAGAGAGCCCATAATCACACAGCTAGTAAGTGGAGAAAACATGGAGACATCTGACTTCAAAGCCCTTTTCTCCTACAACTACAATTGACTCTACATCTCTGCATTAACAACTGTTCTTCGATGTATGCATATTTTTATTTCTCCTCCATTGGTTAGGGAAGAAAACTTTCAAAAAAAAAAACAGTGGCTGCAGAAAAGATATTTTTCTGTTGGGCTACGACAAAACCAAGCCATGTATATGATATTGCTGATAAGTATATGAATAAAAAGTTTTTCAAAATACTAAACAATATAATAGTTCTTTGCTGCAGAGTTCTTCTAATGCCAACAAGAAGGAAGAAGGCATGCCACAAACCAAGGCTTAATAGGATATTTTAATTTTTTTCAAATTATTTTTTTAATGAACTCAAATCACTATTTGATAATGTAGTGTAAATTACAGTAAATTTTAAAGTACTCAATTAAAAGTGAAAAAGGAAGGTTTGAAAAGGGAAAAGGCCTCTTCTTCCACGGATCACTCACTCTACCCCACCTCCTTTTTTTTCCTCTAGTTTATACCTTTTCTAAAATTTTCCAGATACATTTGATGTAAGTGTTGTTCCTGCTGCCTTTGGCAACTTCATTTATTCATTCACTCAACAATTATTCAATATGTGTCTACCACGTGTCAGGTCCTACACAAGACTGAAAGGAGTCAGTGTGGGGTGGGGGAGGCAGACGGGAAAGACAGTGGATTGGTTCCTGTGTCTTCCATATTTACATTCTGATGGAAGTTGTCCTAAACCCAGTTTGGTACAAAGGCAAATACTTCAAACATGAGAGCTCATAGTCTTATAATAGATTTTATTTGTGTAGCTGACACATTGGGGAGTGATAAAACGACAGGAAAAAAATGGAGCCTGTCAGGAAACACTGTTCATTGAATTTGTATGTCTAAGTATCTGAGACTTTCCTTCACTCAGGATCCAGTTATGAAAATGTTTTCTTCTGATAGTGTTTTGTTTTCACTAGTGATAAAAGAGGAATGCAGAGATTCAATGCCAGGAGGGTCCTAGCCTAGGCAAGGGGCTTTTGGTGGTATTGGATAATTAGTGGCAGAAAAATAGAATCCATCTGTTTCCCATCTCAGTAACCATCAAAACAAAAATGACCACCAAAACCAGATTCTTCTATAGTAGTAATTTGACAGTGGGTTGACAAGTTCTTAAAGTTTACGGTTTGATTGTTTCTGGTGGGTGGATTAAAATAAATAAAATAAAATATGAACACATTTTATTATCTTTTAGGTGAATTAAAGACTTTATATTTACCTGTGATGCCAATCCATAGTTTTAAGTATAGTTAGCCTAATTTCCTGAATAGTTAAAGAAATATTTTAATTTCATAGAATTTCTAAAAAAAAAATAGAAACTATATTTGTAGTAAAAACCAGATAAATCTATTATATACACATAGATCTGATGACTTGATTTAAAACTTGACCCCTTACAGTAACTAGTTTAATCAATAAGGAAATTTGACATTGTTCAAATAAAAAGTATTTTGACTCATTTGGCTCATAAAAAGTATTTTTACTCATTTTGAGTCACGTTAGTTTTGGCCCCCATTTGGCTCCGCAAAATAACTGACAGGAAAAGCTACAGATGACCAGAGTAAATTTTACTATTAAAGTTATAAGCTTTCACCTTCATAAACATATTAGCTACCTAGAAGATGAACTGATGGTAATTAAAGAAATCAAATATAAATGATCAGAATTAATACCCTTTTTCTAGCTAGAAACATTATTTTTCCTTCTGTCAATTCATTGTGATAAAAATAGACAAGGTTCTACAGCAACCCATTTCTTATTAAACATCTTAGTCACTTGAATTTCTTTATCTTTACAACATCATTTTAATGCTGAAACTTTTATTATTTTGTTAATATCCAATGATGGCATGTCCAATGAAGGAAAGGCCATATACTATAGTGAAAC
This sequence comes from Tamandua tetradactyla, assembly GCF_023851605.1. NCBI lineage: Eukaryota > Metazoa > Chordata > Mammalia > Pilosa > Myrmecophagidae > Tamandua > Tamandua tetradactyla. The sequence goes on from NC_135352.1 coordinate 10,799,169, forward strand.
TTTCTTATTTTATATTTTATATTAACATTGTTTAAAGGCGCATTTTAAATGACATCATAAAAATGGTTTTCATTGTGAAAAGTACTCTTGTTTAAATGCAAATTTTTGTGATGCTCAAAAATACAAGTTTTTAATTACCTGAGTTTGCAAACACATTTGAAGTTAACACAGGATACATGCTATTGATTTTGCCACTAAGTTATTAATATATCATTTTTCCTTCTTCATTACAAATACAATAATTTATTGTACCTTCAACAAGGTATATCTTCAAGTGTATCTTCAACCACTATCTCAATGCTATTGTTTCCTAAGAGCAAGTATGCACAGATCCAAACAGTCAATGGATTCTGTGCAAGCTGATAAAGGTTTTATAAAGTGAGTAGGAAAATAGGTCCAATTATGGGCAATAAAGATTGAAAGGATCCAGCACTTTCCATGTTGAATTAAACATGCATTTTAGGCAGCGAAAGTATTCTTTTTATATATCTTGTTTAAACGTCTACCATAATATCACAAGCATTCCATTAGCATTAACCCAGTGATTAATGCATATATCATAGTCAGGTTCTAATCAGCCATAATAACTGCTTACAACTATTTCCACAACCATTCATCTCCCAACTCTTTTGCCTCAACTAACAAAGGAATGACTACTAAAATCTAAGGGCTCATGTAGTTACAGGAAACCGAATGCATTATTTATAAGGATGCGAAGGCTAGAAAGTTCTGCGATGCCATGTACCCTAGCTGTAGTAGGCTCGAAGCTATTGGCAGTAGGAACCTTCCCAGTGCATTAGAAGATGAGATACAGGGGATGACTGCCAAATAAAATAGCTAAGTAATAACAAATGTTAAAAAAGAAGAGTCTTGGGGGTTGCAGGGAGTCCTGAGATCACTGTTGAAACACAATGCAGATCACCGAGGTTCTTCATTCAATGCAGAAAAAATTGCAGGCCCAGTTAATTCTTTGTGTCTTATCTTTCTTGAGTGCTTGCTTTATAATTATAGTTATACATTCTTTTTGGCATGTGCTATCAGAGTATTTCTATACAAATAAGAAAATTGCAACTGTATAAGATGTATGGTGCACAGTATCAAATTTCAAGTCCAGGTACAATTAATTGCGTATTTGTATGCTCCATCCTGTTTAGAAAGCTTTAGGGATTTGGGGGAAATTGATATTTTTCCCCTCGATTTCAGAGAAAAAGAAACTCACTCCCAAAAAGCCAGAATTTATTTTTCTTCCTGTAGTCAAAATGGATATATTGCTACACACAGAGATCTGTCATGACTTCAAGTAGATTTTGAGATCGTGCCATTTAAGTTTCTTTTTTTTTTTTTCATTTAATCATTATCAGTCACTCAGAAACTATACTGCAGCACAACAAAGAGCTGCATGCTTTAAACCTTAACAACAGCAGGAGACGAGAATGTCATCATTCCTGGGAGAAAACCAAAATGAAACTAAACACTGACAAAATAAGTCCAACTAAATACACACAAAATGATAACTTTCTGTAGAGTTTTTAAAAACCTAAACATCTTTTTTATCAGTCTGAAATAGTAGTTGATGCCATGTATCGCATATTATCTTTATTTTTCTCTTTGAATAACTTGAGAATTTCAGATATCCAATGCACACCCTTTTAATCTACCATATCACTCTCATCACTCTCTCCCATCCCAAATCTGTGTCTATTGGGAGAGTGGGGTGGGACGGGTCATGGCACTCCTACTAAAATAGCCAAGCACCAAATATAATTTTGGTACCTGAGACTTTCTACTTTTAAAGTCTTTTATCATAACAAATGAGTGCACAGATTGACGCTAGAGCTTATGAGGTCCAAGAAATCTCACTATTTTTTTAAAGTAGCTGCAGTGATCACATGCCCTTTTAGACTAGCATGCTAGAGGTCACAAGATGAGCTCTCTGCAGGTTTTTCTCTTCCATGTACCTTCACTGTCAGTGGTTGAAGAGTTCACCAGATATGGAATTAGGCAAACTGGGACTGAATCCTTCTTCTGACGCCACTTATCATATAGCCAAGAAAACTCTGAATCGTCTGAATATCAGTATCTTCAATTATAAAATGGGATTAACAACATCCGTTCTCAGATGAAAGTATCTGACACAGTTTTATATTGTATACTATTATATTCAATGATAATCTAAAAAAAAAAACTTACTAAAGCTATTGTGAGAACTCACTTTCTCCCAAATAAGCGATTCTTCAGCACCACAGGGAAGAACAGCGACCAGTTAATAAATAGACTCTGGGATAATCTACAATAATCCTATCAAAGAGAAAATATATTCTCACAAATCATCATGAAATTAGTTTATCATGAAATGTAGAGACCTGCCAAGTGTAAAAAAATCGGAAATAAATTTAGAATATAAGCATATTGAGTAAGGAATTTTTCTCAAAATGTTGCAAATTATCTAAAAAAATATTACTTAAGCCAATGCTCTTTAAAACACTGATCTGTTTCCATGATTCAAGGTTAAGGTGATTTTCCTTTAACTATGTACATGTATAACTTTTTAAAAATGATGATAATCTAACAACAAACCCTTACTGTTAAGGCTTGTATCCATTTAATAAATACTTCCTGGAAACTGTTACAGTGATGCGGTCCATAACATTAACACAAATAAACTAAAATTCCTCCCTTCAAATGGTCTGGACACTGATATAAGCACGAGCATCTATAATAAAAAGTGACAAGTTTACTGTTTGAAATAAGGGCTATCGGGTGACTAAAAGAGTTCTGCTGGGGTTTGGAAGATAGTCTAAACACGTTGGTACAACAACAACAACAAAAAATGCATAAAGAGTTCGATTTTACTCCTTGATTAGACAAAGAGTATCTTTTACAATTTCAGAGCATCACTTTAAGAAAACATACCCAGTTCTGCATTTCCTTTAAAAGAGAGAGAGGGAGAGATTTTCTGGAGTCATGCAAATGTTCTAAAAAATGATCATGGTGATGAATATACTACTATGTGACGATATTGTGAGGCATTGATTGTAAACCATGTATGAAATGTTTGCATGTTAAGAATGTTCATGTTTGTATGTTGTTTTGGCTTGTCAATTAAAAAAAAAAAGTCTGGGGAATGTGTCTCCAACCACTTGCATATTCTTGAATCAAGTCTCGAGGGTTCTAGGCCTCTCTCCCAATCTTTAAAATGGAATTAATTAAGTATTAAACTGGTATTTCTTAAAATTAAATGATACATCCTTTTAATCAAAAAAAAAAAACTTGAGAAGTCAAAAAAAAAAAAAAAAGAGAGGGAGAGAGAGAGAGAGTGTGTGTGTGTGTGAGAGAGAGAGAGAGAGATGGGGAATGGAGGGACTGACTTATGGCATTTCGAAAATCATTGGGCCTGTATCCAACCTTGTTTGTCATAAAGACCCTCTCCTCCATCAGAAATTTGTATTAGACTCATCTCTCATGGTCTTTTATATCTACAAATGACAGTGATTATTCTAGAAACCTTAAAACACACACAAAAAGTTTTACTATAATACTTGTTGCTGTAAATGCCCATGTAGTAGACGTTATGTTCCATGTGTACTTTTTTCACTAAGCTGAACAATTTTAAATCTTGACCCCCTTTACCTGCACCATAAAAACATCTTTAAAGGTTGCAATAAACCTCTTATGTGACCTGGAGTCTTCTATTTTCCTCTTAAAGCTTATCTTCCTTTCACATACCATTTGCACACACAAACTGATTCTTCTGCGCCCATAATCTATTTGTCCTAAAACATACCAAGAGACTCTTATTGTATGGCTTATTTTTCACAGATAAATTAAGGGAAATCTAAGCAAAGAAGCATTTCCGCTTTGGAGCATTAGGGAGGTGAAATTAAGTTGCTGCTCAGTGGCAAGCAAGGAAAAAACAATCCGTCTGGATCAGTTAAAGGGAAATGTACAAAAGTTGTAAAAAAAAAAAAAACTATGGTCTTTTAAATAATTTCAAATAATGTTTTTTTTTAATTTGTATGTAGAGATTATTATCCCTCTTCATATTCCCTTCACATCACATTTTATCACAAAACTATCCTGCCTGATAAGAAGGATTTATCCTACATTTCATCAGAGGTGGGTGGGTTATATTATGTTTTAACATTATTTTGGTTTTGTTTTTGTTTTCTTGGTTAAAAGAAAAAAATGCAGCACCTGGGTTCGGTTCCCGGTGCCTGCCCATAAAAAGCAGCAACTTCCTTCTTAGAGCTTTGTAGACTTAGAATTGTAAATAGCCATAATCTGCTCTTAAAATTATGTTATTTGTGAATGACATGATTTTATAGGTTGATTAAATAGCTAGATTTCTGGGTTGAAATGAAGGACAACATTTGGATCGTAGATTATGAAATAACATTTTAAATATGTTTTTCTTGCAGAATATTTTTCTTAATATATTTTAATTCCAACACAGGGAATTTGTAGTCAAAAACCTGATTAAACACAGAAGCTTGCAGTCAATTAGCCACTGCTCTCAATAATGAGTTTTAAGAAAACAAAGGGGAAAATAATTATAAAAGCAAAATTTTTCTCATCCACAATTAATCATTCTTAATTTATTAATTTACTATGTTGGATAACTCAATTCTATATAACCACACATGCATTTTCAATTTATCCACTTCTCTCACCCTTGGATGAATTCAATGACCTTATAATACACAAAAATTCAGAAAGTCATAACTAAAGAAAATAAAATTATACAAGAAACTGCAACTTTTCTACACACATTTCCAGGTGGCTCTGCCAAACTATCTCCTCAGATACACAGCAGTGTCTGTAAGTACATCTATGCATCAAGCGTAAGTTTCTGGTAATCCACAGTAATTCAATTTATCATACTCTGATTATGCATTTCTAAAAGTTTCCAGTTAAATTTCTACATCCTTTCAAAAATCCCTCAAACTACTGCCAAAACTCTACCCACTGTGAATTGATTTCTTACACCTTGATCTTTATTACTTTTCACTTCTAATGGCAAATTATCATCTTTCATCATCTTTTACGATAGAATAAAATTCAGGATTTTCATTTCTTGCGAAAATTGCTGTGTTTTAAATATGAAGTAGAAACAATTGGATACTTTAAAAAATCAACAGTAAAAAACAGCATTACTTAAATAATATTTCATTTTAAATCACATACCATATGATGAATAAACATATTTATTCTATCTTAAGTGCTATTACCAAAAAAAAAAGCTTTGATTTAAAGTCTGCCTCCCCTTCAAATTGTGCTTTATGTTATGATGATGTATCATTATGCATAATTAACCACTTCATCTTGATACTTTGTGGCAAACTCCTTCAGCCCATGTACTATTCCACCTATTCCCTCCAGAAGTACAATGCTGGATACACAATGGGAACTGGTTATTAACTATGTTTATGTTAATTAAAGAGGAGGTCAGTGATCTATGAATCAATTAGCAGAAACAAGATAATCACATTTTAATACTAAATTCACCACCCACTTGCTATTTGACCGTAGTTGTCACTGAAGTCTACATCTATTCTATTTTCCTTACCACTAAAATGAAGACATTAAGTAGTATAAAATTTCTTAAAAAAAAAAAAAACTAAAAACTAAAAGGCTGGCTAATACTGTGATCATTACACATAAGATGTCCTTGTGATATACAACAAAGTCGGTCTGTCTGTGGTTTACTGCCTCTCTTCTGCCTTTCCCTCGTCCTCCCTTTTTAACTCCCGCTCCTTCTCTTGCCTAGTGACATTTCTTAAACAGCACAGGATCCACTGAAGAGTAAATTCTGAAATATATGAGAAAAGAAGAAAACCAAAAGTTCGAATTTGTGGAAAACGCCACCTAAACATCAAATCTCTTATATGACAGTTATGGATTGAATGGAAATGAGCACAGCTTTAAACTATAATCTACATTGGCCCATATAATTGGTTTTTATGATTTTGCTAAAACTGGTAGACTGATAAAATGGAAAGTACCATTCCAGCTGTTCACTGATGATTAGTTGGACAATGTATACACAGTACCTTTATTAGGGAAAAAAAATGGATTAAGTATCCAAGCATCTAGTATGCTAGATGCATTATAGTCAGAGTGGGGCAGAGAAAAACGGGAGAGGCCCACAGATGAACTACCTGGAGTCATCATTATTCCCTCTAGGTTTAATTGGTGATGTCTACAGAGCAGATAAAACTTCAATCAATGTTATCTCAAACTTCAACAAGACCAGCTGAATTTTCTATACAATATTAAATGGAATGCAATAAACATGCTTCTTTTTCTTTTCCTGGTGAAAAACAAACAAACTAATCAGCATGCACATGCCCTGGTGAAAGAAACTAGTATTTTTTCAAAATCTACTCAATCATAGAGTTTAAAAAAAGAATTTCAAGCAAATACTTGATGTTTAACTCCAAAAACTGGAACATTTTACAGATTTGAAAATGCTTTCCATGCATCCTAATTTGAAAACTATAACTCACTTTTCTACTTTAAAATTTTTTAAGCTACCATTAGATACACTTTCTTTCTAAAAGCCTAATTTTCTGGATTCAAAAAAGAGGGCATTCCTAAGAATGGTTTAGTGGGAATGAAATAGAGTCTTAAAAAAAGTATTTCAATTGTGCTCAGTCTTCTAACAAAGCATTTTCTTTAAAGAGGCGATCTGACTCTAGTTTTGCCTGCCCAATTACACAGCATTTTCAAAAACATCTATTTTTAATTGTCCTACAAAATTCTCTCTCTGTCACTAATATCTATTTCCTGATTACTCTAAAGTTGGTTGCTCATGAATTGTAGAGAAGTGTGTTTTTTTCACCTAGTTAGCATCCTTTCTTCTCCCTTTAGTCCAGTCACTCTGTGTACTGAATCTCTAGCATGCAGTTCCCAAGGGGCTGACCCCATCTGTCGCACTCACTCTAATACAGGCAGGATGGATATCTGCTCCAGCTCCTGCCCAGTTGGAGTCATTACTCTCCTTGGATTCAGTCATTATTTTGGGGATAGGACCAGGACACAGGTAGGGCCAATCAAATCCTTCCCTACAATATGTACTTTGGATTGGGAGCCATTGGAGCAGAGAAAACCCACCGACAACGATGTTGACACTTGCAGGGAGGCAAAGCATAAAGACGAGGAAACCATCCTATTACATCGCCTGTCCGTCTACAGTAAATCAGGGACAGTTATGTCAGCCAAGGTACTCAACTTTACGTTTAAAGTCTTTGGAGTTGAACTCCTACCACTTCTAACTTAGAAACTCCTGACTAAAGTACTGTTTCTATTTCACATTCATAGTCCTGCTTTGTCACGTTGTTCCACAACTCTTTCTCTAGCTCATTCTTTAGGGGACTTGTTTCTTGTCACATCCAGTACATGTTTTAATTGAAAGACCTCTTTTCTTTTCTTCCTATTCCTTGGTTCCTTGGAAACTTGCAAATAATGAAGATTGAAGAAAATTACCAATTTCACCACATGGGAAGTTAGCATAATCTTGCTCGCTTTGTTCTCCTCATGCTTCCATGGGATACCTCTGTCTCCATTCTCTCACCTTCCACCTCCACCTCTACCCACTCTCCCACTAAAAAAATTAAAAATCTTTTGTATATAAGAGCGTTCACTGTTACACTGCTAGTGATTGAAAATATTTGTGACAGTTTTAATACCTCCTTTAAAACAGACAAAATAAAAGTCCTTCCCTCCCCCGATATCCAAAAATATAGGACACATTTTTTAAAAGCCCAATGTTAAAGAGAATACACTAGCAAAAACAACAACTCTGAAACCTCAAAAGAATAAAATATGGAGAAATAACTATTCCACATATGATAATCTATTAATGAATTTAGCTACCATACATACCATACAAATAATTTTCAAGATTTATGAAATTATAAAATAAATGAAATAGTAGTTAGCCTCAAATAAAGCAATGCATCTATCCCAAATACCAAACTACCACTGAGGAAAATCTGTGTGTTTGATGAAGATCATATATTTATTAGTACAATGACTTTAAGATTATTCTTATCCCTGAAAACAACATGTGAAATAAACCACATCATTTCAAAACAAAGTAATAAAGTAAAAAAATGACTCTAGACCAACAGCTTCTGCCACCTCTTACAGTACTAACCCTCTGAATTGTATTGCCACTAACTCTGGAGTTCTCCTATCCATTCGATTACTCTCTAGACCAAGGAGAGTATATTACATCATTCTAAGTTGGATTTGGGCTAATTCTGGGTGAAATGTGATTATAGCCCTGGTGTTGTATACCCATTTTTACAAAAGGTATTTCCCTCAAGCCAGCTGATTGAATCCCATAAGACTTTTTAATAAAAGAACTAGGAAATTTGAAATCAGAACACTCAGATTTAAATATCTGCTCTACTTAGACAAGTCACAAATTTCTGGGCCTCAAATTCCTCATGTGATAATGGGATAAAATGTAGGTTGGCATGTTGGTGTATAAAAAAATGACTTGGTTCATGAAAACATGCCTTATTAAAAAAAGTATAATACATATATCAGTTATCTTTTATGTGTTTTCATCACACACATGCACAGACTTTCATAATTCAAAAAATAGTTTTATGTAAGGTTAATTTCAACCAAATACAAAAGGTTAATTACGATTTAGTTGCAAGCTTGACCAAACATTTTGGAACTATCTTTTTAGGTAGTGGAATGCAATGAGACTGATGGACAATATTAATGGCCGAGGCAGAATTGAGGGATTATAGTACAGTTGCAGGCATTCCTGTGGGGAAAAATAAGGCATAATAACTTACTGACAAAATGAATGAACTAAACATGAAAGCAATTGCTTGCCTGCTTATTTGAATGGCTATGATATGCAAGCTCTAACTTTTAAGACACTGTGTTGTCCTAAAAATCTGTGACTAACTATCCAGGTAATCAGAGAGATAAGGTAATACCAGGTGGGAAATTTCTCTTTAAGTTGCTCTTTTATTGCTGCATGACGCATGATAATTTGTTTGTCATTCTCTCCAATAGACAGAATCATCACACCCTTGAAAATGCCATGTTTCTGTGAACCTGGAAACACGATTTGCATTCAATTAGAAGTGGCCCTCCAAAGGTGGGTTCATGTTATATTACCAGTAAAATCCTGAAATGCAAATACCATTTCCAGATCAGAAAAATCATTTAACAAAGTCCTGGTCATTTCCTCTACCATTAAAGCAGGTAAGTCAATTACAGCTGAGGGTGGAATGCAAGACCAAAGCTCTAAGGTTCACCAATGAACCAGCCAGACCTTATCTCTCAGGCTTAAACGAATCAATACATATCACTCTGCGATTCCCAAGTGAAAACCCTGTATCTCATTATAACAGAAATATCTCCACAGACAAAAGCCATTTTCCCCCCTTCAGCTAGCTCATGTAGGTGCCAAATCAAAGATGAAATTGTTCATTTCATTCAGAGAAGACTTTCTGCATAAGTTCCTTTACAATGTAGCCCTAACTGAGAATTGATAATACTTCAAAAAGACATGGTAATTTTTTGGCATAGCTTTTAGCATCATTGTTTAGGCCTAAAATAATACACTCTTTCCTGTCCTCTTCCATCGTTAAGGATAGTTTCTAATGTTGCTCAAAGAAGATGCAAGGACTCCCCTGATTTTCATCTTCTCTTTAGAGCCACGTCTTCTTTTCATATACTTGCCTTCTTCCATTTACAGGGAGATGGCTTTACAACAGAGCTGTGCTAAATGATTTGTGTCCAATGTCTCATATCTAGTCCTCCCAGTACATGTTTAAGATAAACAAGATTATACAGAGAAACTGAGATGTTACGTAACTTCCCTAAGATTGCACAGTAATTAGAAACACTGGTATTTAAGTGCATAACTCCACCCAAAGTCCATGTTTTTCCCATTCACTGCATCACATGTCACACTTCCATGTGCAACATAAAGATATTTTAGGTTCAACTGGCCCAGGAAATGCATTTCCCTTAACCTAACATACATCCGCCCAGTCCACTTTGTATAGAAGACTATCTCATAGACCATTCACGGGATCTCATTCCTACTAATATTGAAGGATTTTTCCTTTGTGGCAATACAATTTCACGCATCATAGCAATCTAGTGTATTGTCTAGGTTTGAATTCTGCTTGTGCAACTTGGACAAGATACATCAGTTTCCTTACCTGTAAAATGGAATGAGGTTTTCTGAGAACCACAAAGTCAGAATCCATATAAGTGACCTAGCGCAGTACCGGCCCCCAGCAAACCTTCAACCTATGTTTGCTGCCATTACTATTATTTGAAACATAAAATGTTAGTATTTAGACTATTTTCTAGAAACACATCTTTTTCTTTCCTATCACTGTTCATTAGATTTTTCCCTTTTGTTTCCTCACTTACATATTAAACTGGAATGGATGGTGCTTAATTCAGTAAAGTGGTTGGTATGTTTAAGAGCATTTAACTGAATCGTCTGCAAAAAATGGAACAACTGGCAGCTGGCACTTCAGAGATAAGTCATTAAATTTTGTCCTAAACAGTCCATTCATTTTTTTTTTTTTTTTGCTGATTCTACGTAAAAGAAGCACAAAATAGTCTTACTGTTTCATAAAGTTCAAGCGCTTCTAAAATCCTTCACTTAGGTGAAATAGGACAGACACTCATTTAGAAAAGTACTTATATCTTTTGAGTTTCAGATACATCACTTGCCTTCCCAAAATAATAATAATAATAATAATAATGTGGAGTTTTATCAGGAGATCATTGCAAGATTTTTAAAATCATAATTAAAAACTCAAAAATAGTGAGTATACAAGTTCTCAATTTCAAAAAGGGCCTTGTAAAAATTGTCTTATAAAGGAAAAGGTCAATTTTGATATTTTCACCAATAGGTAGAAAATGTTGAAAAAAATAAATAGAAAAGAGACAAAATTGATAAGGTGAAAAATATGTCCCTTAAAACCTTCCTTCAAGAATTATTTATTACTGCAATGATTTCAAAATAGTTTTTGATTAGACTTCAATTATGTGGGAAAAAATGCTGACGCATCGCATAGAAAGAAGGATGACAGGTAAATAGAAAGCCAAACTGAAAAACTGATTAGAAAAAAAGGTATTAAAAATATTATTTATGACTGGTAGGTGGGCAATGTTTTTGTGGACGTGTAAGAATAGGCAGAGAAACAGGCTAAACAGCCCACACAGGGCCACAATCAGGAGCATCAACTAGCACTGCTGAACCTTCTAACAGTGAAATTCTCCTGCAAACATTGCTATCAATAAGGGAATACAGTTATCCCTTTTCCATGGCAGGGATTAGGGGCATGGCACCCCCATGATCTGGAAAATCCACGTAAAATTCTTTAGCCCTCACTTTGAACCCGAGAAGAGTCTGAACTTTTTCTTTTTCTTTCATGGGGTGTTTACAGGACCTTAATGTAAAATCTGGGTTAAGTATTTGGTCATAGGCTATATGTAGGTCCATGTTAAGTAAAAATATTGTACAAACAATAAATTTAAAATACAAAATAAATATGAAAGTTAAAAAAGAAATTGTGCATATTTCTGGTATTAAAAATACAATATATTGATATACCACACATATATTTTATGCATTTCTGAGTTTCTAAACTTTTTTGGTGTCATCTGCTGGCCTTCACATCTCATCTGTGGCTTCTGTGAAAGTTCCCCCAAATTCCCACTTAATTTCTTGGCTGACCCACGATATACTGAAACCATGATGCAGAAAGTTGCGATGTGGAAGGGATTCTGCCCCTCTAAACATGCATACATTTGTAACTATAGAGCTGAAAGTGACAAAGTTGACCCTCAGGTTTCATACACTGACCCAAAAAGGCCACCAAACTGTTAACAAATGAAAGGCTTGATGAATCCATCCTACCTCAGAAAGGCTTTTCAAAATTTATGTTAGAAAACACCAATGTCAATAATTCAGAGAATGCAGCCCACACAGATAGGCTTATATTGTAACAGTACAGTTAAATTTTCAAATACAGGGATTTGAAAATCTTGCACCTCCTTTCTGGTTGAAATAAAGCAAAAATAAATCTATTCTTCAGGGATGAGTATTTCTGACCTATGCCAACTTTTCCAACGCCTTTAACTTTTCTGTATATTTTGAATTTTTAAGTCCTGCTTTCTGCTATTGCAGAGTCTTCAAGTATCACCTTCAGCCCTTACTAAATGGAAATATTTTAAATTCATAGTTCTACAATGCAGAGTTCTACGTGATGCTGCCATTAAATGAAATGTTCTCACTGTGATTTCATTGTTTTACCAGGATTGGACCTAGAATCTCGCCACTGTTTATTCTTACGAATGATAGAACTCATTTTCATGAGATAAACAAAACATTTTTATTGATCAATTCAACATTATTTATTGGAAGCCTCCCATGAAGGAGTGTCATAGGAAAATGATACACTGGAATATTTTAGCATAATGGTACACAAAGACTTCTTTCTCTCTCTTAAAACATTACCAAATATCAGGAACTAATTCTGCTGAGAGTTAGGGAACAGAGTCAGATTTCAAAATTATTTCCCTCTCAGTAGTACTGCAGTGAACAGAATTGTAAACTGAAAGATTCATTTCAGTTCCCTAAAGCTCTGGAAAGCCAAAAGAAGGGTTTTTTCTTCCACTCGAAAATTTCCCACGCATACCTAAGGACAGTACCCAATGTCCCATAAATGAGAGGATGAGGGGGTCCAATTACAAAAGTACCAGTAACTTTATTCAATGACTCGTGCAGGGGGAAATTATTATCAGACAAAATACAAAAAAAAAAACCAAAAACAAATAAAAAAACCCAACTAGTATTTGCTTTCATATATCAAACACTTAAAAATAAAACAAAGCCTGACTTGATTACTTAATGCTAGTTATCTAAAACCCATATAATTATATCGATCTTTTTATAACTACAATTAAATAACAACCACCCCAATTTCCCAGCGGGGATTGTCATATCAGAGGACGTAATGAGGGTCCTTAAGAACACAGAGGAAGCTAATTTGTTCTTCCCTAGCATTTAATTTCCTATTTGATCTCACTATATTGTTTCCAAAGATCCAGTCAAATGATGCTTTATCTTGCTGAAGTATAGCTAAAATACCAAATCCTCCATGCAACAAAAAGTACATTTACACCAAACAGTTCAAGTCTGGTACCACCAGCCTGGAGAGAAGGTTTCAATATGAAACTGGATCTAGTTAAACAGGTTGGCAAAATACTTTGGTTGCCGAAAGTATACACCTTATTGTTACCTATCATGCTGATAGCAAAAGAAAATCGTTCCTTAAGAATACTCTCCAGGCTTGAATAGAATAATTGAGAACAGCTATTTACGGAAGAGCTTGTCAAAATGAGAAACAAGCTTTAAATAAAGAGCTAAATAAGGAAGAGAAAGGTTGTAGTTAGGTATTAAAGTTTTATTTTCAAGGTCTGATTAATTCCCTTGTTGGCTATCAAAATTTAACAGTATGTTATTCTCAATTTATAAGTACCAGAAACTATTCTTCTAGTCCTTACTAATTTCTGAAGTTCCCCAGACACAGCACAAAGCACCAATCAATCTAACAGTTGTAGAAGTCCACAAGCACAAAGCACATTTCACATTAAACAGATGAAAACTAATCTGAGATCTTGCCTAGGGACTTGCTTTCAAACATTTTCATAATTAGTCACTTGCTATCAAATTTGAATTAAGGGCATCTATATATAGCTGCCTTACTCCATCACAGCCAACTTTATATGAGAATCGAGGAGCTTTGGAATAGACTCCAAAGAGTTGGGTATCAGGCCTCAGGCAATTGCTAACGGCATCAAGATAAGCTGTAATACACACACACAATCTGCATTGTATTCTGTTACTTATCCAGAACAGAGACACAGAGGTAACACAGTTATTTTCCAACATTCAAAAAATTATATTATCTGAACACATTTGTGTCATCTATTAGTATTTATATGTAGCTTTTGGGAGGAGGTGGGGGGCGGTGGAGGTGGGATCGAGTGACCTCCAAGTATTGTAGGAGGCTATTTCTATCCCACACAGCTCGTACCATCCTGTTCTTAAACTCAGGAAGCAGATATTTTTCTGGGTTAAAAACGTGTAAGCAGGATATTGAAAGATACTTACATGAAGAAGCATTTGTTCCTTCTGTTGATACTGATATTCTAATGGGGGGCTCTACAAAACATAAAAGTGGAATGAGGTCTTATTGAGTCATGCTACTTTGGACTCTAAATATTAGAAATTTGCCAGGCTTGGGTATCACCCAGAAGAAAGAGAGCACTAGGAGAGAGTGCAGTAGAGAAGCTGAAGCATTTCAAAGTCAAAGGAAGATACAAGGTTATTCAAGGACCACAAAGGAATATTTCTGTGGACTAGACTCAAAGACTTTTGAAAGAGATGAAAATGGAATCAGCGCATCAGCCAAGGTATCCCAATACACCAATTGCTACATCCCTTCCTAGCAATATTATCCTGCATAGATCCACACTACAGGTACACAGGAAATTCCTTCTCTTAGGTGTGGTCTTGACTTTAAGAAACATGAAACCAAACAGAACAACTCTCACATTCAGAGAGAATGAAAGCACCTAGCATGCATACATTTAAAAAAAAAAAAGAGAAGGAAGGAATATTTTCAGGAGACTTGAATTGCATAAACATCCTGATCAGGCACAATGCAGAATAAATTCCATGCAAGAAGCTGAAAGAACAATTATATTAGCATCTAATAAACCATGCGAAAAAATAAATAATACAACTGTTGGGGACCTAAGGTAGCAAAATTCTCTTAAATTAGCAAGGATAGAGGAAGGAACACCAGTATATAAATGCAGACAAAGCATAAAACATAACTCATGCAGAAAAAAAAGAATCATGTTTTTTTTTAGTAAAAACAAAACACTGTAATATCCAAGGAGGACTGAAATTCAGCAGCCAGAAAGTTATAAAGATTCAAGTCACATATTAGGAAATAATAGTTATTATACTCAATCCAAATTCCCAAGACAAGCACTACGTAAATCTATCTAAAAGCTCAGGTGGCTAACAGAAACTACTAGAGGTGGAGATTGAAGACCTAACATTCAAGAAACAGTCTTGAATTAGAGTTGGGCACTTAGTACTCAATATCTACCCAAACTACAACTGCTATCCATCAATACTACAGGCAAGTGGGAAACAAACAAACAAACGAACACAAAAGATGCAACAACATTTTGAGTTAGGCTATATATATTTTTAAGTCAAGTAACCCACAACTGGTCATTTAGAAGACCAAAAGATCAGCGATCAGATACATCGTCCAGGACTAAACTTTGAAGGATGAAAGACAACAAAGGCAGCTAAGAAAAGTTGTAACTCATACACCTCCTTTACATGTCCAATGTCACTAAATTGCATCTAGATTTAGACTTCTCTTTCTCATGCATGTCCCTCAGGCTAAGTGCACACATACAGCAAGAACCATTCTTCCTTAAGTAAAATCCAAAAAGGCAGAACAAGGTTGAGGAAAATATTGGAAGCAAGAAAACAAAGACAGCTGCAAAGTGGAGACAGAGGGGTCCTGATTAGTGGGAGAAGCCAGTATGTAAGCCTGTCATTCTGGTTAGTAAAACTTGACGAGCTTATTTTCCTTACCTGAAGACACATATGCTCTCTCAGTTGAGGCTGGCATGCCAGTGATGATCTCTGAAAAAAAGAAAAGGTGATAGGATATTATGATGTTTAACCAGGAGGCTGGGAGCCAGTACCACGGCCTGCCTTCAAACTAAAAATGAGTCTCAAGAAAGGAAGTAGTGTAACAGGATGATGAAAGTCCAAAATTTTAGTCATGAAGAGAGTGAGAAATGCAAAAAAGAAGTCCAAACGGTTCTTAGGCAAAAGGCAGGAGATGGGCAGTACAAGAATAATAAGGAAGAATGCACCATCCCCACTGGGGTCAGTGAAGGAGAATATAGGGCAAAGAGGCAGTGGGCTCCTCAGAAAAGACAGAGATAGCAGAACCAAGAAAGTCAAGACATTCAAGATTAGTGATGTAATTAGGATTGTTGAAATGAAGGTCTTTGGAGAATTATATTTTTGCTCAGAAACAAAAGCAATGTTTCTAGTTAGGATTGGGGGTAAAATCAAATTCTGGAATCAAATGCTACATAAAATTTTCAGTGGTACCGAAGATGGGTGATAAATATTCCAGTTACTCAGGGCATGGCATATAGTTAAGTAGCCAACGTCCAAATCAAAGAAGTGAATGAAACTGCACATTTCTAGATAAACTGTTATCTTGGGGATTGTGGCAATCTTGCTCAAAGTTTGATGTTCTTTCTTACTTCCTTTATGATGGAATAAAGGGCAATTGTATCATCTAACTAGTTCTGCATTCAGTTCTTCTGACAAGGGCTTCAGTGTATTAGGAACTAATATTTTCAATACAGCATAGTTTTATGAAGCCGAGCAAGATGTAGAAATGTACTGATAGCATTCAATCTCCACTGTGAATATAAGTATTGTCATATAACTTAATACTGGTTCACACTCCAGGCCAGGACAAAACAATAAGGTGGACCTATTGTGACATTATCTATTGTACAAAAATGACTGCATCCTTCTAAAAATCCTAAGCAGATCATCTATGCTATCGTTTTATGTTTGAATTAATATCCTATTAGCATATGGTCAAAAATGCTCATTATCAATGCAATTTTCTTTAAATATAGATACGAATATTTAGGGTTTCCATTATAGGACTAGTCTAGCAGGTAAGAGGGAACAATTTAAGGGATAATACCTCTTCAACCTCTGAGGCTCCTCTAAGAATAAAAGTTTTGTGGAGTTGGAAGGAAAAAAAAAAGATGTCATGTGAGATTCAGCAGGATCCTTAAAAATAAACATCAGATTTAACATATGAATATATAGAGACAAGAAATATACTTTAGGCAGGACCAAATGTGCCTACCAGATGTGGAAGGTCCTCTAATCAAACATCAGGGGGACTGAGATTGGAATCACCATCAAAATTGCCCATATTGGTTCTTATACCCATGAAAAAATGTGACAATATGAAAGGAAGCTAATTAGTACGCGAAGGTGTATGATATCCTTGAGACTTACTCAAGCAGTAGGCTCTAAACAGAGGCTCTTCTGAATTGAGAATATGGAGATACTTGTTTCTGAAGCAGCTACAGCTAGCTTTCTTTAGCTAGGCTGCAGAAAAGGAAATGACTCTTTTTGGGGAAAATTTAATCTGGGGGGAATTTTTTTTATCAAGAGTTCAAACGGTCTGTTCTCCTCTGCTAATTCCTAGAAGAAGACATCTTTGAGTCTCTAAATTCTTCTTGCTGAAAATGAATCCTTACTCTAAAGCAGCAGAGGAGCTCTGAATTAATAAATGGTGCAGAACACGATGGATATTATGCATTGAAAATATTCCTCTATCCTGTTCCACCTGTATTGTTTCAAAGTGTCACATTAGAAGATAAAAGCTTCACCATTCTGTCCTTCAATGACATTACAGACAGACTGAAGTATTAAATTCAAGGTGTACAACAGAGTGGGCATAAGTCCCAAGCCCTACATGGATATCAAGACTCTTCATAAATTTATTTTTAACAAATTAAGTAGTTGTCCACTGTGACTTTCCAAGGAAAAAAAAAATCAGAGCTTTTCTACCTCCAACATAAAAGATCCCAGATTAGAGGAAAGGTTAATCATAAAGTTTCCTTTTCTAATTGAATGTTACCTAAAAATACCACGACAGGAGGCTATTATAAAGATATATTCAAGAGATTACTACAAAGATATATTCACCCAGAGACTACTGAAAATAAGCTTCCTTCCTAAAATTAGATGTTTATTCTGGGGTCCTTAAAAACATCTTTAATGAGTATGATTCTAAATAGAAACCTTGTGAAGAATCTTGGGGAAACTACAAACTCAGAACTTAGACTTTTCTACTCTAAAGAAGCCTTCATTAAAAAAAAAATCTTGCTAAAAAGAAAAATTAATTTTTTAATTAAAATCATTCTGCAAGCATTTTCTGTGTGTTATGGGTAGAATTCATAGGTTTTTTAAAAGCAATCTTTTATCACAAATATGATTGAAAATGATTTTGTGTTATACTAACAGACTTAAAAATTATTAAGCCCTGCCATCTCCTTGATGTTTATTTAAGTAACATACTGGTTCCTCAACAGTTTAATAAAGTTGTGGATTTATAAAGGACACCTCCTTCATTAGTACAAATAAATGAGGACTTAAAATCATCAGGAATTAAAAAAAAAAAATCACCAGGAATTGAACACAGCTGAGCAAACTATGCTGTATAGACAAGTAAACATAAGAAACATTAGTATACATTTGTAATGCTTGAGTGATTTTTTTCATATATTTAATCTGATCTCAACAAAAAGTTGCACTGTCTGAAAAATAATACCTTTGGGAAAAGAAGTTTCTTCTTATTATATATGTATGATTTGTTTGAGATTTTACCAGGAGTATTGGTGAAATAGTCACACAAACATATACAAACACCTATGATATGTCTTGTATATATTAAACATCCAATTAAGTGACTTTTTCTAAAATTATAGTTCATTATCATGCATGTAAAAATTTTGAGCAAGTTTTTCAAAGATTTAAAATTGATGCACTTATTTAATTCCTAGCATTGATAAAGACAACCTCAGGAACTTCTTTTGAGTAACCAAATTCTTCTTGGGCATAATGACTGCTTACTCTTAAGCAAATCAGTTTTGAAATTAATAAATCGTATAGAAACAGGATGGAAACTACACATGGAAAATAATCCTCTACCTGTTCCACCCATACTGTCTTCCTTATTAGTCTTCAGGAATATTCTACAATATAGTACAACAGACACAGTAACTAGGCTGCCTTGCAAATCATAGAACATGAGCAGAATTTATTCAACAATATCATGGTATTTCTAACAACACTGCAATAAACTGATGAGGCTCAGCCTAATACCCACATATATTGATTTCTTTAAAGCAACAGCTGATAAATTAATCAAATTTTATGGAAATGATGTTTTTCTGTCTTATCTCAAATGAAACAGCTACTGTATTTTTCTGAGCTCAACTGTTTCTGTGGAATCCTGAATCTCACTCAAATAGTTTTTCTCCTTATTAAACAATGAAATCTTAGTAGAAGATAGGATTGATTAGCTGTATATTCCTGTATTAATCTTTTAAAATGACAAGCGTTACTTTATTAATTTGAAAACCGGTTAGGTCTATTATTCTCCCAGGAGTTTTCATATAGTTTCTTATCTAAGAATTAATTGTGAATTAAGATTTCCTATTTAAAGACCAAGCCAAATAAACTATAAATAAAATGAACATATATTATGGGAGCTGTGTGAGTATAGTACATGTGGTCTCTTAAATCACCATATACGAATTCATGAAAGGAATCCATTTGTAATGCATCATCTAATGATGACTGCCCATGAGATCCTTCTTAACATGAAAACTCAACTGGACTCCAATGACTTACATAGTCCCAGAAGTAATCAGCAGATTGGATAAGTTTATATATTTCTACTTTCTTCCTACTCTAATTAAGGTAGGGGTTGAAAGCTATCTGAAAAGGCAGAAAATATATACATTTCTAAAATCTAGATTAACAAAATGACTATGTACATATTCTTTACAAAATGCTTGAAGATCATTTTACTCAAGCATTTCATTTCAAGTGGAATTTCTTAGATTTTAAAAATCATTTCAATTATATCTCGCTGTCAATCTTGATAGATCTAAAGTATGAGTTGCACTACAGAAAGTCCATAGTGTTGGGTGGAAGATTTTTATGATCTAAGTGAATTTGAGTATAGCAATTAGTATAACTATGTTAACAGAATTAAACGTAGTACCAAACAGCAGCCCACCCCCTTCCTGTCATTTCTCTTAAGACTCTTGGACCATATATATTCTAAATATCTCAGTTTAAAAGAGTACCTGTGAGAATTTAAATAATCAAACAAACCACCAGGAATAACTTGCAAGGGAATGAATTAAGGTCATTAGCTTGAAGCAACATGCCAAGATTATTTATCAAGGAGCTCTACAAAGAAATTGCCAAAGCATGGCCATGTACATCTTGGGGAAATATCTGATAGGTGGTTGGTAGAAAACAAAATAAATAAATAAAATGACTGATATTTCACGGATAATAAAAATTCAAATCCCAAGGGGAGCTCTACGTAATATTTCGACATGCTCTTTATTTTTAAGGATTTGTTTTCTAGGACCCCCATGGAAATAAGAAATTCCTAAGAACCCCAGTCTCTATCAACCGAAAGTCGACAGCAAATATCCATTTAGGAAGAGATGGCTTGCCATGTAGCAAAGTTTATAATCACAGTAGAAAGATTCCTTTCTCTATTTGAATAAGTGCTTTTGTGCAACCATTGTGAGACTTTGATCACAAGCCTTGGTCCGATTATAGCAAAATGATAGACAGCAGTGGAAGAGGGTGAAGAAACAGAATTACATAGTTTCTTTTCAGTTGCATATAATCAAGCCAACTGAGATGTAGGGGGAAAAGTATGTCTCCCAATACATAAAACACATTGGTGTTGACCATCATGGGGTCTACTAAGCCAACAGGCCTGCATGAGCAGCATGCCCTACCCACAACCTGCCTGGAGAGGAGATGATTCCAGGCAGCAAGGTTTTGGCCTTCAATCTCCCTGGCTGAGCCAGGAGTGGGCAACAACCTAGAGGATAGATGATTTGTAAGCCCTCTAGGTCTTTTGATGTGACCTGGCACAATAAACTTTTACAAAGTAGTGAGAGGCTGGGCCAATCAGGTTCTTGGAAAAGGGAGTATGATTTGGCAACCAAGAAAAGGCTGAAGCAGCAAGATATAAAGCTGAAACCTAAAAAAAAAAAATACAAAAAGCAGCTATGAGGAAGAATATGGCCAAATCAGATCATAACCAGATAAAAATTTGGAATTTGAAAGAAACACAGTTGAAAGCAGAAGGAGCACTGAGAAGATATACAGAAAGAAAAGTCAAAGCATCTGAGGCACAATAAAGTAGGGACACTACGGAGAAGAGTCACCAACACCCTTTGCTTATTCCCTGAACATAATTCCACCTGTTCGAGCCAAATGATAATGAAGCTGTAGTTGTTCCCCAAGGAAATCCTCTCTCCTTTATGGATCCTTTCACCTCATTCACTGCTTCTCAAACACATAGTGAGGTACAGTACTATACCTTACTATACTAGGAATTAAAGAGCTGGGTTCTAGTGCCCTTTTGCTACTAAATAGCTTTGTGATCCTGAATAATTCTCATTTCTAACCTAAGTCTCCCATTGCTTTTCAAATACAATGAGAAGGTTGACTAAGGAAAATCTATCCCTAACTTTCAAAGAAAATTAAAACAAGCCCACCATGCACTGTAACTGAAATTCTTCACTTCTCTCCCTTAGATGCTTTAAATAATAAGTCAGTAAGGATCCATTTCTTAAAGAATTTCAGTGGGTCAAAAATGATTTAGATATAATATTCCACGAGTTTCTCTTTATTCTAGTCAGATAAGCTTCATTGTCAAAAATACTCCTACTTTCATTTATCTACACTACAACTGGTCAATGCTATATAATATATACTATATATTCAAATTTGAACCTCACTCTAAGACTTGAAAGAATTAATATGGAAAAATGAATTGGATGTCTCCCTTGTGTGAGAAATCTGCAAAGCAAAATTATCAAACTTTGGGCAACTGAAAGTCAATAAAAAAGGAACCCTATGGGATTTTGCCAGGAATAATATTGTAGTACCTAATTAGTTGCTTAATCCAATAAATCAAAAACCATGGTATAATCAACATAACACTACTGTAAGCACTCAGTGAGACCCCTGATACTAATGCTAATTTTATTTTCTTGAGTCTTAATAGAATGCATGGCTACATGGATCTAATTCAAGTGTCAAAATCATAATTCAATAACATTTACCAGAAAAGACACATTTAACCAATCTAGCAACAAACTCAGAACAAGTTTCAAAAGATGGCACAGCAGAGAGTAAAAAGAAAGCCACTGAAATTAAATTTTACTTTTATCAGCATTCAATAAAATTCCACATGGTGTAAAATCACCTTGGCAACATGCTATTGATTAACTTGCATTGACTAAAAAAATAGAATGATGTTATATTTACTCATATAAATCTTAAATGGCTTTTATATTTTAAACTGTAAACATGGCTCCTAAAAATAGGAATAACTCTTTTCACTGTTTGCTCACCTCGGTGGATGGAGATATTTAAAACGAAAGTAAATGAACCTTGATTACACTGAACCAGAGAAGTTCTCTGGGAGGTCCATTGGGGACTAGACACTAACCTAGATTTTCCCAGCACTGTTCTATATTTTTGTCTACTCTCTTCTCCTTACCTAATTAACTCCTATATGGACTGACTGACCCAAACTACATCAACCTCCTGTGGAATTAACCCTTACTTACTTTTACTCTTCCCTGGCTGATCTGGCATTTTACCTTATTGATATAAGATGTCATGTCCTTCAGAATAAAATGGCAATTGTGACAAAATATTAACATTGGTGGATCTGGGTATCTGCACAGAGGTAAGGGTAAGCTGGAGTTCTCTGTGTGGGCTTAGCATTATTTGTGCAACTGTCCTGTAAGTTTGACATTATTTCAAAATAAAAGTTAAAAATCCCATCTTTAGAAAAAAAAAAGACTATGTCCTTGTAGAGGACCCTCTTTTCAATACAATTAGGCTTGGTTTTTACAACAGATAATGGATCTTATGAGAGTTATATTTAATGCCATAAATCACAGTGGGAAAGAAGCACTAATATTTTGAAATAGCCTTTGCATATTTTAGAGATTTAGACAAGAATTGCTAAATCATGAACAAACCCTACAGATGACTCCTCAAATACTGTTTTAAGTGTTGTGAAACAAATAATCACCAGCCTTGGTTCTTTTCTTTTCCTGCTGATAACTCCCAGAAGTATTTGGTGGGTAGGTGTCACCTTCTACCTCTAAGTCATTCATTTATTTAACGACTAGTAAAACTTATTTAACAAAAGAAGGTGAAACCTGTACATAGTAAGAAATTCCTTACCCCTAAAACTCCTAATTTCAAAATTAACAGGCCTAATTTTCCACTACCCAGAACCAGATGCAAATTTTAAAAACATATATAAAAAAACAACAATGTTTAAACACATCAGAATTGCCAGCTCTGGATCAGACTGTATTCAGTGCTAATAGAGCCAAAGACTCGACTACACCCCCGTCCAACTTAAAAAAGGGGGAGCCTCTTCCTCTTAGCAACCCCATCTGCATCGACTATTCATGATCTTATCTAAATCCTTCTTTTGAATTTATGGATATTTCAGGTTTATATCACTTCAGGGAGCAAAAGGTTTTCTGGAGAGACACCGGAAACCAATGGTTTCCCTGCCATCTTTTTTACTTGTTGACAATGAGATATAACACACCAATGCACACAACTTACCACTTATCCAATTTGCGCCTCCTACAGAGAAATAGAATGCAGTTGGTATCTCTTACCATATGAATCCACAATGGTGATATTGGCAGAGGCACTGTCATTTCCTAATTTGCTGGTCACTTTGCACATATATTCTCCAGAATCCGCCAGTGACGCTTTGTTAATGCGAAGTTCTGACTTCCTATAAGATTAGAACCAAACTGGAGTAAGTACGCTTCATAAAGACGTAATATTTATCAAAGTATATATTTTTGTCATTTCCGATCTTTCAAACTCCCCTCCCCACCCATATAGAACATGTTAAAACACAGCTTGCAATTACTTAGATTTGATTATTTGATTTTACCTGGCGCAAAAGCGAGATACATCATAGTCAATTATGGCATAGGCATGGGCTTAATTTTATTATCAATCAGTTATTTAAAGGATTTTTTGTCTAATTTTTCTTTTGCTCTACCTCCCACCCCTTGCACAGCGCCTTAAATTTTTTAAATTAATTGGTAAATTTTCTTTCCTCTCTATAATCTAGATGTCACCTGACATTAGGATTTGGGAAGAGAATAAAGTATAATGTCACATCTTACAAATCAGGTTAGGACAGACACTGAGTGAAGATAAGAACAGCTAAACATGCTCTGTATTCCTCTTCTCAGTAGAATAGCATCAGGCATCGGGTTAATTCTGAATGAAGATGACTTATCAGATTCAAAAGAAGAAGTGATTCTTCCTTAAGATTCTCACTGCTAGCAGCATAGTACCACATGAGTAGTTCTCAGTACTGGAATAAATATTTATACAACAATAGCACACACTTTTAGAAAACTCTGAATAGTAAATCATTCATCAGCTTGTCATTTTAAGTGGTCTTAAAAACTTACAACTGCTGGGATTGGTTCAGAGTTTATTTTACTGCAACCTTTTTAAAGCATCCTTCTAAATTACAGCCTGGTCATCTGACTGCCTACATTCCCTAGAGGACAACAGGGAGAACAGGCAGAAAGGAGAGAGAGCAATCTGGAATTCTAGGCAAACCTCCCATAAATTATAACTTGCTAGCTTCTCAGTGGATTTCATGGTCTTCTTGTCACATGATATTATTAATCACCACTATTTTCTACTAGATTATCTAAATGAATCACCCATCTCTACACGTAAGCATTACGACTTTCCAACCCTGTGCCTTTCCTTATGTCCTGTTTCCCTCCTAGAACGGGTCTCCACATTTCTACTCATCAAAATCTTAGGCAATCACGTTTCTTTAAGATGACTATAGTGATAGAGCTTTTGCAAAGCGACTGTGTGATTGTGAAAACCTGTTCTGATGCTCCTTTTATCTACAGCATGGACAGATGATGGATTAAAAATAAATAAATAAGAGGGGAACAGATGTCAAAATAAATTGGGTAGAGGGAAATACTAGTGGTCACTGAGAGGGAGGGGTAAGGGGTTTGGTACGTATGAGTTTTTTCTTTTGTCTTTTTATTTCTTTTTCTGGAGTGATGCAAATGTTCTAAGAAATGATCATGGTGATGAATACACATATTTGATGATATTGTGAGCCACCGATTGTGCAGCAAGTATGGAACGTTCATATGTTAAGAATGTTCATGTTTGTACGTTGTTTGATTTTATCAATAAAGAAAAAAATCTTAGGCAATCAATGCAAACTAAGGACTATGAAAAAGACATAAACGGGGTGCAAGGGTAGTTCAGTGGTAGAATTCTCATCTGCTGTGCTGGAGACCCAGGCTCAGTTCCCAGCCCATGCACTTCCCAAACAAACAAACAAGCAAATAAAAAACCAACCAAACAAAAAAATTCAACAAATGGTGCTGCAATAAGGGGATATTCATATGGAAAAAGAATGAAATGTGACCCTTGCCATACAGCATACAAAAAATAAATAAATAAATATAAATTTAAAATAAAAATAAATCATTTTTTAAATTAGAAACATATTCATCAGGCGGGCCATGGTGGCTCAGTGGCAAAGCTCTCGCCTGCCATGACAGAGGCCCAGGTTCAATTCCCGGTGCCTGCCTATGCGGAAAAAAAAAAAATTCATCAACCGCCAAGGACTATTTCAAATCTCAATTCCTTCATCAAATCTTTCATGACCTTAAAGATGGGGGCTGTTCTTTCCCTTGCCTTAATTCTGAAAGCCTTTATAATACTTCTTTTTATTAGAGCTCTTTAACTATATCTTCTCTGTTGCACTAGGACATATACTGCAGAGAGGGAGCCCATCATTGAAACTTCTTCGCATCCTCACAGAGCATATATCATCACTACTTTGTCCTCAAACATGACTGGATGAATGCTGTTTACATGGAGGAAACTTGTGGATATTTCCACTCTAAGCAGGACCTACTGTTCTTAGCACTGGCTGCAGGAAAGGAGGGTGCACTATTAAAAGGGCAGAAAGAGTCTTAAATGCTCCAGATCAAAGTCAGTCAGTAATGGCCAAATCAACATGTGGGCTGAAAAGTCCACTTCATTAATCCACTTCATTAGTTAGGACCGAGAACAGTGTCAACAGGCAATCTCTGAAAACACAAACAAAATAATGTGTCCCTATGCTCAAATAAGTTTGGAAAACATTATCTAACAGGATTTCTCAGAATCTTTAATATGTTAATGTGTGCTCTGACTTTCCAAGAAGAGGTATATTATTTAGTTTCTCCCAAACTTATGTGCCCATGGGATTCTTGTCATTCACATAACACACTTGTTAATAGTTTCTATAAACAATGATAGTCCACAGGGCAAAAGCCTCGTTTATCTGTGTGATGTGAAGACCACCAAGGGCCATTTATGCAGAACATCTGCATATTAATCAGATACTATGCATAAAAAAATTTTCCCAGAAGTGTATCCCTATAAACCAAAATAACCATTTGATGCGGAGCATCTAGACATTAAGTTTTAACAATAAAGTAGACTATCTTTTTAAAATTTATGAAAATATAAAAATATTTGGAGATGTCTCCCTGTCATGTTCTGTTAATTTTTAAACCTGGTTTTGAAGCATTCCACTATAGCATTTTTTAAGGGATTATCAGCAACTTATATACTTCGTCTATAAATAGCAAGTTTTCCTCATGGCAGATACTCCTGAAGAGTAGTGAGAAATAAATAAAATACTATAATAGAGCTTAGCATGGTTTGCTGCAAGAATTTTTATGTCTGGTCAGGGACCCTGACAATAATAGAGAAAAAACATGAAGAATATCAGGGTAAGGGGGGAAAAATCCTAGTTTTCAACACAGTAGAAAAAGTGGATTCCTGAAACAAAATAATAATTTTTCCTGTTAAACTCAAAATTCTGAAATAAGTTTACAGCAACAATCCACCAAGAATGTAGATGTTTCCTTCTTTCATAGTTACAGAAATCTAGGAACACTCTTTGATGATATATAAAGAATTCTTCCTTGATCCTATGCAATTAATATTTTAACTACTGAACTGGATTGAACTTTAAGACACATCAAACTTACAGTTAATATAATCTTACAGAGATAGCTCTGAAAATCAAAATTCTCCCAGGGGTGCAAGAGTAGTTCGGTGGTAGAATTCTCACCTGCCACACGGGAGATCTGGGTTCGATTCTAGCCCGTGCCATGTCCCAAACAAACAAGCAAACAAACAGACAAAGAAAACCCAAATACAAAAAAAATTCAACAACTGGTAGTGTTATAAGGGGAGACTCACACGGAAAAAGAATGTAATGTGACCTCCACCATACACCATACAAAAAAATAATAATAAAAATAATATCTCTCCCAATAGACTTAGGCAGTGCTTCCTGGAATATTATTCCAAGTAATGTAAATAGATGTTATGCAAAAAAAAAAAAAAAAAAAAAAGAAGACGAAAAAAAACTATGCCTAAATAAATGCTGCATTAAACATAATTAAATAAAACAATCTACAACAGTATTTCTCAGAATCTTTTCATGTGAAAATGTACCATGAATTTCTAAGGCAGGCATGACATGTGGTCACAGAATCCTTTTTAGAAAGAACACCCTAGGGAATCCAAAGTCTAAACATCAGCAGGCCAAAATCAAGATTCTACCTAATCAAGTTAAGCATAACAAATACATTCAGGTTCAAAATCCAGGGAGAGAAACACAGGATGGGAGAGACATACCTTGACAAGACATCATACAGAAAAAAAGTGTTTTTAAAAAAACTAGGGAAAAAGAAACTAATACACTCCTCAGGCAAATTAACGTTAAAGCAGAGCATAAATCAAACAGGGTAAAAGTCCCAATACACGCTTCACTGGAACCCTGAATTATGTTTTGGAGTGACATTTGAGGAGAAACATCAGTAACTAGAGGACTTGAGAAGGTGATCAGAATTGAATAGGCCCTAGAAATCTTATCACGTAAAAGGTTCTGTTAAAGAGAGGTCCCACTGGAGGGGAATTGTAAGCAAGATGTGGGCAGCTATTTTAATATATTTCATGGAAATCATTTGGAAAATTAAATGACTTGAGGTTGCTCTTAAAGGTAGAAGTCCTACAGAAAAAAGAAGGTATATCTTAGATTATATGAGAAGAATATTTTGAGCTATTAAAAAATGGATAGGGGGCAGTGCACCAGTGGCTCAGTGGCAGAATTCTCACCTGCTGTGCTGGAGACCCGGGCTCGAATATAATATATATATATATAAAAGTAAAAATGGATAGGCATCTTGAAAAAGAGTTGGGTTCTCTCTTTGCATAAATTCATGTCTGGATAACCACTTGTTAAAAATAGTCTTACAAAACCTAAATAAATGAAAGACATTCCATTTTCCTGTATTGGAAGACTTAATTTTTTTAGTTAATTTTTTATTATGAAATATAACATACATACAAAGAAGTAATAAATTTGCAAGTACATTTTAACAAGTAGTTATAGAACAAATTTTAAAGTTTGGTACAGATTGCAATTCCACGTTTTTTTCAATTTTTCATCTAGCTGCTCCAAGAGACTGGAAACCAAAAGAAATATCAATATAATGATTCGGCAGTCATACTCATTTGTTAAATCCTGTCTTCTCTGTTATACTCCTCCGCATTTTTTTTCTTTTTTGTGATAAATAACATATATACAAAAAAGCAATACATGTCAAAGCACAGCACCACACAAAAAAAATAGTCTTGCAAGAGTATCTCTATGCTGAGAAAAACTAAATTAGACCCAGAGCTATTTCTTTTCTTTTGCAGGAAAATTCTGTTTTAAAATGAAGGCTTAAATCAGAGTCTTATGTTTTAAAGTATTATGAAGAGAGAAAGAACTCATGTCAAAGTGGATGGCAATCCTTTTGGCCCTTCTAGAGAAGCTTAGATCTGAAATTCACTGACCTAGTTGCTCATTAGGTACCCTATGAATGCCGATGATGAATAGCTTTCAAATTCTGTACCCTACGTAGGAGTGAGAAGTAGTAGGAGAGTAGAAATAGCTAAACCTCTTGAAAATTATATATACCAAAAGATTTGAAGATCTGAGGGGTTTTTTTTTGTTTTTTTTTTTTCCTCGAAAGATTAACATACATTATACATAGCAAGGGAGTAAACTTGGAGGAATTTTTGAATTCCCTTCCAATCATAAAATAAAATTTTGCCCTGAGCATCTGTGGATCTAGGAAGGGTAGGTATTTCAGTTGACTTTCATTTTCTAAAAGAATTCATGGAAAGTGTTTGAAATATGGTAAGCTCTGAGTAAGTGTTAGCTGTTATGATAGCTACATTATACATTTTTAAAATTTGAATTAACTTTATTTCCCCTACAGTCAACAACTTCTCTGCATTGAATTTTAAAGCAACAAAGTAAAATGAAATCCCCCAGATGGCAAGGTATCAGAAGCCCAGATTTAGCTACACTTTATTTGTGAAAATGTTACAGCCATTCTATTGGTCTGGGTCAAAAATGAGTTTCATAAATCAAAGAATATTCTACACCTTGGAAAAGAAAATCAGCAGTAACATTCTCACTGAACATTGGAACTGTACATTCCTGAAATACTTCGATTTCTACAATAAGCATGCGCTACTTCGGAATAGGAAAAATAATATGTAAAAATGAATCAATATGCCATTTTTTTTGCATGAGCAAGTGCAACTTATTTGTAAGTGAACATTCTAAGTATTAATTTCTTTTTCATTTTATATATCAAAAGGAAAACGTACACTGTATATTTTAAATATATGCTCACTTACAAGTGTGATTCAAGTTAGAATAGTTCCTATCAGTCTTTTCCCTATTTCGCTGCATTCTTCACCATAGATTACCAGGCCAAGGCAACATAAATGCATATAAGAAAGATCTGTTCAGTTTATATAAATCCATTTCTCTGGTGCCTAAGGAATCATATGGACTCTGTGTGTGTGCAACAAGTGTATGTGTGCGTGCAAGCATGCTCATACTTAATATTGCTTCAGATACTATTGCACTGCTAACAACGAGAAGGGCAGACAATAGGAAGGACTTCTTAGATCACTATATACAATATGGAGCTAGACACTGGACCGAACACCTTCCAACAACCGTGTATAATAGGCACTGTTTATTCCCATTTGGTACATAAGGAAAAGTCAAGTTTCCTTATACAATGAAGTTGAAGTGACCTGCTGGAGCTGCTTAGTTAATAACTGATGGTAATATGCATAAACATTTTGTATTATAGAACCAAAAAGCTGCAATACCTGATAACAGTACAAATCATTCTTTCTAAATTTTTAACAAATTCCTTACAGCCAATTTCAAACAAAGTTAAAATATATAAGGACTAAAATGACGAGCTGAGACCAAATAAAAGGCATTCGAAAGTATATAATAAACACAAACAGTAGAAAGTGAGCCTTGAATAAGGCTAACACAGAACAGATATTTAAGTGAGGTCAGTCTGAAAGCCCTATATTTGATTCTATTTCTATGGCTCCTTAACCAGTTTTCTTGATCAAAATCGTCCATCAGGCAAAAGAAATGAGAACAAAAGGATAGACATATGACGCCAGGGAAGTTTCTATTTCTTTTAACTGGTCCCCAAACATTGCTTAGCCAAACAAAATAAAGGTTGAAATGTGAATCTGAGATCATAGGAAGAACATAAAGGAATGTAGTTTATCAGAAGGAGCAGGGAGAAAAGGGGGATAAGATTTTGCAAAGAAATTTTATATTGGTGTGAAATACTTTCATAACACTGAGGGATTGAAAAGGAAATTCTGGCTGCTATGTACAATCTTTATCATTAAAATGGGAAGAAGAAGCTGAGATTCAGAATTGGAAAATTGTCAACATTTTATTTTATATAAAGAGAATCCCAAGAAAATCTTAAACTTCAAAATAAAATCCACATCTGCTTGGCTGATCACAGCCTAGGAGGCAGTCTAAATCAAGTAATCAACCAACCACTACAAACCCATCAACAGTCTGGGCATCTGAGAAGAAAAGTATGAATATATAGATGAAACTGAAAAATCATGTGTTTTTATCAAGACATTGCCCTAAGTCTGAAGATACTCTGAGCCCTATGCTCTGACTTTACCAACTAATGCATAATCACAAAGAGTTATAAAAAATTGCCAAAATCAAAGTAGTGATAAAAAGACTTATGGCTTAGCGTCAGATCTAGTTCAAATCCAAGATTTACCACTGACCAACATTATTATCTGTAGCCAGAAACTTTATCTCTTTGGTTCTCAGGATATAAATATATTTTAAAATGGTATAATAATATTCACTCTACATATATTTACAGGATCTATTAAAATAACAGACCACTCTGAATATGTTAATTAAATTTAAATCCAATGTGGTCCTTTAAACATAAAAAAAAAAAGCTGACAACAGTATTTCTTTTAACAAGAAAACCTAAAAAATGACAGAATACTCGGTTCTGGAAACTAATAAAGCAATCATTCATGAAGAAACTGTCCACTTTACACAAAGTCTTATTTTAAAAAGCTCACACATGTTAAATGTTTTACCAAGAAGAATTTGCTATCACATAACTTGAATAAAATGCCTTTCCTTCCTCCCTCATTTAGTTATCTCCTGCCAGGGTATTGTTTAAAAGAAGTAATTTCTGAACATTGGCCTTTCTGGTATAACGGGATTTTATTAATATGTAGACAGCACTTTTAGCTGTCTGAACTAATTAAGCCAATATGAAAATGCTTTTCTGAATACTAATGATACCTTATATGTCATCCAAGACATGTAACAAATTACCTCTTTAAGTATACATCTGCCCTTTCAAACACATATCCATTCTGTTCAGCTCACTTTAAAAAATAATTCCTTTGTTCACCTCATCTACTCAACTTCAGTTGTGTCTTTCTAAGCATGTGACTGTACTACTTGCTGGTCTTCATTTACTTTGCTCTACTCCTTCAGACTGCTGTCTTTCTCCCCTTCCCTTCTTTCTCAGAACCGCCCCCTGCCCTAAGTGAGTCCCCTTTCTCCCTCTGCATTAGCTTCTTTTTTACAGCATCCTGTGATTGTCACTACATAGAATTAAAAACTCAGCATTATAGCTGCTTCTGTCTCTCCATTAGTCCCGATGCCCTGAGATCAGTGACGATGCCTTAGTCATATCTTTGTCCGTATCTAACTCGGGACCTGACGCACAGCAGCTTGTCCAATCACAGGCAAAATGTCCTATCCGTGCTTTCATATTTACTCCCTGCTCCCATCTGCCTGGTCCCTTTACTGCTCTACAAAAGGGACACGCTATTGACAATACTTCAGTTCCTCCTTCTGTAAAACTGCCCACTCCATATCACTCACCCAGCCATAGGGAATTCTCTCCCTTCAGCAGGGTTATATCCATCTCCTCGCAGCTGTTCTTGCTCTCTCAGACCCCTTTCTTCTCAAATCTCAAGGGACTAAGCATCAGGAATCTATAATTTAGCACTCAGTTTTACTGTCTGATGTGATGTGCTAGATATTTCATCTCCCTAATTAATTTCTGAGTTACAATAAAGCACAAATTACCTCAATCTAAACAATAATTTTCTAAGATCAGTATTTGAAAATGAACGAGCTGCTTAAAGATACTGAAGCTGCCCCGCTCTCACAATATTCTAGCATGTGATCTCTAGAATCCCTGTTTTAGCTAAGACTGAACTAAACAATCTCTACAGAATCCTATGAACTCCTGGTTGTGGAGATAATGCCCTAATACCACTTCAATTTCTCCATCCTCCTACGATAAAGCCTTTTATTATCACTTAAATATTACTGATTTATTCCAATAGCCACATACAAATGAATGTAAGCGGTTACTCCATATATGCAGATAACTTAGTTTCTTACTGACTAGTTTAATTGATGAAAACCAAACAAACACAAACATATATTTAATCCAAGACCTAAAATTATTCCTTAACTTCTCTGTAAGAATCACACATCTTCTCAACTCACTCACTATTATCAAACATGTATGTTTTTCATTTTTAAAAAGGAATGAGACATAGTAGAACCCAAGAATTAGATCTCTGTTCCACTTTAGTTCTTATTATCTGACTCTAGGCAAGTCACACCATTTTTTTGAATCTCAATTTCCTAATCTGCAAAATTAGAGAGTAACAATGAGCTAACTGTTCAACTGCCCTTATTATGTGTGAGCGTTGCAAATAATAATAATAAGGTTATATACATAAACACCAAGACATTTTACAGTATTATTCTTTTGTACCTTTGAAGCACAACCTGCCACAGAAAGTGATATATTTCTAAATCAGGCACGATCAATAACAAGAGTAAGTAGAAAAATTAAAAAGCTACAGAAACTAGGAAAAATCCCTAATTATAGCTATTCTAGCAATTAAACACTTTAATAAAATGTCATTATATTTCCATCTTAAACATTTTGCTTTACTTGTTCATGAGTGTGTAATAACGTTTGGATAGAGGTCCTATAAAATCAAAGTATAAGAGGATATCCTTTGTTGTTACTTCTGTTATTGTATCTGGGGTTTTTTTGGAACCTTCTGAGGTGTAAGTGAAGTTTGGAACCACTATTATACATATCACATTGATATGTTTTGAAAAAAATGCAACATGTGTATATCTTCTCTAATTTTACAATGTATTTTGATATTAGAATACAGCTTCTTAAATAAGGAAATATATAAAAATGAAGAGTACACGGATAATGGAGGAACATCATTTTAGAGTTGAGACAGAACACATCTACGAAGATGATAAACAAATTATGTGATGCCCTTCGAAATATGGACTTCCTCAAGGAGAGCAGGGAAATTTCAGATTCTTACTAGCCAGGATTATCTGAATTTTTAAACTTCTAGAGTGCTGATGCAGTTTAATGGAACTCTCTTCCAGATAATATACATTAACCTCTTACTTGAAAATAGTCCAAATCCAACTGAACACATTCCACCTTTTTCCATTAATCTATGTATTACTGAACTTTCATAACATAGTCAGGACTTTTCTTGTATAAAGCATTTAGAGCTCTAAATAGCATCGGTGTTTTGTTTTTGCTTTTGTTTTCGCTTTGCTTTGTTTTTGCTTTGTTTTGTTTTTGGCATGGGCAGGGTCCAGGAATCAAGTTCGGGTCTCTGGCATGGCAGGCGAAAACTCTGCCATGGAGCCAATGTCGCACTGCTCAGCATTGGTTTGTTTTTTGTTTTTTTGGTTTTTTCCAGCATTGGTTTTATTAAAAAAAAAATTGAAATATAGGATCGAACCTATTGCTTTCACAGAAGGCCCCTCTAATGCTGTATTCCTTCCTCCTTTCCAACTTCCACTCCCTACAGTTTCTTTTCTCCTTCCATCCCTTCCCTTCTCATCCAAAGTTGTAAAAGTTAGAAACTCCAATTTTTTTTACTATATAATGACATGATTTCTGGTCATATATAATGAAATATCTCTTCAATTTTTACATATCATATTTTTTGAAAGTAATTTGTTACATTTTATATCTCATTTTATTATGAACGACTCGGCTATTTTACACATTATACTTACCCTGGCTTTTTTTGTATCTTGACGTTTTGCGGTTTGTTTTTTCGGTTTAATTCATTCCCATTCTTGAACCATCTGAATTTGAGAGAGGAATATTCAGAACTGGTTTCACACCGCAGTACTAGTTTGGAGCCGGCAGCTGACTCCTGGCTTTTCATCTCTTTCAACCGGGGAGGTAAGGCTGAAAAAGAAAAGTAAGGAGAAAATTCTGGTCATAAAACAATCTTTCAAAGAGAAACATATTAATCTGGGGTAAGCCTAATCAAGACAAACCATTCCCAAAGGTTTTACTAATGGGGGGGATGGATCAGCTAAAATGGAATACAGCTTTGAGAAAAATACAATGTGCACAGAAAAAAGAAAGAACTTGGATTATACAATTAGTCTTTAAAAACGTATTCTCAATAATTACTTCCTCAATCTTTACATTCTCTGATACCATTAAAATTCCTGAACACTGGTCATGTCAAAGAATCAAGAGCTTCCGCTCAAGGAGATTATGCAACTAGACTGTTATTTTTAAAGCACTTTCACATCTAAAATCACCATTTATGTTCATGGCTGTTTTGTGAACAGGTAGAGCAAGCATCAAACCCACTTTTAAAATGGGGAAGTTTAATTTCAGAGATAAGTAAATCACAGATGGGTCTATGGTTACAAAATCTGTGGAAGGTTGAAGCCAGATGGGGTTAATTTAACTTTTCTATCATCAGAGGTAACCCAAAAAAAGCCAAAATAACTCACAAATAGTAACAATGGTCCCTTACTTGAAGACAGAAATTGTTTGGAGACATGGCTTGTCTTTGGACCTACGGATGCTATCACATGCATGATGAATGACCATTCCAAAAGGTGAACACATTTTTGTAAAATTATCAATGTGATTTACTTTAGCTCTTCTAAATCTTCTCAAGAGGAACTCAGAGCACCTAAATTAGGTATTAACTTGCAGAATACTTTAGATTAAGTACCAGTACACCAATATGCTATTCTTATTTTAAGTAAGACTGCTTAAACGAGTTTCTATTATCTACTGAAATATTTATAGATAAAATATTATAACATCCAAGATTTCCTTCAAAATAATACAGTGGTAGTGACTGGGGAGGTATAAAGATGAAACAGCCTTACCAAGATACTGATAATTATGGAAGTTGGACAATAGGTACACATGGCAGTTTGCTGTACAATTCTACATAGCACATCAATTTTTTCATAATAAAAATTTGTTTTAAAAATAAAAGCCTAGAAGAATGGGATTTTCTTCTGCATGCACAATTTCACCTAATCTATATCTCACAAAACCTGAGCTCTCAACAACTTGCTCTTAGCTTCCACTGTCTTAGTAAAGGCAACTATAGAGTCTTAAAACTTCATAGTTGAACTGCCCCAGTTCAAGAATTAGTAGGAGGCCCCAGAAAACAAACACAAGCAAATGAGACGGCATTTTTAGTGTTTCAGAGCGCCATTACTCACTGGGTGAGACAACCAAGATTCCCAGGACAGAAATCAAGAACCACATCAGACACAAATAGGGAATGGAGTGCCTTTGCTATTCAGAGTTGGTTTGTTTTTCTACAACTCAGTCCTTACAAGGTAAATTAAAAAACTGTCAAGAATGAAGGTATGAAGGTTTCAATAAATTATTTAAAAAAACTAATGAACATTGTGATTTCTTAGCATGGTCCTACAATTACATGTCCCCTTTTTCATTTATTGGGGGGATGGGAAATGAGGTAGGGTAGCAGACACTTAAAGCAGTAGAAACACTAGCAAGTTAGAAAATTTTTTCAGTTGTTCTTAGCCTTCGGTACCTGATGATTTTTGTCTGGTTTTCTTTCTCTTTTTTTTTTACATCTTGAAAATCCTGAACAGCTGTCAAAGGAGTCTTCTTTTAAAGAAGTGGTTCATGAATCTCCTTTATGGACGTTTTTAAAAGCAGACTAAATTCTCATCTTTTTGGAATAGCCATACATTTCTATTAATTCTTTAAGATTATTTTTAATTTTCAAGTCTGCTGAAGGGTTTTAAAGAAACAAGTTTGTTGGGGCTAAAAGGCAACAAATTGGTCAACATATAATAAGAAAAATAAATTGCCTTGTTATTTTATGTAAAGGCTAAATAACTAGTTTAAAAGTTTTTATTTTCACTGAATCTTACTTTTAACTTGACACACAACCAAAACTCTCAAGGTTCATTTATTTGTCCTAAAATAAATACAGATATCCTTAACTCTCAGGAAACATCATGTTTCCTTATCCATCCCTCCACATATTTGCTTATCAGTATATTCTGAACATAAATCTACTAGATTTCATTTTCTCTAGTTTGTATAAACCATTTATCATGAAATCAGTTTGCTTCTCTTTTTTCTCCCTTTTCTCTCATTTCCTCCCCCTCTCTCTCCCTCTCATTTTCTGTCTCTCCATCACCTCTTCTTCCCATCCCCTCTCCCTCTTTATCTATTTTTTATTTATTTATTGAGTCTTGATTCCAAACATAAGGAAACAATCAGACAAATCCAAACTGAGGGACATTCTACAAAACAACTGATCCTGGCTTTAAAAATGCCCCTACCATGAATGACAAAAGAAGACTTTGAAAACTGTTCTGGGTTAAAAGAGCGCAAAAGACACAAAATAGATCCTCCTTTGGAGGGTGGGGTGGGGAGTGGAAAGCAGCTGTAAAGAACACAATTGGGATTACTGCAAATATCTGGATAAGGGCATTGTATCAAAATTAAATTTCTCAAGCATGATAAATGCACTGTGGGTAGGCAGCAAATGTCCTTACTTTGAGGAGATAGCTGCTGAAGTATTTAGTTGATTCAGTTAAATAAAGAAACACACACATACATAAACAGACCAACACACTTAGAGTGAAAGCACACAGACAGAGAAAGGAGAAAAAAAGGAGTCTGGGTTTCTTTTTTCCTTCCTACCTTCCTCTTTTGACCTTTCTTTCATGAAAAAAAAAATGACTTGATTTTCATTAAGTACTTTTGGTACTGCACTGAAATCCTCATATGGTTCAACCTCAGAACCACGATTTTGGGACTCCAATCCTAATAGGTTCTTTGATGGGAGGATACCAAAAGTTCCCCTGGCAGGTCAACATCTGTTTCCTTTGGAGTTCAGATGCAAAGATCAACGCATAATCCCTCACCTTTAAGAGATAGTCTGTGATTGATGAGGCAGAGACTTTGAAATATAAGGTCCATCATAGCTCAATGACCTACTTCTTAAGCAAACAATGATGCACAGGTACTTCCTGATGTTTGGGGTTTAGATATATTTCTACTGACTAATCTGAATTTCTCTTTGCACATAGTTCCAAGTCTATCAGAAGTAGCAAAGCTCCCAGCTACTCTCCATTTGCATCCCTTTAAGTCTACTTGTAATAATGTCCCTGCTATGTCCTTCAGGGGTAACCATCTATGATATGAGGATATCCTGCTTTTCAGAGAACAGCACTTTTAAGGAGTTAACTCCAAATCCTGCATAATA
Source organism: Tamandua tetradactyla (assembly GCF_023851605.1). Lineage (NCBI taxonomy): Eukaryota > Metazoa > Chordata > Mammalia > Pilosa > Myrmecophagidae > Tamandua > Tamandua tetradactyla. The sequence continues at coordinate 10,837,231 of NC_135352.1, forward strand.
GGACTGGGGAAACAAATTTGTACACCTCCACCAGAACCACACAATTGCATCCTTAGCCTACTGTACTTGGCTGTCGGTGGTACCTTATTTAATAGTGCCATATGTCCTTCACTCCCAAATGCACATCTCCAGTAGACTTGGCGACAACATAAATTCTTCTTTTTTCTTCCCATGTAACCGCACTACTAGAAAAGCTCTAGCTATTCCACAGATGCTTGGCAACAGTGCAAACTAATATTTGAGCCCATGTACTTTTTTTTCCTTTTATTTTGCTGTCCATAAGGACACAATTTTCTGTAGCGTAAATTTGTTAGGGCTTATAAAATAAAAACTATATGTATGTTTCTCAGGCATTTACCCAGTTTAATAATAGTAAATTACCTCATTTATTTAATTGAAAAAATATCTAACCTTTCCAGCCTTATGAAATACTTTCTAATACTCATATATAACTTTAAGACCAAGAGTAGTTCTTCAACTTGGGGTCAATATTTTTTATTTTTTATTTTTTGCATGGTCAGGCACCGGGAATCGAACCCGGGTCCTCTGGCATCACAGGTAGGCATTCCTGTCTGCTGAGCCACCGTGGCCCGCCCTGGTCAATATTTTTAACTGAGTACTTGGATTCTAAGTCTCTGCAAAAAAAAAAAAAAGCACTTGCCTTTCAATTATTGTCCAAGAGTAAACGATCTGTTAATTTTAAATTGTTTGAAGGCAAAATCTAATTCTAAGATAACACTTCCAATATTAGAGATGTTCTGAGAATTTCTGGCATGCTTTCATTTTAATTGGTCTACCACAGTTCACAATTTTGCTTTCAATGTGTTTCTAAAGAGGTGGTTGTTCCACACCCTGAAAAAATTTAAGGATAGAGCAACCTTTAAGCAGTCTCTGCCTAAATTTATTTCAAACTCATTTGAATAGTAGTTTTTAGGCATTAATATGAATGCATCTTCATCCTTAGAAATGCATCAACAGAAAGTAAAGTGCAAAGAACAATCTTTTAAAATAGAAACTTGAAAACTTTCAGAACAATGCCACGTAATTTAATACTTCTTTTTACAGGTTTTAAGTGTTTTAAAGGGCTTTAAAACATCACAAATATACTCTTTCCACTCCAATTCAAAGCAAGCTGGCATACCAAAAAAGTCTGTCTTTGCACTTCTATTTTTAATAGTTGATATACCTCACAATGACTAATCCAGAAACAATTCTTTTACATTCTGACCCACTCAAAAACTTCAGACAATAGGTTCATATATTCCAATAATTTAACATGTGAATAAAGATTCATGTAAAAGTGAAACAAATTTGTAAAATAGAAGTATTAAATCCGAGTTACTGAATGGCAAGCCTCTTGTTTTAAACTTGCATTCTGTACTTATTTTTCAAATATATTCAGTATTGCTATATCAAATAAGATCAGGAAACCAATTTTAGCATAAGTATGCTGTAGAGATATGCTGATAACATCTGACAATAGATAAGCTGTTATTTCTGTTCTTTGAAGCATCTGGCAATGCAAAGTTAGTTCATAGCATTATTCTCTGTGCTTGGCAGCGCAGTTAATCTGCAGAACCTTGACACACTGAACAAATTAAACAGGAAACCTGCAAAATATTATCAAATTACCGTGAGCTTTCAGCTGGGATCCTAGTGAAGCCGTCCCCTTTACAGACCTTTAAAAAGCCTGCCATCACACATGTGCAGAAATCAGGGAAAACTGGCAACTGACAATCATGCTAATTATTGAAAGCCACATAAATATCATTGAGCAATCTTCTATGCGGAAGGATGCCTTTTTTATAGTCATTTTAGAGGTAAATCAATTACTGAAGAAAGCGTCCAAAACTCCTTCATCCATCATATTTTCCATCATTGCACCATTCCACAGAGAAGATCATGGTCATTTGAACAAACTGACTAAAGTTTGTCCTTTGCTATATAATCTCTTCTTGCACCCACAAATTTAGCTATAAAAAAGGAAAATCATCAAAAAAAACTTAAAAACAGGAAAATTATCAGCTTAAAACATATAAATATAGCTATTTAATGGCAGCACATTTTAGTGGCAATGGCATTCTAGGTTTTAATCCCCTGCTACTGATGCAGTGGGTGATCTGGAGTTACGTCAGCAATCATCCCACATGGTCACCAATTGTTCCCACACGTGATGCCTTTGTGCTGACACTGCCCCATTCTCCATCCGAAGCATCCTTCGTGTAGACGGTTCCCGAATCAGGTTAACTAGAAAGCTAAAATGAGAATGATCCCTGCATTTACTAAGGATAGTTTGAGAATGACATAAAGCAAGGGGGCTACTTCATGCTATAAAACTAAACATTTCATTACAAAATAAGCACACACTGATTACATATCATTAGCAGCAAAGGAAGCCTAACCAGTAAATACACTGAAAATATGCTTTGTAGCAGGGTCAAGATAGCTAGACCTGGGAAAAAATATTTTAGCCATTTCACATCCAACCCATTACACAAGCACAAGGATGTGTATGTGTATTCTGAATAACCCTTTATGAATCTTAGACAAAATTATATGCTATACAACAATATATAATTATACAGCATTACAAATATAATTTAGGGCAATATTTCAGCATTTTACTTCTAATATTCATCATGGTGGTGTCTCCCTAGCCGACGTTAGCTTCTTACTGGTGTCAGCTTTGATTTTCCAATGTAACAGTTTCTGTTGGTGAGGATTTTTAAACACGGGTGTCCTGAAAGCATCCCTTCTCACAGTTAACTGTTACAATTTCTCTGAAACAGTATGATTCGTTCGGATGCTCTATTTTCGTGTTTCAGCCACAATCAGCCCAGTCAGGGACTGTGCTTATTCTGAGGCCGAAGAGAATGACAAAGCACATTTTACAACTGATTATCACACCCAAGAGGCTGCATTTAAAACGCACCTGTACAAAAAGAGGGCCACTTAGAGAATCTGTCCTGCAGTACCGAATCAAAGGAGGGGGAAAGTACATCAATGATAGGTTCCCTCAGCCTTCTTGGGAGGGTTAGGCTGCTGTGGCTGTTATCATCAGTGTGTCATTTTGATTGCCACTGTCATCCAATATCCCCATTTCTAAATTCAATGGACAGAAGATACAGAAGATCCCAAGGTCTAGCACCAAGCAGGACCTCAAACATCCCCTGAAAGAATAACTACGAGGAAGGATCTGGAAGGCACTGATAAAATAAAGAGACTCAAGTGCAAAAACTATAGCAGAGACTAAACCTATCGTCTCAAAGGCTGTCTCTAGTAACTTCCATTTTTAAATTTTCTCCTATATTTCTCTTGTCTGATTATCACCACTTCAGAGACGATGCTAAAGTGCTCTCTACTTGGACCCTACCCCAGCTAAGACTCCTACCATCTCAGTCACGTCATCCTGTCTCATTTACTCCATCTAAGGTCAAAGTCTACCCATCATGGCCCCTTGTCTTCATCTCATCAAGAGAAGCATGCACGTTTTAACTTTAACTCCTCAGCCTTCAAATCACAGTATCTCTTCTCTATTAACTGACTCCAGAGTGCAGGATTTTAGTTTAATTCCTTAACTGTTAAGTGTGCTCTTTTAACTTCTATTCTTATCATTACACATCACCCAATTTGCCATTTGTGCCAAATTCCTTTTCCTGCGCATCAGTTCTTGCATGCATTTTGGGTTATGGGGATAAAACGATTATTTCCATTTTACAGGTGAGGACATGGAAGGTTGGACAGGTTAAGGAACCTGCTTAATGCCATGAGGCTCATAAGCTGTAGGACGTGGATTTAAACCCAGGTCTTTTGCACTGTGATGACTCGAGACAATCTGAGGGAGAGGCAGGTAACACGGAGGGGGACTGTAGACTAAGCATTTAGCAGAGAGAGCATCAGTCTATTCATAGCCATGGTTGTGACATTTTTCTTATGATGAGCTAAATAAATCAGAGCACCTCTCCATGAATATATGCAAGAGATTTAAGCACTAAAATCTATAAGGGAAAAATAAATGTAAATTTATCAGGTAAGAAATTTTCCACCCTGAAAACTAATACTATGCATGTTTAAGTTAGCAATTTTGCTTTTCTATACAATTCTGTAGTTCTTTGCTCAGTATGCCATAGACAAGGGGCTCAACATAAAATCACAAACTACTTTGAAATATTTGTGCCAAAGCCTATGAGATGAAGCTATAATGAGAACATCTTAATACTTTCAACAGTGAACTTCTTTACAGTAATTGTAGCTGACTCTTATTGAGCACCTACTATATGCCAGGCATTTTTCTAAGAACTTTATGTTTTATATATATATAACATATCTATAACAACTCCAGGAGCTATGTATTACTACCATTATTCTCATTTTACAGATGAAGAAAGAGGAATACATTGTGGAGTCAATATCAAGACCCAAGAAATCAGACCCCACAATCTTTGCTCTCAACCACTTGGTAATAAAACTAAACTCTTCACTATACTGTGTATGTTTTAGTTTAACTGTACGAAAGATTTAATTTATTGATATACCTATAATGACCACATTTCCCACACAAAACCTGAGATACACCATGAGCGATCATTTCTCACTACAAAAAAAAAAGTCTGGAAGAGAAATTTAATATGCAAAACTGAGGAATTTTCTAAGCCACTTTGATGATTTATGGTGAATTAAAATGAGGCAGAATACTAAAATGGGTACTATAACAATTTTTTCGAGCCGTGTGGTTGTGTATCCATCATATGCTAAAATGCCACAAGGGTGAATGGTGCTGTTATCTCACCCATGTTCATTGCGATGTGATAGTCCCCAAGTGAGGATATAGCGACAAAAGTGTCTCAACAGATTAATGTTGCTCTTTCAAGGTGTAAAGGCAATACACTGTGACGATGAATACTGGAGTAGATAATGGCACAGCTGGCAGCAGTTTTAAGGTATGTGTTCAACGTGCCTGCCTAATTAACCCTGTCACCACAGATGCCTCCATTTATCCAAACATCTCACTCATGGACCCAAAGATGACATCCAGCAAGCTTCACTGAAGTCCATCAATGCAGAGAGTTAAAATGCATCTGGGAGGTGTATGGGTGGTTCAGTGATAGAATGCTCGCCCTCCATGCGGGAGACCAGGGTTTGATTTCCAGACCATGCATCCACCCCTTCACCCCGCAGGAAAAAAATAGGGGAAAAAAAATGGAGCCAGTACAATTTTGTCTAACTGATGTGTAGAAAATGTCACATCATTAATTTATAAATTTGATCTTTTCTTTTATCAAAAAACCTGCCATATTTGTCTCCAATATGTCAACTGAACAGAGAAACTGAGAATTACCTAGTTGATACATATTTTTAATTGCAACGCTTTTTGTTCTTATTTGTTTATTGCTTAAGTACATTTAGCACATCAAGATGCCCTTGATAGGTTAATAATTTTCCTTTATGATTCTTAGTTCTTTGGTGAAATTGTTTACAATCATTTTTCTAACTAACATAACTAAAATTCTCCCTTTTCATTTGAAAGAAATAAATTATTTAGATGTCCTAAACTGGATAAAATTTCCAATTAAGTTAATACTTAAATGCGGTTCATTTTAAATTATGACAGTTGAGTAAAAACTTTTAAGCAATGCACATAAATGAACTCTGAAGTTTCTAAATGATTTATGGGCTATTGGCTTGCCATGATCAGAAATATAAAAGGTTTTTTATCACACGGCCATTTAAAAATCATTACTTCTTTGTGAAGAAGAATAAATTTTAGTAGAGTTAATCACGAAATAAATGTGTCCTTCTAGAACCTCTAAAATCTGTATCTTTGTTATTTAGGCAGGTCTCCTTTTCAAGTTGTTGTAGCTTTCTGATTTTTCTTTTTTGTCTACAGATAACTTAGTAAATGGAACTGATTACCAAAATGTACACCCCAGCAATGAAAGGAGACTTCTTTATTCATTGAGGCCTGCCAGATCAAATTTAAATTTTGCTCTACTCTGCTTATTAAAGTTTTAAATAACCAATCTCACATCCCTTCTTCAGTAGGACCCAATTTTGATTCTAAAAATCTTTAAAGGATCTTCAAATCCTTGCAGCTTTTTGCAGTATTAAGCAGATTTACAGCTGATTCCTTATCACTTTGCTGCTATCCCACAGGAAAGACTACAGAAGGCAAGCTTCTTATCTGAGCATTCACGGTGTCATAGATTTATTGAAGTGGTGGGAAATATCAAGAATCAAACTAAAGAGACTCTTCCTGGTAAGAATACATGTTACAGCATCGATCATCTAAAACAATCTAATTTTGTAACATATAACGAAACTACAAGGCTGTTAGATGTTCCTGCACAGCCCATACAAAAGCTAAGCTGTATGACTGAAGTCAATATAGTCTGGTTTCAGACAAAAAGCACGAAAAGAAATCACAGTTGGAAAGAACTGAATTTGTAGTTTTCCTTATTTTACATGAAAAATAAATTCATTAAAGTTTCTCTTGGAAATGAAAGTAGACGGCTTCCCATACATTCTGAGATAATCCACTCATTCCTAAAGACTGTAATATAGTTTTCTCAGCACAAAAATTCACAAAAATAACCCAAAAGAAGGCTAAATGGAGCTTACTTTAGCCTGTCAACATGTAGCTTCATTTCCTCCATCTAGATGCTGGCATTTCACTAGAAATATCTTGTTTTATTTAATTTAGAAAGAAGCTTAATTAGATTCTTTGCTAACAGTTTATAAGTCCATGAATTTATATATATAAATATATTTTATATAAAATATAAATATAAATATAAAATAAATATATATATATATATATATATATATATATATATATATTTTTTTTTTTTTTTTTTTTGCATGGGCAGGGACTGGGCACTGGGAACCGAACCCGGGTCTCCGGCATGGCAGGCGAGAATTCTGCCTGCTGAGCCACCATGGCCCACCCTATATTCCATGAATTTAAATCATTAAACTCTACACATAGCATTCTGCTCTCCTGCCCCAGGCTTTTGATAGTCTGTCCATATATTAAGCAGAAGAATCATAAGTCAAATTTGTGGGCTTCCCTTCTTGCTAGGTAGGACTAAGCAGTTACAGGGGTTGACCTCAGCAGCTGTGTATATAAAAAGGGGGGGAGTAGCAACTGCTTTACCTATTACACATAGTTGTGAAAATATGGTAATAAAAGCTCTTTGCAGGGCAGTGGGACACTGGCTCAGTGGCAGAATTCTTGTCTGCCATGCTGGAGACTCGGGTTTGTTTCCTGATGCCTCCCCATGCAAAAAAGAAAAAGAAAAAAAAACTCTACTTGCAAAAACTATTAGTTATTATTATCTGACTTCCTGTTTAATATTGATTGGATTGTCATTATCTAGATATCATCCATAAAGTCAGAAAATATTATATAGTATAATTATAATATTATATAACTATATAAACTAAGATATTATAAATTATATAAACCAAATGGCACAAAATCACATAATTAACACCTGAAAACTCACATATAGATTGGGCCTTTCCTCACGATGAAAAAAAAAAAAGTGGCTGGAAACTACCATGAAAGTTCACTAAAATGTTCAAAGGGAAGAGTAGGCAGTGTAAAGGAATAGATGACCCATCATAGTGTCGTGAAGACTGATAAAAGGATGGCCAGGACAGGAAAGAAATGGGTCTTTGAAGCAATGAAAGGTTGCAAGCATAAAAAGCATTCTTTCATTACAAAACACTGCAATTCCTGAAAAACCCCTGAATCATGAAGGAAGTGGTTTTAGAATGACACACACACACAAAAAGTTTTACAGAGTAAGAGTAACTTGGAAACTACTTATCGTAGAAGACCATACGGGAAAATAACGCAGGAAACAGCATGTAGGAGAGAAGCATAGACTTTCATGCTAGGCAGAACCAGGTCCCAATTCCAACTTTCTCAACTAAAGCTCTGTGCTTGACTAAATCATTGGTCCTTTGTGAGTCTCAGTCTTCTCATCTGCAAGGTGAGTTTGTTTCACACAGGATGAGTGAGAGCATCAATATACTGTTCATGTACTATGAAGAGGATGCTGGTAGGCATCCAGTAAGTATTAAATCATTAAGAGTTATTTTTAAAGGTAGATTCAAATGAATTTAATTAATCATGAATAGAACCAAACACATATGTAATTATGGAGGTTAACATATGGAGAGTTCACAGTTAGATATTAAAAACACCTTCAGAAAATGCACTTTTCACCATCAGTGACCTACACTGGGCTGACCCAGAATAGCTTTTCTTATATGACTACTATGTAGGCTACTGTTTATAAAGCATTTCCACATACTCCATACATATCTCATTTCAGCACCAAAAGTGTGCACAGGATAATAAAATCCAGAGAGTCTGTAGCTTAGTTAATAGTATTGTACTTCTTAGTTTTGATTACTAAATTAAGGTTATATGATCTTAAGAGAATTCTGGGAAGGGCATAGGGGATGTCTTTGTCGTATCTTTGCAACTCTTCCATAAATCAAGTTATTTCCTCCCCTCAATATATCTACTCAAAATGACAAGGCCAGCTTATTAATCTGTGGAACAGGACTAAGTGTACTTCTTTTCCGTGCTCCCGTTAAACCATTACTTTTCTATTTAGCACAATGCATTTTAATGATCTTTATAGGTGCTTGTTTCACCTGAGAGAGAAGGTTCCTGGAAGTTAGGGGCATCTTTCTTTTCATTCATTTTTTAGCCTAGTAACCAGCACAAGGACGATAATTCCCACTCAAAGAACAAATTGAGTCATTTAACACGTGTCTCAACTATCCGGGTGAAATGAGCCACACGTTTCTCTTTAATGCACAGGATCTACGTAAAAACACATCGAATGCATCACGTTATCATTTCCTTTCTTTCTCATACAACATCCATACACTATACAATCTAGTTCTTAGTCAAGCTCATTAGAATATTCTATATTAAAAAAGACCATCTTTTGGTGTCCAACTAGTATCCAGATTCTAGTTCTTTTACACAGATAATTGCTTTCATTCTCTTAGATATTCCTCCATTTCCATTTACTCAACAAATATTATTACATGTCCATTTCAGACTTGACAACCACTGTTTCAAGCACTGAGATACGTACATGAATAAGACAAACAAGATCCCAGCTCCTCTGGAGCTTACATTCTTAGAATGGGGATGGGGAGAGAAGAAGGGCTTATTAACCAATTGGATTATAATATGATTTATGAAATAAATTCTTATCAGTGCAATCTGAGAGAACCAAAAATTAAGGTAGTTACATCTTTGCCACTTAGTCATTCAGTAAAGCCTTTTCTATTTAAATTGAGACTTTGAGATTATCACTAAAATCTATTTTTTAATATTTTGTTGTTTTTTTGTATTTTTATCACTAAAATCTAACTAGTATACCAACTAACTAGCATTAATTAGTTGAATATTGTTCAATTGGTAGTATGTCATTTTGAAGGTTTTATCCATGTTAATAAATTAAATGCCTTACTAAAAACAGTTACTTATCAGTTGGTTTTTGCATAAATTGTATCCTCAATAGTTCATGACAAGTTTTCTTATACTTTTTAACACTTTAGGGCTAAATATGCATAGTGCTTTAAGTATATCAAACCACTATAGTGGCTAAAAGCCTGAGTCACACAGATTTGCATGCAAGTCCTACCCTGCCATATACTATTTGTGCAACTTTGAACAAATTCAAATTCTACAGGCCTCAGATTCCTCAAATGTAAAAATGCAGATTATAATAGAACCTATCTCCTGGTAAGATGACCAGATAATGCTAGTGAAGCACTTAATAATCGGTTTGCACCACATTATAAGTACTGGACAAATGCGGGTTTCCTGATACATTCATTAGTTTATGAGGCTTTCCCAAATAACATAACGTTTCTGAAGTAATTTCCCATTTAGAGCTAATGAAAAGATATTCATCCCTACATAGGAGTTCTACAGTACAGTGACTCCCCACAATGTTCAAGCCCCAATGCTGGGACATGTGGGTATGCTGGTTTACGTGACCAAGGGGACCTGCAGATGTGATTCAAGGTTAAGGACCCTGAGTTGGGGAGGTGATGCCGGATTATCCAGGTGGGTCAGGCTAATTCCATGAGTCCTTAAAAGCAGCTAATCTTTCCCTGCTATAGTCACTTAGAGAAAAATGGTCAAAGGCACAAACGTGCTGGTGTTGAAGCTGAAGTAAAGTGAGCCCTGAGCCAAGAAATTCAAGCAGCCTCTAGAAGGTGGAAAAGGCAAGGAAATGGATGTTCCCCTAGAGACTCCAGAAGGGAATGCAACCATGCCGACACTTTGATCATAGTCGGGTGGGACCAGTGTGAGAATTCTAACCTGTAGAAATGTCAGAAAATAAAGTTGTGTGTTTTCAGCTTCTTTGCTTGTGGTGATTTGTTACAACAGCAGTAGAAAACTAATACAATTCCTAAAGAGAAATCAATTGCCTTGATTTTTAAATAGTAATAACTATGGAATTCTTATCTCATGAAATATTTATAGGACCCTAGTGTATAAAAGTAGATAAATCACTTCACTTTTCATACACTCCCACTCAGGGTCCACAGAAAGCCACACGCCAAACATACCACACGTCCTGAAGAAAGAAATTAGAAATCATTTGAAAGAACTCAGAAACTCCAGTTCTTTAGGATCAGGGACTGATCCTACAGAGTTGTAATCCAGACAACAATTGTCTCTCACTGGCTTCAGTTTCTTGCTCATAAAATGAAGAGATCAGATCATTTCAGTGTTTGTCGAGCTCTAAAATTTTCCATCACATTCAAGATACCTCAAGACTGAGATCCAAATATTGGTAGGCACATGCATACTTTATCAGTTAACAGAGGAAAATAAATTATTTTTCTAGTGACATTGCTTACTCAATAATTTGCTTCTTGGTTTTTTAAGCATAATTTTTTAATAAACAGAAAAATTTAAACAAAATCCTCAAAGCAATACTTTACAGGTTAACATTACATTCACCTCTACATAGATATCTGATGAAATCCATCACTTGGGAATCATACAATTTTGTTCTGTGATATATTTTCTGTTTAAACTATATTTCGAAAGAAAGCTATTTCTTGAATAACTTTGGTATACCTCAAATACCTTACACAACACAAGGAAAAATTGTGGAGTGGGACCAAAAGTGTGCAGCAAATCTGTTGAACAACGTACAGGGGAAAAATCATCCTGAAAGTAATATGACACATAAGATAAAAATCCTAGCTTATATCAAGCTTCTATACAGATCAGGGAGGCCATTCTAAACTAACTGTAGTGTCATCACCCCTTAAAAAAAATCCATCAGCGATGTGGTGGACTATTTTGATTTGAGCCTTAGAAAGTACCTGCTGAGAACTCAAATTTTAAGAACTTTACCAGGATGGTGACAAAAAGAAAAGATGGATGATACAAAACTTCTACTGTGATTCTACTATTGCATGTGTTGCTAGTATTAATTGTGTCCTAAGTAGGGGTATGATATCAGTTTCAGAAGTTCTCTGGTTTCATGCATTTTGTTTCCCCAGCACATTAATGATTTTAAGCAAAAAGGGGACACGTTATTTCATGATGAAAAAAAAAGTCTTAGTAATGCATGAAGATCTCATTTAAAAAAAAGAACAAACAAACCAATAATCCTATCAGTGCTTTCCTAACTGCAAGTGGTAGCTGGTTTACTGATTTCAAGAACCACTTCCACTATATGATACCATCTAGAGAAACTGATAGTACAGATGGAGAAGGTGCAAAGATATTTCCTCATTCCTATAAGAAGTGCTATAATGGTGTAATGTACCAGTTAAAAAAATCCATGAACAATTAATATGATTTCTGCTAAAAGAGAATGTCTGCAAGGACCAAACTCTATAAATAACAAGCACCATCAGCAAGGCTTAAGGATACAAAGACCCAGATAAGTTGTTGGGAGCAAACACCATTTGACCTGTAGTTGTGCTACCGATTTTTATTAGGATTATAATTAATGGTGTACTTCAGTTACAGTTCCATAAATTTGAGTTCTCTTCCCCTAATCTGACTTTTCTCAAAAGGCTTGTCATTTTTAGTGTATGATTTTGCAAAATTAGTAGTTGTTTCCATGAATGCAAACATGGAGTTATAGCAGAAATGCCTATGTAAGACAGGGATCTGTCAATAGGTCTGGAGATCTCCTCTCCCAGGCCAGAGGTTCTGAAGTCTTGCTGGACATAAAAGTCACTATGGAAAGTTTACCAAAAATGAAATATTCATGGGCCACATCATCAGATTCTGATCCAGTAGGATCTTTTAAAGAAAGACCTAAGTGTCTTCTTTTTCAGATTCTGATATAGGGGACCTGGGCACAAAATTTTCAGAAATATGACACTGTCCTGGGGGCCGATCTCTCCCCAAGTTACACAACACTTACAGAGTTAATGTCCACTCCACGAAGTCCTCCCAGTAAAGATGTTTATGTAGTGCCCAAAATTTATTGTCCAAGATAAATTAATGAGAAATAAGGCTTAATTTCTCTTCTGGAGAAATGAAGAATCTTGTAGAAATGGTCAAATACAAATTACGATTCTTATGAGAAGTTTCAAATGGGTAGCATGTATCAAGTATTGGGAAGCCCTGTATTTTGAATCATTTTAGCTTGTATGTAGAAAAATCCTTGATTGAAACCTATTCTCATTGTACATTTGGTAAATGTGACGTTGCTAAGAGTTATTTCAACTTTACTTTTATTTGTGTAGGAGACTAGAATAAAGTGCCTACAAATATTTGGTTTGTAACAGCACATGCACAGAGAGTATGGAAGCAATAAAAATATGGTGATGAACAGATAATTTTAATAATGGGAAAAGTAGTGAGCAACTAGCACTTATAACCCAGCCTGTAGTCCACTGTCTAGAACCAGAAAAGTCCTAGAATTGTCCAAGAGTGTAAATCACAAGCCTACACTTCTGACAGTCTTAACAAACACTAGATGGTTCTACTGACAAATGATGACAAAAGGGATTAAGAGAGACTAATGTTTTCTAATCCTTATTAGATTATAGAAGAAAATCAACGTGTTTCCTAATGGTCTGCGTTACATATAAGACTCCATTGCTTGGCACCAAATCCTACCTTAAGTATGCTTCTGCTTAATTAGGTATAAAGACCAGACTACATCCCCTCAAATCCAAGAAAACAGTTAACTAGGAGCCAGTGCTAGGTTTACAAAAAAAAAAAAAAAAAAAACTAAAAAAAATAACAAAACAAAACAAAAATATATGAGGAGAGCAAATAAGGAAAAAAAGAATCAAGTACTCCAAAAATATTCCCTTAGCTAGGCACCAGCAACCATCTTTGCATATTATGAGAAGCAGACTAATTTCTACGTAGAGGAAGAAATGAGAAAGAATTCAACAGCTCTAAATTTGCACTTTGCATAAAGTTAGTATATTCTAGTCTTCTGATTTGAACGAGTAGATCTAGAAACAAAAGTTAGGAACTATAAAAAGTTTAAGAACTACTCATTCCCAAACCTCACTTACCTTTCATTAGGACTTTCATTCCCTATTTCAGAGTCACCATTCAATCTTTAAAAGACTACTATCTCTTAACTCTTCTCTCTTTATACTTGATACATTCACACTCACGAATATATTGGTATTCTGACCAAGATATATTCTCTGAGATCCAGACCTTGTTACTCATCTCAAAAATGATAAAAATGAGGGTACAAGGGTAGTCCAGTCGTAGAAATCTCGCCCGCTGAGCAGAAGACCCAGGTTTGATTCCCAACCCAGGCATTTCCTGCCCCCTCTAAAAAAAATTCAACAAATGCTGCTGCAATAACAGAATAGCGATATGGAAAAAACATGAAATGTGACCCCCACCATATATCATATAAAAAAATGATACAAACATTCATTCAATTGAACAAATCTAAAATTTTTCTTTCTCATCTACTCATAACCCATTCCCAGTTGACAACAAAACTTAGTCAATCTGACTCTTTTCCACCCCCCATTCCCATCCCCAAACCTTCCAGGAAAGAAAGTTTGTAGTATTAAGCAATAAGCAGAGCCAATGAACTAATAATTAGTCAACTACAAAACAACCACAAAATTAGGGAAGAGGGGAAAGAAGAAGTAGGCTAACCACAAGGGCAATTTAACATAAGCTAAGCTAAACCATGAATCCTAGGAAGGTTAGGGTGGGGCAGTAGCGGGAAAAGAATCATACGTCATGGAGGATGTACAACCCAGATATGGTGTTGGCCTTAGCAACTGCTATGACACTAAGCAAAAATGAATTTTGAAAGCTGGGCAGGACCGAAGCTAGAGTTGGGAAAAGGAGTATTCCTGAAGAGCAAGGAAGGGAGTGTGTTCGGCTTCAGAATTGTATAAGATTTGCTTCTGTTCCCTAGCCAATCGGTTTTCCCTAAGATTATAGAACTCTGCCCTTAAGGTTGGGGTATATTTGGTTCTGTCACAAACTTGGCATTTGAAAAGGATTAAGAGCTCAGCAATTTTGGGTATAGACGTGGGAGAGGGAGATGGCAGACTTGCAGTGCAAACCATCTGAAATAAACATTATGCAGGCTAAAGCAGTGAACTATGAAATGTGGAATTTATTAGACCTATGTTTAGATGTTTATCTAAGGCAATTTGAAGACCTAATAAAAACACTAAGAACACAGATTCTTACTGAAAAGATATAAGTAGCTGCAGAACATAAGCAATGCCAGGTAAAGACAAATGAAAGAAATATTACCTTAGAAAATAGCAAAGACAGAGCTTTTGCAGCAAGAAATTGAGATGACAATAAATCTCCAAGTGATATTATTAAAAAAAAAAAGGGTCAGCAAAATATAGCCTGTGAGTCACATTTTGTTGTAATTGCCAACTGTTTTTGTAAATAAAGTTTTATTGGAACACATCCATACTTATGACTGCACATTGCTTATGGTTGCTTTCACACTACAACTATAGTGGACAGTAGGTACAACAGAGATTGTGTGGTCTGCAAGTGTAAAAAATTTACTTGTGTGGCCCTTTACAGTTTGTCCTGCTGGAGCATCAATGAGTTATCACAGAGCACCTATAAAATTGTATCTAGCAATTAGAGTTGACTGGTTTCATAAAGGCAGAATGCAAAACGGGAAAAATTCACGTCAGAGCTACATTTTGAGGTCCAAGAATGAACTGGGCATATAGAGTGGAATGTCAAAAGTTTATCTGTGAATGCTAAAAGAACTAGATCCCCGTCCAGATAAGCAGAGGGGCACCACACTCTGCTTATGATAAATGTTTGCATTTACCATATTTCGGCAAAAAAAAAATTGTTTGACAGTGGAGGTGGGCTATACAGATCAGAAAAGGATGGTGGGGAAATCAGTATCAAACTAAAAATAAATATATGCCATGAATTTTATGAATTAATAATATTGTATTTGGTATATACAATTTTATTTGATGACTTCCTACCTGGAAAAACAGGAAGACTGATTCACCCAAACTGACTGATAGACACTCAAGTAGTAGTTGAGAATTATTATCACAGAGACGACGATAGGAACCCTACGGAATATGACGATCATGGAATTGTCTTACTCAATGGACTGTGAACTCCATCAACTTAACAGAGGGAAATTCTAATGTTATTTTATTAGCACTTTATAAATGTGCCCATTCTGTTTAAATTTGAGAGGTTACAGCATTGCTGTTATGGGTTAAATCGTGTCCTCCGAAAAAGATACACTCAAGTCCTAACTTCTCATACTGCAAATGTGATCTTATTTGGAAATAGGTCTTCGAGGATGTTAATAGCTAAGGTAAGGCCAAATTGCACTGGAGGAGCCCTAATCCAATATGACCGGTATCCTTATAAGAAGAAGAAATTTGTACACAGAGGCAGAGTGAGACAGGGGAGAGACAGAGGAGAAGGCTGTGTGATGACTGAGGCAGACAAGGAAGCTGAAGGATTTCTGGAAAACCTCCAGAAGCTAGGAAGAAGCAAGGATGGATCGTCCCCAACAGATTCCAGATTTCTGGCTTCCAGAACTATGAGACAATAAATCTCTGGTGTTAATCCATCTGGCTTATGATACTTTATCACGGCAGCCCCAGGACATTGTGATGTGCCCCTTATTGACTGTCCGTGATGTTCAGCTTCAGTAGAATTGACTGGGCTAAGAGATAAAAGTTGAGTCGGAATGGTATGTTGATGTTAAACAGGAACTACAGTGGGATTGGAATCCTTGACAATGAATTAATAGTCTAGAAAGAATAGAGTTTTGGTAAATAGTAACAATATTAGGAGACTCTAAAGTATATCTTAGAGATTCAATTTGTGCCTTGCTTATTGCTGTTTTATGTGTAAGGACGGCCTTTTGTGCAATTTATTTCTGTAAAGACTTGGAGATCTTTTTCATTGTTTACCAAATTATGCTGAGTTTTTATGATCGGAATTAGCAGGGAACAGCTAAATGGTTTTAAAATCAAAAATTGAGAAATTGAGGAAAATAAATGTTAAGAAGACTTGGGAAGTGTCATTTATGTTGCAAGTGCTTCTAGAATGTGGTGCAATTGTTTCTTTGAAAAGGAGAAATGAGAATAATGAACATAGATTTAGATGAAATACTTGGGGTAAGAAGTCAGAAAAAAGACAAATTTTTTTATTGCAGACAAAATAAGAATAGAGAGAATTAAAAAATGGATATAAGAAAAAATGACAAGTAATAAATTACATATAAAATATGTAACAAATTATATTGTTTATATATTTATTATATTTTATAAAGTGTAATAAAAATGGATTTTGGAATTAGACAGTTCAAGGACTGAATTCTAGCTCAGTATCTTTATAAACACGTGTATACCTTTAATTATATTATTGCATATATGTAATTACTTACTATGAGTTGTCTTACAATGGAATCTATGTCTACTTTAAAAAATACATAGGTTGTAGGTTTACATAAAAATCATGCAGAATATACAGAGTTCTTATATACATCCCCCAATTATTATACCATATACATATAACATTGTTGCTGTTTTTTAAAATGCAACTCTAAGAATTTTGGCTCTGATAGCACTGAATTAGAAGTGATTCAATTCACTCTCACAGGTAATAATTAGAAAGAGTTGAAACCAGAGTTTTAAAATGGAGAGGTAAAAATAATGGCAAGAGGAATGCAGATGTTTGTAATACAACTTGAGGAAAGATATGAGCAAAAGTAAACTTAGGCCTTAAAAAAAAAGCTGCAGTGTTAGCTTGTGTGAAGTGGTATCTAAGACTTGTCTGTGAAGGCAGAGCTGAGACGGTGGAAAGACACTGAGGCAGGACCCAGACAAGAAGATGCGGGTCGAAACCTTGAAGCTTACAAGTCAACAAACACCCTCTCTCCTGTGCTGTAAAATCATCACAGTATTGACTATTAGGATATAGGGCCAGATATGAGGTGAGGGAACATGTTGAAAATCTCCGCACAGGCACATTGTTTACAACAGAACAAAATGAACTTATAAGCATTTCAAAGTGCCAAGGACATAAGATCCTAAGACGGTTCTAGTGAGGAAGAAATGCTGAACAGAAATTAGTGGTAATGCACACCATCCACTATTACCAGCTTAGCATGGAGATGTTATTGTTAAGAGCATTGTTTTTACTATTGTTCTAGTTTGCTAGCTGACAGAATGCAATATACTAGAAATAAAATGGCTTTTAAAAGCGGGAATTTAATTTGTTGCTAGTTTAAAGTTCTAAAGCTGAGAAAATGTCACAATTAAAACAAGTCTATAGAAATGTCCAATTTAAGGCATCCAGGGAAAGATACCTTGGTTCAAGAAAGCTGATGATGTTCAACATTTCTCTCTCAGCTGGAAGGGCACATGGCAAACATGGTAGCATCTGCTGGCTTTCTCTTCGCTCTACAAAAGGGGACTCTCTCCAAAATGTTTCCTCTTTTAAAGGGCACCAGGAAGCAACTCCACCTTCAATGGGTGGAGACACACCTTCATGGAAATCATCTAATGAAAAGTTACCACCCATAATTGGGTGGGTCACATCTCCATGCAAATAATCAAAATGCTACCACCCAGCAATACTGAATGAGGATTAAAGGGCATGGCTTTTCTGGGGTCCACCACAGATTCAGACCGGCACAACTGTTTTATTTTATTGTCTATGAAAATATGCATAAAAACTTTGACAAGTTCACTTCTAACCTCAATCCTCCCTAGCCCACCTTTACCACCAGTCTTTTCCAGTACCTAGTGATATTTGCTGCCTATATGTTCACATATCAACTACACTTTTCTTCTGTGCACAATAAGCAATAAGGAAAGAATTTCTCAGGAAATTGGCTAAAAGAGTATCTTTCTTGTTATGATAAACTCAGTGAGCATTCACATCAATCTCCTTATGCTACTGTGCTTACCAATACTCTATCATCATAATTCATATTAGCATAATTACTTTATCATTGATTACCTAAAAGATCGATAGTCATCAATAATTCAGATATGTATGTCATACTTTACCTTAAAGAATGGTTTCTTTTAAAAACAAAGGTTGATGCCCAGATCTTTCCAACTCTTAACTGGGAATTTTAATTAGCAATGATGTTTATATGTAAAAATATGTTGGTTGAGACTCGTTCATCTTAGAAAGCTTAATAATAGAGTGGGGGAAAATGCTTATTTAGAAATCATTATTTAAATTTTTCCTGATGACTGACAAAAGCTTCAGTAGTGTATGACAAAAAAAATTCAAAAAAAGAAGGCCTACTCTTCTTATAGTTTATGTATAAACAAAATTTCTTTCGTTAAAAAATATTCCACAGCAGCCCAAGAATACAAACTTCTCATAGGTAAGAACCATGTATGTGCCACTCACTTTTACATTTCCAGCATCTAGTGCAATATGAGGCTCATTTTAGGTACTTATTAATTATCTTTTGAATAAATGAATGTACAACCTCCCTGTAAGAAAATAATGATGTCTACACAAGGATGATGAATTATAAAATATAAAAAAATTATAAGAAAATAAGCCTGAGAACCATACCATTATAGGACAGAAAGAGGGGGGGATAAAGTAATGGGTGAAAGAAGAACAGGTGTTTCTCCTGAAATAATGACAGTTTCCACCAAATATGATGAATCTCATACAATCTTCTCTTTTTTTAAGGGAAAAACAGGCAGAAAATAAAATAAATAGTAAGATTATAGCTTTCAACTGAAGCAATATTGTCTATCTAACCTCAGCATCCCTCTAACTATAGTATATCTAAAGGAAGTCAACTACGATAAACATACACATAATTCAAAGAATCATCTTTGTCAATCTTGGTGCTTGAAGATAATTTTATTAGGTACTATGAAAGGCTTTGTTTTCTTTGTCAAGAATTTTCATCTCTGCTTTTATATTACATGTGTATTGGATGGATTATTCATGTGCTTATGACAATCTTTTGAAAGGAATGTCCTGGGGTAGCAAGACATTGCCTCTTTATGCCCATTTGTTTACACCCATTTGCTGAAATTATGCAATAATAGCAGTTCTCCAGACATGGAAATTATTTTCAAAGAACTCTTTTTACTCGTCCAAGTATGAACATTTTTATAGATTGAGCAGTTGTCTTCACAAGTATGGTTCTCAAAGTTTGATGAGCATCAGACAGGCCTGAAAGGCTTGTTAAAACACGGATTGCTGGGTCTCGCCACTGGTTTCTGATTGACAAGGTCTGAACTGACAACAAGCTTCTAGAGCTGCCCATTGCCGGTCCATGCACCACACTCTGAGAACCACTGGATTCTATAATTCCAAGGTAAGAAGAATAAAACAGGTAGTATATAAATGAAGACAACCTATGAAAAGCAACTGATATTAATATATATATATGATATAAATATAAAATACATTAACAGAATAAGACCAGCTAATGTTAGCTTCCTAGACTACAAAACAAAGAATGGAGGATGATAACTAAAGACATGACTACTATTTCCTTGTCTGAAACTTGGACACAGACAAACCAAAAATTCTACTTGATACATATTCTCATACCAGGAGAACTCATGAATTTTGCAGAAAGAGCAAATGAGTGTACTACCCATATGCAGATCTCACCTTAAGTATAGTGGTAGATTATGGAATAAGAGGTTATAAATGGCAATAGAGTGGACTGTATGAATAATTGTCAAAGTTAATGTTTAGGGAAAGGACCATGGGTTCCAGAAAATTATTGTTACTTAGATGCTTTCCTTCTTT
Source organism: Tamandua tetradactyla (assembly GCF_023851605.1). Taxonomy (NCBI): domain Eukaryota; kingdom Metazoa; phylum Chordata; class Mammalia; order Pilosa; family Myrmecophagidae; genus Tamandua; species Tamandua tetradactyla. The sequence continues at coordinate 10,857,512 of NC_135352.1, forward strand.
CAATAAATATTTGAGAGCCTACAGTATGCTGATATATGCTGATACTGTATTAGGATACTGAGAGAGCTCCTTATCCAGAGAGGAATGGAGAATAGATTATTTTAAAGCTCATAATAAGCTATAAGCACCATAAGAGAGATAAAGAGGAAATGGTACTGTCAAAGCATAAGATATGATGAACTAACTGTAGAAAAGTCTTGAAAGGCTCCTTAGAGGAGAGACCTAACCTGAGCTTTAAGGGAAATAAGATTTGGAAAAGGAGATGAAGGGAGAAGAGCATAACAGGCAGCAGTAGCAACATCATGATCATGGGACAAAGCTGTGAACCAGCACCTGGATGGGGAACAGCCACTTCTATGTGGCTGGAGTAAAAGTATGTAGTTACAGAAAAAGAATAGCAGGAAGAAAAAACTGAAAATTCCTGGAGTTAGTTTATGAGGAGCAGCCTTCCTTGCAATGCCAACCTCAGGGATTTAGAATTCAATCTATAGGTAAAAGGGAGTTAAAAAATGCTTTTAAAGAAAAGGACTCTCATAATCTATTCAAATTTTAGAAAGTAATTCTCTCAATAGCTGACAGAATGGATGAGCAGTGGGGATGGGGCAGAGAAAAGATGATTAGACCATTAAGACAAGCAAGAGCTAAGGCAGAGGTGATATGAGTGGAGAGCAGAGGTCTTCCTTGAGAGAAATTTCTGGGGTGTAATTGCTAGTTCTTGATCAACAACCAGCTATGGGGAATAGAGTAGTGAGAAACCTTGGTACTCACTTCTCTTATCAAATCTCACTTTATTCATTTGACTTATTCAAGTTGACAACAGGTCACTCCACAGATATGGTAACTATAACATTCAACAAAATATGTACTCTCCTCTCTGATTTTGAATTTGGGCAAAGGTAAGGAGAAATTGAAGGAGGAAAAGAATGAGAAGGAGATACATGCATAGTCATGGGACATTTGCACACCCCAAAATATAACAATGACATGGCAAAGAAAGATACAATTTATCCTCCAATTATAAGGTAAATATTGTCTTTAACTACCATGTAGATTACAAATGGCTTCTATCTATATTCACACCGTGGCCCTATCTAAACTGAGCTTCAACCAAATCTTCCAGGCACTAGAGATAAAAAAGAAAAAAAATAAACAGAAAGATGTCTACAACCATAGACATCACTATAACACTAGATTAGGACAAAAACAAGCAGTTTAATAGTAAATTACTAAAATAGTAATACAAATTATTCTTCATCTTTTTTGACCTGATGTTAAGTTTAACCCAATATTTCAATCACTAGTGCAGCATCCCTTATGAAATGTTTCATGGTGCTCTAACTTCCATCATCATTTAGTAGTATGACATATTTCTAAAGTATGTTTCTGTCAAGTATTTAGTAATACTTGGGTTTAATGTGTGTGTGTGTGTGTATATATATATAATGAATTAAACTTTCTTCATGCCAATGCACAATCCAAATTCCACCATGTAAAGCATAAGAAGCTCAAGGAAGGTCATTGAGTTAGCATTCTCTTAAAGCCAAAAGTGGTACCAGCTCACTTGGAGGAAATTTTACTTAGAGATTTATAGCGTATTTTAAAGATGCAGGAGTACTTGTCAAGAGAACGGATTCTATTACAATTAAGTGTTCCCAAGCAGTTGGTGTCCAATTTCCTCCCATTCATATTCTAAAACATACATATTTATTTTTTTGCTTTAATATTAGTTAAGCCTTAAGTGGAAACACCTGGAGTTGATTTTCACACTACTTTGCTAGCCCAGGGCACGGTCCAAATTTCTTCGGGCTAAATCTCACTCCTGATAGGCCAAATATGATTACCAGAGTCCAGCTACATCCACATGTCCCTCAACTGTTCTCTCTCCACCCCTTTCCGCAGAGGTCACCTCTACACTACCCAGAACTCAAACATCAGCGAGAACACACATGTCAATTCAAGAGGAATAACAATGTCTCCCAGACCTTTTTATTTACAAAGTACCCCCCTTTCCCAACTTAGAGATCTTCTTATCTCAAAGTTGACCAAATTAAGCTTGCTTGGATCCTAAAGGCCAACAAAACCAGATTCAATCCATCCTCAAAACACCACCTTCTGAACATTCCTAATATAAGTAACTCTTCAGCTCAACAAATCTCTTCTGAAGCACTGGCATTGCCATATAGTTTTGGGTTCTTATTGACTAATGACAGCCTCTTCTGATAATGGAAGTTAAGTTATTCCCAACAGCCCACATTCTGGAAACTAAAAATGTTGAATGAAATATTTAATATTTCATTAAAAGCATTAATGATTTGACAAAATAGAAGGAAACTTCCAGACCAAATTCTGAGGAAAGGCTTGAACCCAGAGTTATGGGCAAAATGCTTGGAACGTGCAACCACTTTTTCTTCAGTGACATTTGCCGATTGCATAGAAGAGGACAGATATCACAGTTTAGACCTGCCTTAAGTGAGGGGTTTTAAGCAGGGACTTCAAAGGGCCTGTAGAGAACCAGAAAACAAAAACAAAAACCAATACGCACCAGTCCAAAACTAACCTACCTCACCTACAACCCCCAGAGGACTAAAGAGATAATAGGCACTGAATGAAGCAACAAGGAAAAAAATAATTTAAAAAAAACTCCCTGAAGCTAAGGCTATAGATAGGCTCTTGGCAAGCTCAGGAATTCCTATGCTGCTGGGTCAGGGAACTTCAAGCCAGGAACATGGTTGGGTCTCAGGTACAGAGCAGACAAATATATAAACCCTTTTGAAGGAGTGCACTTTCATCCTATGTCTTGAGGAAAGCCACAGGTAATTTTTCCAGAGCAAAGCAAAGACCAGCATGAGGGTCTGAGGCAATCAAGCACAGAAGGAAACAAGCATTGAGTGAGAACCAGCAAATACTGAAATAATCACTGTGCTAATTTGAAAGGATGTATGTCACCCAGAAAAGCCATATTTTAACCAAAATCCCATTTCATAAAGGCAGAATAATCCCTATTCAATACTGTGTGTTCGAAACTATAATCAGATAATCTCTCTGGAGATATGATTTAATCAAAAGTGATTGTTAAACCGGATTAGGTAGAGGCGTGTCTTCACTCATTTGGGTGGGTCTTGATAAGTTTTTGAAGTCCTATAAAAGAGGAAACATTTTGGAGGATGGAGATTCAGAGAGAACAGAGAATTCTGCAACACCATGAAGCAGAGAGTCCATCAGACAGCGCTTTGGAGATGAAGGAGGAAGATGCCTCCTGGGGAGCTTCATGAAACTGGAAGTCAGGAGAGAAAGCTAGCAGATGACTCTGCACTCACCATATGCCCTTCCAGCTGAGAGAGAAACTGTGACTGTATTCACCATGTGCCTTCTCATTTGAGAGAGAAACTCTGAACTTCATCGGTCTTCTTGAACCAAGGTATCTCTCTCTGGATGCCTTAGATTGGACATTTCTATAGACTCGTTCTAACTGGGACAATTTCTTGGCCTTAGAACTGTAAAGTAGCAACTTATTAAATTTCCCTTTTTAAAAAGCCATTCTGTTTCTGGCATATTGCATTCTGGCAGCTAGCAAACTAAAAAAATCACATATAAATTATGCTTACTTATGTTTAAAGAAATAAATAGCAAGCTTGAAAATATCTCTAGGGTCCAGGAAACTACAAAATGCAACAAAGTAGATTTGAAAAGGGTCCAAATGAAACTGATAGAAATTTAAAAAAAACAACAGCAATTAAAAATTAAAAACTTGGCAGCAGATTATATACAGCGGAAGAGACAATTAGTGAAGTGGAAGACAGAACAAAAGAAATACAGCTGCAGAATTAGGCGGAACAATGGAAAATTTGAAAGAGAAGTCAAGAGAACTGGTGATTAGAGAGAAGGCCCAACAATACTTTTAATTAATGATCCAGAAGGAGAGAAGAGATGGGCTAGAGGAAATCTTTGAACAAATATGGGTGGGAATTTTCCAGAATGAAGCATATTTATTGGTTAAGAAGCCCAACAAGGGTAGGATAAATATAAAAAGGATCCACATCTAAATGCATCAGACTGAAACTGAAGCAGACAAACAAAAAGGGAGAACTCTTAGAAGTATCCAAAGAAAAAAGGCAGATTAACTTCAAAAGAGCAGCAGTTAGAATGATAGCTAACTTCTCAAAGGTTCCGGATTGATTAAAGTACACTGATATCTAGATGCATCTTGGTTTTAAACCAAACTGTATATTTTACCTAATACCATAATTGCATGCTGACTAAGCCCTTTCTCTGAACTTTTTTAAAGTAATGGGAATAAAGAAGATGTAAATTTCTGAAAGTAATTCCGAAACATTTTACAGCTTTTTAGCTTTGTTACCAAATGATGTGGTTAAGCCACTGTAGTAGAAATAATGATGCTTAGCTTATAAGTTTCATCTTTGTTAAAAAATTTTCCATCAATCAATTAAAATACCTTCCTGGAGCTAAGCCATAGAGAAAGAGAAGAATAAGTGGAATTGATCTTCCCTAGTAATAAATGGACCTCTAGATGTTATAATTAAATATATCTCTAGCACATTGATGGAGCACCTGATGCCTTCTTTTTTTTCTTTTAGGTTAAGTTTTTGAAAATAAAGCTTTTCTTTCATGTACTTCTGTTCAGATTTTGATTTATACTTTATACCCTATCAATAAGTCTTTAATGATGATTATGATAAAATAAGAAAGTATTTTTTCTTGCTAGGTTTGAGACTCAGTGATTGGGATGCTAAGAAAACAATAAAAAATGACTTACTTTCACAAATGACCACAGTTTAATCCACTTTAAAAATAGTGTGTTGCTTTTCTAATAAAATTCCTGCTCTATCAAAGAGGAAAACAGATAAATTTGGGACACTTGGTAACACAAAGTTTAAGGGATATCCTTTCAAGGACCAGCATAATGAAAATCCAAGGTTTCTAAAGAAAAGAAATGTGTGTATCAATAACCTGATTTTGGGATCTTTTCATTATGATGAATGTGGCAGTTTGGAGCTGTATGCACACCCAGAAAAACATGTTCTTAAACTTAATCCATTCCTGTGGGTTATGAATCCATTGAAAGTAGGACCTTCTGGTGAGGTTACTTCATTTAAGGTGTGGCCCACCCCAATCAGGATGTGTCTTAATTCTATTTCTGGAGTCCTTTATAAACAGAATGAAACTCAGGGAGAGAAAGCCACAGAAATGATGAAGCTGAACTCAACAGTACCTGAAGAAATGGGAGAGAACAGAAGAGGCCACCATGTACCTTGCAATGTGACAAGCTAAGGACCAAGAATCACCAGCAGCCAGCTCCAGAATGCTAGTCTTTGGGAAGAGAGCACTGCCTTGATGATACCTTGATATGGACTTTCTTTCCAGTCTCAAAATTGTGAGCCATTAAATTCCCATTGCTTAAGTCAGCTCATTGTAGTATTTGCTTGAGCAGCCTAGAAAACTAAAACCATGATCAACAGGGTTGAAAATTACTTGGGAATTTCAGTGAAGGAGACAATTTATGGAAAATAAACAGAACCTCCATCATAAAATAAAGTATCTTATATAGAATATATAAAGAATGGAGAAGATCTAAAAGTTAATCCGAACAGCATAAACCACTGAGAAAAAATTACACCATTTTTTCAAGCAACTTTGTTAAGAATATCTCAAAGGCTCTGTCTGATTTGCATTCTTTACTGCTTCACATACATTCTGTCCTCAGTAGAGGTTAAGTCCTGTAACTAACAGTATCATATACTTTTAAGGAACTACTAAGCTAAGGATAGCTGAAGAACCACCATTCACAGGCAGGGTCCAGTTTTCTATTGAAAATTTCATATGAAAGTCTTCCATTCTAGGAATCTATATTATTCTCATGTTCTATATGTTCTAAGTAATTCACAGACCCAGACAAATCTTCTAGTTGTTTGCTGAGATAAATCAACTACATTGCAATTTCACCCATCAAAAATTATTCTACAGTCGATAAACCAATTCCTACATAAAACCAATGTTACGTGCCAAGAGTTCCTATGATAATCATTTTTCAAATGCTTTAATATTTCTGAAAAGGAATACACTACAAATGCCTCTAAGTGAAAATGGGCCAGAAAGGCAGTACACAAAATGTTTCAGGACAGCCTTATAATGTTTGAGTCATAGTTTTCTCCTATATCTAAACTATTATATCTCATTTGATCCAATTGTCTTAATTATTAGCCAAAGAAACAAAGTCTAGACATTTTAAATGATGGCCCAAATTGTGTGAACTTGGTATTCCTAACTCTTGGTGGCTGCTTGGAACAGTGCTCTTTCCATACCAGTACACTGTGTTCCTTAAACTAAAGCTCGTGCTTCCTCTTCCTCATAAAAGATGACTGCATGTTACACTTTTATAAGTGCAAGTACACACAAATTCACACACACGTGTGCACATTCATATACTGAAGCCAGCTTTCACCTCCGGCCCTCTCAGCTCTGGCCCAGAATTGCTTCCTGCTTGGGACACAGAAAAGCCTTTTAATCCGTGACTGCCTGGGAATCAGGAATTGTCTGTCCTCTCAAGTCCCTTGGAAGAGCTCCAAATGAACTCTACAGTCCCTTTCTAGCCATTAATTAAGTCCCTTGTTAATGGAGCCAGTTGAATATGAATCAGCAAACTTTATGAGCTTCTATCACCCCTCAAAAGAACCGCATTTTTCTCAAGGCAAGGCTCCTCCCTGCTACAACCTACAGCATGGTTTTTCTGTGCAGTTCCATTTTATGACTATTCCCAGGAACCTTTACCCTATGAGGCCCAGACAAAACCAAAACGGGTTGAATCTTGGGACTTTTTTTTCTTTTAGGATGCTAGCAAAATCTTTCACATAAACGTCTGGACTAACAATAATCCTATAAGGGAAAAATAACAACTTCCTCTCTCATTCCTCCTAGAGTCCCTCTCTCCAAAAGAAGCATAGATAAATAAATATAAATAAATCCCCTAATGCAAATTGAACTGCTGCCCTGGAAATTTAATAATGGGCTACGAGGCCTTTGACCTTTGGGCCTCTGGGTCAAAGACAATTCAGGCCATTAGTGATAAAACGTCACTGCAATCAGTGACTGCTCGGTAGCTCAGAGATGCAGCTGTCAAGGCACAAGTGTTAATCACTCTTTTTTGGGTGCACATCATTTCCACAGTGAGGATCCAGAGAGCTTATAAAGGTCTCTTTCATATACTTAAAGCATATTGCCTTAAGGTTATAGTGTCAATTAAGTTTCTGGGCTCTGGGACTGCTCACCCCTGTCCTATATAGAAATCACTCACTCACGCACACACATACACACACACACATTGCTACCATCTTCTTCCATGTTTTTACACTAGGACTAACTTACACTAGTGGTCATCAAAAACCAGTTTGTCACTCAACACTTTTTGGACCTATGTGGGTACAAGAGCACTTATAAAGGACAAACAGATATACTGGTATGACTGATTTAAATTTACTCCAAATAATTAAAATCAAATCACTGATATAACCCAGATACTATATTAAATGACACAGAAATATAATTCTCTTACCTACATGAATAGTAATATCAAAAGTATTATGAGTGTGAAGCTGAATTCAATGCCAATCTCAGATTTGAAAGTGTAACATCATAATAATTAGTAGCCTGCATCCAATACTCAGACTGGACCTTTAGTTTTCCTCATCTAAAATCATGTGATTTAAGCAGATGACCTCTAAGATAACCTTTTCAGCTCTAAAATTCTATGATTTTTCCCAGAACTAATGCAGTCATATTTAAGACCTTACTCCTTAAGATTATTTTCATACTTAACACGAACAGTTCTTACTCATTTATATAACAAACTCCTAACAGCAAGAATTATGTGCCAGGCAATTGTCTAAGTAATTTACAAATATTAACTCAAACTTCATACATTTAATTACTTTTTTCACCACCTCTATGACATTAAGAGAAAAGGTAATGAAAATATTTTAGGGTTAGAAAGAATTGTGGACTGAATAAAACTCTAATTTCTATTCACTAGTCTGAACAGTGGGGCACTGATTATTGCTTATGGAAATCTTTAAGGTAAATTGTACACATTTAAACCAGAAAATGAATGGCCAATTTGGGAACAAATCCATGCATCACTGGTACTACTGATTTGGACTCACACTTTTTTATTAACTGATAGTAACACTATAACTAAACCATTTCCCATAAACTTTCACAACTCATTATTTTAAGTAAAGTAGCAACTGTCACTCATTTATTCAGTCCTTGAAGAAAGAGGAGTGGCTATGTTGCAAGCACTGTGCTAGACTTGATAAAAAAATATTCAGGGTAAACATGACCTCGTGCAGTCTATAGTTCAGAGGTATAAAATGCTAAAATGTGCATATTTGACTTTTCAATTAAAATTTTTTTCTAGGTGAGAATAATGGCTCATTTTCTAAAAATTAAACATTCTAGTGACAAAATAAAATGTCTGAAATAGAAGAGCAATTGCTTTGATCTGTCCTATAAACAAAAAAACAAATAAAAAATTCAAAGTATAATATTCTGTGGTACAGAAACTAAGGTGGTAGAATGACAGAAAGTTAACCATTTATTTACACACATTTGTTGATGTCATTATAGCTTCACTAATCAGCATTTATATCAGCTCTTGAAATATTATTTGAATGGACAAGTAATTACAACAGTAAACCAGCAAAAGCAAACCTATTTGGTCACTTAAATGCAGTGCTACTCAATCCTCAGTAACATTTATTAGTACTTTTTTGAAATAAACAGAAATGAAAACTTACACCCATAAGAACATAATCACATATTCAGGTTATATGCATACATGCATATTTAGTACATAGAACCTTGGGCATGCCTGTCAACATTTAATGATTTCTCATTTCTTATTTTCCTGAGTGATCAGAAATAGGATGACTTTTCAATTGAACTGTTACTCATTACTTAAAGAAGCTTTTTAGTTACAAAATGTACCACAAAATATGACAATTCTAAGGATGTCCATTATTCACTCACTTCATCACAGGAGTTTTCAGCAAGGAACTGTTGTGTTTATAATTAAAACTAGACATAAGTTTCTTAGTAGGGAATATTTTTAAAATATTTTATGATGAGTTGACGTACTAATATTAACAAAATACTGTCAATCTGCCAAAGGGTTATTTCTCTATGTGCATTAAAATGTGAGAATTATAAGTCATTTTAGGTGTGAACAAATAGTTCTCTTGATGCATTTGTAACTCATCTTGCTCAAGAACATGGTTCAGGAGCTGTTCTATCCAACTGCTGGTGAGTTTTGCAGAAACAAATCCCAAAGGGTCATCTGCATCAAGGTCACAATAATTTTATGGAATCACATATCTTAAATGATGAAAAAGAGCAATACAGCATTTTGGGGGCCTTGAAGTCTTCCCAAACAGGCATTTCCAGATATATGCTCCTGGAAGTCAGTGACTACTACCCGCCTGGCCATGGGGGGGTGGTGGTATTCCATCCTAATGCACTGAGGGCATGGCAGCAAGATGGTTTTATCCTGCTTTTTCTAGGCCATATCAAGGGGTAAGACAAAATAAGCCTACCTTAAGTGGAGGGTGGAAAGGAGAACTGAAACATGCCTTTACCTTACAAAAAGTGTGATCATATTCACCAAATTCAAGTGGGGCTTTTGAGACATTTTGAAGTTCTGTGAAGACCTACTACTTAATATTTTTCTATATTCAGTAACGTATTATAAGTGGTAACATTTTTTTTCAGTGTGTAGCCCAACTTAAGAGACCCTCTTTGTAAAGCAGTCTTTGTACAGATACAATCTCAGGGTACAATGCCTCTGGAGAGAGCTCGGAACTATAATCTTCCTTAGCTTTTATTGACTCTAGAGACAAATAATGCTCCTTGTCTTACCTGCCTTCCTGAAGTGGATCACAGTTCTTTGTGATCAGATGTAAATAGTGTAGACAACATTTAAAACTCCACTGTTGCTTTCCAAACATCAAAATATAATAATTAGTTCTATCGAAAGTTCTCCTTCCTATTATGTTAAGGAGAACCAAGAACACACAATATAATCAACACATCACACACACAAAAAGCAAAGCAAAAATACCCTCAAGACATAAATTTCTCATTTCTATTCAGATTTTTTTCTATTCAATTTAATATCTGGAAAATCATGTACTTAAGTTTACATTCAACTCAGTTTTCAAATAATAGGTTTTCTCTTGACAAACCCACCAGCTCATTTCCATAATTCTTTAAGTATAACTATTCCCCAAAATGGGTAATGTGTGAGTAGTCACCCCAGGGAAGATTTCAAGGACACTGTAAGGTCATCTCGCTCATACATATTATAAGCACAATCTGTTTTCTGCATTGATACGATACTTTTGGGGACAAAATAATAGCCTTCAATATTTTTCCCAGAAATAGATGATAAGGTCTAATATTACTTTGACTAGAACTGATTATAAAAATCTGCCATTTCATGTGCTTTAAGACAGAACCCATCTTTTTTTAAATTTATTTAAAAACAATTTAAAGATGAAAATGGAAAGGGAATACTATACTTTGAAATAATGAAATACTGTGACTGAACATCAACATTGTATTCCCATTTCATTCCGTTGACAGAGAAGAGTGAAAATAGTAAATAAAGAAAAAAACGAAAGCAGGTTTGACACTTAAACACAAAAATAACATCGACAATATACAAAGGAAAATTTTGTCTGACAGCTTACTATACTTCACAACACAATATGCCCAATAAAATCAATTCATACACTGCCAGTATCTATCCTTGTAGCTCAGGAAATAAAACAGTCGATAGATGTTTATAGAAAAATGACAGCCATTCATTTACTTTATAAACATCTATATGTGAAGTACTTTATAGGTCCTAAGTATGATAGTCCATCCTTGACCTCCAGCTATGGGGTTAAGGAGTGAAAAGTTACATCTAAAGAGATAATTGGCAAAAATATACATATAAAACATATATATATATTTATGTATATATATTACATATATTTAAAATATGAGTGCACATAAGATATTGTTATATCAATAAGTTAAAACATCACTGCTAGTAAGTCTCCTTGGGGGAATAGCAAGAAAAGAGGAAAACTCAACTTCCCCATTTGGAGAATTCCTGCCATTCTTACAAGCAGTGGGGACAACCAAATCAATTTACCGAACCCTCAATCTTAGGGTTTGTTCATATGAAACATCCCCGCAAAGGACAGGCTAAGCCTACTTAAAATTAGGCCTAAGAGATATCACCAGAGAACCTCTTTTGTTGCTCAGATGTGGACTCTCTCTCTCAACCAACAAGGCAAGCATATTCACTGCCCTCCCCCTCTCTACATGGGACATGACTCCCAGGGGTGCAAACCTCCCTGGCAACATGGGACAGAAATCCTAGAATGAACTGGGACTCAGCACTAAGAGACTGAGAAAACCTTCTTGACCATAAAGGGGAAGAAAGAAATGAGACAAAATAAAGTGTCAGTGGCTGGGAGATTTCAAACAGAGTCGAGAGGTTATCCTGGAGGTTATTCTTACACATTATATAGATATCCCCTTTTTACTTTAAGATGTATTAAAGAGGTTAGAGAGAAATGCCTGAAATTTTAGAGCTGCGTTCCAGTAGCCATGTGGCTTGAAGATGATTGTATATTGATACCTCTTTTGCAATGTGCCTATGTGATTGTGAAAACCTTGCATTTGATGCTCCTTTTATCTACAGTATGGACAGATGAGTAAAAGATATGGATTAAAAATAAATAAATAATAGGGAGAACAAATGTCAAAACAAATTGAGTAGACTGAAATACCAGTGATCGATGAAAGGGAGTGATAAGGGGTATGGTATGTTCGAGTTTTTTTCTTTTTTCTTTTTATTTCTTTTTCTGGAGTGATGCAAGTATTCTAAAAAAGTGATCATGGGTTCGTTTCCCGGTGCCCACTCATGAAAAAAAAAAAAAAAAAGATCATGATGAATATACTAATACTGTGTGGAATGTATATATTTTAAGAATGTTTGTATTGTATGTTGTTTGTCAATAAAAATACTTAAAAAAAATCACTGCTAGTGCTATTCCATCCTCTAAAGATGAATGTATCTATAGGCTAAAGTTCAACTTAAACCTCAGATTAAGGATATTCAGCCAATCTTTTTATGAATTTGTTTTGAATTTGGTATCCAACTCTCTCTAATGGGCCAAAGATAAAAAATCTATACCAAATAACATCTTGATATGTACTATGAACAACATTACAACTACCGATAAAGAATTTCTGTGTATAAGACACTGTGCAAAGATATATAGTATTTATAAAGTTCTCTTGCAAGGGCTTAAAATTCAGACAAGACTGATGTAGTCATACATAGGAAGGACATACCATTAAATGAGCAGACACTAAAAATAATTCTTAGATTTTTTAATATTTAAACTGAATAAAACCAACATTTCAGTCCTGTATTCTATATTAGGTACAATAATATTAAACCTCTGATTAGGTGTCAGAACTACACATGAATTACATAATATTTATAAATGTGGAAACTGAGGCTTAAAGAGTTTCATCACCTATCCAGAGTTATATTAGGGGGAGGTGGTGAAGCCAGATGCATCCCCTGGCAACCCAAGGACAGAGCTAGAACATTGCCTATTAACCACTGCTCTGATCTACCTTCTAACAGAGTCTGTGTCCTAAAACCAGTACCTTCCAGCCCTGGAATCAGTGCGCAAGTCGCTAAGCCCAGTGCAAGTGTCACAGAGATATCGATTTGGTGCTGCTGAAAGTCAAACTTCCATGAGAGAATGTTTTGAATTGCACTCGACTCAAATATAAGAATTCTTATTTAGCCTGCTAGATAGGAAAGTATAGGGGTGATTTTTCTTCTCCTTCCTATTTTAGTAGATGCATTCATATAGGGACTTTTATTTTTAAGGTGGAAAAGCCAGATACTTTTGGAAGAAAGCAAAGAACTGCTCAATTCTATCATGTTGCAAAAGTAAGGATAGTACTGATATGGAGAAGGTTCAATCAATGGGATCACTCCCAGGAGGGTTTGAGCCAGGGCATGTTCCTTTTAAGGAGTCTTGTTTCATCTGTCCCTTGTGGAATAGGTAGATGATGATTCAAAATGCCATCCATACTCTGTAACCCCTTCTCTTCATGCTTTATAGAGATGTTAAAACATGCATAAAGACCGTTCAAACTTACAACAGCATCATCAGAATAACGTTTCAAAATGTTCGGTTTGGATTTCATAGCAATTTCAAACTACATAAATGCATGCTTTAGCTTAAGATCAACCCTAACAGGGCTATAAATGGATAAAGCATTGGCCTCCATCCATAAAAGTCTTCAAACTACACACATGACATGGATATGGAAAACAAATTAAAAGGAAAAACATTCATTGAAATATCCATAAACAAAACTCATAACTGGAAAGAAAATTCTCCAAGATGGGGGTGAGAAGAGGAGGAAATTCTAATGCAAAAAAAAAAAAAACAACCTTCGTATATCTAATCAAATGTTCTCATTGTAGGCATTAGACTATAGTCTACTGTATCCAAAAGGACTTCCCTTATTCCACAGACTACTACTATACACGAGCTACTATTAAAGGAAGTTTCTATTGTTCTTGTGCTCCTCTAATGTCCAAGGTCTAAGTATAGGAAAGAAGAGTAGAGACACATTCAATGATAACCAGAAACTTTTCTAAGTCCTGAGGAACTTAACTAGAAAGGACATTCATTCACAAAATGTACATTCTTAAATCTTCAGTAGCAACCAATGTATTTATCATGAGTATTAGCTTTCTTTTAAATACTTATTGACTATCTGTTTTTTTCTTCTTGAATTTTTTAATGTTTCCTCAGTATGCATCTCATATGTGTGTATGATTTTATTTTATTGCATACAAACGAAAATGCCTATTAAACGCTATACTGAACAGCTAAGGAAAACAAGTAAGTTACAAAACTTTAGGACATCAGCAGTGAAATGTTTCTCACAATAATTAATATATAAACTTTGTCATATCAAAAGTACATTTTTTTGAAGATATCGTAAAACATACAATATATTTCAACTTTCAATTTTGGCTTAAGTTCTTAAATCTATACTGGCATGTGGTATTCAAAATATTATTTCACCATATGTATAAATTGAATATTATTCTGAAAAATAAATTTAGACTCTTCTTTAGAAAGAGTGCTTTTATATTCATTATGAAATAGCTAAAAGAGACTGCTGTATCCTTAAAAAATGCAATTTAAGTCTCTAAAATTGTGTGATTACATGTTACATGTTACAAATCACAATCACACTCAAATAGTTAAACTATAAATTCTTTACGAATATTTCTTACATCATCTTGTTTACAATTAAGTCAACTGTTTCAGTTCAACTTAATAAAACCTAGAGATTTATTGGTTTTACCTAAAGTTTTAACCTTATTTAAAATTTAATATAATCTACATCATAATGGGACAGATTTTTACTTGACAATCAAATTAACATTTATTAAAACTACCAGGAAAAAATGGCTCTTATTTGTATTACGATACTGGGCAGAGATTTTTTCCATAATAGAACACAAAACAGAACCAAGATTATTTAGCAATCAACAATATGTCCTACCCACATCTCTGTAATCTCTCTGTGGAATAAAATGTCAAATAAAAATAAATAAAATAGAAGTCATATTTTGCAGTAGAAATGTATTACTTATCTTTCTCTGGGAAAATGCTACCGGCCCTGACATAGTAAGTTTATGTTTAATTCCTTTTATTTAGCTATAATATGAGCTTATCTATCTATTTCTTAGAGAAAATGTCACTGTTTCAATTATTCCCTGCATATTCCTTTTATATATTATTTTGAATCATTTAATGACCAAATCTTAGAAGAATTTTTTCAAAGTTGCCATTACTATATTATTTAAAATACTACGGGATGAGCCATGGTGGTTCAGCAGGCAGAGTTCTTGTCTGCCACGCTGGAGACCCGGGTTCAAATCCCGGGGCCTGTCCATGTAAAAACAACAACAACAAAAAACTATGTAAAACATAAATAAAGAAAATCCAAGTATCAGATTACACTATATAAAATTTACCGTATTCACCCATGAATAACCTACAAAACTGACAATTACATTTGGTTCAACCCTAATAAAACACTACCTGCCTCTAGCATCATTGAAACTAAAACTCAACAGCTGCCCAGAGAAGGCCTGTTACCAAAGCTGTGAAATGAAATTTTTGAGACTTCAAATCCAAGTACTCAAGGGTCACTGCCCTCAATGATATTTTTCTTGCAGCAAGAAACATTATGAACAATATTGCACTTCAAATAGGGGAGGGGAAATATAATGGAGTTACTCATGTCAGAGATGCCAATGGTAGAGGGCAATAAATCTCGAGTAGATAAATCATAAATAACAGGGGTTTGTGACAATATTACAATATTAGTCCATGGACCACAAGAATTAGTCATTCAAACCTATTTTCAAAAACATGTATCTCAATCATAGTAAAGAACTTAAAATACTGGAGCCAGGGGTTGAGGAAAGAGTGTGGCATGAAGAAATAAAGGCAAACTTGTGAATAAAGAGCATTTGTTCAGTTTTGCTGCTTTCACATACAATTTTCCAATGACAGAGTGAAACTCTTAAGTATGACTAATCTCTTTGCAGGTAAACTGATCATGACACCACCACCTGAGTTACAGAGAACAGTTGCTGTAGAGAGTGATTGGAACGGGCTTATAAGGTGCTTGGTTTTCTGGGGAAAAGGTGCTGATTAAAGTTACTCTGACAGATAACCCCTAACAAGCTAACTGCCTTGGGATCATTTTCAGAATGATGTTTCAGAATATATTCTGCCTCTTGGGTCTATGTGGAACACAAATTCCAGCAGAGGCAACTACCTTGGATGGATGGTATTAAGACCTAATGTCTCCCCCTAGTTTGTCCAGAATACTGCAGTCATTAAAAAAAAAAAAAAAAAAAAGAAAAGAAAAAAGAAAAAAACGAATCAATCTTTGGGGAATAGCAGTGTGATGCTCTTGGAGCACCCTCTGGAGGCCAAAGAAAAGACATTTCTGTTCTCTCTGTCCTATTAAGAGGAAAGGCCCAGAGATCTCACTGAAATTGGGCTAAACATGCAGATTATCAATCATAATTAAGATGACATATGAAAGATACAACAATAAATTTACAGTTTTAAAATGCAAAAGAAATCCAAGGCATAACAATGTTCTTAAATGATTTTGTTTCTTAATACATGACAATCCCGCTCTTTTCACATTTTGAATTATTTTGGGAATTCATTGCAGAGGCATCTATTAATTGTTAGAAGAGAGGGATATGAAGATGTGATATTTTCATTAGCAAAATGTAAATAAGTAAGCTTATACAGTGTGTTGAATAGCCAAACTTTTTAAAGTAGCCAGCTTTATACTAACTAACAGAATAAATGCAGCTGTCTGTTTCCTTTTTTCACCTAACACCTCACTTTTTCCAAAGCAACAAATACTGACATCTTTCGGTATGTTGGTGGCACTTTTCTTTATCTATTAAAATGTATGCACGGACACAGACACATGCAGACATACAATGACTTAGGATGAATCTAAATGTCACTTACTCTTTTGGGTAAGTTTCATTTTACATATCTTAACAGCATATTTAATAGACACTTTTTCCTCTGGTTAGAAGTCAATACCATCCCAATTTTCATCTCTTTTTGTCAAGAGGAACACTCCAGGGTTAAAGAAGTCCATTTTATTTGCCTCTTTGGGCAAACTGAATGACTCACCAGAAGTATTCACATGTGGTTTGTTTTCTTCTATCCTAACAGAACGCAATAAACTATCAGTACTGTTAAAGTCAAACTTAACTTGTTACCTTTGGACTTTAAGTAAAAAAAAGCAACACTGATCTGAATAATGTGGAAAGGATCTATCAGGTTTTCAGAACTTCAGATACTGCCTGCGGTCATTCTAGTGAGGTGAGGAAGGAAAGAAAATAGTGAGAAATGTGGATTTATTATAATCATTATTTTAATTATATTTAGAAACATGTGCACCCAATTCTACAGACCTTCACAGCAATATACTATCACACTTGATAAGAAGATAACAAAGAGTGTGTTAATATACAATTTCTTTTTCAATTGCTGGGATGTATTCTAGTCTCAAAGAAAAGATTGCACGTTCTATATAACAAAGTGAGATTTAAGCATCAACTCTTAAGTGTTGCCAGAGAAGGTGTCATGTTTCAAAATCTTCTCATAACCTGCAATTTCCAACATTTTTGTGCCAGACATAAAATTACGTTGCACCTCACTCCATTTTCAATATTTAGACTGAATTCAGCGCTGTTTTCATAATTTATATATATGCAGTTATGGAACTTGAAGCACATATATACTTTTCTTTATATTTACAGGTGGTATATATTAATATTTATACTTACCCTAGTGTAAGGCCTGCCTTGGATCATTTTTGACCATAAAAGGTAAATTTTGACAACTGTATAAACATCTTTGTGAAGATACAATTTTACTTAAGCAGTTTTATAAAGAGAGCCAACATTTATTGGGCATTTACTGCATGCTGAGCAATACTCATAGTGATTTTTATGGATTATCTCACAACCACCTCATAATAATAATAACTTTATCCTCATTTCACAAATAAGGTAACTTAAGGACAGAAAAATTAAGTAAATATCCCAAGACAATGCAGTTAAGGAGAGGGAGAACTACACTTTCAACTCAAGTAATCTGGACTTTAGAGTTAATAATTAGGACATCCTGTTTCAGCTGTCTAATAGTGAGGCATTTACGCGCTTTCTAAAGAACAGGAGACAAAATATGCAAAGCATCTGTTATGCTTTCTGGAAGATGATAATTCAATAGAAAGTAGTTATCCTCATTAATGAATATAAAAGTGCCCAGAATAGTGTCTGGCATGTAGTAAGGTATTCACATATTGGTTCAATATTTTCTGAGATATATACATATCATCTGATGTATCTGATATATATATATATATATATATATATATATATATATATATATTTGTTATCATATGTATAAGTCCCTCCCTCAATCTTCCATTGGTATAATTTTACAGATACGAACATAGTATGCCAACTTCTCCCACTCTTCCTGCTGTTTTAATGCATCCAAGAGGTCATACTTCATTGTGTAAATAATTTTTAATTCTTCTAATAATTACATAAGGTGAGTGGCTACAAGTAACCAGGTTGAAACCGTTCACTGGACATTCCTCCTGTTCTGTAAACACACACTGCCCTGTTAGTGACAGGGCACTTCATATCCAAGAATGTTTACAAACACTTGAGTCCGTGGCGCTGCTTGGTGAAGGGAACAGGTGGTGATGTCATCTGGGAAGCACACTGCCTGCCTCCACCTATTAGGGGTGCTCAGTTTCTGAATTTTCCTACCACCTGGAATAACACCAATGCCCCTTCTGGAGTTGGGCTAGGCTTGATAATGAATTTGTTCCAGGACAGTTAAGGGGGGGGGGGGGGGGGGCGGAGGAAGAAATGAAGAATCTTTTGCACAGTTTTAATGAAAGAAATCATATCAGCAAATACTCTCACAGAAAATCTAAAGGGAACTTACAGCCAAGGACCAATGGGCCAGAAAATAAAAAGGCTCTGGTTTTGTAATTCAGTCTTCGAAAAGAAAAAAATTGCTGGAAGAACCGAGTCAAGATGAAGAGCCTGGAAATGAAAGGTCCAGCACGTGTAGACCCAGGAGGTTACAGGACCCTCGGTGCCTGGAGCCATGCTACAAAGCCCAGCAATGTGCTGAGGTTGCTTATTTTGAGCAAAGAAGAGGAATCAATGACCCCGAGGGCTTGGGACCGATTAGAGCCATTACGATGGAATAGACTATTCTGTTGAACATCTGCAGCCCCAACAGTGAGCAATTCAACATTGGGTTAATTGTATAAAAATGCGGATGCTAGAAAACATAGTCATGTACGTATCACATATCAGTCACACATGCCATATGAAAATTAAAGAAGCCCTTCTCCCCTGAAAATTTCCTTCCAACAGATGTGTTTATACTGATGCATGTAATATAGCACACAGCAGGGCCGAGTGGCGGTATTCTCTCAGCACTATACCTCCCCCGATGATCATGAAGCAACGTTATAACTTTGCAGACAGGCTGGCTCTTGCATGTGCATCATCAAGGACCTACAGCTTCAGTGGCTGTAGTGGTGAAACTTGGGACTGAAGGCAGAAACAATTCAAGGAATGGTTGTCCTAAGTCATAATTAGGGCTGGCATGGCAAGTGGAAATACTATAGTTATGGCACCCAGAAATTGTTCCTTTGAGGATAACTGAGAGTGCAAAAAGGCCGAGAAAGAAGTGTGGGTTTCCCCCACGAACCATTACAGCTACCACGTATTTATTTTCTGAAGCTTTTGACATAAAGGAAAGTACACAGGCACTTTCCAGTAGAAGGGAAATGACAAGGAAAGAGAAGAAACAGTTATATCAA
Source organism: Tamandua tetradactyla (assembly GCF_023851605.1). Taxonomy (NCBI): domain Eukaryota; kingdom Metazoa; phylum Chordata; class Mammalia; order Pilosa; family Myrmecophagidae; genus Tamandua; species Tamandua tetradactyla. The sequence continues at coordinate 10,877,096 of NC_135352.1, forward strand.
AGCAATATTGTTCAATACCATGTGCTTTTTAAATACAAAGCTGGTTTCAAGTTGACCATTTTTTTTAAAGCAAATCAAGAATAAATATTCTTATATGGTTTAACAAGTGCAAGGTAACTTGGAGTGGTAAAAAGTCCCCCTTCAAATAAGATTTGTTTTTAACGGAAAAGAGACAAGCTAAAAACAGAGATAGTTTCACCCTGACTTTTCCGAAAAGAGGGAATATTTCTTAAAGACGCCACTCTCTCTGGTTTAGAAGGTGTCACAGCTGTGGGACTTGCAAGCGGAATGAGAGCCAGCATGGAAGCTTTGGAACAAAAAGAACATTAGGTAGTCACAAGACAGCTCCCTACTCTGCAGGTAAGGCCCACCAGGCTCAGGAGGGCTCGCTTATGTCTAAATCCCCCCAGCACCAAACTCTCTGCTCGTCTGAAATATCTTTGTTAAGGCACTGCTACTACAAACTCCTGAGCAAATGCATATGTCTTATCTGAAAGGGATCCAACTTCAAGCCATGACCCTCTCTTTCATTCATCAGACCACCTACAGAAGACCGTAGGAAATTATGAAGGCAGGGCACTGATGACCAACTCAAGAAAACACCACTACAAATGGTGATGTGGGCTCCACAAATAACTTTACCACTTTACAGTTCGGGTTAGGTTTAAGGTCTCTGTTTAATTTAATACGATGACCTTGAAAAGGACTGTAAGGTCACTTAAGAAGGATGCTAATCTAGCTCCCCATTGCATACCTAGTTGAATGACATGCTACATTGTATTTCCAAAACATAGGGTAAAAATAAGGAAAATTCCAATACACCTTCAGGAGGGCTAAGGAAAGGTAATTAAGGTGAATCTGGTCGGTAGTATCTTATTATAGAAGCAGCGCAGGAAGGGTCAGTGGCCAAACAATTACTCTCTGTTCAATTTCTGTTTTGCTCAAAACCTGCTTAAGGTCTCCGCCAATAACCCAGGTTCTGAAATACTACCAGTGATGCCAAGAAGACTAGGCAAATCTGGCTGTCTTCCTGCAAGGAACAGGCAAACATTTTTTTTCTGCTTATCTTCTTCAGCCACAGTATTACAAAGTGCTATTGGATTAAGTCTTCAGAAGTATTTCATAAAGAGTGTGTTGGGATTACACTCTAACTGCCGTAAAGCAGCGGATCAATTAACTGGAAACTGCAGCGGCAGAAAAAAGCCTGCACATTCCGCTCCCCCCCCCCCCCCCCTTTTTAGCATCCACTTTAGTCGATTACTCATGAACAAATATTTACTCAGGATATTTCCTCTGTCCAAGACAATGTCAGAAGCATCAGTCATTCTTAGGGAAATCTAGGGTAAAACTGTCGTTTAGGTCCTTGTTTGAATCATCAAAAAAAGATTTGCCCCTGGAGAGCCTCAATTGTCATTTCACTCCGTATGTACTCAATAAGCAACTGACTTGAAACATTCAGATACGTATATTTTTGTTTTGTGACATCTCTTGGGAACATACATTAAGCATATTTATTAAGGCGACTCTGAACTATAGACTTGCTAAACCAAAACTCTGTAGAACTCATTCTGTACAACGATTCCTGGCACTGGGCTAGATTTTATGTGCTTCGCTGACCATTAGGAATCCCGCGTGGCTGATCTGAATTCCAATAATGCAGGAGTGAATCCGGGTGAAAACGTGCGCACACGGCCACCCTACACCGCTTCCCCTCTGCCCGAAACACGAATGCGCAGCTGTCCACGCGGCCTCTCCTCTCGACCACCCCGCTTCTCCCAAGCTCCACACGTCGAGAGACACCTGGTCTTCCTCCCTCCGGACAACCCGTTCCCGCTTTTCTCGCTAGAGGGCAGACGGGACCCGTGCAAAGCCCTCCGGGTGACTGGAGACGCGCGCACCCAGCCTCGACTCCTGCACTCCCCGTCCCGCTGCCAGACTGGGCTCCGCCGCTGAGGAGCTGGGAAAAGTCCGGGCCAGTGAGCACAGCGCGTCTGGGACCCTCGGAGGGGGCGCGGGCTAAGCCTCCCCAGGCTGTCACCGCGCGCGGAAGAGCCGGCGCCCGGGTGGGGCTCGGCGCGCAGGTGAGGGGCGGCCGGGACCGAGGCGGAGCGCCGTCCGGGCTCCCAGGCCGCTGGGGAGCGGGGCCCGACGCCCGGGGCCGAGGGCGTTGGCAGGTTGGCGAAGGGCAGGAGGCGGCGCGCGGGAGGAAAAGGAGCGCAGGGCCGGGCCCGCGGTGCGCACTCACCTGGGCTCGGGCCGCCCGCCGCGGGCGCGGGCTTCCTATCAGAGTCGCGGTCCTTCTTCCTGCCCTTGCCCTTGCCTCCGCGTTCCTTGCGCTCCGACATCTCGCTGGAGAAGTGCACGCTCTCCAAACTGACGGCTGCGGGCGAAGACGACGCGCGAGAAGTGTGGTCCGAGGGCTTGGACCAGGTTTGGGAAAAGTTTGGCCCTCGATGGGGAGGACGAGCGGCCGGGCTGCGGCGCGTCCCCTCTCGCCTGGCCCGAGCGGGTGCAGGCGCGGCGTGCGCTCCCGGCCACCAGGGACTGCCGGGCGTTCTGTCCTCAGGTCGCCTTCGCGCGCGGGGTGGCTCCTGTCGCTCGGGGAAGTCCTCGGATTCCCGCCGCGCTGGGTCCCGCCGCTGTGGGCTCCTGCGGTGGCTTGGGTCCCGCGCCCTCGCGCCGAGAGGAGGGAGAGGCCGTTCACTGTCCTGCCCCGCGCTCCCGTCGGCCGAGGCAGCTGCCGCCGTTCGGCTCCGGCCCTCCGCGCGAGCCGGGAGTTCCAACAAGTTTTTGGGGAACTCCTGGCCGGCCCTTTTTCAAATGCCCGACAGCCACCCCCCCACCCACCTCCCGCCAGCAGGTTGGAGACTGGCGCCTCCTTCTCACCCTCCCCTGGCCTCGCCCCCTCCCTCTTCCCCACCACACCCCCACCCCGAGGCGCGGATACGCCACCGGGAGGAGCCTGGGCTCGGCCCCGCCGGGCGCAGCCCCTTTTCCTCCCCCGGCCCGGCCCGGACAGGGGCGGCGGCGCGCGGGGCCGCGGCTGGGAACCCCCGACAGGGGTCGCTGGAAGCTGTGCGGAAAAGCCGCTGCCGCCGAGGCCGCGGGAGCTGGACCGAGTGGCCGTGGGAGACTCCAAAACCGAAGGCAGAGCCCCCAGAGGGGTGATCCGTTATTTTTAATGCCAAAGAAAGCTGTTGGAGAAAAAGTTTCCAACTCTAACAACTGCCCCCCACCCCCACCCCCGTTTAAGGTTCTGGGGCTCTGAAACCCCTGGAAGGGGAAAGGAACGTTTGCCCCTTGCCCAGCAGAGTTTGGGGCCCCCTACCTTCTTACTTTAGTGAAAAAAGTCCAAGTGCATGTGTGGCAGAGATAAACTTTGGGTGGAAGGGAGTTTGAGTGTAAGACACAGGAAGAATTGGATGAATCTTAAAGGTAATTAAATTACATCGTTTTTACAGACGTCTTTGGATATGTGTTTAACAGCATACTTGTCAGAATTCTCATCTCCAGATTTTACTGAAAAATGATGATAATCATCCGACTTTTTCTAAGGGGTCGTCCAAAACGGACGCTCTTTCATTTCAACTTATTCTTCAAAGAGCTTGATAAAACACTGTCGGCAATAACTAAAATTGCTGAAATAGCTGGGAATCATTCAGTTATGCCAAGTGAGAAATCAAGTTGGAAGGGTTAGAATAGAGAGGCAGCGATAGAGGTAGTTAATTCGTGAATGTCTGCTTTCTCGAGTTCAAACTTTCCCCAGAACTACGGGAGAAACTCCCAACTCCTTCCCTTGTCCTCCCTCTGGTGGAGAATTCTAAAGAGCAGTGAAATCTGGAAAATGTTGGCTCCCTGTTGCAAAGAATAAAAGTTAAAGGCCAGACTAGTCCGTGCCACGGATTGATCCAGAATAGTCTCCATGTAAAGAAAATACTCTCAAAATTATATCACCATTGTGGCTAACTTAAATTGTTCATTTCAGTGATAAACCCTTGTGCTGTGGTCAGGAAGAGGTGAATTAAAAATCCATATATGAAATCTACTTACTCCTTTTTGAATATGTCTTGCTCCTGATTTCCATTCTCTGAGGTTAAACAAAACTGAACCATTATCTAAGTATAGGCTTCTCAGTTTATTTTCTCCTTGCCCCAATTTGAAGTTAAAATCTGGGGAGCCTCCTTGCTACACATATGTATGTGTTTAGGTAGGTGGCAAAAAAACCCACAAAAACCAAAAAAAAAGTCCAGTCCATTTAAAAGCTGTCTTAACATAAGAATAATTATATTCTGTTTTAATTTGCATTGTAATAAGAATCAAAGTCTGTTGAGTGAGTTTCCCTGTTTAAAAGATATGTTAGCAATATTGCCATTATTATTAATTTTTAAAAGTTGCATGTCCAAATATTTTGTGATAGCGTTCCAACCAACACCAAATATGAATTTCACTGGGTCGTAAAAACAGCAAAACCAGGGAAACGATGATGAATCTATCTAACTAGCACTATCACTGTAATATTTTACATTGAAATCCAATGTAAAATCAAGTCTGAATATTGGTTGAAATAACTCTGCTTTCCCAGGAGAGGCCACTGCTCAGCAAGCAGGAAACACATAACCCAGAGCAGGGGAGCCCTTTCATAAAGGACACTTTATTTCAAAGATGTAAAAGTTCATGTAGGGCTTAGAGTACAATAGCTATGTATTACTAAGCATGTCATTTTTTTTTTTTTCAGAATTGAAGGAGGACATAAGGCAAAAAAAGTTTAAGAAACTCCCAAATAAAATAAGAAGACAATAGTAAAACCCATACATATGGAAATAACATAATTCAGTGACTTTTTTCGGGGGACTAGATGCTTTACTTCACAAAACAATTATTAATTGTTAATCACACTCCTTTTTCAGGGAAGTTAATGCAAGAGCCTACAATTTTGTGAGCCTCCAGTGTCCATCTGAATGGTCCTATAGTAGTACTTGACAACCTTCCAAACTAAACAGAAAGATAACTGAAATTATCAGTTATCAGATAATAGCTGATAAGTTATCAGTTATCAAAAAAGAAAACTGAACTGGTAGCCACCTGTAAAATGAAAGGTGGCAGCCGCTCGTGACAGCAGGATTCCTATGGAAATATTTAGGGCTGGGAAATGAATAAAATGGAAATGAGAAAGATAAACACTCATCCGTTTAATAATTTTTTCCTTGGTTTGATGTGATAGAGGAAAATAGGGGGGAAATCACAACAATAAAGATTGAAAGGAACTTTAAGCAAATATGATGAAGCAGCCATTAAAAGATAAGGCTATTTTCTGGAACTATATTCAGATTTTGAAATTATATTCTAATTGTCAATTGCTGCCAAATTACCAAGAAGTTCATGGTAAAGTCCAAAAAATATTTCTTTTACTTATCCATATCCTTTATGTTATTTACGATAACATAAAAAAGATAATTTTTCTAAGTTTTTTTTTATTATACTATTGAAGACCACTAAAAGATTAACCAAAGTAAGTCCATCTTTTTGATAGTTAAAAATATGAGGTTTATCAAAAATTTGAGATTGTATTTAAATTATTGATGTCTTGCAGTCTGGAAATGGCAAATGGATTTATTTTGCGTTTTGAAAAAGTTCAGAACTGATCAGAATGATGGATGGAGAAAGGAAGAAAATATTTATGCTTTCTTGAAAACCAAAATCTGAAGCCTCAACTGTCTAAAGAATGTGATATATTTTCATGATTTAATTTTATTAATGTATTCTATTCAGCTTTTAGAACATGCATCATATAGTATATATCAGTTCCCAGACAACATATGACAACTTGTCAACATATGTCACCTCCTGATAAAAGGGAGTGGGGACTTATAAATAAGCAACTTGAGAAATAAAGAAAAAGATAAAGTGTCGGTTATATTAAATGACAGTTTATAGTAAGTGCCGTCATATGTCATAGCATTTTTCTTCGGCTATGCTGAACTTTTAGGAGCATTCTTAGCACCTACAAAGGTGGCTGAATGATCCTTTCTCTCAGTAATTCCCAATTGGGGAATGTTCCAGGAAAATTTTTTTTTAAAAATCAAATGAAAGAAAAATAACAAGTGAACATAGATGTCATGTTTGCAGAATATGTGCATTTGAACAGTAATGGGAATTTAATTTGGAACTCTGCAAATACTTATAAACTTTTAACTTTTTTAAAAACAAAGTAGCTTAAGGTAATTTAAGTAAAGATTACTTTTTTTTTTTTGCATGGGCTGGCACCGGGAATGGAACCCGAGTCTCCAGCATGACAGACAAGAACTCTGCCTGCTGAGCCACCTGGCCCGCCCAAGTAGAGCTTACTTTTAAAAATGTATAACAAAGAACATTAATGAAGAAGCATACTTGCAAAAAATTTTTTCATTCAACCCCAAAATAACCACTAAATGTGCATGACTCATCCATTTATCCCCCAAGAATTAACTGAGCATCTACTATGTGAAAGATAGTAGAGAAACAAAAATAAAATATTGCTCCTGTTCTCATGAAGCTAAAATATTATGAGAAAGACAAAAGCAAATCCATCATTCCAATGCAGTACGAAAAGCAAGGTCAGATCAATTTTTGGTGGCCTGAATTTCATAAAGTTTGGGCAACTTTAAGGAAAATAACGCAAAATTAAAAATACAAATTTAGGTTCAGGATTCTTTAAAGGGAGCCTTGCAAGTGAGAGGTCCTGAAGGGAGAACTTTATTAGCTTCATGGGAAATTCACCTTTGGTGATTCCGAGAATATTCCTCTTTCTGCACCAGAATTGTAGTAATGGTAAATGGCAATTGTATATTATCTTAGAGTTTAGATAATGCTCTCACATATTGTCACTGTAAATAAGAGGCATTAACAAGCAATCAAAATAAATACACACAGAACTAAAGCAAGCAAACACACCTAGTGGAAGGGAAAAAAAATGAGTTAAAGAGAACCTTAAAAATTTATAGATTAGCAGTTCTCCTCTATGTTAAGTGAGATACTTAGAAACAAGGTGTAGGTTGAGTTTGTTCAACAAAGAGCTCCTATGTATGGAATATTTGCCTGTTTAGATTTATCAATAAAAATATTAAAAAACAAAAGCAAAGGGCTTCTTCCCAGCAAAATGCCCTGAAACAACTAGAAATGATGCCCTTCCGTACACTTGACAGATATTTACTAATTAATCATACTCTCTCTTTTACGAGGAGAGTGAGTTTAATGACACAATTGTGAGTTTAGAATCTGAAAAAAAATTCTAAAAAATGTATTTAATAATTTCAAACAAATGCAAATTTGAGGTATTTGGATCATGTGCACATCTGAATTAAATGTGTCTGAAAGGGGCTGAGGAAGATAAAGAGAAATAATTAGAAATAACGTTAAAATTAAATCTATGTTTACTAAATCTTACTTCCTTACTAAATCTGTGTGATTAAAAAAAAAAATTACTCCACAACAGTGGTTACTATTGTTTATCATTATTATTGATAATATTCGCATGATTGTAGGGATATATCAGGGATTAGAAATGAATAATAGAATGCACAGTGACTAATTTACTTTTATGGGTACTATTTGATAAATCGGGCCAGTGTCATAAATTTCTTCTATAATAATAAGATGGCAATATAAGACTTACTTATTAGTTTCTGAAAACACTTAAATATCTTTTGAAAACAATGCAGACTCATCCAACTTTTCAGTTAATCTTCCTGACTTCCACACTAATTATTTCTCTTTATCCTCCTCAGCCCCTTTCAGACACATTTAATTCAGATGTGCACATGATGCAAATACTTCAAATTTACATGCATATGCATACTTATATCATTTCTCATTTCCCTTTATTGGAAATAAGAACCTGTCTGTATTGGAATACAAACCCCTAAAATGCAGAGATTATATATCCTTTCATCCACTTTTTCATTTCCTTGTCCATTTCAAATCCTACCATTACATTTGTACCTTGTAAGCACTGAATACTTTTGCAGAGAAGGAATTTAAATAGAATCGAATGAATGTAAAAAGCTTGGTTCTGTTACTACCATATTCTATCAATTACTAATAACCTAGGCTGGAAACCCTGACAGTCGTCTCTGACACCTCCTCCTCTGCATCCAGGCCATCCCCAAGTCCACCTCATCCTGCCTGGGTTTTTCTGTAGACAGCAAACCCTGAACTGGCCCAATGGGAGGTGGCAGGAGGGAAGCCTTTTAACCCTTTTAACTAAGTAACACACAAACCCAGTCCTTATCTTTCTGCCTTGATTGTAATAAAGATTTTTAAGGGAACTCTTACTCCCTCCAATTATTTTGCCACACAACAACCACCAAGAGTATTTTTTAAATGCAGAGATGATCCAGTCCCCTTTTCTTCCCAGGGCTATGTTCAAGGGCCTTAAAGAGGTAGGTAGCCTGTTCCTAAATCCAGCCTTACCTCACTATGCTTTACCCTCACTCACAGTGCTCATCCACCAAGCCCTCTTTAGAGCACAACTCTAAAGCTCACCATTCCTTCCAGCCTCCATGCCATTGCTTGTCGCCTCCTCTGCCTGAATTTTGCCCATAATCTCCACGCTTTGCCTAATTCCTACTCATCCTTAAGGCTTACCTGAATTTCAATTACTTAATGAAGCTTTTCATTACCTTTGAAATCCATTATCACCCATCCTATTATAATCTCCTTCATAACATTTCTCCCAGTTTTTTTATTTTTTTATTTATTTTTATAATAATCTGACTTCACTGGGTATTCAGGTCTTTGAAGGTAGGTCTGTGGCTGTTTTATGTTCCTTGTTATAACCATGGCACTATGACTCATCATAGTCAATACGTACATTTTGTTCTTTAATGATTAAATGAGGATAAATAGGATTACCTTCATATGTATGTAAGAACATGCATACGTATGTGTGTGTGTATATTTATGCTTATTTGCTCAAATTTTTAAATGATGATTACAATACCAGGGCATTATACTTTGGGATAACTTCTGTTTAAAGAAGTCTTTCCAAGAACAAACATAAAATAAAAATCTTAACTAATCAGTATAATCTCTCAATATTTTCTCTAAGAGGTGAGGTGATAACCTGTGTGAAATGGTAAAATCCCAAGAAGAATGCTTTTATTTCCCACATTGCCTCTGCAGATTTCACCTATGTATAAAATGTATTGGCTTCATTTCCTCCCTTGGGTTCTCATGAGTGTTAGTGTGACCCATAAAACAGCTGGGTTTTAGCAAGGATCTTCTAACAAAGTGATGATGGAAGAGAACCTGCAAATACTGACATTGTTGACAAACAGTTAAGCATTCATGCCTGGGTGTTATCCAAGCTTCCTTATTCCCTATAAGATTGCTTTTCACTTCACATCCAGTGATACATCCCCCTGTAATCATTGCATCAAATGCGGCCAGTGCCCACCAGAGAACTATTTTTGAGTTTAGATTCAATTCCTGTGGTATTTTGCTTTATTCCCCTTGTCCGTATCCACAAAGCTAATGCAGAAGGATTTCTCCATGCGTACATTGAGCTCAGAGTCTGTGTACATTTACTGTACAGCTGAGAGAGACTCAGATGTTTCCGTTTCTTTTAAGAGTCATCCCATCAAGATCCTCTCAAAGTTAGCATCTTGTTTCCTTCCAAAGGCGCATGTATGTTATTGTGGAAGGGTTTACCCCCTTAAATTTATAATGATGTTAAAATATAAATTGGATGTCGTGAGTGATGAATTGGGACTTCAAATATTTGAACAGGGAGAGTAATTTTGCAGGTCAACTCTTTTTTTTTTCTTTTTCTGTATGTACCATAAGAGACACCTGGTAGAAAGCATTTCCAAAACAGATTATAGTATATAGGAAATTACTTCATAATGTCATCGTGACAACTGGGCTGTATGGAATGAAACATTGACCCACAAGATCCCATACCTGGCCCAGCCGTGTAATAACACCACAATTATTCTTTTTCCTTCTTTCCCACACAATTCATTCTTACTTCCTTACAAAATCTTCATGAGTCCCTCCCTCGTTGTTGTTATTTTTTTTCCAGTTCTTCCTCACGTTGGGGCCCAATATGTCATCTATCTGACTTGACCAGGGATTTTTAGTTTTGAGCTAAGAACCAAGAGTAGAGTTCTCAGAGGAATGCTACAATCACCTCTACCCCTGGACCCAGGCCGAGAACTCAAGTTACTTTATAACACACTAACTTTCAACACACTATAAGTTTGGGAATTTGGGGGTATATGTGTTAAATATATATATATATATCTTTCAATTCGCATTCATCTGGGAAAAGAATTTCACAAGTATTAACAACTCCGGAAGGCAAATCATCTTTTAAAGATGATTTAGCAGAACAATTAGCTAACTTGTCAGAAACCAAATGACCATCCAATAAATAACTGGTGACCAACCATGCAGAGGATTTCATTCTTATGGAAAATGCTGTCTTTTTTGCTTACTCATCAAGATTGTGTTGGTTCCAACTCTTTCCCAGGGTGTAAGATGGAAATCATCTAAGTCAAATGGCGCAGGGAGATAGATCGGTCTACCCTAGGATCTCTGATCCATCGTGTGGGGTACTTTGGGGACTAAGAAAATTCTGAAGGTGATCCTGGGCCTTAGATATTCAACTGAATGTCTAAAAATATGTTTGGATTAGCTTTTTGCGCATGATCTTTGTTACATCCTAGAGTGGGCTGGAGTCTCTGGGATCCCCTAAAGCAGCTTATATCCAAACATAAGAAAGTCCATCAATCCAGGTGAGAACATGCCTTCTAAACCAGCCCAGTTTTGTGGGTGAGAGGAGAAAATCACTTTTACTTAGGTATATTTTCCTTTGTTTTGGGATTGCATAACCTTTCTTCTATTCTCCTGAGAGTCCAGCAAGGTGCTAGGATTTATGTAAGTATGTGCTAACTATGGGCACAAAAGCTATAGTTCTGTCTCAGGAGTGCAATGTAAAGACTTTATTATTATATATATACTTTAGGTATTTCCTCAACTCGTTCTCTATTTTTAAATTTCCTTTTTTTTTTTTTTTGCTTTGTTTTCTCCTACTTAATGAATCTTTCTTCAAGTACTAGCAGATCTTTCCCTCTCTTGTCCTGCCAATCTCTTAATGCCAATTATACCCAATTATCCATTTTCTCTTTGAATGTCATCTTTTACCATTCTAACAAAAAAAACATAACCAAAACTATTTTTTGAACGTTCCTTCCCTTTCATGACAAACACCTCAAAGAATCCATCACCTCCCCCATTTTTCCTATGGACTCACCAACATTCTAATGAAATACTCAAAATTCACTGGTCTTCCTGATTGTCATATGGAGTGTTCTGCTTTTAGTTCTTACTGTGTCTGTGTGACACTGATGCACGCCTCTTCTTAAAATTCTCTCCTAGGACCCATAGTCATGTTTCAGTGACAGGACTTTCTCTGACCTTTTTTCCCTAATTCTTTTATTTTTCTACCTGTCTCTTAAATACTGGCCTCTAGTCCAATATTTAAAACATTTTTCTTCTTTACTCTATGGCAAACCTATAAGTATCCATTACCACTACTCAACTGATGATGACCCATAAATGTCTATCTATGCTTCTGATTTTTTTGTGAACTCTAAGCCTCTATTTCCTACTAATTTCAAATTAATTCTGTCCAAAATACAGTTTATGAATCTATGTCGTTACTAATAGCTACACCCCTCCCCCCAAAAGAACATGCTTTAATATCAAAATCTAGGTGTCAGATTTTGTTCATTTGTTCAGGTGTTCATTTTCCTCTCCCATCTTCCTTTCCTCAGATGAGTCCAGCCATCTGGTGCCCCTAATTCCAGTGCATTCACCTCCAAAGCAGCCTTTATACTCATCTCCTATCTCCTCATCTTCTCCCCTGATCTGAGTTCTCTTCATTATTCTCTGGCTAGACTTTCATAAGTTCTAGTCTCACTGTTTCAGTTTTGGTTTCCACACCACGCCATCCTCCTACCTGATGTCAGAACTCACCTTTCTGAAATGCAGCTGGTATCTTGTCATTCCTTACCTTCATATTTCTATTGCCTATAAAGTTGAAGCTTCACTTTAGAGGGCAACAGGGTCCTCCCAATCTAACTCTTACACAAATATTCAACTTCTAGTCTACCCGCTTTTGTGCCCTCAGTAAACTCTGATTGTGCTGAACTATACATTTCCTTTCATCTGTGTCTTCCCCTTTTCTTCCTAGTAGAGTCCTTTTCTTCTTTCTAGACTCAGCTCAAAACCCACCTCTTCTGTGTATTTTTCCTCGATGCTTCCAAACAGAACCAATTACTGCTGCACATATGTTTTCCTTACATATATCTTCAGGTTAGCACCTACATTATTACAATCATTTGCTTTCAAGTGTGTCTCAGCTATGCAAGAATTATGCCTCAGAATCATCTCTATATCCCCGTAGACACCCAACAAATATATGTTAAAATTAATAAGCTATATACGAATTCAGAGTAATAACAATTTACATTTAATTCAACTCCAGAGTAATTGAGCAGCAGTTGAAAGGTTTTGAACCTTTTCCAAATTTAAAGTCTTACTCCAAATAAAACCAGACTTTCACGAAGTAACCGCAACTCTTCGAAGCTCTGCAGCTGTGTTAGTAATATCTTAATTGTTCAACAAAAAAGTTACAGCTAAAAGTATTCTAGAATGAGACTAGCTGATTTCTATCACTACTTTTTATGCACTTAAGTACACTTTACCCTCTAATTCACTTAGGCTATATGTCTCATTTCTCCATATTTAAAGAAACTACAATTATTCTAACATTTGTTACTCATCAACCATCATAATGTATTATAAAGCTCAACTAATTCCTTACTTGTAAACTCTTCTATAAATGAAAACAACTTTATTACATGTAGCCTTGATTTTGATCACTTACATTTTTTTCTTAAACTTTTTATTTTGAGATAATTTCAAACTTATAGAACAGTTATAAAGTAAACTTTTTATTATAACTTTAGGAGGGAGAAGAAAAGAGTTCCTTCATATAGTGGACATGTTTTGATTGCCTGAGAGACCATACTTTCCAGAGGGTACTTTTCACCCATCAGCCCCCAGCTGCTAACCCCCACTCCCTAAAGTTTCAGAGGGTCACAGTCTCTGCAGAGGTTCTATACTGAAGCCTGACAAAGAAGTCTGTCCTAAAGGACATGCCAATGATTGTGGCAATTCACAGCTGTTTGCTCATCTATAAAATGGGGATCATAACACCTATGGTATCAGGTCACTGTTTTTGAGGATTAAATGACCTCATGTAAGTAGTGGGCCTAGCTTACAAGAGGGACTCAGAAAATGGTACCTCTTTTGTTTGCCACCGTCTCCTGGCTTTCAGCTGCTGCTGCTTCAACAAACAAGTTTAGGTTTCTCCATACATCTCTGAATCCAGGCCAATTTTACTAAAAGTAGCTTTATGCCAAAGGAATGTGTAGTTCTTTATTACATGGCAATTATTGAGTGGTAATTCTGAATTATCCCAGATCATTGGCACTTAAAGCTTTAAAGAACACATAAAATCCATAAAACTATTGGAAACAACATTTTTTAATGGATTTGAAGTTTTCACCACAGTGCTTTTTATTCACCTCCTCTTATCATCCCTCTCTGGGGTTTCTATAGGACAGAAGAATCTGGACTGGCCCAGGGGGAGGCAACAAAGGGGAAAAGAGGTAAAAGGAAAACTAGTACTTGCATAAGTTGAATATTACCAGTTTGGCAGGTAAAATTCTAAGATGATCCCCAGCATTTACTCCCCATTTGTGCACATCCATTATGATCCCCTTTATGGGTGGGACTTATAAACATGGGATAGCACGCTTGTGATCAATTGGATCATTAGTCTACTGAGTTAATCAATTGAGAGATTATTCTGGGTGAATCTGACCCCATCAAAGAAGCCCATAAAGAGGGTCTGGGCCCCTCCTCAAGAGAGAGGTTATCATGCTGGTTTAGAAAAAAGAAAGTGTTCATGTAGAGAGAGACCCACCTGGCCAAGACTTGAGGGTGGTCTCTAGCAGCCGAGAGTGAACCCTGGCTGACAGTCAGCAGGAAAACAGGGACCTCAGTCCTACAACCAGAGGGAACTCAATTCTACCAACAACCAGAATAAGCTCAGAAGACGGACCCCCAGCTCCAGATTGGAACCCAACCCAGCCAGCACCTGAATTTCATCCTTGTAAGACATGTTTTGCTGTGACCTGCTTCTGACCTGCAGAATTGTGATCTAATAAATGCGTATTATTTTAAACCACTAGATACGTGATTGTTGCACTTAATAGAAAACTAGTGCAGTAGTAAAAACGTTTTAATTTGCATAGTACTTCAGACAGAAAGGTTTTGAGGGGGAAGGATGACAAAGAGGAAAAACGTTTGGAATCAGGTGATTATTCCAGCTCTGCCATATGCCAACTCTATGGCTTAACTTTCCCAGCTATTAGTTTCTTCATTTGTAAAGTGAGGAGCTGAGCAATGAACAAGATTATCTTATACTTCCGCGACTCTAAAAGTCTTCTTACATTTATATTTTATACCCTTAATTTGTAAAACTCTTTTATTTTTTTTCCAAAGGATAAACCAAGGCATGTGGGGAAGCAATTTGGAAAATTTCACAGATAGCAGCTCAAATCAGACTTGGAAATCTAAGCTTCACTCTTCAGAAACCAGCCTGTCTCCAACCCTTTCTCTGAGCTCAAGCCAGACTCACAGACAGCAAAAGGACCTCTCTGAGGTTGATGAGCCTTGTCCCCAGGTCCAAGGGAGTCCTGAAGAGTTGTGGCCTTTTTCATTTTTTGGAGAAGAGGGGTTTGTTTTTATTTCTCACAGGGATAATTTTGGTATATGTTTTCTGCCAAAATATTCAGAAAGATAAAGTACCTTCCATGGAGATGAATGCTATATAAACTCTGGTGCACATTCACGGCAGACAAAAAGAATTTTCTGTAGGTAATAGCAATTTAACTGAAAAATATATCACAACCTAAGGATTCATTAGGGAAATGTGTACATGTTGCTAAGAAAGGTCCATGGTCCTGAAACGGCAAACTTTTTGGCATGGGTAACAGATGTGTTATGTTGTTTTTGCCCTAGTACGTAAGTTTTTATCGCTTGATCTCTAAAAATAACCCAAACGGAAACTCCTTTAGGAGGCAGAGAAGCAGAATAAAATGTTTTTGAGTCCACAAAATCAGTTAGAGTGAAATTATAGCTATGCAGTTTAGAAAAAGTTTCTCTCCGCATGATTTACTATGTTACTATGACCAGGTTGAACTTATCTCCTATTCACAACCTCATTAAAACATAAAACAGTGCCCTAAAGCCACTTTGACTTAATTGCGTTTTTCAAGGAAACTTGTGGTATGTATTAAATAATTCCAAGAAACCAAAGTAACCTAAATCTTTCAAATCCTGGAACAATCGCAGAATGCTTAAAAATATAATATACTTTAAGTGAGCCCAAGATGCTCTCTACATGCGGAAAGTAAAATGGTTTCTAAAAGAATGTAAAGCATACTTTGGCAAATTGAGTCACAATTCTGAAGGGAAAATGGTAATGGAGAGCTGAACTATCCATAGCGGTCTATAAATTGATGAAATTGCATAATCAGACATCAGTGTTTGATAGACCCAAACCTCAGAGTCACAACCAGACACCCAGGAACTATTGCCTGAGTTTTTCAATATTGCCATTTAGTGATGATGTAACTAATATTTACCAAGATTTACCTGTTATTAATCACACTTTCCATATTTTGAAAATATCTGCGAAATAAGGTGGAATTACTGTGAAACTAATAAATTTTAAGCTTCAAGTCCCTCCCTTGCAAGGGTCCCTACCAAGCCCTATAACTAATTTTGTATTAGTAACTTTCTATTATTTTTTTTTCAATTCACTCCTATTTAAAGGAATTAAACTATAAACATAGTATGAAGGATATAGAGAAAAGTGCAGACATTTTTTAACAGGGTTTGCTATATTGACAATTGACTAAAAACCAGATTTTATTTTTAACTTTTCAAGTGCTGTTTTTTGTACTCCATAGCCTGAAACATTTAGCTCATCTTTCCATTCCCATTGCAGGGAAAAATCCACTAGCTACCATGCTTTCAGTACACTGGTTTGAAGTTTCTCAGAATTTCTGTACAACGGGTATGTGACTGTCAAGATGATTTCCTCCTTGTGTGGACATGACTATGACATGTTTTCTCACTAACAGTATTACTGATCTGACAAAATAACAATTCTATTTTCACACACCTCATATAAAAAGTGGTCCAGAGTGCAAAAATAATTAGTAATTTTAACATTACTCTTGGCCTAAACTTACTGCCTTACATTGAACATCCTATAGAATAAGGACATGCCTGATTATATTGCTAATATGTTCACTGATCAAAACAGTATCTGCTTTCTTGATGATCAATGCATATTAATTTATACATAAATAGTTGATAAGCTCTTTAAGAGTAGAGTCTGTGTTATTGGAGTTTTTTTGCATCTTTTATGGTACTGAGTATAGTGCTTTTTACCTGATAAGTATGTTGAAAAGACCAAATAAGTCTATTTCTAGGATGTCTAGTTAATTAACAGTGTTACTCAAACTTTAATGTTGATAGATACTACCATTTTTCTCCTTGAAATTGACAAATCTATCATTTTTAAGGCAATGTTTCTTTTGTATAGAGTGAAGTACAATTTTTAATAGCAATGAAACTATACTAATTCAAAGAGATTATTCAGCTTCTACATGACTCTAAACCTGTTCTGTGATATTTCGAAGAAGGGAAATAACAGTAGAATTGATTATTCAATTTTTAAACGAAAATCTATTAATCCAATCAAAATGTTTCATTAGTTGCCCAGTGCAGACCTAACCTAAAATTAAGATATAAAAGCCTTTTATGGTTACCTAATTAATTCAGTCACTTTTAGCCTACTTAAATTTCTAGAGTTTCGTATACTGATTACATCCTGTATCCAAACAGACGATTCGAGATTATACTTTCAAGATCAGACTCTTAACAGCAGTAACGGTTTCGTTGTTGTTGGCAATGACGTCTTTAAAAGTGACCTTAGGAAATGGCGTTTCTTCCATTGTTTGTATATATGCCTTTATATATATACACTAGAAAACACTTGTTGTTTTTCCAAATGTTATGGACCTAAATGAAGAAAGTTCAAGAAGAATGTTAAATCTGGAAACGGAAGTGTTTTTTCTTTTCAGGTGTTACAAAAATATCAGCAAGTCATGTCAACCTGTAGTAAATGAAGTTGTCTCTGCAAATGCTAAAACGTACAAATGGAAATGGAAAAAAAAAAAAAAAAACTACTTACGGAAGTGTTTTCTCCTATGCCAGAGCAATTAGCTGCAATTTTTGCATTTTAGGAAAAGTGAACACATTTACACAGAAATTAGATTTTTCTTAAGGCATTTAAACAGTGAAATTTTTAGCCTAACTGTGAATAAATTATATCTATTGATGAAATGAAATATTTTCTGGGAAACCTTCTACACTCAAACCTTTAAAAAACACTCTGCCTGAAATCTCTCCTCATACATGATTAAACCTGAGTTTAAAGAATGAGGATTCACTAAAGAAATAAACTGATTTTAAAAAATTGTAATGAAAATAGCATTATCTGCAATGTCAATTGTAATTTAGAAAATCATATATCTTAAGTAAAGCAAATGTTTCTATAATAGAAATTCTGATACCGTTAGAACAGCTCAATAAACACAGCTGTTTTCATCTTAGTTAGAAAAACACTTGTTTCTCCAAGTTGGTTTAATTGCATCTCGAGTGAAAACATGTTTTGTTCTCATTAAGTGTCATTTTCATTTCTGATAGAAAGTCATAGGCACTTTCAAAAATAGCACCTTAGCTAGAAGGGCATTTTTGAAAAAACAAACATTTTGAAAGCACTTGGAAAGCATATCAGCTTCAGTCAGGCAGATAGTAAAATCAATCTTGGGATAATTTCTGATTGATAAGAAAAGTGTATGTAAACCAAGTTAGCTTGTGGACATACTTGAAGAAACTTTGGTGATCTCTTCTTGGTAAACTCATGTTCTGATTAGACCATAGTCCTAATAAGACTACTTCTTGAAATTTAGGTGAGTTGCTGGTACACTAATGCGTCAAGGTTTTGCATGCCCTCTGTGTTATGTGATCTCCAAAAAGAGAAAGTTTATTGGTTGCTATATTAATGGATTATTGTTGATGTGTTTTAGTATGTCTAGAACCATCCTGGTTTATGCCTATAGTCCAGACGAAATTACTAATAACATCTGCTTGAACTCTCAGAATAATCTTGTTTTGGTCCATAAATTATAGTCACTCCAAGTATAATGTATTTTTATTTGGGGAGTTCTGTTCAGTTTTTTTTGGCTACCATTTCTCTAGCATTGACTTATGCCAGGCATTGTGCTGAATGTTTTATATATATTATACCATTTAACCTTCGCCACAACCCTAGAAGTTAGGTATAAATGCACACACCTTAGCTAAGAATTTCAAAATTCTGTACCTCAAAAAACTGCATAAAACTATGTCTATATAGCACCCTAAGTAGCATACAAATTCTGTTTCAAAAGTTTTTAGGTATTTGAACAGACTATCATTTTACATTGCCACAATAATATTTGAAAATTGGATTTTTCATTCAAATTGCATAGTTCCCCTTTCTTTCGGTTCTTCTTATATAACTTAGGCTGCAAATCTCTGACAGAAGAACAGGAAGAAATTTTGCTTTTCTGACCATATTATCAGAGTAAGCTCTCCTCTAAAAGTGCTTAATGGTTGATTTCTTTTTAGGAAAACGACAAAAAAAGAGTAGAAAGAAACACATAGATGGACAGAAAACAGTGGTTTTCTTGGAAATACTTACAAATGACTGGGATTTTATCCCCCTTAATTAATTAGCTCAGTATTTCAGCAGAATGTAGGGTACTCTCAATTTTCTTCTCTCTCTCCCTCCACCCCCGACCTCCCTTTCTCTCCTCTTCCTTTTACTGTATGTGCTTTTAGGAATTTTCATTAAAAAGAAACGGCACTATTCTGGTTTTCTCATTTCATCTGCACCACAGAAAGCATCTCCCAAATTCTACTTTTAAGCCCCAAATACCCAAATGCTTATTAATAGTTTGTTCTTGAAATATAGGAATAATTACTCACTAGAATAAAATGCCTAACTTTTACTTGAACTACTTTACACAATGTATTATTTGTGGACTTGGTTACCAAAGTCTCCATACATGAGATAAAATAGGATTGAGGGGAGAGAAAAAGGAATGGAAATGTAATGTAAATCAATTTTCATTGTGAGACAGCAGAGGATATACATAAATCCAACTACACTATTATTGAACTCATTTTCCATCTAGAAATTAAACATCTTAATTTAGTACTGAAAACAGTGTATAGAAATATATATTCTGGACTATTCCATAAATCTATAGTTGTCACACTTAAGCATCAATCATTTATTTAGTGGACAACTTTGCCTCCCATGTTTTTATTCAGATTGTAAACTGAGACCAGGATTAGGGTGTGATCACACAATTCTCTACAATAAAGATTTCAGTAAAAGTTTATATAGGGAACCAGTCAGATGGTGAATTAAAGCCATAATAATGCTTTTTAGCAGGACCTATATATATTATAAATATGGTAATGTCAAAAACTCCTTAACATACTATATACAGATCCTCTATTCTCTATCCAAAGCAGATGGAATTGTCAGAATTGCTCTGAAACAGAGCAAAGATAAAGAACAACATAGTAGAGTTATTATCAATAATTCAGTTTTTTTTTAAGTCAATGTATATATTGTCTAAATATGGTGTTCTATATAACAAACTCTATTGTTGCCTTTAAGTTCACTGGGGCTTGAGAAAGCTGATCTCATGAGTTCAATCCTTTAAGGATGTGCTCACACATTTGACAAATACTGATGCTTACTACATACTGGGCTTTACTTTACTTCTGGAGTATAGGGACAGAGAAATAACACAAACAAAACATTGTCTTCATAAAGCTTATAATGGGATAAATAAACATAATCATGTTCAATGCTTTCCAGTAGTCCCACGTGAAAACTAAGGCTGTGAAAGGTGATAGAGAATACCTAAGGAGAAACCTCAATGATGTTGAGAGGATAAGCATCCCCAGTACAGAGAAGAGAAAATGCAAAGGTCCTGAGGCAGGAATAAACATGATGCAACAGAGAAGCAGTGAGTGTGACTGGATGGCTACAGAAGTATGGGCAGAGTTGACAGTAAAAGAGAAGGACAGAAAGAGTGTCTGAGTCAGACCAGATGGGCTTAAAGGCTATCATAAGAAGCTTGAATGAAATTTAACTAAGTGGGAAGTCATTAGAGGGTTTCCTGAAGGAGCGTGACCTAAATCTAATGTTTACTTTTTTAAAGATCACTTTGGCTACCATATGGTACCATACTTTACAACAGACTGTAAGGAGCAAAGAGTAGAAGCAAGGAGACCAGTTAAAAGAAAATTATAATTATTGAGTTAAGAGATCTTGGTGACTGAAACTGGCTGATAGCAGGAGAGCTAAGAAGAGAAGAGGTTGGGTTATGGATCTATTCTGAAGGTAGAGCCAGCAGGATATACTAAGAATTGTATATGGGTGTGAAGAAAAATTAGACTCGGGTGTTTCAAGAAAGACTCTTGGATTTTTCTCCTTAGCAACTGGGTGATAGATGATTACATTTATTGAAATGGGGACCAATTTGGGCTGAGTCGTTTTGGAGGAGTGGGAAGAGGAGGATAAGGAAATCAAGAGTTTTATAATAAGTTGAGGTATAAAATTTATATAATTTGAGATGCCTGTGAGTTCAAGTGCAGATGCCAATTGGGCACTGTCTGGACCACAGGGGAAAAGGTTGTAGCCATAGATATGAATTTGGGAATCACTATATGGGTGGAATTTAAAGTCATGACACTAGATTTTTAGAGTGTGTAAATACAGAGGAGTAAAGGACTAGAAATGGAACTCTGTGGTACTCCAAAATTTAGAGGTCAGGGAGAAAAGCTGAGAATCAGCAAAGAAGCCTGAGAGACAGGGGCAAGTGATGAAGCCGGGGAAATGGATGTGAGGTATCCCAGAAGCCAAAGAAATAAAATACTTCAAGAAGAGAGTTTGTCAATTGCTGCTGGGTAACTGAGTAAGATGAAGACTTGGAATAATTGGTTGGATTTGGCAAGATGGAGGCCACTGTTGGCTTTGTCAAGAGCATTTTTTATTGGAGTGATGAGCGGGTGTAAAGTTGAAAATGGGAGAGAATGGGAACTTCCAGTTAAACGCGGGGACTTCAACACACGTGGTTATCCCTTTTGTGTCCTGTGCCAGGCAGACTCTACGATAGCCCCAAATTAATCTTTGTGCCCTAGTATTTATACCCTTAGGCAATTCCTTCGCCCTGAGCGTGGGCTGACCTATTCATTTGCTTTTAACCAATAGATTATGACAAAAATGATGAAATATCACTTCCATGATTAGATTACATGAAATAATGACTTTCGTCTTGTATCAGATACTCTCCTTGTTGACTTGGATGAAGCAAGCATTCATATGGAACAGACCGTATGGTGAGGAACTGAGTCTGAAGCTTGCAGCACATCAGCTCATAAAGTATGGAATCCTCCTAATAACTACGTCAGCATGGAAGTGGATCCTTCCCTTTTGAGTCTTCCCATGAGATCCGAGCCCTGGCTCACACCTTTTTTGCAGCCTTGTGAGAGATCCTGAAGCAGAGGGCTCAATTAAGCCATGCCCAGACTCCTGACTCATAGAAACTCTGAGATAATAAATGCAAGTTGTTATAATCCACCAAGTTGGAAATTGTTATGCAGCAAAGATAACTAATACATCTCTTGAAAGGCTACTAAAATGAGGCTAAGTAATAGGATACAATAGGAAAGAAAACTTAGAAAAGACAAAGATAGTAGATAAACCATGCTAACATTTTTTTTAAACATGGGCAGGCACCGGGAATCGAACCCGGGTTCTCTGGCGGTTGCATTCTTGCCTGCTGAGCCTCCGTGGCCCGCCCCCATGCTAACATTTTGAAGATCAAAAGCTGATGAACTTTGTGCCCACTAGCAAAGTTATTAAAACTGAAACTTACATTCTGGAGCAGCTGGAAGGAAAAATGTGAGATGATGGTATGGTAGCCCATGACAAACTTTGGGATCTGTTCTGTAATTACTTGTTGAAGAGTGCTTTGAAAACTATTGCTTTTTTCTTTCTTTGCTTTGTATGTATGTTATATTATACAATTCAGAAGTTAAAAACAAAACAAAACAAAACTGATACTTACATTCCCATAAAGGAGAAAACATACCAAAGAGAAAAATTTGATTTGTGCAAGGAACTTTTTAAAAAAGCTCGAGAATTGGGGACATCAGCTACCTAGGAAACAAGGGTAAAAGGAGAGGCTCAAAACTGAAGTACTGAATGAAAAATATGAGGAAGAAGCATTTAGATACACAGATCCACTCCAACACCTTGCATAGTAGATGACTAAGCCTACTTTCACCCTAGCAAGGGCCAGGAGTTTTATTCTTTGGTGATGAAAGCAGAGAGATTTTGAGCTTGTGGACACTGAGGAAGAGGAGAGTAGAGGTGTGGTCTCAGAATAAAAATAGGGAAATTAAGTGAAAGCATGCATGTGGAATGATAAGTTCTTCTGTCTTCCTGTCTCTTCCCAGTTCCCAGAAAAGCTGGCAATGAGGCTTGTACACACACACCACCCATGCTTATGATCAGTGCAGTCTTGTCTGGAAACAATGACTGGTTCATGACAAAAGACTTTCTTAAACTGATAGTTTGGGCTCCCTCACACAGTGAAACCAGCTTATTGCCATAGCATCCTAAAATGAAGTTTGCCAAAGAAGAAGCCCTGCTCCCCTCCAAACACATAAAGACTGAAAGTTTGCAAGAGGGTGCCATTCCTAAGTGTGAAAGATAGCTACAGATCAGTGGATGTTTGAGGACTGCCTCTACTGCAAAAGGTAGAGACAGAAAATAAATACCAAAAAAAAAAAAAAAAACAATAAACATAAAGAAAACAGACACAGTACAGGAAGACACCAAAAGGCACAACGAGAGAAGTTATTTTACCCACAAAACAAACTGACATTTTATAAAACATCACAGAGAACATTAAAGAACTCTTATAAAATAAGATGGTAAAATAATCAATAGAATAATAAAAATAGTTAAGCAATTTTCTTAGCAAGTATATGAAGGAAAAAGGTGGAAAATAAAAAAAGAAAATTTAAGTTTTAGACTAAATTGTCTAAGACTAATAGGATTTCTATTAAAGATTGTAGAAAAAAAGAAAAAAAAAATAGGACTAAAATAATGTGAGAAAGGTTTCCAGACCTGAAGAATCTGAACTTCTATACTGAAAGGGCTCATTGACTTCCTAGCCCAGATTGAAAAGACCCACTCTAGATCACATTACCATGAAACTTCAGAACATCAAAATAAAAAAGATCCTACAATCTCACAGAAAGGAATCCTGGAAGCCAGAAGAGCTTGACCAACACTTCCAAAATCTGGAAGGAAAAAATATTTTTAACTTGAAATTCCATAGCTCGCCAACTTATTAATGAAATGTGGGTATAAATTAAAGAAATATTCAAATATGTTAAAAAAGTACCTCCCATGCATCCCTTCTGAGGAAATTATTGGTAGATAGTCTCTATCTCTGGTATGCTGATAGATGGTTCACAACTGGTTCTCTGAAAAAAAGAACATCTCTGATTTGTAGCATCTGCCAATATCCATGGTGTAGACAATCGCACAATGGCTGGCTGATTTCAAGCCACCAACTTCAAGTCCGTCGACTTGGAGTCGAGAAGATGTGTACACAATTGGCTCTTAAGGGCTGGCTTAAGATACCTCTAGTGTACCACTGTTGTCCACCCAACAAGGGAGTAAAACGAAAAAGAGGAAGACACTGGATCCAAAAGAGAAGGAATCCATTATAAGAAGAGAGATTTTTGAAAAGGATGATGGTGAAGAAACACACCTTGTATTTAGGAATTAGATGGAGTTCAGAATTCAGGTAGGGGAGGCAGAAGACACTAACACTGGAAAAGTGAGTTGGAGACACAATTGTAGAGATCCTTGAAAGCCAGGATAACATCTCACAATTCTGTTTGAAAACTTCCAGTGACTTTGTATTTCTTCTTAAGAAGGAAGAGAGAAAGAGGAAGAAGAGGATGATAAGGAGAGAAAAGAAAGTCAGGCTTTAGAGTAATGATTATCAAGGTATGTTTGCAGATCCTTCTACAGCTGGTGGAGACTGAGTGGGTGTGGCTCTGCATCTGTTTTATAGGAACTAGACTTCTTAACTTTGGCTCACAAGTACTCTACCCATGGAGGAAGGACAGGACAGCTAAGAAAATTGCCTCTCAGGTGACCAACTCAGTGTTTCCATTCCACTGCTGAGACATACACAGCCCAGAAAAAGCATTGAGTAGTTCTTTACTCAAGGTTTCAGTGGTAAAATCCACACGTACAAGCCTACCAAGTAAATATTGCAGTTACGTGGTTTTTTAGTGGGAAACGTTTTCCCTGGTTAAAAATAAAAGCTGAAAAACATCATTTCAATGATGAATCTGAAA
Source organism: Tamandua tetradactyla (assembly GCF_023851605.1). Classification (NCBI taxonomy): domain Eukaryota; kingdom Metazoa; phylum Chordata; class Mammalia; order Pilosa; family Myrmecophagidae; genus Tamandua; species Tamandua tetradactyla. The sequence continues at coordinate 10,901,798 of NC_135352.1, forward strand.
AAACGCATAGGGTAAACCAGGCAAATGAAATTCTCTTCCTGGTAGGGGGAAATAGTCTAGGTTTGCAATGATAAATTCCCAAACATGCATTGTTTGGGAATGGAGAGGAGAAACACAGAAGAGCAAACAGAATACATGATTTGTGGGATGAGGTGAAGAGAGGAGTAAAAATTACTCTGGAGTTTTACAATCAAGTAAGAGAATTGGGCTACCAGAAGCAGTAGTCAAAGTAATCAGAGGAAGTATTAGAAGTAAGCTGTTAAATCTGGTTTTAAACCCATTGACACTGAGATACAGAATATCCAGCTGGACACTGGAAGGTTCTTTGCTTGATACTTTGGGGAGGACTTCAGAACTAGAAAGAAGTTTGGAAAAGAGCTAAGAAAAATATCTTTAAAGCATAGAGATAAAACTGAGAGGAAAAATTTCCATGGAATAGGAACCAAGAGAGTAAAGGAGAGGTGATTGGGAGAGTAGAGAAAAAGCCAGAAGTGTTGGTTGTTATAGAAAGAATTGCAAGAAGGAAAAGAAGGTAAGCACTGTTAAACATTGCTGAGACATCAGGGAAGATCAAGGATGAGGGGAAAACTTTCAGCACAGCATTAACTTTGAAAAATATGATTTTGGTCACTGGTGGGACCCAATTCTATGATCTGAGATAAAAGAATGAAGGGAGAGTATGAGGAAAAGGAACCATGAATGTAAATATGCCCTTATCAAATCTTTTCTCTCAAAATTTCTCAAACTTTTGGCTCTTAATATTGAGGACTCTCCTTCAAAAAGCTTTTGTTAATGTGATGTAACCAGAAATTAAAACTGAGGAATTAATTTTTTAATTTATTAGAAAAATAACAATACTCATTCCAATATACATTAACATGAACCACATAGTTTTGTGAAAAATAATTATGTTTTCTAAAACATAATTTAGTGACAAGAGAGTATTAGTTTACATTTTTGCAAATCTTCTTTAATAGAAGACAGCTGGATTCTCATATCTACTTCTGCATTCAATCTATTGCAATATGTTGTTTTGGTTGCAGTCTATGTAGGAAATCTGGCCTCAAACAGATGAGTAATTGGAAAAGGGAAGACCTCACAGACTTCCCGAAATGTCTCAGGAGCCCTAGGGGTCCTCAAAGCACACATTGAAAATTCTGAGTACTTCTTTGAGAGATTTAACAATGAAAATAGATAAACTGGATGACCAACACAAGGGATTATTAAGTTTGGGGGAAGAATTTTTAGTTTGTTGATTTGTTTTTAGGAATAGTGAAAACCTAAGGACACTGGTAAGTCCAAAGGAAGGAAACAAAAGGGAGAACCTGAAGATGCCAGAGAGAAGAGAAGTGTTGACTCAAGGCCCCAAGGAAGGCTGGAAGTGATGGACTAGAAAGCACAGTGGGAAGTTTGGCTTTTAAAGGGGGAGTGCTGACTTGTTCTCATGACACACAAGCATGAGTGAACCATAAAGGTTATGCAGAGAAAATCCAAGACGGTGACAACATAGCAGTAACTTTGGACAAAGAACACTGAGGACCCTCAGTCTTTAAGTCAAGGATGATATAAGGAAAAAAAAAAAGAAAAAGAAAATGCTTTGGAAAGGGAAGGCAATGATGGTGCAGTGGCAGAGTTATTGCCTGCCATGCCAGAGACCCAGGTTGGATTCCCAGTGCCTGCCCAAGCAAAAACAAAAGGAACGCTATGAGGCCATTTGTCGAAAATGAGTCATATAGTTGCCGCGTTGGAGACAAGACAACTAGGGAGCAGCTAAAAAGAGAATTAAATAAATAAATAAATAAATAATAATTAAAGGAGTGGCATATGTAAATTCATAGAGATAGAAAGTAGATTAGCGGTTACCAGGGGTTGTGGGAGAGCAAGAATGTGGAGTTATTGCTTCATGGGTACAGAGTTTCTGTTGTGGGTGATGAAAAATTGTAGTATTGGGAGGTGATGATGGTAGCACATTGTAAAAGTAGTGTCACTGAATTGTGCAGTTAAAAATGGTTATATTTGCAAAGTTTACATATGTAGCCACAATTTTAAAAATGAGCAGCTTATGTGAAGACACACGGCACAATGTGTAACCTATAATGAGCACCCATTAAAGGTGTGTTTTAAATAAATGAAGGGGAGGATAGAAGCAAGATTGCGTAGGTCTGAAAGCGAGAAGAGAGAAATGAGACAAGATTAAGTGTCAATGGCTGAGAGATTCAAAACAAGAGTCGAGAGGTTATCCTGGAGGTTATTCTTACGCATTAAATAGGTATCATCTTTTTGGTTAAGGTGTAATGGAGAGACTGGAGGGAACTGCCTGAAAATATGGAGCTGTATTCCAGTAGCCATGTTTCTTGAAGATGATTGTATAATGATATCGTTTTCACAATGTGTCTTTGTGACTGTGAAAAGCTTGTGTCTGATGCTCCTTTTAACTACTTTTTGACAGATGAGTAAAACATATGGATTAAAAATAAATAAATGATAGGGGGAACAAATGTTAAAATAAATTTAGTAGATTGAAATGCTGGTGATCAATGAAAGGGAGGGGTAAGGGGTATGGTATGTATGATTTTTTTTCTGTTGTCTTTTTGTTTCTCTTTCTGAATTGATGCAAATGTTCTAAGAAATGATCACGATGATGAATATGCAACTATGTGATGACATTGTGAATTACTGATTATATATGTAGAATGGAATGATCCTATGGTAAGAATGTTTGTGTTTATATGTTGGTATGTTTAATAAATAAAATAAACTCAAAAAAGAAAAAAGATAGCTTGGGTCTGCCATGGTCTCTTAATGATCAAGGCTTAGCATAATTGGGCACACTTGTGCTTCACTGGGTGTCGTGAGATTTCCAAGGCACTGATTGTCTCTGTGAAATAGAATAAGCCCAACTACATGGGAAACATTCAGAACGGAAATGGGTCTTTGGATTTGTCGCTGAAAAGCAAAATCTTACAGAATATCATAATTGTTTTCTGTACATAATTCAAGCAAGCACTATACTCATCTGGTATTTATTGCCAAAACGCCTTCCAATTTTCTGTCATGCATTTATTAAGAGCTCTCATATTTACATAGAAAAATCAACAAAGAGAAGGAGGAAAACAGAAGTGAATTAAAGGAGTTTTCCTAGGGGGGTTTTAGTTAGGTACATCCAGTATCACTTTTAAATGAAGTGATAAAGCAACCCATTTATTTGTATTTTCTTTAGAAAGCTATACTGGAATCTACATTTTTCTTTTCCTTTTCTTTAAGAATAGCCAATATTCTCTTGCTTCTGAAATGTCTTCACCCAGTTTCAGTCTTTGAAGAGATCGTCTGTTTTTTCGAAACCTGATTTTGGTTGAGTTCACGAATTCATAACATTTGAAAAATATTTTTAAAAACCCAATCTTTGACCATTTCAGTTTTATGAAAATGAACTTTTGCAATCTTCTCTGTCTTTGATTTTTTTATTTTCTCAATTTATTTTCTTAGGTAGAGGCTTTAAAGTACTTTCTGTATTAATTGCTTTCCACGGGGACAAAGAGGGAATAGCCAACTTGGTTTGATTGCTTCTCTGTTTACAGTTCTAGCATGGGTTTGTTCCATGATCTTGAATAAGTAGTTCTAACCTTTATACTTTAATCTACATTTACAAAATGAAATATTGGGCAACGAAGCATTTGAAAAGCAAAATACATTAGCTCTGTCTGATACCAAGTTCAAGTGATCGTTTAGATTTTCCTAACATTTTTCATTTGAGGGTTATATAAACAAAATTAACAGATTCAAAGGATATTCATCATCCATTTGTTATTACTGCCATATAGATACAGACTATAATAATATTTTTACTATATAGCCATAAGACAATATTACATAACAAAAGTATAAAAATAAATACCATTTATTGCTCCTTACCATATGGCTAGCACTATGGCAAGAGCTTTTACATACACAGCCCCATTTTAATTGCACAACAACCCTATGATTTAAGTACCCTTGCTTCCATTTTACAGGTGAAGAAATTCACGCAAGCACTGGGTGGCAAAGTCAGGGTGCCAGTTCTCTCTGTTACACATTCTACTACATTGCTTTCATTTTTATTATTTCGAATCTTACTGCTGAAGGGTGAAGAATGATTTGTACATGTGCATGCAACATATGGGTCACTGCACCAGATAAGCACCAGTAAGTACCGGATAAACATCAAATAAAAGGAGCAGACCACTTAAGAAAATATGAGAAATGTAGGTGCAAATTTGTCCCATTTGGATTTTGCCTATGTGTGTAGGGAAACTCCCCCCGCCAAAAAAAAACTAATAGCACAAATAAGAGGGAAATGCAGGTTTTAGGGAACTTCCGACAAAGTTACTTTGATCAAATAAGGTCACAAAAATGTCAAGCTTGCTTATCACAGATTTTAAACATCTTTAAGTGAAAACAATCTGTTCTGCTTGGTTTTGATTCGAGGCTGGAAATCTTCTGAACTGCGTGACAGGGTGCTCCAGATGACCTTTATGTCACCAGAGCAGAAATTTAATTTAGAATTTGGTAAATAAATAACGCAATATATGTGCGACATTATTGTTAGCTTATTTTAGATGCCCCCAGTGGAAATCTGGTTTGTGTAAAATTTCTAAGTTGGAAAGTTTCAAATCCTTCATGGTTTCGTTGTTATGATTATTATGATTATTGTAATAGGTATTATTATCTGGACTTATTTGCTTCTTTCTACTAGATAGCACCCAAATTAATTCATAAATGATACATTTAGCTTAATGAACGGGCAACCTATAATCTGTGATAAAAACCACCTATCAAATATATTTATTTTATGTTAGAGTTTTTAATTCTGAAGGTAAAAGTATCAATTGAGCAAACCAGTCCTGATTACAAAGTTATGCCAAAATTTTCAAAAACAAGCAGATCCTGCTTTCCTTTATGATATGTTAATGGCCTCTAGTAATCTCAAGGAGTTTACTAGTTCTCAAAACTAAATTAAATTTAACTCTAAAATAAGTGTGATAGCACATATAATGTTTTCAAGGGTATTTAAGTGTAGGTCTATCTCATACATGAAAACATTTTTATAAAAAAAAATCTCATCTAGAGGATAAAATAACAAATTCCTAATTTAATTTCATAATGTCAGTCATTTTAATCTCTACAATGTTAAATGGCTTGTATGAGAAACATATTTATAATTTACTTAATAATGTACATTGCAGTCAGTATTCTACTAGCTAATACTCCTGAAAAATGACTAAACACTCTGTGAACTCAACCAGATTTTTAATTATGTGCAAAATAACTATTATCATCTAATCCTGTTGATATCTTTATAGTCAAATTTCTTCTGCTTTTTTTCTCATTTCCTTATCATTCCATGACACCAGATCAGATGCTGTCCCTTTTAACAAATAGAGGCGCTTGCTTTTTTTAATTAAACTTTCTGGCTTTCAAATAAAATCTTTCAGGCTGTGAATTTCTTTTCTCTACAGCCTCAAGGTAATAACTACAGAGAAACCACACCATTCACTGGGCTTGGAGGATCATGAAATGCCTTCCTCCTTGGGCAGCTCAGGAGAACTTCTTTAGCCTTTTGTCTATAACCTTGTATGTCCTCTCTCTTTTTTACAAGTTACATTTCAGTGGAAGATAAAGCAGCAAAAATGGGGGAACTCCTGGACCTCATTCCTACCTGCACCCCTAATTCTGCCACCCATACAACTGGCACTAGATGTGCAAGGAATTATAAGATTCCTTAGGGGTTTCAAAACAGAATTTTTCCCTTTATTTGTCTGGGCACCGGGCTTTTACAGACATGCTGCTCTGTGTCTCTGAAGCTTCAGAAACCCTCCTGGGCAGGCTCCTGAGTGGAGGTTACAGGCATCCTAGCAATATGCTAAGTTCACTCTGTCTCTATACCCACCCAAAAGTGAAGAAGGATCAAAATAATGAGCATAACGAGGATGGGAAAATGACCATGAAAAGAATTTGAAAATTGGTCACCAGCACTGGCCCAGGGCAAAATTCTAAAGCATGAAAGTATAAATTTATATTCAGTGCTGGGAGCCTCCATCTATTCCTTTTCCATTTATCTTGACACCTATGGCTTCTGTACTACACAGTTTTCCTCTGCTATGTGCCCATTTTCCAGATATTCCTTATTTTCCTTTCTCTGTTTTTCTACCATGGACCTCATCTTTCCTAGAGAATATTTAAACCAATTTGTGTTTATGTGTTAAGGGGTTAATATATTTCTACATTAGCTATCCTGTGGACAACCTAGTAAGTATGATGTATTAACCCAGATGAATATTTTGGGAAAGAATAAGTCAAAGAAATCTTAGCTTTCAAATGATCACATCTAGGTCAGCCCTAAGATTTAGTGAAAATATAGGTTTCAGCCACATTTTATTGTCTTACTTTGACCTCAAGTTATCCATTTTTATGTACAGAATTATACAGTTACATTTCTATTACCACAGATCTTCAACAAGATCTACCCCCACCCCTGAAAGTCTCCTTCCAATCCTCTGGAGAATACATTGTTACTGGGATTCAGTAACTGCTGGCCAAGTAAAACCATGAATTTTTTAAATTAATTCTTTATTTTCCACTAATGACAATTGAAAAGACTTACCTTTTTATATTCTATGTCCTAGTAAGTATGAAGAATGCTTTTAAGCCGATAGAGGATTTTTACAGTTTTTAGAAAACCAGAATAGAAACTGAACAACCAAAAATACACTTTCATTTAAAGCAATGAACTTAATAGTAACCTAAATGTTAGTAATTAATATTTCAGAGTATCAAATATTTAAGCCTAATCAAATTGTCAGTAGTAATCATCTGACCCAAAATACTTGGCTATTTCCTATATACTGTCATAAACAGCGATACATAAAATAATGGTTTTGCATTGAAATAATACCCAGATGCATTTGGTAGTATTTGAAAATCCAGTTCATTTGGCAATAAAAAGTGACAATGGTTTACTTTGCCAAATGTGTGTAAACTATATTTTGGAATATAATACAATTTTTTCCATACAACAATAATCAGAACATTTGTTGTGTGTTGCATACCCCATATAAATTGAAGTATCAAATTTTTTTCAAACATGAAGTATATTAAAAACATTGAATCTCATTGGAAAAGATCAAATGATATTCCACATGTGCAAGTGCTTTGAAAATTTAAAGCACTATAAAATATATCAAGTAAGGTATGAAAATAATATATACATACAATGCCAGAAACCAAATGTCACTGCATGCTGCAAATGATGTAATGATTTCTTGTTTGTCTTATTTGCATGTTTGGAAAAGACTGTTTCATATGTTACAACAGCAGCTAAGTTTACAACAATTTTTCTTTGTTCTTGGCAAACAAAAAAAGGTTAAGAATTTGCAGACAAGTCTTGGCAAAGAGGTATTCTGATTCAGCCTTGCCAATCCCTGAGAGCTACAGTATACAGCTGGAAAATATACATAGGTTATGAACTTGTTGAAAAAATTTCAATTAGTGATTGCTAATCAGTGCGACAACATCTTCAGGTCATAAGTGGTCCTTGAGGGGTACTAAAATAGAGCATTTTGCACACTAGTTGGCTCTTCCCAGTCCTATTTAGGTGGTCTCTTTTTTACAAGCTAATACAATTTGATGGAAATAGTAAAATTGCATAACCAATAGTTTCACTGTCCATATAAATACATAATTTGATTTGAAATGGCTCATTTGTACTGTCAAAGATCAACTGGACTATATGAATCCTATCACAAAGTTTTGCTTTCTGACCCAGATTTTCACTGATATGCATAGAGAAGCTTTTTTATTTTTTAACTATCCAAACTATTTTTGGGGGGGTGTGGGTGCGTGGTCCGGGAATTGAACCTGGGTCTCCTGCATGAAGGGCAGGCATTCTAACCACTAAACTACCTGTGCACCCTATTTTATTTTTGTATCTAGTGCTACTTTTGGTTGGACTTCATCTATAGACCAGAGCCAGAGATTCACAGAATGGTAAAGCTGGATAGGTTAACCGATCATGTAATGTATTCCACTGACCCATTGCTCCCCTTTGACAGATAGAGAATGAGCCCCAGGGAGGCATTTTTATAATAGGTACATTTCTAGTCCTTTCATTTAAAGTAACAAATCAGCTGTTGCTGGAGAAAGACAGAAACTTTGTTTTTTCTTATGAGCTAAATGTTGCAAGAACTTTCACTCTCCTTCCCTTTTTTGCTTGCTCAGACAGGACATATTTCCTCTTTGTCAGCTTGCCTCACAGCCCCAAATTCTTTTTCCCCTTTTATGGAAAGATGTTGCTTGCTTAAACAAGCTTAGAAGATCAAATAAAAGGAAACACAAAAAAAACATTAAAATATATATATAGAGAGACACACATATATATATATACACATATATACATATATATATAGTTATGCAAGTGTGTATGTGTCTCAGCTTCAGTAAACCAAGCAATACAAGGAATTATCTAAAATAAACTATTATACGTAACAGTTGACCATGACCTAACTTTCTTCTAATTTAATTAAAATGGACTTGTAAATACTTCTCTGTCTTTATAGAAGGTCACAAATTTCAGTGTTCCAAGTTTTCACATTTGTTTGTCTTCATTTGGATCTTCTTCAAACAAAATCAAACAAAAAACTAGACCAACTTGATGTTACACTAACTGAAATAGATATCTGAACCCTATTTTTAAAAGAATGTTGTTTTTTAAAATTTTATATTTTAATGTTTTCAAAAGCCAAAATAGATGCATGCTTATCATAAACAAATTCAAGTATCATGTAACTGTATAAAAGGAGAGGAAATGGAAATGTCCTGCCTCTTAATGCATCCTCCTAATCTCTCCTCCAGAAGCAGCCATCATACCCTGGAGGCAATATAGCATTGGGTTTAAGATTGTAGATGCTGAAATCAAACTGCTCTGCTTCCGGTCTTAGTTCTGCCACTTACTAGCTGTGTGCTCTTGAACAGGTTACATGGCTTTTCTGTGCTTCCTTCTCATCACCCATAAAGGGGCTCTAATAAAAGCACCTACCACATAAGGTCACTGTGTACAGTGAATGGGATAAAGACACGTGGGAGAATGTCTGGCATGCAGTAAGTGTTACCTATTATTATCAGATCCCTTTGAAATGCAAACAAAAATATAAGTAGTAAAAAAATCTATAAGAAATAACAGCTCTTAAAGGAAGTGCTTGTGATCATAAAGCTGTGATATGTTTGCACTTACCATTCTGTTACCCCAATGTCAAATTTCATTTAATAAATTACTAGTATTGCTAGGTTGCCAAATTAAAAGGTCTACATTGAACCTTTGGAAAAGTAGGCATCATTTTTTAAGTAATTCAAATTATTTTTATTCTACATCTATAGTCACCAAATATGTAGGTCTGTGTTAGCATCTAAATAGAGATAGCTTTCCATGAAAATTCCAGTTCCTTTGTAAGTTCCTCCACTCCACGTTCTCCCACATAATGCAGCACCTTCTTCTCTCCCACTTCTTTCTTCTCCTTTTTCCTTGCTTATGAAGGACAGCTTGGGGGAAAGGAACCTGCGGTAGTCTACTACTGTCCACATGTTGGACAGTGGAGAGGCCAACACAAAGCTCAGAACAGGACCTGCCACTCACAGCATCCTGGCAACATCCTCAATGCATGGAGGATCACAGTTGCTGGCTCCTACCTGATGCCTACTTATCTACTTTTCAGCTAGTCTGCAATTTCCTCTGAGGCATATCTGCTCCTTTATACAGTATATATATTTTAAATTTTTTTAAATAAATACCAGAAAAACACCAAACAAATGCAAACATTCTTAACTTTTGATCATTCCATTCTACATATATAATCAGTAATTCACAACATCATCACATAGTTGCATATTCATCATCATGATCATTTCTTGGAACATTTGCATCTATTCAGAAAAAGAAATAAAAAGAAAACAGAAAAAAATTCATACATACCATACCCCTTACCCCTCCTTTCATTGATCACTAGCATTTCAAACTAAATTTATTTTAACATTTGTTCCCCCTGTTATTTATTTTTATTCCATGTGTTCTACTCATCTATTGACAAGGTAGACAAGAGAAGCATCAGCCACAAGTTTTTCACAATCACACAGTCACATCGTGAAAGCTATATCGTTATACAATCATCTTCAAGAAATATGGCTACTGGAACACAGCTCTACATTTTCAGGTTCCCTCCAGCCTTTCCATTACATCTTGACTAACAAGATATCTACTTAATGCACAAGAATAACCTCCAGGATAACCTCTCGACTCTGTTTGGAACCTCTCAACTATTGACATTTCACTTTGTCTCATTTTCACTCCTCTCCTCCTTGGTTGAGAAGGTTTTCTCAATCCCTTGATGCTGAGTCTCAGCTCATTCCAGGATCTCCATCCCATGCCACCAGGAAGGTCCACACCCCTGGGAGTCATGTCTCACGTAGACAGGGGGTGGGTGGTGAGTTTGTGTGTTGTGTTGGCTGGAGAGAGAGACCACATCTGAGCAACAAAAGAGGTTCTCTTGGGGGTAACTCTTAGGTTTAATTTTAAGTAGGCTTGACCTATCCTTTGTGGGGTTAAGTTTCATATGAACAAATCCCAAGACTGGGGGGCTCAGCCTATAGCTTTGGTTACCCACACTGCTTGTGAGAATATCAAGAATTCAACTTGGGGACGTTGAATTCCCCTTTCTCACTATTCCCCAAAGGGAACTTTGCAAATACTTTTTTATTCCATTCATACAGCGTATTTAGTGTTCCTAAAGTCTTGCCTCATTTCAGCTTCTTTACTGTTTTATCAACGACCATGTTTGTTTGACCAAAATGCAAGGTATTACAATTCAATTGACAATCCTTGGTTTGTACACACTTGGAAAAAAATTTCCAAAGGCAATCTAAGAAGCTTAAGTTAATCTACTTCTGTTTCTTTCACTTTCAGTATGAAACACATGTGCATCATCAGGGCTGAGACCAATGCTTAAAACTCTGTAACCAAGATGAAGATGCCTGAAGAGCTTGAAAATAATGAAAAAAATATATATTCTAAAATATTAAGGATTGATTTTCCTCATGAAACCTCAGGGCTATAAGCAACTCTCACCTACACATAATATGCCTGTTTCTAAGGAGTGTCTATATCCCACAGAATTGTACACAAAGGTGTGTGAGTGTGTGTGTTTGTGTGTTTCTGCATGAGAGGATGTACGCATGTGGAGAACCAAAAATGGTCACAGAAGTTTGCTTACTGATATATCTGTTGATAAAAACTTTTGTATGTTTTTTTTTGTAGTTGCTTGAACAGGTATGTTTGGTTTCCATCTTATCTATTCTATCAGGTAAAAATTTCAGTCCATAAATCTAATGTTAAAATATATATATATAGGAGGGTGCACAGGTGGTTACATGGTAGAATGCTTGCCTTCCATGCAGGAGACCTGAGTTTGATTCCTGGATCATGCACCACCCCCACCACCCCCAAAATATAAGAGACTGCTCATGCCAAAATAGAAAATATATACATACATACATCATACATACATACATACATATATACATAAATATAAAGTTCCAGGAAGATGTCAGAATAGCATAGATTGCATTCAACCCTACTCCAAGGAACAGCTAGAGAAGGGATGGGAAGGTGGCTGAGACAAAGATTCCAGGGTATAAGTGACCTGGGAGAGTCTTCTGTACCAGGTAGGGCAGCCCTGGTTGCAAAAGCTGAGGGACTGAGAAGCAGAGACCCAGAGACAGTCCAGCCAGTGCAAGCAGCCTAACACGGAAGGCTGGAACCCTCAGGAGTGCACAGATGAGGAGATGGGGACTAAGTAAGCCAAGCCATGTTCCTTGAACGTGCTATCCTCACCAGCACAGTTACAGTGACCTGCAACTCACCCCACACTGCACGCTCCTGAACCCCATCATCTGTCCCCCCTCCCCATGCTCCAAGCACCCCTGTCCCTGCCAACCCCCCAAGCCGTGCCCCACAACCCCACCCCAAGGGCAGCCCAACCCACCTCTCCAGCGCCAGCACAGTCTCACCCAGCCCCTCCTGAGCCCTACCTCCCAGTCCCTGCCCCCTGCAGGCTGTCGCCAGTGCATAAAGGCTGAGGATGCCTAGTTCCACACCCAGGCTACACCCGCCCAAATCCCATACAGTCGCACAGCCCCATACCTCCCCTGAGCTCTATGCACATGTACATCAGTTTAAGGATCTGCGTATGTGCATGGCCCACAGTCACACCCTCAAGCTCTGGGAAAGTGCTGATCTGCACTGCCAGGCCACATCCGCCTCCAGCCCCTGCAGGCCTAACACTGACTTGCTGCCCTAGCTCTGCACATGTGCACAAAGGGCCATGTGCCCAAGACCAGTGCACACCAGGGCCCCGCCATCCAGACACGTGCACCCGCACAGCACATCCTCCCAACTGCTCGGCACTCACACTCACAAGCACCAACATAGCATCCCCAACCTGTGCCTACACCTGCACTGCAAGCACTGATGTGCCCCACCTTGCACCCTGCATCCTGCATCCTGCATCCCGCTCCACATCCATCCTGCAATACAAGGCTTTAGACTACTGAAGGAAATCAACTTCCAATGTACATCAATCAAAATATTTACATGCCACAAAGACAGCAGAAGATAACTAAACATATCATGATGCAGACACATATAGCCCAGCCTAATGACCAAATTAAAACACCAGAGGAGAAGCAGACATTGCAACAACTAATCAAAGATGTTCATATGTCTGTACTAAATAAAATAAATGGGGTGGCTAATGACATAAAGGAGATCAAGAAGACACTAGAAGAGCATAAAGAGGAATCTGATAGAATAAATACACAAATGCAGATATCACAAAAGATTAAAGATGCTGTGGCCCAAATAAAAAACATGTTAGAGATACACAACACAGATTTGAAGAGGCAGAAGAAAGAATAAGTGAACTAGAGGACAGAACAACTCATTTCAAACACTCAAAACAGGAAATGGCAAAAGAAGATGGGAAAATTTGAATTAGATCTCATGGAAATGATGGACAAAACAAAAGCACACAATTATAAGAATCATTGGTGTCCCAGAAGAAGAAGGGAAGAGTAAAGGACTAGGAAGATTAGTTGAGGATATAATGGGAGAAATTTTCTCAACCCTTATAAAGGACATAAATATTCAAGTCAAAGAAGCTCCAAATACAATAAATCCAAATAGACCTTTTCCAAGATATACACTAATGAAAATGAGAATAAAACATATAAGAACTTTTGGTATGTGGCAAAGGCTGGACTAACAGGGAAATTTATTGCCCTAAATGCTTATATTTAAAAAATAGAAAGATTAAAAAATCAAAGACTTGACTGCTTTCCTAGAGGAACTTGAGAAAGAACAGCAAACTAACCCCAAAGAACATAGGAGAAGAGAAATAACAAAGATTAAACCAGAGTTAACTGAATGGGAGAGCAGAAGAACAATAGAAAGAATCAATAAAACCAAAAGTTGGTCCTTTGAGAAAATCAATAAAATTGATGGGCCACTAGCAAGACTGACAAAGAGAAAAAGAGAGAGGATGCAAATAAATAAAATCAGAAATAAGAAGGGTGGATTACCACAGACCCTGAAGAAATAAAGGAAATCGTAAGAGGATATTGTGAACAACTATATGCTAAAAAAAAACTAGGCAACTTAGATGGTATGGACAAACTCCTGGAAATACACAAACAAGCTACACTGACTCAGGAAGAAATAGAAGATCTCAACAAACCAATCACAAGTAAAGATTCAATCAATCAACAAAAATCCTCCTACAAATAAAAGCCCAGGGTCAGATGGCTTCACAGGGGAATTTTATCAAACATTCCAAAAAGAACTAACACCAATTCTTCTCACTTTTCAAAAAAATTGAGGAAAAAGGTATACTACCTAACTCTGTCTATGAAGCTACCCAAACCTGGTAAAGATGCTAAAAGAAAGAAAAACTACAAGCCAATCTCCCTAATGAACATAGATGCAAAAATTCCCAGCAAAAGACTAACACATCAAATCCAACAACACATTAAAAGAATTATACACCATGACCAAGTGGGGTTTATACCAGGAAGGCAAGGATGGTTCAATACAAGAAAATCAATTAGTGAAATATAGCACATTAAGAAATCAAAAGGGGAAAATCACATGATCATCTTGATTCATGCTGAAAAAGCATTCAACAAAATTCAACATCCTTTTCTGATAAAAACTCTTCAAAAGATAGGAATCAAAGTTAAGTTCCTCAATATGATGAAGGGCATACATGAAAAACCAATAGCCAGTATCATACTTAATGGAGAGAGACTGAAAGCTTTCCCCCTAAGATCAGGAGTGAGACAAGGGTGGCTACTGTCACAACTATTATTCAACATTGTACTAGAAGTTCTAGCTAGAGCAATCAGGTAGGAAAAAAGAAATAAAAGACATCCAAATTGGAAAAGAAGAAGTATAACTCCCATTCTTTGCAGATGACATGATACTTGGAAAATCCTGAGAAATCTACAATAAATTTACTTGAGCTAATAAAAAAATTCAGCAAGGTGAGGGGATATAAAATTAATGTGCAAAAATCAGTAATGTTTCTATATACAAGCAATGATCTAACTGAGTCAGTTAAGGAAAAAAAAATCTATTCAAAATAGCAACTAAGAGAATCAAGTACTTAGGAATGAACTTAACCAGGGATGTAAAGGACTTGCACAAAGAAAACTACGTAACATTGCTAAAATAAATCAAAGAAGATCTAAATAGGTGGAAAGACATTCCTTGCTCATGAATAGCAAGGTTAAATATAGTTATGATAACAATTCTACCCAAATTAATCTACATATTCAATGCAGTACCAATCTAAACTCCAACAGCCTACTTTGAAGACTTGGAAAAGCTAGTCACCAAATTTATCTGGAATGGAAAGGGACCCTGAATAGCTAAAAGCATACTAAAAAAGAAGAACAAAGTGGAAGAATTAACACTTCCTGACTTTAAAACTTGTTATAAAGCCACACAAAACAGCATGGTACTGGCACAAAGACAGAAATATTGCCAATGAAATTGAATCAAGAGTGCAGAAATAGACCACCAAATCTCTGGTCAACTGATTTTTACAAGTCCCACAAATCCACTGAACTGGGACAAAATAAATGGGCATGGGATAACCGGATGTCTATAGCCAAAAGAATGAAAGAGGACCATTACCTTACACCCTATACAAAAGTTAACTCAAAGTGTATCAAACACCTAAAGATAAGAGCTAGCACCATAGGTGCCTGCCCATGCACAAAAAAGAAAGTGCTAGTACGTAAAACTTCTAGAATAAAATGTAGGGAAACATCTTCGAGACGTAGCAATAGGAGGTAGCTTCCTGAACTTTACATCCAAAGCATAAGCACCAAAAGAAAAAATAGACAAATGGGAACTCCTTAAAATCAAATGCTTCTGCACCTCAAAAGACTTTGTCAAAGAGGTGAAGAGTCAGCCAACTCAATGGGAGAAAATATTTGGAAATCACACATCAGACAAAGGTTTGATATTCGGTTTACATAATGAAATCATACAACTCAACAACAAAAGAAAAATATGATTAGGCATTTTTCTGAAGAGCAATTTCATAGCTAATGAAATCTGAGATGCTCATTTTCATTAGCTATGGGGGAAATGCAGATCAAGACTACAATGAGATACCACCTCACACCTATAAGAATGGCTGCCGTTAAACAAAGAGGAAACTATAAATGTTGGAGAGGATGTGGAGAAATTGGGACACTTATCCACCGCTGGTGGGAACGTATAGCGATACAGTCACTATAGAAGACAGTTTGGCACTTCCTTAGGAAACTAAGTATCAAGTTGCCGTATGACCCAGCAATAGCACTACTTGGTATATACCCAGAACAGCTGAAAGCAGTGACTCAAACAGACATTTGCACATTTTTGGTCATAGCAGTAATATTAACAATTGCCTAAAGATAGAAACAATCCAAATGCCCATCAAGAGATGAGTGGCTTAACATATGATGAAGTATTATGCAGCGGTAAGACAAAATGACATCCTGACATACATGACAAGATGGATGAGACTTGAGGACATAATACTGAGGGAATTAATCCAGACACAAAAGGATAGATACTGTATGGCTCCACCTTTATGACCATGGTACAGGTAAAATTGGAGGTTCATAATTCAGAATATAGGGGACTTAGAGATAGACGCTAGAGATGGGTGAATGGTTAGCTTATGAAGTTGAACTCAAATGTAAGGGAATAGATTGACATAAAGGCAGTTCTCTAATGGGTCTATAAGTAATATTACTATACTGAAGGTGAACAAGACTGAAAGGAGTTGTATAGTTCTACATGTCCCACTGAATAATACTAGAAATAAAAATAAGTTCTTGCCAGAAGAACTTCAAAGGTAATTCAGAGCACAGGGTTAAGGAAGACATTGTCTATATTTTAGAACCAAACCTACTCTTTGAGACCAAAGGAAGAAAGGTTTATTTTTTCCAGAGCCTAAAATTTCTGTAGCACATAATGTAACTCAACCTATTTGGGTAGCTCATTTGAACAATCAAAACACAAAGAGCCCAGAATATAAAGAGGGCCTTTAATTATGTATAGCTTAATATAATGCCTGGATACATCCTAGAATATATTAAGCAGCTAATAAAAAAAGTACTGGCACAGTCTCTTGAGGGATGGGAGGAAAAATATGGAAATATTAAACTTTACCATCAAGGAATTCCCTGAAACTGTGTCAAACATTAGGGACACCCAAATCAATAGGCCAAGCCCTTGATCTTGAGGCTTACTTTACTGTAGCTTATGTAAGTAGTGGAGAAGCTTAGACTACCTGTAGGCATACCTAAAAGTTACTTCTAGAGGACTTCTTTTGTTGCTCAGGTTTGGTCTCACTCTCTCTAAGCCCAACTCTGAAAGTGAAATCATTATCCTCCCCACTCCAGGGGACATGACATCCAGGGGAGAAAGTCTCCCTGGCAGCATTGGAGATGACTCCCAGGGATAAGCCCAGCCCTGACATCATGGGCTCAACAATTCCATTTTGACCAAAAGGAGGAAAAGTAGTATAACTAATAAAGTATCAGTGGTAGAGATTTCAAATAGAGTAGAGAGGCTACTCTGGAGGTCACTTTTATGCATGCTTCAGTTAGATATTGCTACCTATCATAACTTGCCAACCCCCAACCAAAACCATTACAGCCAATCCTAATGAGCACCTAAGGCAATATATTAGATTCCACAAAGGTTCCATGCACTAGGATAACTTTCCAGAAAACTACAAACTCCAAAAGAGTCCCTGAACCAGATAAATCCTGAAACTTAGAGGACCCAGCCTCTCCAGAACATCAGCTAATTCTATCTCCCTACCCCATATTACTGATAGCCCCTTCCAACATGAAAAGTTTAAATGGTCATAGCCCAAATACCCCTGAAGGGAGGGATAAAAAGATCAAAGATAATGGTGGAGTTATACAGAGAAGGTAGGTTTAACACAAAAATATGATTGCTGAATCAATTAAATTGATATTTCCTTTAGTGTCCAGTATCTTAGAGCAGCTAGAAGTAAAATCCTAAAATTGTGAAATTGTAACCCAACCAAACTCTGAAATCTGTTCTAAAACTAATTGTGATGGGCTTTGAAATTTATTGCTTTTTTTTTGTATATATGTTATTTTTTTCACAAAAAAGGAAAAAAAAAGTCGATTGTGATGACAAAAAAGAAAAATTATGTCTTCTAGCCTCCAACGTTCTGGAGCAGCTAGAAGGAAAAATCTGAGAGAATGGTATAGTAGCCCATGACAAACTCTGGGATCTGTCCTGTATCTACTAGCTGAAGAGTGCTTTGAAAACTATTTCTTTTTTCTTTCTTTGCTTTGTATATATGTTATATTATACAAAACTTAATGTATATATAACCTTATTTTCTCAAAGCTGATTTGAAGCCCCTCACCTATAGGACTGGTGAGAAATTTAACCTCATTATTTTTAGGCTCCTTTCCCCAGAAATTTGTTCCAGGATAGTGGGTGAATGGGACGGAAGCAGGCCTGAGGAAAGCGAAGCCAGCCCATGGTCCTGTAGAAATTCATCCTCACTGGTTGCTGACAAGAAGTCTGGTCTTTCTTCATGTTTCATTTCACTTTTTGGCGTAGTGGCCCCTGATGCTTCTGGGCAACATTTTGAGCACAGAAAGCTTGCAATGTGCTGATCAGTGAAGTCTTTGGAGGCAACATTAACCCAGTCATTTCTTCTCTGGAGTCATCTCTTCCTGTACTCCTCTCCCCATCCCCTCAATCCATACCCCTCCTGCCACGGGATATGCACAGAGAGGTGCAACTTCCTTTTTATTCGAGCCCTCCAACTTTTAGGAGTTTTGCTATCTCCTAGCATTACCGAGGAAGTGGACTACAGAGCTTCTTTCTCCTTGTCTCTGCCCAGGTGTAGTAGTTAGGTTCAGGTGTCAACTTGGTCAGGTGTTGGTGCTCAGTTGTTCTGTTTCTGTGGATTTATATAATCAGCATGTGAAATTTATCTATGGCTAATCACATCTGCAGTCAGCTAATGGGAGTGATGTTTAATTTTCTGCAATGAGTGATGTTTAATTTTATTAGCTGGAGGCTTATAAAAGAGAGTTCACAGGAGAGCTCAGTAGCCCAGCACACTTCAGCTCAGTGCTCATACCAGCCCAGATCCAGATGTGTGGAGATGCAGAAAGAAGTTGCCCAGGGGAAAGCCATCTGAACCCAGAAGCCAGGAGGGAAATTCAGCAGACATTGCCATGTGCCTTCCCATGTGACAGAGAAAGCCAAAGGAAAGCCAGCTGCTCTCCTCCAAAGAACTACAAATTTGTAGCTAAATAAATCCCCTTTTCAAAAGCCAGCCCATTTCTGGTGCATTGCAGTCTGGCAGCACCAGCAAACTAAAGCACCAAGTAATGTATCTATAAACATTTCTCTTTCTTCTCTTTTTTTCTACATCCCACTGAAATCTTTTATTTATTTATTTATTTTAAGTCTTGGATAACTATGTTCTTCCTACTGTTTGTGGCTAAAACAATTTTCCCTGACAGTTAGGAATCTTCTCTATTTTCTGAGGTTTAGATTAAGGGAAAAAAATAAAAATGACTCTTACAAGCCATGCTAAATTTCTTCCCACTGGAAATAACTACAAAGCCTAAATACAAAGAAAGTAAAAGGAAGGATAAAGGGGAGGCAATGTCATTAATACGTTGACATAAGACATCCCCTGAAAAAGCCTTCCAAGAGATTTAAGAAATAAAAGAACAAATCTCACTTGCTTAGAACTCTGAAGGACAGTAGAGGCTGGAGAAGGACTCCACAACATTGAATGAAAGAAAAAGAAAAATACCAGGTAGGAAAATATCCTGGACTGCCAAGTGGTTCCTTTCCCCCTCACTCACTCTGTGTGCAGCTTGGGCATTGCTCAGAGGCAGTGGCCTGTGTCTCTCCCACTGTGGACAGAGATGATAGAGACACTCAAAGTAGCGAGTTAGAAACCCACACATATCCAGGCACAGGGACACAGTCCACCCAGACAGAGGAGAGAGCACAAGACTGTGAAGACCTCTGCTTACAAGAGGACCCTCAGGGGAAAAGAAAAAAGATAAAGATAGGCAGACACTGTGGTGGAACTGCTGGCAAGAATTGTTATGCGCTTGCTCAATCCTGTTTCTGCTGGCTAGATTGCCCACAAGCAAAATAGATTTTTCTGAAATGACCCATCTTTCTGGATAGTCCCCATATGGCTCCCAGAAGTGGGTTAAAATTAAAGAGGAAGAAATTGGAAGCAGAAAATCCTCACAGAAAAAGAAAAGAGGGTTAAACTAAACCTCTATGTTACAGGATGGGTCCCAAAGCATGACTGAGGGAGATAATTTAAACAAATCATAAGAATTGAGGAGACAATTCTGCACAAAACCAAACACAACAGACCAGAAGTCTCAAAGAAGGAACAGAGGAAAGCAAGTTTTCTACTGGAGGTGAAACAATTGCACAAAAAGTGCATCCTAAAAATTGTATCACAAATCCAGGACAAGAATTAAATGAAGAAGAGCTGAGAAAATCTAAACAGTTAAACATGGGCTCCTCTAAACATCTAGAATAAGTTGTGCCAAGCATTAATAACTGCTTTAACACAAAGCCAATCTCCTTAGATAAGAAAGAGAAATGAACCATCAGCATCAACTCGTCTAGATAATCAGATGCCAAGATATCAGTTTACCAAGAAGCAGGAAGATATAGCTGATGTAGGGATAGATAAATAGGAAACAAATGAAAACTTCAGAGGAGACTTGAAATTTGGAAAAACTAACCAAAGATTTTCAAACAAATATGCTAAATCCGTTCAAAGAAATGAGGAGAAATATCTATGAGTAGCTAAAGTATATAAAGATACAATATGTGAGCATAAAGAATAATTTGAAAGTATAAAAGGAGACATATCAATCAACTAGTTCTATTGCCCATCCATATTTTCAACAACCTCTTCCAACATGAAAAAGTTAGAATGGGCATAGTTCAAAAACCTCTAAGGAGTGAGAGAAAGTTCAAAGGAGATGGTAGAGTTATACAAAGAAGGTAGGGTTTAACAAATTAGTATAAGTGCTGAAGCATCATATGGATATTTCTTTTAGTTTCCCGTGTCTTGGAGCAGCTAGTTGCAAAAACTTAAAATTGTGGAATTGTAACCCATACCAAACCTGAAATCTGACTGATTGTACACATTGGATGATTACATAGTATGTGAATATATAATAAATATCAATAAAATTGCATTAAAATTTAAAAATACATACATTAGAAATTATGGGGATGAAAGTCACAACAGTAGAGATTAAAAACATACTAGAGATAAACAGCAGATTTGAACAGACAGAAGAACAAATCAGTGGACTAGAAGCCAGAATGATCGAAATTGTTCAGTCAGAATCACAGCTAATGGAAAGAGCAGGGAAAAAATGAACAGTGTCATAGAGATTTAAGTGACATTACAAAGTGCAGAAATATACACGCCATAGGTGTCCCAGAAGGAGAAGAGAAAGGAAAAAGGACAGAAAGAATATTTAAGGAAATAATGCCCCCAAATTTCCCAACTCATGACCTGGAAGGACAGTGAACACCAAACAGAATAAATTCCAATAGGCCTACTTTGAGATATATAAACTAATGAGAATGTCAAGTGTCAAAGATAAAGTAAGAATTCTGAAAGCAGCAAGAGAAAAGTGATTCATCATATATAATGGCTCCTTAGTTGGACTAAGTGCCAATTTCTGATCAGAAATCATGAAGGTGAGAAGGCAGTGGTATGATAAGTTTAAGGTGCTAAAAGAACAAAACTGCCATTCAAATATTCATTATCTGGCAAAATTGTCCTTCAAAAATGAGGGAGAGTTTAAAATTTTCACAGATATACAAAGACTGGGAGACACTGTCAAAGAGAGATCTTCCCACAAGAATTACTAAAGGGAATTCTGCAGGTTGAAAGGGAAAAACAGGAGACAATATGAAGAAGTGAAGCTCATCAGCAAGTGTAACTAAAAGGGTAAATATAAAACCAAAAAGTACTGTATCCTCAAGGTACAGCTCTACTCTTTAATTCCTGTAAGAATCAGAATACAAATGAATAAGAAAAAGGCGTATTTCCTGATGTACAAAATGCAAAGTGGCAAAATGAGACAAAAATAATATAGAGGAAACAGAGGGATATGGGATCAGAGTACATGTATGCTATTGAAGATAAGTTGGTATCTTTTCAAAGTAGTAGGTTATAGATGTCGGTTGTGTAACATAGGCTCCAGTGTAACCACAAAGAAAGTATTTTTTAAATACAGAAACAGAAATGAGAAAGGGATCAACTAGATACATCACAAAAGAGCAACTATACGGAAAAGGCAGTGCAATAAAGAAAAAGGGAGACAAAAAAGATATGACATATAAAAACAAAAGGACAAAGTGGTTGACATCATTATTGCCTTCACAGTAATAACTCAATGTTCATGGATTAAACTCCCCAACCAAAAGACATAGATTGGCAGAATGGATAAAAAATCATGATCCAACTACATGTTGTTTACAAGAGATTCACCTTAGACCAAAAGACACAAGTAGGTTGAAAGTGGAAAGATAGAAAAAGATATATTCCATGCAAATAGTAACCAAAAGAGAGTTGAGGCAGCTATACTGATATCAGACAAAATATACTTTAAGAAAAAAGCTGATATAAAAGACAAAGAACAACACTATATATTAACAAAAGGGACAATGAACCAAGAAGAAATAACAATCATAAATATTTATTCACCTAATCATGCTTCCCCAAAATACATGAGGTAAAGTGGCAAAACAGGAGGGAGAAATAGACAACTCTACACTAATGATTGAAG
Organism: Tamandua tetradactyla; assembly: GCF_023851605.1. Lineage (NCBI taxonomy): Eukaryota > Metazoa > Chordata > Mammalia > Pilosa > Myrmecophagidae > Tamandua > Tamandua tetradactyla. The sequence continues at coordinate 10,924,295 of NC_135352.1, forward strand.
ATTTTCATATACTATAGTCTCATCAATAGTTAGAACACCTAGACAGAACATCAGCAAGGAAACAAAAAATTTGAATAACAGGCTAAAGGAACAAGAACTAATGGAAGTATAGAGAACATTGCACCCAGATATAGCAGGATATACAATTCTTCTCAATGCATATTGATCATTTTCCAATATATGTTGAGTCACAAAACACATCTCAATAAATTTAGAAAGATTGAAATGATAAAAAGCATCTTTTTTGATGATAATAGAATGAAGCTCAAAATCAACAACAGGCAGAGAATTGGAAAATCCAAAAGTACATGCAGGTTAAATAATACTCTCAAACAATCAGTGGGTCAAAGAAGAATTGGAAGAGAAATCAGTAAATATCTTGAGATGAATGAAAAAGAGAAACAAAAGAAATTTATGAGATGCTGTGAAGGCAATGCTGAGAGGGACATTTATAGACATAAACACTTACATTAAAAAAAGAAGAGTGAGCTAAAATCAAAGACCTAATTGCACATGTGTAGAAACTAGAAAAAGAACAGCACACTAGCCCCAAAGCAAGTAGAAGGAAATAAATAGCAAAATTAGATCACAAATAAATGAAATTGAGAACAAACAATAGAGACAATCAAAACCAAAAGTTCATTATTTGAAAAGAAAAATAAAATAGGCAAACCCATAGTTCAGATTGGCAAAGAAGAAAAGAAAGAAGACACAAATAACTGAAATACAAGGTGGGACCTTACTGCTGATCCCACAGAAATAAAAAGGCTCATACTAAGATAGTATGAACAACTGTATGCCAACAAATTAAACAACCTATGAAATAGACAAATTCTTAGAAACACACAGACCTACACTGGCTCTAGAAGAAATAGATCTCAATAGACCAATGATGAGTAAAAAGATTGAATCAGTCATCAAAAATCTCTCAACAAAGGCGGCTACTCATACAAATATAAGAAAGTTTTTACACAAACTATAACGAATGTACATCACTATTACAAGGAGTTAATAATAGGGTGATATATGGAAAAATAGAAATTAATGCAAGCTAAGGCTTATAGTTAACAGTAACATAATTAATTATAACAAAACAACTACACCAAAGGTAAATGTCAATAATGGGGGATATAAGAGGTATGGGATTTATTTTTTGGAAAAAAGTGAAAATATTCTCATATTGACTGTGGTGGTGAATGCATAACTGTGTCATGGTATCAAGAGCCACTTGGGATGGATTGTACAGTGTGTGGAAAATATTGTTTAAATTTTTAAAGAAATTTCCAACTCAGGAAAGCCTGGGACCAGATGGCTCCACATGTGAATTCAAACAATCATTCCAAGAATGATTCATATCAATCCTGTTCTAACTCTTCTAAACATTTGAACTAGAGGGAACACTACCTAACTCATTCTATGAGGACGATGTCACTGTAATACTGAAGTCAAATAAAGGCACTACAAGAAAAGAAAATTAAAGACCATTTTTTCTTATGAATATAGATGCAAAAATCCTCAACAAAATGCTTGCAAATTGAGTCCTACAACATATTCAATTATTATATACCATGATCAAATGGATTTTATTTGCATACTTAACCATTTTAGGTATGCAACAGTTCTTTAATATAAGAACATTAATTAATGTAACACATCACATTAACAAAAGAAAGGGGGAAAAAGCATAGGATCATTCTACCATCACCACCACCCATTACCAGAACATTTTCATCATCCAAAATAGACGCTTTGTAAACTTTGAGACTTAACTCCTTATTCCTTATGTCCATTCCACCCCTTGGCATCCTATATTCTATGAGTTTGCATATTATAACTAGCTAATAGCAATGAGATCATGCAATATTTGTCCTTTTGTTTTTGACTTTTTTTCACTCAACATAATGTCCTCAAGGTTAACCTATTTTGTCACATGCATCAGGGCTTCATTCCTTTTTATGACTGAATAATATTCCATCACATGTGTATACCACATTTTGTTCATCAATTCATCGGCTGATGCACACTTGTGTTGTTTCCATATTTGGGAATTGTGAATAATGCCACTACTAATATTTGTGTACAATATTATCTTGGCTTTCATTTCTGCTGAATATATTCCTAGTAGTGGGATTGTCAGATCATATGGTAATTCTGTACTTAGCTTCCTGAGAAACTGCCAAATTGTTATCTACAGTGACTGGACCATTTTACATTCCCACCAACAGTGAATGAGTATTCTTATTTCTCCACATCCTTCCAAACACTTGTAGTGTTCTGTTTTTTAAATAGTGACCATTCTAGTGGGTATGACATAATGATCATGCATCTATGTGATGATGTTAAGAATTACTGATTGCATATGTAGAATGGTATGATTTCTAAATGTTGGGTTAATTTGTTTGTTTTTTTTTCCGTTAATTAATAAAAAAAAAAATCTCAGCATGGTTTCAACTTACATTTCCCTAATAGTTAGTGATGTTAATCCTCTTTTCATGTCTTTTTAGCCATTTGTATTTCCTCTTTGGAAAAATGTCTGTTCAAGTCTTTTGCCCATTTTATTTTGAATTGGGTTGTTTATCTTTTTATTTTTGAGTCATAGAATTTCTTTATGTATTCTACATATTAAACCATTTTAGGATATGTGGTTTCCAAATATTTTCTCCCATTGTATAGGCTGTGCTTTTCCTTTTCTGACAATATTATCCTCTGAGGCACAAAATATTTTAATTTCGAGGAGGTCCTATTTATCTATTTTTTTTCTTTCATTACTTGTGCTTTGGATGTAAAATCTAAGAAACAACTGCTTACCACAAATCTTGAAGATGCTTACCTACATTTTCTTGTTGGAGTTTTATAGTATTTCTTCTTTTTTTTTCAGCAAACAATTTTTTTTAATTTTTTAAAAAATATAACAACAAACAAACACAAACATTCTTAATATATGATCATTCCGTTCTACATATATAGTCAATAATTCACAATATCATCACATAGTTGCATTTTCATTCTCATGATCATTTCTTAGAACATTTGCATCAATTCATAAAAAGAAATAAAAAGAAAACAGAAAAAAATTCATACATACCAACCCCCCTTACCCCACCCTTTCACTGATCACAAACATTTCATTCTACTAAATATATTTTAAAATTTGTTCCCCCTATTATTTATTTTTATTCCATATGTTTTACTCATCTGTTGATAGGATAGATAAAAGGAGTATCAGACACAAGGTTTTCACAATCACATAGTCAGAGTGTGAAAGTTACACCATTATATAATCATCTTCAAGAAACATGGCTACTGGAACACAGCTCTACATTTTCAGGCAGTTCCCTCCAGCCTCTCCATTACATCTAGACTAACAAGGTGATATCTATTTAATAAGTAAGAATAACCTCCAGGATGATCTCTAGACTCTGTTTGGAATCTCTCAGCCATTGACATTTTATTTTGTCTCATTTCACTCTTCCCTCTTTTGGTCGAGAAGGTTTTCTCAGTCCCTTGATGCTGAGTCCCAGCTCATTCTAGGATTTCTGTCCCATATTGTCAGGAAGGTCCACACCCCTGGGAGTCATGTTCCATGTAGACAGGGGGAGGGCGATCAGTTTGCTTGCTGTGTTGGCTGGAGAGAGAGGCCACATCTGAGCAACAAAAGAGGTTCTCTTGGGGGTGACTCTTAGGCCTAATTTTAAGTAGGCTTGACCTATCCTTTATGGGGTTAAGTTTCCTAGGAACAAACCCCAAGATTGGGACTCAGCCTATTGCTTTGGTTGTCCCCACTGTTTGTGAGAATATCAAGAATTCTCCACTTGGAGGAGTTGAATCTTCCCCCTTTCTTACCATTCCCTCAAGGGGACTTTGCAAATACTTTTTTGCTCTCTGTTCAAATCACCCCAGGGTTTACTGGGGCATCACTCTGGACAAACCCACAAAATATTATGCCCTACTCAAGTTTCCATGTACTTATGGTGTTCATTTAAGCTGTCCACATAAGTTACATTAGGAATTGCACTAGTCAAAATATAAATTTTGTACCAAATAAACATTTTTTGCTTTAGTCTCAACAAAAGTTGAGACTACATAAGTTAAAATTTTAAAATATTAATTACCATCTATTTTCAACACCCTGAAGTAATGACATTCCTTTGTTCTTCCTCATGCAAAAACATTTTAAAATTTGTATAGTACTTATTCTTATATTTAGGTCTTTGATCCGTTAAGAGTTAATTTTTGTAGATGGTGTGAGATAAGATTCTTCTTTCATTCTTTTGCATATAGATATCTAGTTCTCCCAGCACCATTTGTTGAAGAGATGCCTCTTTCCCAGTTAGGTGGGCTTGGCAGTTCTGTTAAAAATCAATTGACTGTAGATATGGGAATCTATTTCTGAATTCTCAATTCAGTTCCATTGGTCAATATGAGCAATCCTTTTATGACCACTGTAACTTTGTAATATGCTTTAACGTCAGGAAATGTGAATTCTTCAGGTTTGTTATTGTTTGTCAGGAGGTTTTTGACTACTTGGCGCCAACTACTCTTCAAAATAAATTTTGATAATTTGCTTTTCCAATTTTGCTAAGTTGGCTGTTGGAATTTTGATTGGGATTGCCTTGAATCTGTAAATCATTTGGGATAAAACTGACATCTTAATCATATTTGGTCTTCCAATCCATGAACAGGGAATGCCCTTCCATTTATTTAGGTAAATATAAATGACCATCTTTGTCCCTTATAATTGCTTTTGGCTTAAAGTCTATTTTATCTGATATTAGTATAATTGCCCCAATTTTCCTTTGGTTATTGCTTGCATGGTAAAGATTTTCCCATACTTTCACTTTCAACCAACTTATGTTTTTTATTTCAAGATGAGTCTCTTTTAGATAGCATACAGTAGGGTCATGCATTTTAAAAATCTATTCTGCCAATCTCTGCCTCTTGAATGGAGACTTTAATCCATTTACATTTGGAATCACTTCTGATAATGCAGAACTTTGTTCTGTCATTTTGCTGTCTGGTTAACCTGTTTTTTCACCTTCAATTCTTCCATTAATGCCTACTTTCATATTTATTTGATTTTTTGGATTGTACCATATTGAGCCCATTCTCATTTCTATGGATATATTTTTCACATATTTGTCTTGTGGTTTAGGATGTTAAATACCTAATAACCATGTTTGATTTGATACCAACTTGACTTCGGTAGCTTATGAATACACTTTTCCTACACCCTCACCCCCACTTTTTTTTTTGTATTTGTTACAAATTATATCTTTGCACGTTGTCTGCCGAAAACTATAGATTTATCATTGCTTTTTATGTATTTACATTTTAGCATTTTAGCACTTTTAGGAAGTAAGAAGTGACATTACACACCAAAAAATATAATGCAATAATACTGCCACTTATAATTATCATATGGCTATCTCTACTGGAGGGCCTCGTTCCTTTAGGCTGCTTTGAATGACTGTCTAGTGTCTTTTCTTCCCGTCAGAAGAACTCTGTTTTAGTGTTGTTTGTAGGGCAGGTCTAGTACTAATTAACTCTATCAGCTTTTGTTTATTTGGGAATGTCTTAACTTCTCTCTCATTTTTGAAATAAAGTCTTGACTGGTTGATAACTGTTGCCTTCCAGTGCTTTGAGTATTTCAATCCACTGCCTTTTTGCTTCCATAGCTTCTGACGAAAAATCAGGCCTTCATCTAATTAAGACTCCCTGGTATATAACATGGTGCTTTTCTCTTGCAGCTTTCAGAAATTTCTTCCTGTCTTTTGCATTTAACAGTTTGATCAGTATGTGATGCACATATTTTTATTCAAGTTTGTCTTGTTTGGAATTCTCTCAGCTTCTTGAAAGACTATATTCATGTCTTTTGCTCCATTTGAGAAGTTTTCTATCATTATTTCTTTGATTATTCCTTCTTCTACTGCTGTCTCTCTTTCATCTCTTTTTGGGACCCCTATAATGAGTATATTGGTATTCTTGATTATGTTCCAGAAGTTTCTTATATTTTTTTCTCTTTTTGGATTTCTTTTTTCATTCTTCTTCTTATCCTGACTCACATCAATTGTCTTGTCTTTAAGTGCACTTCTTTCCTCTGCCAGCTCCAATCTTCTGTTGAAACTTCCCTGGGAATCTTTCATTTCACTTACTTTGGTCTTCAACTCCAGTTGTTATGTTTAGTTCCTTTAAAAAACCTCTTTCTCTTTATTGAGATTCTATTATTGCTCATTTCTTGTTTTACTGGTATCCTTTAATTCTCTGTCTGTATTTTCCTTCATCCCCTCGAGCATATTAAGATCATTTTTTTTAAAGTCTTTGTCAGGTTGTCAGGAATCTACTCTTTTTTTTTGGTGTTGTTTTCTGGATTTTCATCCTTTTCTTTTGGAAGGGTCCTCATTTCCTGTTTTTTGTTCGTCTTGCAATCTTTCATTGTGCCTTGTATATTTTAATGTTAAAAATTTTTAACTTGGATTTATTCCCTGAGATGTCTGTTTGTTGGGTTTGCATCCAGAAGTGATACAACAAGAGAATTTCTTGAGTGTCAACCCTCCTTCAGGAAGATTTGCTGAAGGTGAATGCAAAGTGCTGGGTTCTCCCTGTCTTTTCAGGACTTTGTCTTGCCGTGGGCTTGTGCTTGCTAGTGGCCTTGGAAATCTCCCTATTTACAGGAGTTTGAATGTTCTCTCTAGCTACCAGAAGACAGAGTGTCTCCCTCTCCTTGGTGTTCCATGGCAGGATTTAAAGCTGGGAAGCCTTTGCCCCAGCCATGGACCTCAGCTATTTCTTATGCTGCTTTCCTTGTTTCAAGCTGTCTTTGCCTGGGGGTGGGAGGCAATTTTTGAGAGGTGGGGACACAGCCCTGGGGAAGGGCTGAAGGAAGGGTCGTGAAGAGCACCGGAAGCTTCTTCCATGGCGTCCCAAAGCTGGTCTTTCATGACCCACCCAGCAAATGCAGACCTTCAGTTCCCTACACAACGCTGAGAAGACTACCACCTTTAAATCTCCTCTGCTGCCTTTGTCTGGGGTAGGTTGGAACAACAGGCCATCCTTAGAGGCCCAGGCCTCCAAAAGCCATGATCAGCTATCGACCCAGGCCCACCCCAGATCTTGGCAAAGTGGATTTTTTTTTTGCATGGGCAGGCACTGGGAATCGAACCTGGGTCTCCTGCACAGCAAGAGAGAATTCTGCTGCTGAGCCACCATTGCCCACCCGCAAAGTGGATTTTGATGTCCCTTTTGGGCACTAGCAAGCTACTGCAAGGGCTGGACCCCACTGCTGCCTGCTGCGAGTGTCAGAGATAGGGGCTGGGAATCACTGTGCAAAGGGAACGATACACTGGTATTTCATGTCATTTACCAGTCTCTTCTTCCCACTCATTCCTGGATGTTGTACAGTGCTCTACTGAACTCTGGAATTCCAAAATAATTGATTCTGGCAGTTCCTGCCTACTTAAAAGTTGTTCTGGTGGAAGGACTGAGTCCTGGAGCTCCCTAGGCAGTCATCTTCCCCCAGGAAATAAGAATTTCTATTTGCCTTTCTTATGTTACAAAAATTATATGAAGAAACAAATGAGGTGTATCTATGCACTATTAGTCAAGAACTGTTAGAATTTAGTTTGTAATACAGAGAGGAAAGAGAGTGTAAGCTCGTTGATATCTTCCTCTGCTTATTACATTTAAATTATGAACTAGAAAACAATCATGACATGGTTGGTGGGACCTAATGTATACAATCAGACACTGAATTCTCAGTCAAAAGACTGAGAATTCAAATGTGAGACAAACCCTACATGAGTCCATGTAACTTGGTTCAACAAACCCAGCCCCATTTTAATTTATGTGAAAATCCGCTGAGCAATTTCTAAAATGATCAGGGGCTTTCTTTGGTCAGTTTATCAGATAAATGTCTGAGCTTAGGCATAATGACAAAGCATTACTTTTCTAGCATCTAGTACTTCATTAACTACCATTTAGGGGGAGAGATAAAACAACAGAAACTTGCTCAGAAATCTGACTTTGTGTCTGTGATTTCTTGCTATAATCTTACAGGCTTTTATTGAAAAACTGAATAATTTTCATGGAAGATATTATTTCCATATTTCCTAGCAATATATATATATATATATATATATATATATATATATATATATATATATATTTCATTTTAATAGCATACATCATTATAAAACTCCTGGAGGAATCCTTTTAAATTGCTATGAGTGTCTTAAATTTAGCCAGACCACCTCAGAGTGGCTATTCTATTCAGAAATAGCTGGCCTGCTGAAAGGTTTTATTTGACCAAAGAAAGTAATCTGAGAGTAGAAAAATAGCCTGAGTTGGGATGTCCTTTTCCCTTGTGCTGTTGTGAAAATGCAGAGCCCCTTATTCTACCAGTTACCATCATCAAATTACGCCCTGACTCCATTTCAATATTGAAGTTTAGAGTTCAAAGGAAAACAGATTAGGAACCAAACAAGAAAGGGAAATTTTGTAATTTCTTTTGTACTATTTCCTACAATTTACTAGGTCTATATTTAATAACGCCTAAAGAATATTTAGTATGACTACAAGCCTTTCTGTGGCTAGAAATTATATACAGCAGCAGACCAGAATTACACACTTTGTAATACATATTATATCTGAATGTCTGCAAACAAAGGTGTAGATGACTTACTACTGTGAACAAGGAGGCTTGAAGAGCCAAAGTATTGTTCAACTGCCTGGAGTAAAACAAAACAAAATAATCAGTCTGAGTAAATGTGGATACTGGTTTTTCTAAGCTTTTATTTCCATTAAAAACTATATTTTTCCATTTTTACTTTTATATTATTTTTTGTTGTTTGTCTCCATCTATCCATTTATAGCTTTTATACATGACCACAAAATGACATTCTTTTTTGTCAATTTAGCAATTTCGGTTTTTATCATGAATGATTGCTGTATAATTGATCAAGCCAACAGGGTAACTCTTGACCTTCCACCCACATGGATGTAGTCTTGTTTTCTTTGTCTACTTATACAGGTAGGATAAAATATTAACAAATGGATCACTTCAGATCTATTTTGAGACATGAGTCATGCATAAAAAAAGAAGTATAATTATTATAAAATTTTAAAAGCTGATTAAAATAAGATACATAATACAAACAATTTATATAATTATGCGTATAAACATATATGGAAGAAATCACCAAAATAATTAATGGTCATCTTCCTTGGTGGTGCAACTATGGATTATTTATGGTCTCTGGTAGTTTCCAAATGTTCTATGATAAATATGTATTACTTTTAAAATGCGTAAAAGGAGTTGATTTTACAAGAGAAGCTTGCAAGATTCTTCAGGGTGAAAACCACTTCCGTTCATCTTCGAATTCGTCCTAGTGCAATTTAATTGAAAGAAGTGTTTCATTATTGTAAAAGCCACTTGATTACAGCACTGCATTTACTGCAAATAAACAAGCATTTAAAAAAAAACCTTATAAAGTGAGGTGACTGCTTATTAACAACTAAAAAATCCCCTTTGTGTGGTTCCCCCTTTCATTATTCTGTCTTTAACAATTCTCCCTTTTAATAAAATGATGGGCTTTATACCCATAGAATTAATTTCAGGATTAGAAGGGACTTTAAATATTGTTTATTCCAGCATCATCCGGAGTTTTCCAACTAAACCTGAAATCTTCCATCAGTGGGGAAATCATTACTTTCCAAAGTCAGATCATCCTTGCAACTACAGGCAAGGTTAATCACAAAACTCTGTTTTGTCTGTTTGCATATATTTAAAATTCTTTTTCTAACAGAGAATAAAGATGCCTGGAATGGATTTGGTTTCATTTTTAGTAACACTCTACTTCAATATACCAAACCTGCTGAGGAGCGGCAAATACCATGTAGGAGATTCCAAACTAATTTCAATTGAGGCATCTGTAAAGACTTGATTTTGTCTATTTGAAACGTATTGTCCTTCTGTAGCACTTGCTTTTCCTACCGTTGTCTAAGAGGCTGTAATTCTCCACTTTACAGTAACAAAATCACTCCCATTATTTAATTTATAAATGAAAAAGAAATAAACTCAGCTACAAGAAGAAAAGGTAGCTGCATTGGGGGCAGTTCGCAGTTTGTTATTCTCTGAGAAAAGGAATTGGAGCCAGGAGGGAGTATCACCCAGGGAGCAGTCTGCTAAGCAGCACTAATCCAGGCTCTGTTTTTCCTTCTCCCCAAGCCTCAGAGCCTTTCATTGAGTTTCTTAGTTCAGTGGTCCTAATGGGCTGAGAATCACTAGTCTGCTGTCTTACGGGATTTTTAGAGCACAATTAACAAGAAAAGAGACTATGGCTCACAATAAAAACCTGAAGCTTCCCCGCCTCTGTAGATACCTAATTTAACACACAGGACTCTTAATTACCTCCATTTGGGTAAGAATGGTAAAGTTGCCACTGGAAATCTCTTGTAGTAGGATTTGTTTGTAAAGTGTTGCAGCAAGCAGAGGTCTTTAGATTCTACCCAAAATGGAAAAACTCCCTTTTAATTATAACCCGGTCTCCACCTACTTTAAAAATCTTTCTTTCAATGCCTTTTCAATGTTTTCAGAAACACTCGCAACACTTCTTTTTATTATTCTTGGCTAAGAGTACAATGAATCTAACCCCTTCCCTTGCACATGCACCCCAAATTTTGTTTTATGAAAAAAATTCTTTAATGAAACAACTGCCTGGGCTGGAACAAGCAATTCAAGGGCTGTGAGAGTCCAAAGCATATTCAAGATTTCCCATTAATGAAAATACACAGATGAATGCAGATGTTAAGCACAGAGGCAGAATTTGTTCAAAATATTCCTTGGGTTCATGTACTTTCTTTTCATCTCAGAAGTCCTCATATTTTAGAATTTATTTTCTTGTAAAATAAAAGGTTTGTCCCAAGTACCTTAAGGAATTTTGTCCATAGTAAATTATCAATCAACTCTTTGGCTAACCTAAGTACTCTACTCTAGATTTGGAGAATCCTGGCAGATATTTCACATGCTTATGTGTACTTTTTTTTTCAAAGGAAAAAGAAAAGTAAAAGCAAAATTCTAGGAGTATTTGTGGATGGACAATACTGAAAGCAAGGTTGCAAGACCAAATGTCACATAGGTCAAATGTAAGCGAATCAACTTGGGAACACACACTCCTCCTCCAATGCTGTGATTGAATCATTGACTTCCATATACCTTGATTCCACAAGGCTTGGTTGGAAACCTCGAGAATATTCTCAGCACGTTGCTAGCCGCACCCACCCCCTCGCACCCCCCCAGTGAATGAAAGAGTCAATTGGGTCCCCATGGCTGTTTGGAGAGAAAATTGATTTCTTTTCTCTCCTGACTCTGGTTTTTATGTCTCAGCTGAATACATTTTTCAGATGAGTGAAATCATTATGGACATTGCAGTCAAAAAGTTCAGATTTGTTCCAAATGAACAAGGTTATTTATTGATACTTCTCAGCTAAATTACCCATCTGACTTGACACATAATACAGAATTTAATCCAGGCTTCCACCTTTTTTGGGGTTGCGACAAAAATTTCGTCATTTGTTAGACAGAATGATGTCCCCACTTAGTCTCAGATAATCAAAACACAAAAGTAGTCTCTGTGTGTATTCCAGTTGGCCTTATAAACACCCAGATAAGAAGACACTGTCATGCACCCAGGGGATGCTAGAGTGGATCTTCCACTGGACCAATGGGTGCTTCCACACTCATCGCCATGAATAATATAGAATTGCCCAGAGGCCCTTAGCACCTCCCCAGGAAGCCTCTTCCTTTAGCAGCTGTGCAGGTGACCAGGCCCGGGAAGTCCCTCTAAACCAGACTAGGACAGCAGGGAGCAGAGAATTCCCAGCACAAGGTGTGTATCCAAGTCAGTGAAGGGAAGAGTAGCTTCTATTTCTTTTGCACAAAAGGACATTCTGCCCCCAATCTCCTGGCCTCAAAAACAAATTCATTTGCTTGTTCCCTCTTCTCTTAAAATGCTTAAGGAGTAAAGCATCTTCTTCAATACAGTGGGTGTGATTAGGACATTTTTTAAAAAATGGTAATTTTTTACAAGCCTATCAGGAGAATAGATTCAAATACTTATCTCCTTAAACATATCCACCGTATGCTATAATAAAATGAGACTAATTTCCTTGAATTAGTTCTTTATGATTAGTTCTAAAAATAACAGAGAGTAGTTTCAATAGTCATCAGAATAATTGCATTAAGATCAAATAATTGATCCTTTCTGTCTATGGATCTATATGTCTCCAGATACTATGCTAGGCTCTAAAGAGATTTTCCCATCTTTCCAAGATTTCTTCAAGGTAAGTGTAGTTACCCCCTTTTTAGAGATTATTTAGGAACTATAATACCTAAGCTTAAGCAGTGACTCACAGAGGATAAGGAAGGAAACAAAATGTATAAGAAGACCCTCATTTGCTGTGTGTTCTGATGCCATCCATATAGACATACCAGGAAGAATCAAGGTTATAAAATGGAAGGCTGGAGAAAGCATGGAGATTTCCTAGCAAACAGGCCAATGGGGATGGGGAGGCAGAGCTCAGGACAAGGGTGACAAGAACGCTTCCTCAAGGACAGATTGTGTGGCAGACACTCTTTCCCTTCCAAACTTGGCTTCTCCTTTTTAGGTGTGGAAAATAAAATGGTGAGATTGGGGAGGGGGCCAATTTTGGTAAAGAAATGACAAAACAAAACTCAAAAGCAAAAGATGTGCTAAAATTTCTCATGGCAAGAGGTTTTGGTCTCTGGTGGGTCTTCGAGGATTGGGACCTATATAGGTGATAGTGGGCTCTGAGATCCTTACATTTCTCCTGGTGACCATGAGTGAGAGGGGTTAGATTGCTGCTACCAATTGAATTACCAATAGAATGCTTCCCATCTAATGGGTACTGGAATGATGTTGATCAACTATTACTAACTTCATGAATGATAAAGAATACCTCAAGAATAGTCCTTCAAATCATCATGCCCTACTACCTGCTCATTACAGTGCAACAACTGTCTTCAAATTTGGGCATGCACCAGAATCACATGGAGGGATTGATAAAGGCTTACTTGGCCCCACCCTAAAGCTTCTGATTCAGCAGATCTGTAGTAGGGTCCAAGAAAATTGTATTTCCAACAAGTTCTCCTGGGGTGCCAAAGCTGCTGGTCCAAGAACCACACTTTGTGAACCACTGCCATAGACATAGATAACTCAAATGTATCTGGAATATCCAGTGTCACAAATGACAAAGAATAACAAAGGGGGATGGAGGAATCTTTCAATTAATTTCCAAATACATTTTTTTTTGGGGGGGGAGAGAGTCTTTAAACATGAATCTCTTCAAATTAAAGTAATGGTGATGAGAACATGTTGGATGAACCAAGACTTGGCTGTCTTTTCCACCGCTATAATATTTGCCAACTATTGCTAAATGAAAGCCTTGTACATACATTTCGAAAATGATTATGAGTTATTAATTTAAATATTTGCCTTCCATTACTTAATATCTTTGACTGTCTGCAGCCCTAGGCTCTCACACTCTTGAGCCTTCTCCGTGTCTGTCTGTGAGCACAGCCCTGGACCTAGTGCCTGCCTCTCCTTTAAGCTTCGAAGTCTCATTCTCACCCAGGTGATATAGATTTTTGTGCCATCTGAGGCTCCTCTCCTCCACCCATTGTTTTCCCGTTTCTGCCTCCCTATTCTGTAGATCAGCTAACAACTGATGAGGACTTTAGACCATTTCCTTGGGGAGTGCTCCATGTAGTCAGGGATATAATGGCCTCTTTTTTCAATGGTTGGTCTCCTTTGCCCCAACATTTCATTTCAGATGTTAATATTCTATGAGAAAGATTCCCAGTCTCCAGTGAATTCCTCTGATTTTACTTTGGCAATGTACTTGCTCAAGCAGAACTTCTAGCATTAGACACTGTTACAAATTTTATCATGAAATTGAATTCTTTATTATTTAGTAATGTTCGTGTGGTTTTAGACATAACTGAAAACCAAATCAATCACACTCTGTGCTCTTACAAGGGACTTTAAAATAAAGAGTGAAATATAGCTTCCAAGGATCACAGAGTTTTAGAATACTAAAAAATGAGACGAGATCAGCTTGAATTTAAAATACACTCCCCCTTGTAAATTGCAAATTATAATAACTAAAAATAAGATGAAAGCAATGAAAGAGTAAGGGATTGATTGAATCTCCGTTCCTCATAAAATATTTCGGTGAAAGAATAGGAGACTCAGTCTTCAGTCCTAATAGAAACAGAGTCTGGGATTAAAACAAAAAGAAATCAGGGCACAATAGAGAAGGAAGTGCTGCAAGTTAATTAGCAGCAGGATGCTTTTCATTTGGGGGTTTGCAGAGCAGTAAGAAACCAAGAGGTCCAGTAAGACCCCGTCTAATGGAGCTCAACAATTAGAATCATGAGCTGCCTTTGTACCCTGTTACACAACCACATGCCTTTAAAATAGATCTGTCACTAATGACTGAAGGCTGTGTGCAATTTACCTCACTCCACAACCATCTGCTGAGTATTCTTGGGTCTGACTCTGGTTGAAAGGGACTGGAGTTTCCTGAGCAGACTCTCACTCTTTAAAAATCCTTTACCCTCTAAAGTTTAAAGAAATGCTCTGAGGCACAGAAACCTGATTGTGATCCCCAACAGATGGTGCACAACTGGCTTTTCAGGGTTCAGTGGTACCCAAAGCTCTGCAAGACAGCCAGGGGACAGGGATTCAGGCAGGCAGTCTCAAGGAATTCAAGGATAAGATGTTGCACGTTTCATTTGTTTTTGGATTTCTAAAATCTCATTTGCTTCTTATCGGTGGAATGGCAGAGCACAAAACCATTCTCCAAACGTTCTGGAATCAAATGCTTACTTTGGAAGGAAAATTAGGGGATTGGAAGGAACCTGAAGAAGTCATCAAGCCCTGCCTTACAAGCAAGCACAAAAAAATACTAATCTCTCCGAATACATTTTCTCAGACCACCTTCTCTCTCACAAGACATAAACAGTCACATGAATAAAAGTTGCATTCACTGTCCTGTGTCTTACATGTTTCTACACCATGCGGGAGTTTAAATTGAGCTACAGTTAAACTTGCCTCTTCAATCTTTAACCCAGTTCATGCATTCAGTGGCAGATCTGAAGCAGGAGGTTTCTGTTGACAGTGTTTTAGACCTTTTCTTTCAAGTTTGATGACAAAATTACAATGTCCAATAGCTGGTAAAGGATGCATACTGTTTTACATGTTATTGTTGGCAAGTGTGAAACCTCAGGAATTTAAAAGATGAAAATGATCTTTGCTACTTGGGTTCATTTGACAAAGATATACCTTATAGGTTTTTAATAATGAATTGTGACTTTTTGTTTACCCCATATTTTTCATACTCATTTAATTAATGTGTATCAGGCACCTGCTATTGTACATCAAGTAGAGGAAGAAAGACTGCTTAGAGTTGGTATAAGATTTTGGCATTTCTATAGCCTATTGAAGAGATACAGTGCATTTTTTAAATTATTTTTATTTTTTTTACAGTGCATTTTTAAAAACTGCTTTTTTTTTTTTTTTACATATTTTGGAGTCTCAAGGGAAAATATGGCAAAGAGGAAAAAGAATAATTTCTGAGAAATAGAAAAATTTGAATATTTCCCATCATATTTTAGCACCAAAGCTACTAAAAAATGTGGTCTTATAATTCAGTGGAAAGTAATAATTTTGACCATTTCCTATTATCCAGTCCTTCTGGAGGGGAGCATCGTTGCCTCCTAAGGACCCGGGGGGGACCTCTAGGCTCCAAAGCTTCTCACAATGGCATCCCCTCCCCTTGTGCTAAGGGGACAGTTATACAGCTCTACCTAAGGAGTCTGGATTTGAGAGTCGTCTGAATAAGAATTCTATCTGTTCTTTATTGTTAATTTATAACAAAATATAAAGAGATACATCTTAAACTTCTAAGAAATAAGTGCAAATTTTGAAAAATACAGCATAAATCCCCAAGCTTATTTATTAAAGAATAACTTACTGCGGTTGAGAGGAAAAGATATAATTTGAGAGATGAGGTGTGATCACCTAAATAAGAGGTATTATGGGATGTAAAAAGATAACAAAACTTTAAGAAAAAAACAAATTAAATTGAATTGCCATAGTAGTGGCAACTTCTCTGAGAAGTTGATAGTGCAATATACTAACTCCGATTTACTTGTATTATTTAAGCTTATTTCCTCAGTGAAGCAGGGAAACAACCTATTTCCTCTTCCTTCTTTGCTCCCTCCTTCCCTCCCTTCTTCCTTCCTTCCTTCCTTCCTTCCTTCCTTCCTTCCTTCCTTCCTTCCTTCCTTTCCTCTTACCTCCTTCCTCCTGTCATTCACTCAACAGCTTGAGCATCCACTTTGTGTCTAGCATTGGGGATTCAAAATAAAGAAAATACAGACTGTGCCTTTGAGAAGCTCATGGTGGGGGATGGTGGAAAGCAGACATGTAGACAATAAAGGAATTAAGGATTCATCATAGTAATAGAACAATATCCGGGGTTCAGGGAAGTCTCAGCGAGAGCTCAAAAGAAGAGTCTAACTATGACTTTGGGTAACTGGGAACTCGAAAGAGAAGTCATGAAGAATTCTTGAAGAATGAGTAGCAGTTTATCATCATGAGAGAGGATACAAATGGGTGAGGAGGTAGAAAACTTAGCCCTGCAGAGGGAGTAACAGTTAAAGGAACCCAGAAGTATAGAACAACTGCTCTGTTTAAGGAATGTCAAGAAGTTTGGTATTGCTGGAACATACATTTTTTGGGTGAGAGATAAGGCTGAAGAGATTGTCGGATAGAGGCCAGATCTCTTTGAGATCCTCCCCGGCACAATAACTTTTTGTACATATGGTTACCTGGTGTATTTTAAATATGCATGGATTTCCTTGTGTTCAAGATTTAAGTAGGAGAAATGATGGTGTGTCCAGATGACATTTTACTATTTCCAGCCTAAATATGCACTTCACACAAATTTTAATCTTTCTATTTAAATACATAACTTTTAATTAAAAACCAAAACCTAATGATGTTAATGCATGATATTAATAATATACAAGCAAATGATTTAATTTCCGTATACAGAAGTAAATAAAACAAAAAAGCAGGCAAAAACCCTGCTTCCAAGAGGAAAATATATTTATTGGCCTACCAGAGAAAGACAAAAGGCATTTCCTATAAGTCTTTACATGGACAAAGATGAGACCCTTTAAAGCACAGGTAGGTTGCACAACTGACTCCGAAATAGATCATATCTCACACTGCCTGGCAGGCAGCATCACTTGGATTTCCCACTGTCACCCTGAAATCAACATGCTTAAAGGTGAACTCATCATGTTCTCACCAAACCCATCTTAACTTCCCTCTTTTAATTAACCTTATCACATTTCATCAATGCTCTGCGTTGAAACTTCTGACAAAGTTACTTCACTTCTCTTATGTTTTCTCCATGTTAGTCTGTTCCTAAATTATGCTAATTCAAAATGTACTTTGCAACTATCTATTTCTTTTCCTACCAACTGACATCACCAAGATGAGCATGTTCAATCCTTTGTACCTAGGTACCTCAGTACACTAAGTTAGTATCTCTGCTCCATTCTCTCCCACTTACACTGTGCATTGCACAGAAGCTAGACTTTCTCCATGGTACACTTCTTTTACTGACCATCAAATCCCCAAGTGGCTTATCCCAAAGCCCTGTAGTTCTGCTCAAATTTTCAGTCAGCAGACATTTGAATCAGTGAGGAAAACTGTGAAAGGGTTGTAGCTGTTTCTGGAGGTTCCTGCCCCTCTGCTATTTTCTCTTCTTTGCAGTAAAAGGCAGTTGACATGGCACAGTATCACCTGAGAAAGAGGACCCAAAACATTGGTTCTTTAGACTATGTTTCAGTTGGGGAATAAAACAAAGACTAAACATAGACCCAGCCTTCAAAGAGCATAATATCAGACCATTGTGAGGTTGGCATGGACAAATGGGGCAATCTAGTAATGACTCATAAAGCCAGAGAATCTAAGATCTCAGAACAACTGTGGTGCCCATTGAACATGAGAAGTAGAGATAATCACATTTCTTAAGCCCAGAGGAGTGAAAAACAAGAGGGGACTGGGATGAAAAGAGGGGTAGGTGGTGAAATAAGAGGTTAGAGATGGAGGCAAAGGAAAGATACTTATTGGTACACTTCTTTTGGTTATATTCTCTGATTGTCTGTTCAGAGGCAAGGGGAGGGGAGGTTTACTGGGAATCTTCCTGAAATATGATCCAAATCTCAGGCAATAGACTCATGCCCCCATTGAATGGAAGGCACCTTTCACCAGTCTAAACTTTGGGAAATGGAGGAAATAGAGAAGTGGAAATGAGTATTAAGACAGTGAACAACAACTGGAACATCCTGGAGCAAATGATCTCTCTCCCATCTTTCCAGTCAAAACACACACACACATACACACACACACACACACACATTCATGTAATGGTACTGGCTTCCTTGGCTCATACTGGGTCAATTGTCATGAATTGGGTAGGTACCCTAAGCAAGGCAGGAGACTACGGGGGAAACATGTACAGCCTAAGTCTGATGTTGCTTAATACCCTTTCCCCATAGATCAAAGAATATTCTCAAGTTAGTCATTTTGTACTTTGGTGTAAATGAGTTGTCAAGTCTGGTTTGCTCTCTAACACCCATCAGGTTCAGAGAACTACCAGTTGAAGAACAGGAGTATCTCCAGGGCTTTAGTTCAGCCCATCTGCAAGTGATTCCACCAACTATTCCCTCCCTCTACGCTATTCCCCAGACCCCAAGCTCCAAAAGGGATTGAAATCTTGAGCCTGTTTTCCTGTTCCCACTCCTTATTCATTCCTTCTTGTTAGGACCCCACATCTGCTCTTTATGTATAGGATCAAGGGCAGGGTTTGGGCTTCTCTCACAGGAGAACTCAGCACTCTGAGCTGTGCTGTCTGAGTCACAGAAGATCAAAGGATGGGCCAAATGCAGCGGTGTGGCAGAGCCCACTCATGAGAGCCAATTGTACACATCTCTTCCCACTCCCTGTTCAGTGTCATCATTTTGATGCATGCAATCAGCCTTGGTGGAACTATTTATACAAATCAAGATTATTTTTTTTTCCTGGAGAGCTGGTTGCAAGCCCATCACTGATTATGCATATCATTAATGTAGTAAATCAGTTTTGCTGTAAATTTTTATTATAGGTGCTTAATCCTGTTCACAGTTCTATGCAGTCATCCGTTACTCATATAGTAACATCATTTGTTTGTTTTAAAAGGAAGAGGGGAATAAAAAGGGAGAGAGAAAAAGAAAACTGTTATACAATAAAACAGGCTCCTTCTTATAGTGTCCAGGGCTCTTAATAGTCTAACCCCAGCATATCTCATCCTAGAACTTTCAACCCAGTTAGTAATTTTCTCACTAGCCCCTAGCTCACAGCCTGCACATCTCACTTGCCATAGTGTGATGCTTTCACCCTATCAATTTTAATCCAAACCATCCATCAAGGTCACCTGAAAACCCAACTCCTTCAGAAAGTCTGCCAGATACTTTACTAAGCACTTTTAATCTATTCATTCATTCAGTCATCATAGCACTGATTCCAGACTACCTTCCTTATATTACAGTTGAAGAAATTAAAACAGAGAGAAAATAACTTGCTTGAGATCATGTGGTTGTTAGAGGTAAAGCTGGGATAGGAACCCATGCAGCTTGGCTCAAGAGTCCATCAACTTAACCACACAACAACACTGCCTTATTCTGAGCCAGCCATGATTCAAAGAATATGGTCTGGAGACCACACTCATGGCTCCATTATCTGACTTTACACATGGCTTCTTCATCACTCCTTTGACATAAAGCTGTGTCTAATGGCAGCTGCAGCTAGGTCATCCTGCATATTTATTAACTATTCTGCCATCTTATTTGTCATCTCAAAGATGACTAAGTTCTGCTTCTCCATGTCCTCCATATATGGCAAGCTTAACGAGCATTTGTTCAATGGTTTAAATAAAGATTCCATCCATTGCTTTCTCATTCTTTTGTGTCTCCTCCTAAGCTAGTCAGAAAGTTGAACATACAGTGGACATACTTTTATATGTTCTCCACTGATCCTAAAGAAGATGTATAAAGTTGGATTTCCTTTAACCAAAAAAACGCAAATACTAATCAGGAAAAAAATATATGTAAAGAAATATAAGGGTCACGATCCTCTAAACCTTTAAGTACACTTATATGTATCAAATCCCTTAATTCTGCCTTCTTCTTTCCTTTGAAATATGAAGAAGGAACTCAGTTTGGTTTGTTCAGTTTAATGAATTCAGTTCTCCCATCAGAATTACAGGGAATGAGAACCTGACTGAGATTCTTTGGTGCCCTGCCAGGTTCGTTTCCTAACTTTTATCTTGTTGTTGTTGAAATCATGTTTATATGAATTAGGTGTAGATTTAGAATTTATTTCAGTACCCTGGAGCAAGTGGGTAATAGCACCTTCTCAGCAAACATTTTACCATCACGAGAACTCCATTCTGCCGAGCTCAATACAACAGTTTTCAGGGAGCTGAAATAACAGGTCAGAACAGGCAGCACTGGAGATCATTTCCAAATCAAATTATATTCCTTGTTGAGGTAAATACACACACCCCAACAAGGGAGTTTCAGCTTGTGGGCGTCAAATGAAACCTCAAGTATATTGGGGATTACTGGTTTCCTTCTTTAACTTGAACTTGTGAATGTTCTGGATGATTTTAATGCCAAAGGACAACTTTAGTGATCTAACCCTTGGTTCTCGGTCACCTTCTCTTTTCCTTTATTCAGTCATTACCATGTGGTCTCTACTTCCGTCTTCTTTTGTGTATAATCTACTTCCATACTCATTTTATAGCTTATAGCTGATGTTTGTTGCATGGAGATTCACTGTACTTTTTAGTGCTCTTTAGAACAAGATGCTCTCTATTTAACTTTGGGAACTGTTTGTTTTTGGTTCGTTCACTTTACATTAATGGCATCAATTAGATAAATAATACCTAAAAAGCAGCAGTCATGACCTCTTACCATAGGCGTGTCCTAGATAATAATTTCGATGGGATCATATTGGTGTCCGAACACATTTTTAATTCAGCTAGGTTGGACCTTGAAGCATTAATTGAACATAACTCATTGCAAAGGAACTTGGCCTGCGGCAAAGACTCCTGCTGAGGATCACCTAAAAGAACTCTAGCAGCAAAAGGCAGAAGAAGCCCACTGGGCAAATGTCTCCTTGCCAAGGGCCAATCTCAGCCTGCAGCTCATAAACACCATTAGCAAAACCACCTGCTGAGTTATTATGCAGCAGAAGGATGCTCAAAACTGCTAGTGGGTATTGTTTTATTTCTCACTTGCCTAGGTCAATGTGGTAACACACACTTGAAAAGACATGACAATCTCAACTCAGTGGATGAGTGTTACGTACAGATTTATTATATATTGTGATTTCTAAATCTTCAAAGGCTGTTCATTGCACATGGGTTATGTCCTGGATCAAGGTAACTCGGCAAGCTAAGCAAGAAGACAATGGAACTGATTATTTCTATTCAAGTTTTGCCAAAGAGAGAACCAATAACCAAAATGAGGCATTTCATTCACTAAATTGTATATGGAGTTAAACTACATATTGTGAGAGACCAAAGAACAAAAATATATATTTTTTGTGTGTGAGGAGACACTAAATTAGTCATTCTTTTCATTCAAACTCTACTTCTTGGATCTAGCTTTTCCTTAAAGCTTCCTTTCTCCCTCCACTCTCTTTCTCACCCTAAATACTCCCCCAAAGTCATTGAGAGTTGAGATTTAGTAATGGCCGTTGAGAGACTTAGTGGCAAAACTAGGCCAATTGCTTCTTTTTAATGTATTTAGTATTTTGTAGGGACACTATGATTATGTTCTTGGAACTATGCATTGCATTCCAACGTCATACTTGTTAATACACCTTCTTAATGCCTGTTATACAACGTTAATATAAGAATATCTAAACAGCGCATTTAAGACATTGGTTTCAGGCCTGCTTTGTTTATGAGGAAAAGAGTTTCTCAAAATGACCCAACAATTCTAAATGGTCACATTCTCCAGGGCTCATTGGTGTTGATGACGCCAAACCACTCCTGCAGAAACACTGTTTGAGCCTTATTCTTTATGGGGTCGAATGTGGTGAACTCTCAGTGGTAGCTGTTGACCTTTCATTCATGGCATCTTGCAGCCGGCTTTCCGGGATGAGAGCATCCATGGGGCTTTGTTCTTTCCTTGTGTGGACCTTGAAAAGCTGAGGAAATTCTGTGGAGGGATGAGCCCCAGTGAGATGAGCAGACTTGTTGCTGGAATGAATATTTAACTTGACTGGCTTTCTGCTTCCATAATCATCAATCCTCCCCTGGAATTGTATTCACATTTTATGAACTCTCTGTCTCCTCAGCTCCTTTGATCTGCAGACATTGTCTTCGAGTTGGCATTTGCCAGCCTCCCAACTCATCAGCCCCTAAGTCCCTCTAAATAATGCACTACATAAGAACTTAGTGTTTCCCAAATAACAAAAGATAGATCAGAATGCTTCAGTGCACCATGAAAGACTGTTGAAGCCATCAATCTTGCTGGCTCTAGTGGAAGCCAGCTGGCCAATCAATTAACCACGAAATTCAGTTTGGGGCTTAAGAAAAAAGCTGTCTCTGTGTTGTTCTTTCCAGCAACATAACTGTCAATATTTACAGCAGGTCATGTATAAAGACAGAAGGAAATGAGGGGGTGGAAGTATTATTTAGAGCAGAAAATGCTGTAATCATTGGTAATTCTCATGTGTTGCCAAAAGGAGTCAGTCCTACAGAACATACAGCTTCTTAAATCAAAGTGAATACGGAAAGTATCTTATAAACCCTCTGGAGCCTGAAGAAAAAGCAACTGTGGTGCCCACCCATAAAAGGTCATGCTTATCTTTCTCCACAATCATTGTGGTCACCTCAATATGTCAGCGAGAAACTTCCTGTTTGGCCTCCTGGGATGAAACTTTGCAGCAATTGTACATGATCAATCATATTCTTAATGCCCACAAACACTTGGAAGAGAAAAATAAATAAGTAAACGGATAGCTTTGGAAGGAAGATAGTGTCACTTCAAAGGACTCTGGTAGCATGAATTGCCTCTTGCATATATGGCCCTCAGCTCTATATCATAATCCCAACCCTATAATTCTATATATGCTTTGCTCCTTTTTAAAATGTAATCGGCCCTTCTTTTCCTCCATTTGTCCCTGATCACACGGACAGTTAGAGACAAATATCTTTTCAAGCAGACTTTCCTTTTTATTTCATAATTTCTGCCACATTCTCTTTTATATTTTCATTTCCTTTATGTACCTTGTCCTTTTCCCCATCCTCATACTCAGACATTTAAACTTTTCTCACCTTTCAGGATCCACGAGACAGGTATAATTAGCCCATTATTTTTTAGAACCAGAAATTAAGAATCGGAGTGCTTAATTAATTGAGACAATCTATTTTTAAAGCACCTAGTCCAAGGACTGACCCATACAGATCAATAAATAGTCTATGAAATAAAAAATAATTGTCAAATAATTTAACTTGCCTGAGATAAGTAATCTGTGGGTGATAAAGACAGGATTTGAACCTAGAATAAACACCAAAGTTTCAGTTATTTTCCCTCTCTAAGGGAGGGGTCAAGCAGTGGTGTCCAGGGACCTTTGGGGCAGATAACAGCAGGCTGCAGGAATCTGCCATGATTCTTGGGGCTTTCTGACAAGATCAGGGGAAATTAGAATCTAAATATCTCAGACAATGGATTTCTGGGAGAAGAAACACTGTCTACAAGTTTTCTTCGTGATAATACTCTGTGCTAAAAGAAGGCAAATTTATTGTGTTTTGCATGTTAAGTCAATAATTCCCATAAAAATCAAATGTCACCACACCAGTAAAGTAGCTGGCATGATTCCTATCATACAGTACCTGCTCAGTAACTTGTATATGCAGCCATAGAAATGGGAATATTGCTGAGAGAGTTCCTGGGCAGAACCAAATCATTAGGGCCCTGTAAGGATGATAAAACTTTTGGGAGTATCTAGGAGCCTGCAGAAGAAAGAACTCATGGGAGAGTATGACGTTGAGACTCCTGGTTTCTGCCTTCTAACGTAATCATCCTTCCCAACTCCTACAAAATCTCTTCTCTCCATAGTCATTCCTCAATCCAGAGATTTTGAGGAGTTCCAGAATGGCTTGAGAGAAGGCAATGTTGTTAGAATAAGGGTATGATACTCAAGATTACTTTTCTAGGCATTTTTTTAATTTTAATTTCACATTATAGGAGTATGGGAGTATGGGAGATCATACCTTTCATCTAGGAGTATGGGAGACTATATCTGTGTTCATTAAAATCTATGTAAGTGCTGTACTCTATCACAAGTATTCAGGTATATATGGCTATAAATATATTTGATAAATGACTAAGACAAATATTACATGGGAAAGCATCTAAATGAGGTTGCGTCCAGGGGTCAAGATGCTGAGAAAGAATATGTAAGAATAGGACACCATGGGATGCTAAGTCTGATGAAACCATAGAACCTGGACGAGGCTTCACGCTGAGCAGATACTTGAGCTGTGGGAGAGATTTAGGTGAATTTAGTTGGGGCTACACACTAGAACGGAATTAGGAGATGAAAGATTGAAGATTATGTTAAATAGTGTGTTATAGTGGAAAGAGGCCTGTCTCTTATATATTTTAAAGGTAAAAGACGCCCTTAAATTCCCTGAACTTTAGTTTCTTTATCTATAAAGTGAAGTGGTTAGATTAGATTTCATTTACTCTATTATCTCTGAAATCCACTCCAGTTCTAAAATCCCATCACTGCACACTAAGGTAAATTGAAGTCAATGAGTATCCCGAATTCAAAGAATACTCTATTTTGACTGATAATAGTAATAATCAGGTTGTTAATAGCAACCATTTATTTACTTCCTTGTCTGCACTAGTGTACGTATAATATATGTTATCTCTAATCCCTTTAACAACTCAATCTTAAAATAAAGCTCAGTAGTTAAATTCCTGTATAAAGTCAAAGTGGATTCAAACTCATCTTCAAAGACTTCATTCTTTCTATGTCCCCTTGTAGCCTGAAGTTCCCATGTGTTTGTCTTCAGTAAGCTTTTATCTTCCAAACCCCAGAAATTCAAAAATCATATGGGGAAGAGTATCAGAGGTCCAAAGAGAAATTTGGCAGAAACTATTAAGAGAGATTCATAAAATAAATAAGGATTCTCTCTTCACTGGTGACTCCCACTCCTTTCAAACACCTTAGTATTTCTTTGCAGTGTTTTAGAAAAAGAGAAGCAACAAATAAAGCAAACGATAACAACAGCACTGCTAAAATGCATATTGCGAAGCATAAAACACCTCCACAGGTGTTGTATTGAGCCTCCAGAATAGATATTATTACTCCCATCTTAAAGGTAAAGAAACCTGGGATCAGAAAAGTTAAGAATTGATCAAGGTCACCTACCTAGAATCTCAAAGATAAAGTCTTCTAACATGTCTGGTGTCCTGTACACTAGATTTCAGAAAAACAAAACAAACAAACAAACAAAAAAACAAGCAAACAACAAGCAAAAACTGTGCATTAGGAAAAAAATGGACATGTACTATACATATTTCATTAAGTTTTGATATTTGGGGAAGTAAGGGCCAAGAACTCAAGGTCAGCATCTTTGGAAGTAACACCTATTCCTCTCTCCCTACTCTTCCATTTATCTCTTGATAAGCTGCATATAAGATAACTAGTGGCTTTTTTGAAGCTGGGGAGATAGCTGATGGGACATTTATTGCCTGGGCAAGTTTGATCATATGGTGTAAGGGGAGTGGAAACCTAGCTTCCTTTTCCCTCTATTTAACTACCATGAGTACAGTTGGTTTATGAGGCATTCATGGACATTACTGCCATTCTCCCCCATTTTCATTGCTAACTTTCTTTTCACATCAAGTCCCCAACTGTTTTGCATCCCCCCTCCCCCAAAGTTGCCTACAAAAGACAACTGTCTAGAGGTAGAATTGTGACTTAAATCTGCTACTTTATCTTACTTGGGTGTGTGGCTACTGAGAAGATAGGTTGATTCAAAGAGAAGATTTTGAGCAACAAAATCCTTTCTATCTTTTTAAAAAAATGTTTGCTGTTTCTTACTAAATTCAACTCGGCTCTACTTGGATCTTTCGTGTGTAAAATAAGCAATTCTCCTAAATGAGATACATAAAGAAGAGTACTTCTCAATTGCTCAGTAACATGATTGATGGTGATTGATCTATAAAACCGCAACCCTTTTCTCAGAAAAGTCGATTCAAAACAACCCACCCAAAATGCAAATGTGGCAAATCACAAAATATAAGGGGGAAAAATGAACTCACTCGGGTCCAAGGAAAAGTAGTTAGAAAATGGATTTTTAAAATAAAAGCAGCAGCCTGTCAGGTCTTTGACCCCTTAAACCATATGGGATAAAATAAAAACAAAAACAAAAAAAACCTACTGTTGCTGAAAGAGATAACCAAATAGATGCGAGATAAGGCAATCTATCCAGGTCAAACTGAAATAAAATTTGTGTCTGCAGTGGAAGTGGACTGGTGGGTAAGGAAGTTAGCTGTCTATACATCAATAGGTAAAAACGGTTCCAAGATTCAGTGAGGACAGGGAGGCAGGTGGGTTGCAAAAGTTTCCTAAAAGATTAGCAGCAATATGATGAAAAGTTCTATAGGGTTTCAGGCAACAAAGCAAGACTTCTTAAATAATTAAAACATAGTTTCCTTCATTTTCTTATGACCCTGCTTATTAAAAATCAGGAGGCCCACTCTTGGCTACCACATTTCACAGAGTGGGTAATCATTGTTTTTTAAAAGAAAATCTTTTTTCTAAAAGCAAATGGCCAGATTCTCAAGCAGATATAAAAAAGGATGCCAAATTTAAATTAAAAGCCATGTGCAAAGAAGGCAATTCTTTTCTGTGGTCTGCAAGATGGAGGTAAGAGTAAGTTTCAGAAATAAGAACTTCACTGCTGGAATGGCAAATTATTTCATTAACTAGGAAACCCTGGCATGTGAGGTAATCTTACCAATCTGAAAGGTAAGTGTTGCTGATGCTGCTTTCCTAAGTTAAACATCAGAATAGTTTATTTGCAAGAGGGAGTTGAGTTATCCAATGAAACGCATTTCACAAGTATTGGGCTAGGTAGGGTTCATTACCAAGCAAATCCAAACTACTGAACCACCCCCATACACACACACACACAACACACACACAACGCACACACAACATTCTCCTTGCTCTCTTATCCCTATCACAAAGTAATTCTAGCTTTTATAATCTTCTGTGAAGAAAAGTACCATGAACAGGAATAAAAAGTTGTAAACTCACAGGTTTAGAAATAAATTAAGAGGTTAAAATGTAGTCCTTTTCCACACTGAGTGGGTTAAGCAATGATCTCCAAAATTCTTTGATCTTATACTTATTTGCATTTATTATCTATATAAGTCTTTTGTACTCCCTCTGTTATACCAAACTTGCTATAACACCCTTTCGTGCTCCATGGCACTGTCCCTTGAGACACCTGCAGTCACAGTGTGGCTATATTTAAGGCTTCCTTTCTGCCTCATCTATGCTACCCTCTTCTCTACTACCCTTTTCTTTCCATTGTGAATAAACTCCTTTTGCTATACATTTATTAACTGCTTTTTCTTTCCATTTCTGGAATTTGACTCTCCTGCTAATATCACATTTCTGTTATATCACTTTTCAATCTATGCAGATTCCTTTTCCATTCCTTACACTCCAGAAAGAGAAGGGTAGTTGGCTGAGTTTTTCCTGCACCAAACACTCAGACTTCTATATCACCTCCATCATTCCTCTTGTTAGTTATCTGAAGAGGACTGAGGACAGTTTTACCATCTCCTACAATCTCAATTTCCTATTGGTTTTGACTGTTGTACTAGAGAAGGAATCTGCTTTTCCTTCATCACTTGGTTTTAAGGTCCTAGCACAGTGCCCAGAAGATACCTGTTGAAAGAATGAGTGAATGACTTTCTAAGTGGCTTCAATACGTTTTTCATATTCTTTCCCTCCACTTAGGCTCTCATATTCCTCTTTGGAAAAGAAAGTGGGTAAAAAGAAATATTGATACTGTGAAAGACTTGAATAGACATTTCTCAAAAATATATATATACAAATGACCAATAAACACATGAAAAGATGATCAACACCATTAGCCATTAGGGAAATGCAAATCAAAACCATAGTGAGATACCATTTCACAACCAATAGAATGGCTACTATTAAAAAAAATGGAAAATCACAAGTGTTCAAGAGAATGTGGAGAAATTGGAACACTCATTCATTGCTGGTAGGAATGTAAAATGGTGCAGTTTCTGTGGAAAACAATTTGGTGGTTCCCCAGAAAGTTATGTACAATACTGTATAGAATGAACATATATCCAGCAATCCCACTCGTAAGCATATACCTAAGAGATTTAAAATCAGGCACTTGAACAGATATTTTCACACTGAGGATCATAGATGCATTATTCACAAATAAATGCTTAATTTGTACTCAATTTCTATTTGGGGTGATGGAAAATTTTGGTAATGGACGGTGGTGATGGTAGCACATCACTGTGACTGTAACTAGCATTACTGAATGTATATTTGAAAGTGGTTAAAATGGGACATTTTAGATTACATATATGTTAGCAGAATAAAAAAAAATTAAACAACATAGAACTGAGCAACAGTGAACCCTAATGCAAAATATGGACTAGAGTTAACATAATTACAGTCATATTGTTTCATCAGTTGGAATAAAACTACCACATCTAATGCAAAGTGTTAATAAATAATAAGGGAAACTGCACGTATTTGTGTGGACAGGGAGAATAGAAACTATACTTTCTGCCTAATTTTTCTGTAAGCCTACAACATCTCTAATAAACAGTACAAAGATAAATACAGTAGCCCCTCTCCCAGGTTCTCATTTTATGGTAGCACCTCTGGCAGTAAAGAAAATCGCAATAGTAGATTGCTCAAATTTATATGTTTGCATGTGATAATTAATGAAAGGTTTGAGAGAGAACAGTGTACATAGGACAATTGGTGGAGAGCAGAAAAGTTGTTTCCTTATATGACTGAAAGCAGTTGGAACATACAAAAAACAAAATTTCCTAGGATGAGTATTTTTAAAAACAGGAAGTAAAAGAGGCTTGAGTAATTTTGGGAAATGCTAAACAGCAGCAAAAGCTGAGCAAACCTGGGTACTTAGGGCAAATTTGTAGTGAAAGGAGATTTTAGGGTGATGAAATCATCGAGAGTGTAACTATAAGTTAAGTTAAAATAAGTTTTCTATTTGTTTGTATGGAACCTAGATTTGTGCCTGCCTGGAAATGTAGGTAGAAAGGGTTTTTTTCAAGAACTAACTAAAAGAATTGGCTTCAGTGACCTCAGGGTTCAAACAGACAAAGCCTAGGAAGAGAAACAAGATTCATCCCTTAAAAGAGAGGAAAAGTTGGGCTCTAATTATCCTGTATCCTTGTAACTTTCTATTGCTAAGAGTAGCCCGAGGTCTATTCCCTCTGCCTACCTTTGCTGGAAAGTCATTTCTTGGGCTTTAATCGTTGGCTGAGTGTCATGCCCCCTAAATACATAAGGAGGAAAAGGGCTGAGGGATTAGTCCACAAGAGGATTGCAATCCCCTGGGCATTGCAGACCACTAAATGTGTTGTGTTTATTGCCTGCTCATAGGTGGCTGCTGATAAGACAACTTCCTGGAGGCTTCCGTATTGGGTCCAGATGTTTATCCCTGGGATTTTCCAAGCACCTAAGAGGCACTGTGGAAGCTCTGTGCACGAGACAATTTCAGGCAGAGACGGGAGACAATCAACAATCCTGAAAGGCTGGACCGCATCTGAAGAGCTGGACTGAAGGGAGCCACAGACCATAAAACTTCTGAGGTCCTTTCTCATGACATTGAGCTTTCACCTGACACTCTTTCTGACCCTCCACAGCCCTGCCACTGTATTTCATTTGTAACCCTTATCAATTTGTGACTTTCTATTGTCATTTAGGCAAAGCAGTTTCTCCCTGCATTTTATGCTCTTTAAAAGGCTATAGATTTGCTTTGTCTTTGTATCTACCTTAGTAAAGTATGTGGCCTCTTAGTAGGAAGTCCATGAATGCTTTTTGAATGGAGAATTAATCTCTGGGAGTTAAACACTATGAGTAAATTTCTCGTGCACTGGGAGAAACAGTCTAATGCAGCAGCTACATGTTGGACTGAGTTGCAGCCCGGGTCAGGTGTGGGGGATAATGGAGGCCTGCTGGGACATTCCAGGAGAAAGTGCTGGTCTAGAGCCTTAGGACGAGGAGGAGGCCTTTAAAAGGGACTGGTGAAGAGACACTTCTTTCTTCTTTGCCTGCTAGCTAATCAAGCTGCCAAGTAATTCCAAGAAAAAAACAAACAAACAAACAAAAAGAATAAATAACAGAACCATATGGACATGTTCATTTTCCTGGTTAGTGCTTAACTTCTCTCCGTTACTGCTCTGTATTTATATGGCCTCCATTCTAAAGAGACATGCCAAGCCCAGGTAAGCTTTAGGTCTGAGAGATTTAAGTATCCCTAGGGAGGCAAGGTTTAAAATGTGCATTTCACAAAGCAAAGGGTTGTGAAGTTAAGAATCGACGGAAGTATCCGGGAGCCACCCGTCTTGAGATGAACTTCTAATGGGTTGTTGCATGCATTTTTCTACTCATCATATCGTGAGAATAGATGAGTTACTGCCCCATTTCCTCAACCATCCCTCCCCAAACCATGATGTGTAATAAAATAGAGAGGGAACACAATGAGTCGGGTGAGGACTATTAATTTAGACTTCACTACCCGACAGTCTCTATAAAGAATTATAAATACAACTTAGGGTTAGGAGAATTCTGAGGAATAATCTCATTTCACTGCTTCCCTTTATTTATTTATGTATTTTTTTTTAACAGCGGTAAACAGCTTTTATTCAGGCAATGAAACATGGAAAAATATATTGGTAATCACTACAGTAATTTCATTTGTTTGAGTATAACCTTTACAAATATTTACTTGACATATAAAAATGGTTCTGTTTACTTTTGAAGAAATGGAAGCCCAAAGCAGTTAGGGAAATTCCTGTTGCCATACGATTAGTGTCAGGGTTGGGGGCAGAACTTGTCACCAAGCTACTGCTTGGTCACTCAGCTACTGGATTTAAAAAAAATTTGGGGAGAAATAATATTCATTATCTTCAGAGAAAATTTGAAATATAGGGATGGAAAAAGAGAAACAATTAAAAAAAAATTATCCCAAAGCCTATCACCCTCCCATCATGACTTTTAACAGTTCCTTCTTACATTTATTTTACTTACACACAGAGTTTCTATGGAATCTTTAAAACTTTTCCCCCTTAAAATATACTTTTTGTAGTCTGCTTTTATGTTAATAATTTAGCAAAAGTATTCCCCCTATGATAAAACTTTTCCCCCTTAAAATATACTTTTCGTATTATGCTTTTATGTTAATAATTTAGCAACAGTGTTCCCCTATGATTAATTATATGACTGTATAATAATCAGTGGAATGTGTATGCTATATTTTTTATAACCATTGCTGTTACACTGGACAAGGAGGTCAGTTCTTTCTTTTCCTGTCCTGAGCACTCCTGTGTAGAAGATGTTTTGTATTAAATAGATAATACCTTAAGGTAGTTTCCCAGACGAGTGATATCTGGATTAGAGGCTATAAACATTTCTAAAAACCGTAACGCAAATTGCCAAAAAGCACACTGGTACTATTTATTACTGTCTTTTTTTTGTTGCTGTATCGTCTCAGAAATAAGTTATGTTTAACATGCAGAAACTAAAGCAAGCTCACAAACTTGAGAGAGTCAACTATCTGCCATAGACCAGGAATGAGGCTCCAAACTTTTTTTTTTCATTGAAGAAGTAGATTTGGTCAAAGGAGTATTAAACTCACTGTGTACTAGGCTGAATCTGCAGCCCTGACTCAGGAATGCGAAGATTTGTCAGAAAAAAAAGGGTGGCGGTGGTGGTGGTGGGGGGGGGCAAGCAACAGATTTATGGTGTGATGACAAGTATTGTCCTATAAGACCATTATCAGTCACAGAAAGGTTGTTAAGGGGGGGCTCGGTGAATTTCCTTACTTAGTAAGTTAGGGCACCCTTTGCACTTGTTTAGATTACCATTTCACCTGGAATGAAGTGGTTCGGTAGAAAGAAAATAAAAGAGACCAAAAATGCCTGAACTCTAGAATTTTATAGCTGGAAATGACATAGTTGTCAACAAGTTCTGGTTCAATGCCAACATTTAATAAAAACCAAGTCCTGGCAAGATTTAATGTCTTGTAAAAGTTATGCTAGTTAGTGACAGAGCCTCTCCAGAAAGAACGTCTTATACATTTTTTAAAGTGAAAAGTGAAACAATCTCCCACATTCTTTTTGAAGGTTGGCCACCGTAGCATAATGTCTCCGTGTTCAGAAACTCTGTTTTCTGAGAAGAACATTCTTTTATTTTGCATCATCCTGATTTAGGAATGGAATAACAGTATATGTTCATGATAAGAACATTGGATGAATATTATTAAACCTGGACGTTGTTCCAACCCATTTCACTTAATTTCTGAATCCCCGGTTTCCTAATCTATAGAACAGAACTATCCTGGCTACATTATAAGGTCAAAAAAATTTAAATTGGAGAATAAATGTGAAAAGAATTTAAAAACTCTGAGGACTATTTGAATGTAGGGAAATCTAACAATATCATTTTCCCTATTCATAAGGTAGCATCAGGACAGGCTAATTTAAAGTTAAGATAACTTCAAGTTGGAGTTTCTTTTTTGGAGGCCGTTTTGGAATTTAAATTTCATGAATATATTTCAGGATTTTGGAATTTCATGATGGAATTATTACTGGTAATAATTGGAATTTTATTTCAGAATTTAATGATGGAACTCAATTGTTAACTGGGTCTTCTAAAATAAGGAAAGAAGTAAAAGCAAATGTTTAAAAGCCAGGTCAAGGGAACGGGATACCAAGTACACACAGCTTTACTTCCTTTACTAGATTTTAGTGAACTTAGGCTTTAAAAATGTTCAAGTAAAAACCTCTTATTTTATAAAGAGGAAACTAAAGCCCAAAGAAGTGAAGTGTGGCTTTACTTCATTATTAGAAGTCTGTGATCATTTTATTTAATTTCCTTGGCAGTTTAGGAGATTAAAATTTAAATAGTTGATTCAGTCAGGAGGCGTTCGGGATGATTAATCACAGAATCAGGGGCAGAGAAAGCTAAATAAATCAAGGATAGCTCTTCTTAGCTCTGCTTCTGAATACAGCATGTTAACAAGCTATTTCCTTATAGATAAGAGCTATGCTAGTAGGCAGTTTCAGGAGGCACTTGTTATATTCCCTACATAAAGCAGTTGAAATGACATCCAGAAGACATGGCACTTACAATGAAAGAAGTCTTCCATACCATGGAAATTTATTTTCTATACCTATACTTCCTTTAAAAAGGAATTTTCTAGAAAAGGTTTTTAGCATTATTAAGTTGGGAGACAAACTGAGTCAAAATCATGGGGAGGAACAGCATATGCCTTACCTATAATATGCTTGTTATCTACTGTGCCAGTTTGAAAGGATGTAGGTGCCCCAGAAAAGCCATGTTTTAATCTTAATCCCATTTTGTGAAGACAGCCATTTCTTCTAATCCTAATTCAGTACCGCGTGTTTGAAACTGTAATCAGATCATCTCCCTATAGATGTGACTCAATCAAGGGTGGTTGTTAAACTGGTTTAGGTGGAGGTGTGTCTCCACCCACTTGGGTGGGTTTTGATTACTTCACTGGAATCCTATAAAGGAGAGATGCTGATAGAGCAGAGAATGACATAGCCACGAGAAGCAAAGAGTCCATCAGCCAGCACATTTTGGAGATGAAGAAGGAAAATGCCTCCAGGGGAGCTTCATGAAACAGGAAGCCAGGAGAGAAACCTAGCAGATGACACTGTGTTTGCCAAGTGCCTTTCCAGATGAGAGAGAAATCCTGACTTTGTTCACCGTGTGCTTTCTCACTTGAGAGAGAGAACTTGAACTTCATCAGCCTTCTTGAACCAAGGTATCTTTCCCTGGATGCCTTAGATTGGACATTTCTATAGACTTGCTTTAATTGGGACATTTTCTCAGCCTCAGAACTGTACACTAGCAACTTATTAAATTCCCCTTTTAAAAAGCTGTTCTATTTCCGGTATATTGCATTCTGGCACCTAGGAAACTAGAACATCTACTGATAAGGGCCAGAGTTTTGAGAAAGTTCTATTTGATCCATCAAGGAAGAAAATTGGAAAATGTTCTTTTGCATCATTTATTACTCTAATTATCACTTTTGTTTAGAGCTATGGAAAATTATAGTTCCATGAGATGTATGACCCATTAACACATAGGCACAAGATTCCTGCTGGGATGTGTTTTGTTTGTGCAAATATTATGGTTGGCTTTTCCTATATCTCAGAAAATCTTAAAATGGGGGCAAAAGACACAAAACGAAAAGAGGAGGAAAACAGGACATGTTATGAATTGTGATGAAGAACTGAGAAAATAGATAACTCTCACCTGTTCCTGCATTTTGCTCTTGGAATTTATTTGGAGGCAGAATTACTAGAAAACAGGTTTGCTTATTTTTACTGAACTGGCATTTATTCCTTTTACTCAAGGGGTGGCAGGATAAAACACTGACTGAGTTTATAAATGTATCTATATAAACTGATGAATCAGGTCCTAAAGCTAAAATATGAATAGACCAAGCTAGCAAAAAAGTGAAATAAAGTTAATTTTCAAACATCAAATGTTCCAAGGTGAAAGACATTCAGGTTCATTTATGTTTGCACTCAAATTATAAACTTTGACAGGGACTTAAGGGTCCATCAGAAAGTGGTCAACAGTTCATCTGCAATTAGTTTTAATGCTTACAGCCTAGACCTGCTGATAACCCACAGTTCACTTTAATTTAAATGTTTACTTTCATCAACACAGCCATACATGTTTATTCATCAGCTCTTTAAAGAATAAAACATTTGGATACATAGACACAGTCTGCAAAAATGTTATAAATAGGCATTTGCAAGAAACCAAATATATTGGTAGTTATCTGACTTGTTTTAGAACATGTGTTCTATGGTTTTCATTTATTCACTTGGAAATATTTATCAATTACCTTCTATGTACCAAGCATTCTTCCAAAAGCCTACCTTCAAGAACAAACACAAAAAGTCCTTGTTTCCTGAAGCTTACCTTCTATTTTGGGGGTGTGGGAGGGCTGAGGAGAGGCCCGGTGGCAGGAAATAGGTAAATATTAGATAGTGATGAGTACTTTGCACAAAATAAATGGATGATGTTGTGAAGTTCAAGGACAGGTAGCAACACTAGATGGAAGGAACAGAGAATACCTTTATGAGAGCATGGCGTGTAATCTGTGATTTAAATGACAGGAGGTCAGCCTTCTGCAAATCTGAGGGGGAAAGTGTCCCAGTCATAGAAAATAGTAAGTTCAAAAGGCTGGAAGGTCTCTAGATTGGTTTGGCATGTTGGATGAACCACAGCAAATAAAGGCCAGTGGTTCTGCAAGTGTGATAGGCAAGTGTGAGTGTGATAAAACATTAGATTGAATAGGGGCCAGGATAAGGGGTTTCAATTTCATTCTAAATGAGGTGAAAAGCCATTGGGGGGAGGGGGTTAAACAAGGAGGTAACTAAACCCAACTCATGTTTTAATGAGATCATTCTGTCTCTTCTAAGGAGAATTCTTTGGAAAGAGAAAGGGAAAAATCAAAAGGATGAATTTAAAAACTGGTAGATAAGGCCAAAGATGATGATGGCTTGGATTAAGGAGGAGAAGCAGAGACGGAGAGAATAGGAAGGCTTCTGGTGATATTTGAATTAGGAGTTACTGGATATGTTGGTGGATTGGATGTGGGAGAGGGGGAGATAGTGGGGAAAAGAGGGCTAACTCCCAGATATTTGGCTTGAGTAATGGGTAGATGGTGGCACTGTTTACAGCATTGTGCAAAACCAGCAAAATACTTGAATTGTAATTTAGCAACGTGAAATTGGCGTCACTTGAACATACGAGTGTGGTGATACAGGACTAGACACTCATGTCAAGGGTGTATAGACTCTTTAGAGGGAGACTAGAAATAGAACCTTGTATACCATCAGTCTGTAGGTAGCCTTTATTGCCGTTTGACTGGGTGTAGTAAGAGAAAGGAATGTGTCTCTGGAATGCTAGGACACTCAGAAGTTAAACAGAAGAGAAAGAGCGAAGGATCCCGAATAGAGAGTGAACCGAGTAGGGAATGAGAAAGGAAGAAAACTGGGAAAGAAATTGTGCTGGTTTGAAAGGATGTATGGATCCTAGAAAAACCATGTGTTAATCAAAATCCCATTTCATAAAGGCAGAATGATCCCTATTCAACACTGTAATGTAATCAGATGATCTCTCTGGAGATATAACCCAATCAAGAGTGGTTGTTAAACTAGATTACGGGACGACATGTCTTCACCCATTTGGGTGTGTCTTGATTAGTTTCTGAAGTCCTATAAAAGAGGAAACATTTTGCAGAAAAAAAGATTCAGAGAGAGCAGAGAACGCTGCAGCACCATGAAGCAGAGAGTCCACGAGCCAGCGACCTTTGGAGATGAAGAAGGAAAACACCTCCCGGGGAACTTCATGAAACAGGAAGCCAGGAGACAAAGCTAGTAGATGACACCTTGCTCACCATGTGCCTTTCCAGCTGAGAGAGAAACCCTGACTGTGTTCGCCATGTGCCTTCTCACTTGAGAGAGAAACCCTGAACTTCACTGGCCTTCTTGAATCAAGGTATCTTTCCCTGGATGCCTTTGATTAGACAGTTCTATAGACTTGCTTTAATTGACATTTTCTTGGCCTCAGAACTGTAAACTAGCAACTTATTAAATTCCCCTTTTTCAAAGCCATTCTGTTTCTGGTGTATTGCATTCTGGCAGCTAGCAAACTAGAACAGAGATTTACTGAAAAATCATAGTTTTGCCTGGTGGAAGATCTTGCTGAATTTCCCTTCCCTTTTAGCTGTATTTGGGGGCAGGGGGGAACAAACAAGCACAAACTCCAGAGTAACTGTAAATTCTTTGGTAATACTAAGGATCGGAATTTGCTTAACCTCACAAACAACAGCGATTCCTTTCTCGTGGACAATTTCCTCCGTGGGAAGGGATAGCAAGGAAATAATTTGTTGGCTTTTGAAAATCTGAAATAATCAGGATACATTCTCTTATGACTTTATTCTCCTTTTAGCTTTTGATCCATGCTTTGAGAATGGAAAGCTGAAGCCAAGTAAGATCAGACAAATTATCTGAACATGGAAATATGTAAAAATTGCTCTGGGATTCAATGTACTTTTTAAGTTTCCTCCACGCTAAAGGTCTAAACTGTCTGTGGCTATGGAGAAGAAGCATTTGAATAATTTGCTTCCACATTAGTTAACCATGAGCCTAAGAAACATAGCCTTCATCAACGTACATACTAACTGGAAACTCTTTCCTTTGGTCACTATGCTTTGTTTTGTGAAGACAAAGCAAACACATTTCTCAAAAAAAGCCTCATGAATTTAATAGAGCCACTTGATTTGTACCCTGGTAGGGGAATAATTTGGGACAATTGTTATGCAAATGTGACATACAGTAGCACTACAATTCCAAAGAAAACATTAAATAGAAACATTTTCTTTTTTTTGTTAGTCATTGCTTATTTTTTATCCTAAGACAAACTATAATAAACATTTTTTTTTAAATGAAGTTAGCAAAAGGAAATTTGAATAGAGATTTTTATTTCCTTTTAAATTATTAGGGAGTCCTCTATTCTAATTTTTATTGTTTGTGTTGAAAATAAAAAACAAAACAAAACAAGTGATGAGAGTAAAGTGATTTGCTTTCTATGAGGATGCAAAAATGGGAATGTTCTAGGAAACGAACTGCTGACATATGCAAGGGTACTTTATAGAAAGAAATTGAAGGCCATGCATGGCCAGACACTGCATTCCATGTAAGCAGAGGCCATGTCTCTTTGCCTATTGTGTCTGAAAAATAGTAGATTTGCAAATAAGCACAAATAATTCACTTATGAATGAATGACTGAATTAGTGAAATGCAACTATTATGTCAGTTGCGCTGTGAGAAACTACAGTTGCAAAAGATTTCTGAGTGGAGGTGTATTTTTTTTCATCAGCAGGTAACAGGATCTATAATTTTCTCGGGTGTTTTCTTTTTTAAAATAAGACTAAATCTCTTTTCTGAGAGGAAGGAACACAGCAAAAAATAGCACAGATAGTAAGACTACAGGCCAGAAAACATTGTTGGTTTTTTGTGAAATACAAAGGTGCAAAATGCATGTTTCACACTTAGAGAATTTGTTTTCTTGGTATGGAGCAGGTAATTCAGTTGAACATACACAGGAAATAACTGTAACATTAAATAGCATAGCTCTATGAAGGAAAAGGTTTGAAACATCTTTCCCTCTACTTTCTGGTTAAAGTCCAGATGCAATGAAACAAGTAGTTAAGAGCAAAGGACAGGGCAGTGCAATGGTGGATCAGTGGCAAAATTCTCGCCTGCCATGCCAGAGACCCGGGTTTGATTCCCGGTGCCTGCAAAACATAAAGAAATAAAATAAAAGAGCAAAAGGCATTAGTCATAAGTACACTACCCTTTTCAACAGCAAGGTGATCTTTCAAGAAGTTTCCCTTAGAATCCTGCTGATTAGGTTTCTCAGCTGTGATTATCAGTTTCATTTAAGTATTATTAACCTAATTGCTATCTGAATCAAGAAAAACTACTCAGTGATTGCTTCTTGATTTCTAAAAAATATTTTGACTTGGTAATGCAGACTCTATTGTTTAGCTTGTGTCTCAAGCAATGCTGCTATGGTGTTGTTTTGGTTCAATATGGATATATAATTTATTAGTACAAACACTGAAATCAGCAGTGCGTTATTATCTATGGGACAAATAGGGCAGTGATGAAGTTCATGGAACCCAGAAAATTAATGGATCATCAAAAAGGATTTGATTCCATGGGGGATAATTTTGAATACTCTATTGTGATTGAGGTTTAGTGATAGGAGAGATGTTCGAGATGATATAGTACTTATTCTGTATTTTAAAGATTTGGAAACTGCAGTGTAGAGAGGGGAATGGGTGTTCAGGTGAACTAACCAGTGTTGAATAGGCACTATTTGGCAGGTCTTATGTTGGTGGTATCACATGTGGCATCTAATTTCATTCACACAACAAATCAAATGAAAAAAATGAGACTGATAAAGTACAGTGATTTGCCTGTGTCCAATCGTGCAATCTAGTTAAGGTAAGTCAGGGCCTTCATTTATTTTTCCTGCCTTCCAATCTAGTGTTTTTTTCAGTACCAACCACTGCCAACTGCGTTCTTTCTCAAAAGGAAATCTAACCAAAGTCATGGCTATTTTTTTTTTTAAACAAGACATTAGATTAAGACAAATCTGCAAGAAGTGAAATTTTTTATATGAAAAAATTTTTCAGAGAAAGAGAAGGAAAAAATAGATCTAGTTGCCAAATAAGTTTTAGTTAGCCAAGGTAGGTAGAAAACAAAGTTACGGCCTAAATAGTAACATAATAGCCTCAAAAACAAGTCTCTTGATGGGGAGAAATGCGTTACTATTAATGGTGTATACACCCCTACAGGTTCCATACCAAATGTCACTCGTGAGTCTCAGGGCGAGCGGCGTGAGTGTCTCCCCCTGTTGTGGTTTACACACCAGAAGAGGACGAGAAAAAGGCTGGACTTGCAGGAGAGCTGGGGTCGGCCCTGATTCTTTCTCTTACTAAGACAGAAGAGTTTGACAAGGTTTCAATTTCCCTTGGGTTTCTTTGTCTATTCTGCAACATACAGACCTATCTCATAGGGTTGTGGTGAATCGAATGACACAATATGCATTTTCTAATACACACATTAGTGGTTCCAACCTGTTCGACCCACTGTCTCCTTTTTATAATAAATAGTTGATAAGGCACTTTAATGATCTAGAAATGAAAATCGTAGAGCTATAATTTATCTACAAAGACCATTTTAAATAATTGAAATAATGCCTGTCCTACAAAAGAGGAAAAAAGGAAAGAATTTATAATAAATAACAAAATGTAGATGCATACTTCTATCCACAATTCCGCAACCCAAAGGGCTCAGAAATTCAAAAACTTTTTGGGAACTCCTTTGGCAGCAAGGC
The DNA here is from genome assembly GCF_023851605.1 of Tamandua tetradactyla. Lineage (NCBI taxonomy): Eukaryota > Metazoa > Chordata > Mammalia > Pilosa > Myrmecophagidae > Tamandua > Tamandua tetradactyla. The sequence goes on from NC_135352.1 coordinate 10,964,731, forward strand.
CTGACATAAGCACACATGAAGCTGATTGAGATCTTTATCATTCCAAGTTAATGTGAAGAGTCAAAGTTTTTCTGCAGAAAAATGAATGTGTTTCATTATAGACACTTTTGGATTCTACAAAAAATGCTACATTATGTATACAGATCATTGCTTAAAAATATTAAATTCTGAAGCACATTTAATAGTAAGAGATTTAGTTCATTGCTAGCACGTTTATAATGTTTACTACATGCACTTAAACTTTTCAAATATCTATATGACTAGTACTAGAATTATACCCATTTTACAGGTAAGGAAAATGAAACACAGAAAGGTTAAATCACTGCCCCAAAGTCATACAGCTAATGTGCGTAAGCGTGGATGGTAAGAGAAGCTAGGCTATGCTTTACCCACCATATTAGTCCACTCTATTTCAATAGGTACCTGCTCAGACTTGACAGCTGTGGAAACCATAAAAAAGTACTCCAATGCCTAATTCTCTACATGGAAGATCGATTCACTCTGGCAATGTACTGGAAACTTAACCTATGCTGCCATCCATGTGATATGATTTTCTGAAATGATGAAAAAACTCAGCCGATTTCTGAACCAAACAAAATACATCCTTTGAATTACATAGTAGCTGCACACCTGAAAAATTCAGTGAATATTAAATCATGCTTAAAATTGTATTTATATAAAACTGAGTTGGAAGCTTGGCAAAAATGATTATAAATAAGTTTTTCACCTATTTGGGTATATGTTGGATATCAAACACTGGATGGGATGCAGGGCCATCCTTCATTGTGTAAGGACATCCATGTTCATCCTTGGTCTTGCCGTTTAATTCTGGCAGTCCCCCAGTAACCGCCAACAAATAACCCCAGAAATTGCTAAAAGCTCCCTAAAGGGGTAGATACCATCCCATTGAAAACTACTGTTGTAAACTACAAGACTTTTAATAAATATCAGTTATGGTTATGGTGTTAGTGTTAATCAAACCATTTTACATTATAGCTATGATGAACTGAGCCAGTTAAAATCTCCTAGGGAGGCATTCATAATTTCAATTCCATAATACAGCAAATAAAAATGTACATAAAAATTTTGACCATAGTAGCTTTTATCTTTGCTGCTTTCAAAAATATTTTTAAATTTTGGTTTTATACTGTTTTCTAAAGGAGTCTGTCTTTCTGAAAATATCAACTATATGTGAAACAGACCACTTTGAGTGATGGGAAAGAAGGGAATCTAAAGGGAAAAAAACGCTCATCAGTTTTGGTATTCTAGCTTGTCGCATATACATGGAAGGGAAGGAAGGAAGGAAAGTAAGAAAGAAGGAAGGAAGGAAAAAAGGAGGGAGGGAAATAGGAAGGGATAAAGGGGTAAGGGGGACTTCCTAGAACAAGAACAAGATGTTTTGTTTTGTTTTACTTTCTTTTTTGTTCACTGAACATAATCTCCCTCTTCCCTTACCTCTTAAAATCAAAGTGATGCCTAAAATTTCATGAAATGCCACCTCCTCCATGAAGTCTTCCACACCGACAAAATTGATCTTTCTGTCTTCACAGTACTTCCATCATATTTTTAGGTACCTACTTAGTAAAATATATCACATTTAATTGCTATCATAGCTCTTTGTTAATACTACTCTCTTCCCTATCATCTTGTAACTGTCTTGTGCTAAAAATGGTGTCTTATTCATCCTTTATTCTTATTTCAAAACACCTTATAATAAATGTAGAAGCATAAAGAAGAGAGAGAAAACAAGTCCAGGGCCTTGTGCACTTGTGTATGTATTTGTGTGTGTGTGTGTGCGTGCGTCCTTCTTCTTTTTGATTGAGATATAACAGGAGGGACGCAAACAGCTGGGATTTGTTAAGTTAAGGTAACACTGCCAAAGATTTAGTTTTCATTGCTCTGATCATAAACTTCGAGCAGAAAAAAAAAATTGAATTTCAAGTATTCTTAAGACATGACACAATCAACATAATCTATACAGATAAATACAGATTAGAAGAGAATCTGTGAAGTTCTTGTTTAGGTTTTTGCTTTCAAGATTTCCTGAGGCTTACCAAGATTCTATTCTCCTCAGTATAAATGAAGTAGGAGTATCAGAGAACTTGGCAAACAAAAGTCTTGAGACCAGGTCTGCCTCTTCCTTGGCTAATTCTACTCGTAACTATTTGAGTTTGGAAAAATAGCGAAACCCGCTGTCTAAGCCCATCTGATGGTTACTCACAAAGAAATACTGCTTTCCTATTCAACTAACATCCCGGTTAGTGCCCAGACTGTATTAGAAGCATGCTTTATCCATCAGAAATCAAGTTTATACCCAGGTCATTGAATATTCACATTATTTTCTTAGAGAAAATTAAAGCTCACAAAACCCCACATGCAAAGGGTAGAGATGCATTGCATCAAATGTTTGTTTGGAAGATCCAAGTGAGTTTCCCTGTACTACACTCTCGTGTGCAGGGATGGAGGGGCTCGGAGTGCGTGAAACCCAGCTAGCTGGAGTGGGGGGATGCCATGATGCAGCTGGCTCCCAGCAGCTCTAAAATGAGCCTTGTTTCTTAAGTTATTATAAACGTTTTAGGATGGTGTTATTTGTTTCGGGAGTTGGATATCAACAACAACGTTTGAAATGACAAATAATTGCTATGGAAGGACCATGTGTTGCCTAAAATTGAGCCAAACACTGAATCACAGAAAAGCCTTCTGAACCATATGGTCTTGCCCACCTCCCAAAGGACATTTAACCTTCTCTCTTTCCCATAAACAGTTTAAAGTAACCGGGATAAACATTCTGGAGAAAAGCTAAACTTGTATTTGCTACTCTTCTGTTGATTATTTGCAATAATAAGAAAATGTTTATGCTTGTAGAAGCGAAGTTTACGTGGGAGGCCCCAAGGCATATATCACGTTATGCTGTGATTTACTGCTCGTTTATGTTGAGAATGAGAAATAACGAACCCAACTTTTTCTCTACTGACACAACATTTCAATAGCTTCTGTACACCAAGCTCTGGTACTTAGTTCATTAATAAGACATGAACCCCAAACAGAAGTTTTTTTTTTTTTTCACTCCAATGTTTACCAAAATATTTTCTTTTTCCAAAGGTAAGTATTATCAGGCAAATGATCTTTCTAGAAACATACCCTATTCTCAAGGAAAGTCCAAAAGCATAACAAGATTTAGCTGAGCAATAGGTATAGAATCTGGTTCCTCAAACCTCCAAGTCAGTTCGCACACAAATTAACACATCTTGGAATACTCTTCCCCTTCTTCTAGTTCAAGAAATACTGCTCTTCATTCAAGGTACAATTCAAACGCTGCCTCTCTGTGAAGCTTTCCCTAACCCCAAAGTTTGTCAGAAACACTCCCTCTTCAGTTTATACCATAATCTGTTATATATCCATTGTACCAGTAGACATAGTCCACTTTTGATTTTCAGTCTATTCTACTGTGTCATCCTCCAACAAGAAGTAGGATTTGTTCAAGGCAAATGTTATGTCTATTACCACTGCATTCTTGAACACGGTAGGAGCTAAATAAATGTTTATTTGCTCAATCAACTTGACCAGAAAGAAGTCACCTTGACCAGAAAGAAGTCAATTTGACCAGAAAGAAGTCAGTTTGACAGGCTAACATGCAAACTTTAAACTCCCCAAGGAGACAAAAAGAAACACAAAACAAAAATTAGAGTTGAAGTTTAAGGGTATTATAAAGTAGTTCCCAACAGCCTTGATCCAAAACCAAAAGATCAGCCAAATAAAAATCATTGAGAGTCAAGAATCAAAGAGTTGCTATAAACAATTTGATCCCTGTCTTTATAGATCCCAAAGCGGTAGCCACCTCACCAAACTCCTATCTCAATTTCCTAATTCAATTGCCAGAAGAGATTGAAATTTTCTTTTGGGCATACGAGACCAAATTTTGGGCACACAAGACCAACTTTTGTTTCTGGGAGAATACAAGAGTGATGAAGACAACTAATGAAGAGAGAAGAAAGACACCCTTCCCAGGGAAAATAGGGCCACTCTCTACCTTGTGTGCTGGCCAGGAGGGTTCAGCTTTTGGGCTTCCATTTCCTCTCCTACTGGTCTCTTCGGTCAGAGGGGAACAGCAGGAGGCTGTGAGTTCAGGTTTCCTGGTAGGAATGAGTTGAGTCCATCCCATAGTGTCTGGGAGGATAGCAAGTGGTGGGCAAAAAAAAATTGATTTAAACAAGCAAGGGACCAGATGACTCAGCTGGTGGGATTTATAAGGAGAATTAGACAAGATTTCTGCAACAAGTCAAACAGCAGTTCAAATGTACATTCCTCCCTCAGTCTTACTTTTCAGATGTTTCGGAAAACTACAATTATTATAACATCAAGATGTGGAATCGACAAAGAAATAATAGATTTAAGGGCCAAAAAAGATCTATATATTCTTTCAGGTTAAAAAAAAAATCTTCCTTTTTTTGTCATTTTTGTTAAGAAGTAGTTGAGGTTGATTCCCAGAGTGGAGAAGGTCTCCCTATCTCTTCTCTAAATGTTTCTGAGACTATGGTCTCCTCCCCACCTGGCTCATCTTATTTTGAAAATTGCATGGGCACTCAGATAAGTGAACAAAATCCCTGCAACCAGCAGATCCTTATCCAGATTTCTTTCCCGGAGTGCCTCCTTGATTTTCTGCCCACAGCCCCATGTCAAGATCTGAGAGACTCCACCATACTCTTCATTTAATCTTCCCTGAATTCTTCCTTTGTTTAATTCTTCCTCAACCGTATGCCGTAAGGCTGTGGGAGAATTAATGCAGATGAGATATTTAAAATAACTTAGCACAGTGTCCACCCCACATTAGGTACTTAACAAAAATATTCTATTCCGATTTACTCCTCTTAACAAGCCTAAATGTTCTCCTTTGCTTCTCTCACAGTCACCTGTGAAAAATCACATTGCCAGATTTCTTATCTAAAATTCAATCACATTCCAATTTCTTTGGTGCCAATGACCTCTTCTCTTGCCAACCTGTTCCCATCTCTGAATTCTAAGCATCAGCCATTTTGAACTGCCTGCCCTTCCCCAAGCATCCTATGCCCTATCCTAATTCTAATTACTGCACATCTTGTTTCTTCCCTGAAATACCAGCTATCAATTCCCTTTTTTTGACTGGCACATTCCTCTTTATCTTCAAGATTTAGCCAAAATATCCTCACTCTATGATATCACTATATCCAGACATTTATTATCACAATATACTGCCACTCTTTGCTTTTCTGTCTCTTCTGTTAGACTGTGAATTCTAGCAGTGCATATTTCATCCATGTTTGTATTCTTGGAGCTTAGTAAATAGCCTGGCACATAGCAGGTGCTCAATGAAAGGATGAATGCATTTTCTTGTCCTCAGGTCCAACAAAGTACCCTGTCTACTGTCACATTGTTTGTTAACGTTAAAAAGCCCCATACCTGCGAAAGGGCTAGCGTTGGAAACTTTAGATTTTGTTTTTCCCCTTTTTATTTTTATTTTTGGCTAGAAAGACAGCTAAAATTCCCAGTGAGCTTTTTGCATTTTCATTCTATCAACAACTGATTTTACTTTGCAGGATCTTAAACATCACTTTCCTCAATATTCTTCCTTCGACTTGGCAGGCACTTCCAACCCCCCTCCCATCTTTCCTAGACACCTAACCAGCACAGCTCCCCAGCAAACATACAAACACACTCTATTCTGAAGTTTCTCCCAAGATAATCCATAATGTAATGATGACCTTTAAGACGAAACCAGAATAAAGTAAACAATGAGCACTGTTTGCAAAAACATTTTCTGTTGTCAGCTTATGTTGGGGGTGAGGGGCAGGGTTAGCACAGAAGTGAACTCAGGGGAGGGTGGGAGGTAGGAAGGAACATCTCCCGTAAAATCTGCAACCCTCCCGCTGTTGTTTATAAAGAAAAAGAAAATAGCTAATTGACGTAGGATGTGGGTGAGCTTGGTTTTCATCTCAATCCTGTTTTGCCTCATCTTGCGGTTGCCTTCAGAACGCATCAGGGCCAACCATTTCCAGTGCTTTAGGGGGTGAAAAGAAATAACATCAAACTGCTCAGATTTTGGATCCTCTTCTCAACTTCATGCCAGCTAAAAAGAGCAATTGCAATGCCCTGGAGCCACTATTATGTAAAAATTATGAAAGTGTCAAATTCAAGATCTTGAGAAATTACACTAATTTATGCCCTGGATATTTTGTTCCTATTGATAAAATAAAGAAACTGGCTAGAAATCTTCTTGGAATCCAGAGCTCAAGCAAGTGGCACCAAACATTAATCAATGGCAAAAGAAGACCTAAGAAGGGAATTTTTAAATTATTTTGGTGGTTTGTGTGATCAACGTTCTGGTGTGTACATCACATGTTGATAAAAATGCACTTATTTCCCTATCTCAGACTCAAGTAATAATGCCAAGGAATAACTGTAGCAATGATTAAATGATTGCTTCTACGGTGTTAAATGAAATCTTTTTTTTTTTTTTTATTGTGCTAAAATATGGTGGAGATTCAAACTCAAGCGAACATACATAACTAAGACCAGGAAAGCTTGCATAATGTAATCCAATTAAATATCAAAATTTTATCATAATATTCTACTGAAGTTTGTGAACAACTACACTTGAGATTTACACTTCAGTTAAAGTCCTCAAAAGTGATTTCCATTAAGAAAAGCATCGTTTCCTTACCCTTTGATTCATTGTAAGTCAACTGTTATTTTAATTTTGTTTTGCAGCTTCTTTTTAGCAAAAATTAGAATCGGCTGACTAGGAATATAACAGGATCAAGCTTAAGATAGATGTATCTTTTGGTATTTTGTACATTGATGACTCAGGATCATCTACCTTTCTCTGAATGTAACTGCACCTGAGGGAAATGTTTCCTTCACAGTGGTTAACTTTATATGATTTTATGGCACCAGCAGGCGTGTATCAAAGGAATTGATCATACTATTTCCAACGACATGTAAGGAGAGTATCTTGTTCCCTCCTGGCTGCTGTAATTTACTAGGGCTTTTTTGGATTTCAGTGCCCCTACTGTGAAGGATATAGATGAGATAACCTTATTAAAGGTATTTTTAGTGTACTGAAAACTAAAGATTGTTGGGTATGAGTTAGAAAACCTCATGCCATACCGAATTCTGTCCTGTTGCTCTTATAGCATAGAATGTAGGTTCATCTTACTTTACCCTCTTACCTAGTCCTCATCTGGTCAGTGTAGAGAAGTTGGCATGGAGACTAGAATTCAACTAAGCCTTTTATTCATTTCTCTTCTCAAATTTATTAGTAAACCAAGAAGAGATACAAATAAGGGTGAGCCCAAAGTTTTAATTTTCACTCCTGCTGCCTCCAGGGAATCCTTTTGCCTGCAGGAAGAACAGTCTTTTTCCAAGCTCTTATAATGTCCAGAAGATGCCCCTTCCAAATCTATGGAAATCTCAAAGCATAACAGAAAAGGAAATCAGTCACTTGGCTACTTTTGAAGATTCATGAGAAAACAGGGAGTAGGCACTTGTGATTTAAGGCTCCAGATGAATGAAATATTATTTCAGATCTAATTCAGTGTGTGTTAGTTTTGATTTAAAGGTCTTGTCTGGCACAAACAGTGCACCATATGTGGTGTGAGCCCAATACAAATATGTTAATATTAAAACAAACAAAGGTTTAGCTCAGAATTCAAGAACTGAGCCTGTTTAATAAAGATCTGGATTCTTTTCAAGCTCCAATTCTGGAAGTATGGAAAGAAAAGTAACATACTTGCCCCGTTATCCTTATAGGAGGGGAGCTGCTAATACCAAAGCAGGCTTCTCGAAGGCCATACCCAACTGAGTTTTTCCTCACTCTTAACTAAACCTAACTCCTCTCTGGCATCCAGTGAACCACAGGGCCCAAGTTAGTGGTTGGAGCTGAGTTGAAATATCGTCACTTATGATGCATCTAGGATGGTGGTGCATGGTGGTCAAGTAGACCTGCCTTCCTTGATTTTAATCAATGGTAATCTTGGATGGAATTGGGAGAAAATAAAAATGAACTAAGCCATTCTAACCACAATAAATGAATTTTCAGAAAAGAAAGGAGAGAAGGAAAAGTAGAAGTCAGATAGGCAGCATCATTGTAGCTCATCTTTCAGGTTTATGTTCATTTTGAATTGGGGCTCATATTTTAGCCTTGGATGGCACATTCAGCAAACACATATCATCCAGAAGATGAAATAGACAGAGCGAGGTTGTAGAGAAAGGCAAAGCAGATGGTTCAGTAGTCTTGAGAAATGAAGAAATTTATTTCATATACAGAGCGCATGCACAAGTGGCATTCTCACCACCATTCATCCTCATGATGGGTACTCAGATCACGAGTTCTGAGTGGTTCTCAGATGATGATCAAACTCATTATTGCCTTTCGATAGTGCAGATTGCTACTTCTCTCCCTAAATTAGCTTTGAATTATTACTATTGTGAAGGCAGCAGGTAGGAAACACCTTTTCTGTTTGGTCTAGCTCCAGAAAGAAATAAGTCATAGATGATTAAAGCCACCAGGGGCCTTTTTGAGTCATTTAGCCCTACTTCTTACTTTGGAGGTGAGGTGGTCCCACTTCTTGAAGGTGCCCTTCTGTGTCAGCTATGCTCTTTCCTAGATTTCCACTAGCCAATAGCAACTCTTTTACTTTTAGCAAAATTGTCAGACTTCCAAGGGAAGAATGATGTTGCTTGCCATGGCTTTGGGGAACAAACAGAGAAAAAAATATGATTAAAGCGCATGGGATTACCAAAAGTTTGGTTCACTCTTTAGAAGATGCCTTAGTCATGGCAAACCATTAACAAGGTCAACTGGATTAATCACTCCGTTTATGGTGCCTTGGCTCTTTTACAAAGGAGCAAAATAGAAGATTAAAACATGCTTCATCTCTTCAAAATTCTGTGCAATTAAAATAATTCATATATGGAAAAACGAAAGAAAAATGTAGCATCTCATTTGATCTCTAGACAATATCAAAATCTTGTGCCAATGATATTAATCCAAGACAGGAACATATAAGTCCCTACTGTGAAAAAAATCATTAGAATATTTTCTAGAGCCATACATATTTTTTGCACTTTAAATTTAAGAAATTTTATAATAGAAATGCATTTTGGAAAAGCATGACTTCATAGCAAATGGAGAAGAGATTTTATATAGAGAATGGTTTGGTAAGTAATAATTTAGATTGCTAGCCCTTATGGTGGGAGAAAAATGTGTATTAATCTACAAAGCAATCTAGCATACTTACTAAGAATTTGTGTTCATACAAAGAGATTCTGGTACATAAGGGGAAACTTAAAAATATGTGTCCTTCCAGTCTTCTCCCAAATATCTGCAAGCATTGCTGTTTTTTTGACACTTTTCCCAAATTTTCTCCTTGCCTAAGCTTATTAAGTCTATTTCTAAATTAAGTCCACCCTGTTGTATTTTTTTCCTATGCAACAAGCCCCTCATACCTCTATCCCGCTATTCCTTAAGTTATGGTCCTGGTCGTTTATCCACTGTCACTACAAATGGGAGATGGATATATGAATAGACCGGTAAATATTGAGCCAAGGATTTATGAGGAGGGCAAAGACAAGGGAGAGGCATGACCATTTAGCATAAAAGCTTATTCTTTTCTGCTTTCTTAGATTTTCACATCTGATGTATTCAATCTTCAAGTAGTTATTAAACTTAGAATAAGAAGGAGCACTATTGCCCGACTTTGGAATCTGCCACTTACCTTATAGACTAGTTCAAGTTTAGCTTCACAGCCCTCTGGAAAGAGAAGTCATTTCCAGCTGATTCAATGGAGCCTGTTTCTAATGGGATGTCTTCTATACACCTATTTTTAACTCTTTATTTTCCCTTGGTCAATGAGTACTGCTTGGGTACCCAATGAAATAAACCCTTTGGCCAATCACAGGCATGAACTAGTGTCAGAGAAGGGAATTTTGAAATTTTTCTGAAAAAATATTTTGGAACGGATAAAACAATTGGGCTTTGGAATAACTCAGAAGTGACTTGGGTTTACCTTTCAGACCTTCCCTTCCAGGGCCTTCCATTGTTCAGTGGTTCACCTTTTCCCTACAGTGGAAATAAGCAACAATAGAACTGCATTGTGAGACAGAAAACGAGGAAGCCTATCCAACTGAGGAGGATGCGCCAAAGAGCCAGAGGGGCAATGTAGCAGAGAAATGGACTTGACTTCCTTTAGCTACGAGTTAAATGAATGTGATTCTTTGAGTCCAGGCTCAGCTAAGTCTGCAGAAGGAAGACAATCTTTGAATCTGTGCAGTCGAGAGTCTGTGTAAGGGGGGAGAAGCAGATGTCTCCTCTCTGCAGATACACCTCTCCTGTATTCCACCAAATGAGTGTGAGCTGTGTGTTCCCCCCAGCAATAATGAGATGGGACTTAGGGAGATTTGACCTTCTTTATTTCGGAGGGATAAGTAAAAGGAACTGCCCAAATTGTGCAAAACATTAAAGCGATAAGGTCTTTTTAATATCTGTTATGAAGGGTACAAGTAACAACATTTCTTAAGCACTGATCTTATATCAAGTACTGGACTAGGAGCTTTACACAGGTTTTACTCTGAAATTTCAAACTTCTGTGAAATAAGGCATTTTTTCCTCACTTGCTGAGAAAATCGAGTTGAGAGGTCTCTCTTGGGTTCCACATTAAAGGCTGCTTTCTGAAATCCTTGAATACCCTTGAAAGTAAAGGAATTGTCTAGATGATGATGTTAAAAAAAAAAGTCAGAGGGAGGTTTGTAAGTTCCCAGGTGAATTAAACTACACTGATGCCCAGAACCAAGGGTTTGCTTCCAGCAGCCTGATGTTCGCTGCCACGGAGATGGTGCAAACAGCAAGCAGACACACTGACTGCCAGCTCATTTGCATTTGGTTGTGTCATAGAAACCTAGCCTAAAGCGTGTACCAACCAAAATGATCAGGGAAAGTGCCTAATTTTAAACCTAAAACTATTTTCTTAATCTCTGAGCATGAGAGCCGTGAGACCTTTTCTCCCTTTACATAGTCAGTGCCAATATTTAAGACTGAAAAACAAGCGCATTACATCATAAAAGAGCCCTGCATATGGATGAAAATTCACCTGACTATAACTGTGATTAATGAGCAGGCTTTTCAGGATATGAGAAGAAAAGCTCTCCTCTAATGCATACACAATTCTAAGTCAAATTCTATGTCGATTTTTTTTGTTTGTTTGTTTTCTGAAAAAGCTCTAATGAAAACCTGAATAGCCAAGTTCAAGCAAGTCTGAATACATGTAATATCTTTATATGATCTCACTGAGAGCAATACCCAGCTGCTTTATTTTCATTAATCATGTCATCTAAAGCAAAGATGGCATACATGTCAGTGACCTAGACTACTGCTTTGCATCCTAAGTGGCCCACTGAGTCACAGTACTGCGTCTGTGACATCACAGCTCATCACCATGGAAGCAAATAGGATGACACATGCAACCATGTGTCATCAATCCATCCTCTGTGCTTTGTTCAGCCAAACCAAAGTCACTTATATTTCCACAAGTTAATAAAAAGTCTCTCCTTAGTGGAGATCATGTTAACCAATAAACGGTGATGATTTTAAATATAATCAGAAATCACTGAAATTTAAAAAATTGAAAGTACAATTAAAAAAATCCCCCAATTTAAGACACCTTTTATATTTTCAGTAGTTAATTCTAATTCTTACTCAAATGTATATATATATATTTTACATAATTATAATCACAGCACAGAAAAGTAGCCTTCAAATTGTAACATTATAAGCGGTTCTCTTTAGGGCTACTTAATTGTGATGACTTTATATTATACTAAGTTCTTTGGATACGAAAGGTTTGGAAAGCAGTCATTCACATCCAAAGAAACAGCATAGCTTGCTTAACAGTATCTGAGCAGTAAAAGTCAAGATTGTGAGAATGTTCTTACTGTAACTTACTGAAAGGCATTTAGGCTATTTTATTATTTCTTCAAGTGACACAATTAGCATTGAAATTAAGACCTTATTTCTCTCCTTTTCATCAAAAAGCAGTAACAATCTAAAAAATAAGACTGGCATTGGCTATCTGGAAGGAAATTGCCAAAAAGTTTTTAGACATAATCCTCTTACATGTTAGTCCCTGAAGCAAAGAAACCATAAATTATGGATTTCCTCTCCTCATTATTCAGCAGACAATAATGTAATTTGCTCCACAAATGTTATTGCAGTGAATTTACAGCTAAAGGTTTCAGCAAGAAAGAAAACTAGCCGAAAATGATTTAGGATTCTGTTTACATTATTATTGTGAAGGTTAAATTTGCATGAAATTGGCGAAGATAGCTTTATGAGTGTGTGAAAAATCTATTTTATATTTTCTAGGACAGGTTTTCCTATCAGGAGTAATTGTAGATATTTGGTTGCCAATTAAGCATAAAAAGTTATGTTTATCAAAATTAAAATGTTTTGCCTTGTGAAAGAACTGGTGAAAAGAATTCAAAGATAAGCCACAGAATGAGAGAAAATATTTGCGAATCAAGTATCTGGCAAAGACTGCTATCAGGGATATGGAAAGAATTCTCAACACTTAACATTCGGGGGTGCATGGGTGGTTCAGTGGTTGAATGCTCATTTGCCATATAGGAGATTCCCAGCCCATACACCACCCCACAAAGATAAAAACCAAAAACTCAACAGTCTAAAAGCAAATAATATAGTTAGAATGTAGGTAAAGCTAACAAGAGCTAGTTCGATCAAGTGGATATAAAGATGGCAAATAAGCACATGAAAAGATGCTCAATACCATTTTACCAATTAAGGAAATGCAAATTAAAACCAAATATAACATATTATTATACACTATCATATTGGAAAAAAAATTGTGACAACACCAAATGTTGACAGGGATGTGAAAAAACTGGCTCACACACTTATCACTTATGGAATATAAAATGGTATAGTCACTCTGGACAACATTTTGGCAGATTCTTAAACAAGTTAAACATGGAACTCCACTTCTGGGTATTTATTACAGAGAAATGAAAACTTATGTTCACATGGAAACCTGTACATGAATATTTACAGCAACTTTATTTCTGATAGTCAGAAACAATTCAGATGTCCTTTAACAGGTGATTAGTGAACCACCCATTCCATGGAGTACTATGCAACAATCAAAAAGAATGAGCTATTTACACTTACAACTTGGATGGCTCTCCAGAGAATTATGCTGAGCGAAAATAGTTGATCCCAAAGGATTACATTTATATAAAATTCTTGAAAAGATATAATTACTGATGTGGAAAAGAAGATTAATGGCTGCCAGGGGCTAGGGAGAGGGTGAGCAAGGGAAGGAATTGGGTGTGATTTGAAAAAGGCTACAGAGGGATTTTGTGTTTGATGGAGAGTCCTATAATTTGACTGCATCAGTGCCAATATTCTGGTTGTGAAATTGAACTATAGTATTACAGGATGTTACCATTGGGAATATTGGATAGAAGGTGGATAGGATCTTTTTGTATTATTTCTTACATCTGCATGTGACTCTATATCTCAAAATAAAAAGGTTAATTTAAAAATTATTTTTAAGGATTGGGTAGATTGAAATACTAGCGGTCAATGAGAGGGAGGGGTGGGGGTATGGGATGCATGAGTTTTTTCTCTTTTCTTTTCATTTCTTTTTTCTGGAGTGATGCAAATATTCTGGAAATGATCATGGTGGTGAACACACAACTACGTGATGATATTGTGAGACATTGATTATACACCAGGTAAGGACTGGAGGTGTGTGAAGATTTCTCAATAAAAATATTTAAAAAAAAAATACTCACAGCAAAAGATTCCCGGGGCCTGCCCATGCCAAAAAATAAATTAATTAAAGATGATACAGCAAATATATATATATATATATATATATATATATATATATATATATATATATTTTAAGGAAGATATGAAAATAAATTTTAATACAATAATATAATGTGAAATATAATAAATTATAATAAGCAACATGGTAGCTGAAAGAGGTAACTACCAAAGGCGCCTATCTTGTTCCAAGAGGGATTTCTATCTTGGGAAAATGTAACTCCTGAGGTATAATAAAATATCTAAATAAATGCGTTCCATCGGATGATTCCGTTCATATTTTGGATATTACACAAAGCCATAATGATAGTAAGAAATAGTGGTGGTGTGAAATGATGGTGGTATGATGACAGAGCATGTTGGTAATTAAAATTCTGAATTTTAATCATAAGGACAGATTTCATTGACAGGAACTCCAAAATCACCAGATCATCTCCATAATTCCATAAGAAGGTATTTTGCAAACTAATGTTCTCTTCCTAGTTCCCAGATGCTTGTCCTTATGAAAACCCACCAGACAAAATGAAGGGAAACTTCTAGCACAGCAAAGAGTCCTGTCTTCAGAGCATGCAATAGCCCCCAGCTCAGTGTTAGCGATGGGAAGCCCAAAGGAGAACATGGCATGGTCCCAGCCTTCAGGAGGTCCACTCATAGAGAATGGAGGAAAACTTCACTAGCAAAATGTCTATGTGCAGTGACAGAAGAAAGCATGTAAGGGGACACACAGGAAGGGAACAGAGTTGGGGTTAGGAGATAGAGGAGGGTGGGGAAATGGAGGGCATTTCCATTTCATGAGTTGAGTCACAACAATGACACGGTTTTAATTCAGGTGAAAAAGAGAAGAAGAAAAAAAGAAAACAAAAACCCACGCAGAAGGAGTGGCATCGGAAAGAACCTGCAATCTCAAGTTAGATCAATATAAATTCCAAGTCTGAGTGAGCTTAGGAAGCAAAAGTTCCCCTGATATGGTCAAACACTGGGCCCCCAAATCTCTCCTGTTTTAAGCCCTACCCCTCACCCCAAACATTATGTTGAGCAGGAGACAAACATGAAAGCACTCCCAAGCATTCCAGTCACCTGTCTGGCTGTGGGATTTTGTGACAGAGCTGTGAAGAGGATGGCGGTGCTAAGTACATCATAACATATCAGGGATTTTTTAAAGTGTGTGTCCTTTGAAGCCCATTTTGTGCCCCCTGGCACCTTACCTATTTTTTTCTGTAATATGGATATCCTATCTAACAGCATTGTGAAGTCACAGGAATCTCCAAGCTACGAAAACAAACATTCTATATTTATATAAATGCTCTGTGATCATTTGAACAGATCCAATACATACATTTTGATGGGATGATGACACCCAATAATGATAGCTTTGTATACAAAAAGTTCTGGGCATATCTCTGTCCAAGAATGCCATCTTAGTGGTCAGACCCATGCTTACTTTAGCAATACGAGGTGAATTCGGAAGTACAAAATCTGATTCTAGATATTCCTTTATAAATCCTCATCTGGTGAGAACAAAAGGCCACATGATAACTACAGCCAACTTAAACCTCTAATCCTTTGACAAAGCAGGATAAACTATTCGTCGAAAACATCAGAAGTGAAGATGGAGGATTAAAATGAAAATAAACACCACTAGTTATAGTATGAGGTTAGGGCGTATTTCAGAATTCAAAAAGAAAAATAATAGATAAATAGACATTAGAAAGGGGATCTTCATTTTGACTAATAAAAACATTTTACCAGTTAAAACTTATACTGCTTTTCAGGAACTGGTATGCATAGGGATATAAATTACAGCTGGCTGTTATTACATGATGATGTACTGAAACATCCTAAAGTTCATCTGAAATCATTTAAAAAGAAGTATCTTTGACCTTTTTTAACTTTTAAATTCTTTAAAACTTTGAAGTAACTTGGTTATTCAAATAACTTGATTTTTTTTTTTTTTTGACATGGGCAGGCTACAGGAATCAAACCCAGGTCTCCAGATCAGCAGGCAAGAATTCTTGCCCCTAAGCTACTGTTACACCACCCCAAATAACCTGATTTTATTTCATACATTTAGATTCAAAGTAAATTGTTTGATGGCATTTTTGCTGTGAAAAGAGACTTCCCCATTTGCATGGCAACTGTAAAACACTGAGATTGGAGACTGTTAACCAAGAAGACATTTATAGAACTACCTACCAAGTTAACTGCATGACCCCAAATATAATAGCTCACAAGTTACTCTAGCAACACTAGAGATCTATAAGATGTCTTCTGTGATTCTGCCAGGCACTAGAAAATTCTTGTTGGTCAACTACAGAAGTAGTTGAGCCACCAGCTCATCAGTTTGAACTCTTAGCATATTTTTGAACTATGTTTACCTTCAGTTTGGCTAAAAATGCTTTTAAATGCAGGACTGTGGGTGTTGAAAATAAATACCCTCAGACTCCTTTTGTGATGAGTGGATACCTTGACTCATGCAAGTAATGAGGCAACCTGCTCTAGAAGAGTGACCATGGAACTCCTGGAGAGCCCCCGAACCGAGGCAATCTATAAAAGATCTGAATCAAGTGGAATTGACTGAACTATTCGCCTCTCACCTTCTGTCTGTCAACTTGCTTCACTCAGCCCAATTTTCAACAAGTAGGCAAAATCCTAAACCTAGTGTCTACAGAAGGCCACTGCTGAAATGCACCTGGGAAAGGATGGTGATTACTGGCAATATTCTTTAGGCATATCCCTTTAAATTATTTCATCAAATTAGGTGATGGCTACTTTGGAAGGCACAGAGCGATAAAACTGAGGATCTAGACTTCGTTTCAATGCTGGGCTAGAATGAGCTGAACCCAGCAAGGAGACTGGACAAAAGGGAGGCATGCTTTTGGGGCAGTGGGCCCCAGCAATGGGTCTAGATCGGAGCCTTTTAGGGCATTTAGGGTTACATAAGTTAAGGGATCCCAACTAATGTGATAACAGCCTGTCTTCTATTAATCATGTGATCTTGTACGTGTTACTTAACTTCTCTGAATATCTTTTCTTTCATTTGTGAAATGGGAATAACCCTACATACTTTTAAAGACATTGTTAGGATTAGACACAGCACAGAGTATTTAGCACCCAGCATAGCACCTGTACACAGTGACTGCTCAAGGAACATTTTTTGAATGAATGACAGGTATAAAATATCTAGCTCAGTGCCTGATCCATAGAAGGTTCTCAATAAATTAAAACTTCAAATTGAAGTTTTATGGATAAGAAATATTCTGAAAGTATGCTCCACTATTGTGTGTCAAGGGTCCCACATCTCTCAGTCCGTGGAAGAGAAGGGATCTATGCTATGAAAAACTTTTCTTTCTCTTGACCAGGTTCAGGTTACTTTATCACCTGAGTCCCACTGAGACTGAAAATGTATGCCAGTGGGAAATGATGGATGAGTTCTAACATCCGTTTTGAGTTGCCTAGGTGAGAATTGTTCCTCTGTGTTGCCAGGAACCAAAACAATACAGTTTACAAGACAGAACATTTTCCACTTAACTACTATACACATTTAGCATTTTCTATTTTGGTCCATTATTAATCTATAATCACTCTCCTTTGTAGAGTTGAGAAATCATAGCAGGAGGTAACAATGCTCAAAGAAGTAATTTTTCCCTGAACAGGGAAAATTGGAAAGAATACAGGTCCCAAAGGGAAAAATGCCTTCCCATTTCCTCGGGCACATCACACTAAGATGCCTGCAATTAGCTCAGTTTCTAATAGTTTCCACAGTTCTACTACTGGACATATCTCATTTTTCCAGTCCCAAACTTGCTAAGAATTGCCTAAATCCATAATCTCTTTCCTATACTTTTGGGCCCCTATCACCTCTTTCCTAATTGCAGGGGGTGAGGGCTGGGTTGGAATCCCTGTTAAAGATTTGCATTTCTCTTTCATTGTGGCAGCTTTTCATGGTGATATTTTCTCATGCCTCATCACTTATCCCTTCAATTTGAAGCAAAGGTATCTGATCCTCAAATAAAGATAATAGAAAACAGGACCCTGGAATATTCTCTCCAGCCCAACCAAATTGCCACTAGCCAGCCCCATGGGTGCCCAAGTTGATATTCGGCTGTAAATGCCAGGTGACAGATTCCCCACCCAGTTCTTATTTTTTGGTACCCATTTATGAATGTAGGTGGTATTGTATACTACAACTAGAAAACCTTACAGATTTCACCCCACTCTTCTTATTGGTCTATATTGATTAATTAAGTTAAATCACAGTTTGACCACCACTTAAAAACTCTGTGTCCTCCGGAAAGAGATTTGCCAAGCATGTTTAGATTTCTCAACGTAGGCTCAGCTTGGGAGCAGCAGATGGCAAACTTAGTTGTGATATTAAATATAGTATAATATAGTGGAAAACTCATGGACTTTGAAGTTGGAAAAAGTCTGATACAAATCTTTTCTCTGCCTTTCAATGACAGGGTCTTGGGTAAATAGTTTATTCTCTCTTAGACTCAGTTTCTTTTTTTTTTTTAATTAATTTTTTAATTAAAAAAAAAACCAAAAAAACACCAAACAAATGCAAACATCCTTAACTTTTGATCATTCCGTTCTACATATATAATCAATAATTCACAATATCATCACATAGTTACATATTCATCATCATGATCATTTCTTGGAACATTTGCATCTATCCAGAAAAAGAAATAAAAAGAAAACAGAAAAAAATTCATACATACCATACCCCTTACCCCTCCCCTTAATTGATCACTAGCATTTCAATCCAATTTTATTTTAACATTTGTTCCTCCTGTTATTTATTTTTATTCCATATGTTCTACTCATCTGTTGACAAGGTAGATAAAAGGAGCATCAGACACAAGGTTTTCACAATCACACAGTCACATTGTGAAAGTTATATCATTACACAATCATCTTCAAGACACATGGCTACTGGAACACAGCTCTACATTTTCAGGTAGTTCTCTCCAGCCTCTCCATTACATCTTGACTAACAAGGTGATATCTATTTAATGCGTAAGAATAACCTCCAGGATAACCTCTTGACTCGGTTTGGAATCTCTCAGTCATTGACATTTTATTTTTAGACTCAGTTTCTTTATCTGTAAAATAGGGGTAACTAAAAGTACCTACTCTATAATATTGTTGAGAGAATCAAATGAGTTAATAAGTGTAAAATATGCTTGGAAGAATGTCTAATACACAATCAGCTGCCAATATATGTTATCTATTTTTGTGTCTATCCCTTAATTCCAAATTCTCTAATTTTCTATCACCATCTAGTACTGATAGGCCGAGGGATACTTAATGATGGAAGGCAGACCAGGAGTAGTTCAAGAATTCCACCCCCCAAACACATACCCTGACAAATATATATACATTTCCCACCTGACAACTGAAAAGGACAATTTCGAAGTTAGAAATTCACACATATCTTCTCTTAAAACATGAAGGCTCTTGGGAAAGGCAATACATTAAGCTGATAAATGGTCATGTCTTCCATTTATGAAGTAATACCTTTTGGGTGCCCATGGAATTTTTTATCACATGCTGTCTTGCTTACCAATCATAGAAGGTAGATATTATTCCCACTGACAGTGTACAGGCACTCAGGCTAACAGAGATAATTAGAACAACAACGGGAATTAGATGTCACTTGTCAATTTTCTTAAAATAAAATAAGTCACAAAATATAAACAGTCTGTGAGATTGGTAGAGGCTGAGAAAATACAAAACAAACATAGACTGAGGTATATGAAGACACATTTTCCAAGATGGACCCTGACCTTGGAAATAGGTATTGCTGAGGAAATCCAAGACTAAAACCTGTTCCTTGCTCTCTTTTTCTCTTGAGGGGGAGTCAGAGATGGGACAGTTTTGGAAAATGTGGATGGAGCCACTGGCAATGCAATGGGATAGGGGCAGGTGCTGTGGGGAGCTTGAGGATGAGTGCCAGGCCAGCACACCTAGGTCCTTGCTTATATGCATAAGTGGGTTAGGACAGAATCTTAGGGAAAGTAAGGAGCCCTGCACTGGGGCTCTGATTTCTATTTGCCGGTTAGAATCCGTAGTGTCTACCATCATAGCATTATCAAGTCATGTTTCCTCATTGAATTTGTGTATTACATAGTTCACTTGATATAAAATAGAAGAAATATAAACGAGGTAGATAAGAGCATAGGCTGTAGAATCTGACAGCTCTAGGCTTACATCCCCTTTGCCACTAACTAATTTTTGGCCATGGGTAAGGCATTTAATTTCTCTGAGCCTCACTTTCATTATCTAAATGTGTGTGTGCATGTGCATGATATAATATCTACTGCACAAGGCCATGTGAGAATTAAATAAGGTAATATACTTGAGGACATACAGTAGTTGTCCAATACCTGCTAGTTATTATTATCATGGAGATACGTACAGACTGTGAGCTACTATAGGGCATGGACTATAACTTAGTCATCTTTACATCCTTTGCACCTGTTGTAAAGCCAATGCTCAATAAATTACCATCGAATGATGTTTAAATGAACAAACATGGAAGAAAGTGGTTCTGAATTACCAAAAACAAAAACAAATTCAATGTAACATAAGATATAAACAGACCATGTCTACACTAGCAAATAGCATTATTTTCTAGTAAATAGAATGCCTTGCCATTTACTCATCATTTAAGCAGAAAGTAAAATAAAGTCACAATTTCCAGTGAGAAATGCAATATGACCTATGCAAGTTGTCAGATACTGTAAAAATTTTAAAAACCATTTGGATTACTGGGAAGCAGCTCAGTCCCGAGTTTGAATGGAAATACCTCAAGTGCACTCTCAATACACCCCTCTCCCAGGCTTTGCAGATATGTTCTTGAACAGTTTGCCAGGTTTATTTCAGAAGAAAGTGGAGCACATCATTTATTGCAGCTCATAGTCTTATTACAAGTTTTCTCTGCTTCCATGGACATGGTGAATCAAAGGGAATAAGTTCAAATAATTCCATATTCTAGGACTTGAGAGTTCTTTGAGGGATTTGAAGAAAGTTAAGGCTCCGACCACTTAAAAGAGGATTCCTGTGGATTACAAATCTGGTGGTAGGTGATTCTGTATGGTTCATTGAATAAAACCATTAGGTTGCAAAATCCACCCATAATAACGGTAGCACTACCTTAAGGCTGAAGAGACACTGATTTGAAAATGCAATTTATGATAGATAGCACAGTCAAGAATGGATCTGTGTGATTTTACTAAGCAACTTCCCTGCCTATTTGAACCTATAGTCCATTCAATTTCTATAAACATTTCTCATACCCAGGTTTAACCCTTTCGATCTGCGAGAAAAAAGACTACTAAAAGCAAAAATTATGCACACACACTTTATATATATAATTAAAAATAATTACTTCAATTTATTTACACTTACTCCTTAAAAATTTATATAGAATCTGTCAAAAACAATGACAGGACACAGAATTCCAGATACGGAATTGTAGCAAGGCAGTAGGTGGACAGTTGGCCAGGAAATAGATGAAGAATGTCAGATGTCTGAGAAGAAATGGCCCTCACTGTTTGCAAGGAACTTCTTGGTATTGCCAGTTTATGACTTTGCCCATACATGGGTATCAAAAAAACAAACAGAAGGAGAGAGAAAGGAGGAAAAATGGATTAAAATGAAGCTCTCATTTTCTTCTATTGGCAAACAAAGCATTCTGTCTTCCCAGATTATTAGCTATGCATCTCTAGTCCAAGTGGTGTCTTAGCAATTTCCCTGGAACCAGACACGTATGCATCTACCTGTGTTGCCGCCAAAGTAGCTAGGTATTTTACCAGCATTAGAGAGCAGTATATGGCAGAAGGCAGAAGCCTTCAAAGTGTTAAAAGGAGGTAAAAGTGGTAAAAGGGGGCCCTGATATTTATGATGAGCAGATAAGGTCCTAAGAAACCAGAAACTTAAAACACTTACCTTCCCCCTTAGTCAACATCACTAAGCCTGAAGCCATATCGCTTCTGGCCAATTTCCCAATGTTTGGGTCCCATTTTTCTACAAAACAAAGAAAAGAGATACTCTGGATAAATATCCTCATGCATCGTGTATCCTATTGCAAACCATACAGTGTGTCACTTGAGTTGCTTTAAAAGCACACACTCCTGTTCTCAGATCCCTGACTTTCAACATTAGGAGGCTGATTTGCATAAAGTAGCACTTAAGTGTTGTTGCAGCTAAGGCTCATTTAGCAAAATCTTAACACGTGGAGTGGAAGGAACCAGCCTCCACGTGTTACCTGAGTTCATGCTTCCCGATAGTGGAGGTCAAATGACCAAGTCTTTTCCCAAAATGCAGCAAAAACAAACAACTTACCTGGCTTGAGAGATCTGTAGGCATTTCTCTAAGGCTTGAACCAACTGCTCTCTCTATAGGACAGATCCAACATAAATTCATCTTCGGTTGAGGTCAGGGGTCCTGGCTAACCCATTACAGTTGCTGAAATAAAAGCTGGGTTTTCACTGGGGTCATGCAATCATCAGGAATTATCAGGGTGCTGTCATGAACACGAGGCTGTGGACTGGCTGACCAGTGACCCCAGCACCTTGTTTTCATAACTTGCTGGAGAAAATCAGCAGGTGAGAGAACAGGGGGAAGCTTTGGTCCTTTAGATGAGGGGTGCACTCTCTTCACACATCAGTGTGAAACCCATAAGCAGGAAAACCTGTCCTTCCATCAGTGACAGTGTTCCTATAATGGGGTCTTGCCCATTTAAGCCTGTGGTTGAAATGTGCTAACAAGGTCAGACAACATATCCCGACTCTGAAACCCCTGCTTTCAGAACAAGTGAAGCTGATTTCCACAAGCATTGTTCCAGGCTGCTGCTTTAAAAGTAATCTGTAAGGGGAAAAAAAAAATAAAAGAATTCACTCAAATAAAGCAGTAATTCTGGGTTTGACAGTGTGGTAGATTTTATTACCACTCACCCATACCTGCTTTCCTTTTTGAGCATCAACATCAGACTTGGATTGCCTTGTTCTGCCATTGAAATAGGAATAGAAGGGATATTTGTGATGCCCAGTTAGAAGCTTAAGACGCAGCATCTGGTTCACGTTTTGTCTTTGCCTTTGCCATGATAAATGCCAATATTATTGGAGATTCCTTCATCACTATGGGTCCAGTAGAGAGAATGTCGTGGAATAGAGGTCCCTACCAACACACTTTAGACATGCAGTGTAAGTGAAAAATAAACTTCAGTTGTTGTAAACTGCCAAAAATCTGGAGGCGGCGGAGTTTGTTAACAGAAAAAAACTGCCTACTCTAGCTGACATGGACAACAACTTAGAAGAGAACAGTTGTACACTTGAAACTACCTCTGTTTCTATTAAGTGTTTATAACTTTGTCAACACAAGTAACTAAACATCTGTTAATATCCTTAATGTTGAGCATCTTTCCCCGAGAGGCAGTTGGAAGAGAAGCTCATCCTGGGTGTGTCCCACACATTAGAATCGTCTTATAATCTGTTGATAAATTGTGATTTGCCCCCATGCAATGTGATTCAAACCTAAGCACTTTAGAGCTTGTTAAAGGAGCCATTAAATTGAAGTGTGTCAAAAGGATGGAAAACCGATCTACCAATGTGGTGTTACTTCCAAAATGTACATGCATGGTAATCAAATCACACACGCAACGAAATCTAAACGAACGATTGGAAAGCTATAAGTTTGTTCGCCCCTAACTGGTTTTGCTTCTGTTCCACTGTTGTGATGTTTTGCCCATCGACCAGTGGTAAGGCAAACCTCAGCGTCTTGATGGCTTTACATCTTTGGAGGTTTTCTGTCTGAGCTGTTAAGAAGCTCTGAGTGGCTGTGATCCCAGGGAGAAAAATCAGGACAACAGACAACCAGAAAGAATAGTAAGTACACTAGTAAGAAAGGAGACGCTACTGTGTTTAAAGTCATTTCCAAAAAGAAACACCAGAGATATTTAATGATTTCCTAGTTACTTTTCAGGGATAATCATATATTGAAAAGCCATGTGGTAGAAAACAGTAATGAACTAATGTCACAATGGCTTTTCTAGTTTTTGATAGGTTTAAAGAGTTAAAATTATCCAGCTGTGGAATGACCACAGATGGGTGCATTCTTACGACTTGTAAAGCTGGATAATAAAATGACCTAAGGCTCTATTTAGAGAAATAGAACAGCTACTCCTGGACTGTTTACAGACTTAAAAATATCACGATAAGCAAATGCAGGCAGTTCAAAGGAATGATTAAAAAAAAAGAAAAAAAGAAGGGACAAGTGGATAAATAATGACCTGGCGTTGTTGCGAAAATGTAGTGTAACTCCTGCATGGTTAATATAAACACAGATGACCTTTACATTTGCTCAACTTTTCGTCTTCAAGACAGGAAACAGCAACTGATCTTTATCGGAAAAAGTAGAATCTTCCACTTGCTTCTGCTGTGCTGACATTATGGTGTATGTCAGAGCATAACAATGTCACTATCTCTTCAAAGCACATGCTGAAAGCCTGATAGGCGGTTGAAAGAGAAGCTTATCCTGGGCATATGCTTTGTGTGTCCCAGAGACAGCATGGGCAGTGCTAGCGGGAAAGCAGGGTACGTGTGTGGGGTGTGGATTTGAGATGGTGGTTGGTGATCGGAGAGAGAACGGCCTGGGGCCACATTTTCTGTGGACGCATTCATCAGTCCCTCATTTTTATAACTTAAATACACTCGAGGGTAATGTTTACCACTTAAAAAACAAACAAACCTGAAGAGCGATAGTTTCATTCATGGGCATAGCTAGTGAATCCTAAATTCCGTATACGCTACGAACTAAAACATCACCAAGAATTGTTTGTGAATTACACAGCATTTTGCATCAGAAAGGTTTCAAACATACAAATTGTTTTTTCTCTATTTCTGATAAAATTGATTCAGTTCTTTTTTTTTTTTAACAGTGTGGAAACATAAGCGCACACACAAGTATCCATGGATGTAACATGTTAAAAATCCATGCATTGATGTTTTCAGCTGTCAGGTAGTTCATAGCAACCTATGGTGATTGATGAATGTTCTCTCTGATCTCATCATTAGATAGTTACCTTGTTATTTGACATGCTTTTCTCCAGAATGAAGTCACATAGATTGATCCTTCTTTTCTGCTGCAGAAATTGTTCTGCGTTCCAAAACGCATACTCTCAATATGAAACAAATTCTGATAGTTCATATTTATTATATATTTCTCACCTAGCATAGACACTTGGAGAAACATCTTTATTTTATGTTTCTTTACATCCATTGTATAAAGAGCCATAATCCCGTTTCCTTGGGCCTGTAATTGGATGGTTTTTCTTACCCTTTATACATTATAAACCAGTCAGAGAAAGTTTCTTATGGCAGGGCCTTAATTCCGTCTTCTAGCTCCTCTCTTAGCTCTGAAGATGCATTTACCCAAGAGAAAATGGTACCAGGGGTGCTCCTATTCCAGATAAATAAATTAATATATAATTTTCCTTAAGTTACTTGACATTCTTTTATGTTCCTTTTAAACAATACAAGGTTGACATTCTGGAAGCAACCACTATCTGTCCAATCAAAAGCAATGCCAAGTCTGTAAAGGGTCAGTTAATAAATATTTTTGGCTTTCTGGGCAACATGACCTCTGAGTTTCTGTGGCAATGACTCAACTCCACCATGGTAGTGGGAAAGCAACCATAGTCATGAACAAGAGAGTGTGTTCCAACCAAGCTTTTATTTACAAAAACAGGTAGGAGAAGGAGGTTTTGACCTGAGTACTATCGTCTCTTGACCCCTGATCTAAATGAAAAACACACATCTTTAGTCTGACCAATAATTAAAATCCCTATCACTCATGGCCTTCACACTCTCCTAAACATATTTAGGAAAAGTAACCATTCAAGATGGAACATCATGACTTTCTAAACAGGTCTGTACAATAGCTAAAGAAAACTGACATTATTTCAACTCCCCCTGCCCAAGGCACTTATCCCATGTATGCTGGTAAATGGACACAAATAACATCCAGAAAAGTTGTGTTTGGATATTTTCTTTTCCCCTTTTCTTTGCAGCTTAAGTAGTAGCATTCCATTCAGTAGTCTCTACCTAGTCAAGATGTTCTGCTAGAGAAATGCTACCGAGATAGTGTATCACAGAAATGTAAAGACAGAAAGGGCTTAAAACGTAACAATAACAACTTTTTAATGAGCATAGTTAATGTGCCAAATATTATGCCAGGGAAGAAAATCATACTGCGCTGGTCTGAAGCTGTGATGTACCCCAGAAAAGGCCATGTTCTTTTCATAGGTTCCTGCGGTGTAGCCCTATTGTGGGTGGGACCTTTTGGTTAGATTATTCCAATTGAGATGTGATCCACTCCATTCAAAGTACATCCTTAATGACCTTTTACTGCAGTCCTTAATGAGGGGATAGAGGACAGTAAAAGTCAAGAAATTTAGAGAGAAAAGCCCCGGAAGGCCCTCAGAGGAAGTCACTGGAACCAGTAGCTGAAAGCAATGAAACCCGAGAGCAAAGGACCAGCAGACACTGGCCATGTGTCTTCCCATTTGACAGAGGTGTCTTGGATGTCAGCAGCCTGTCTTTATAGTCCAGGTATCATCCTGTTGATATCTTAATTGGGACATTTTCATGGTCTAAGAACTTTAAATTGTAGGTTAAAAAATTCCCATTGAAAAAGACAATCCGTTTCTGGTATATTGTGTTCTGGCAGCTTTAGCAAACTGAAACACATACATTGCCTCATTTATTTTGACATCATTTTATAGATGAGCAAACTATATATAAATGAAATCACCCAAGATTCTAAAACTATTAAGAGACAGATCTGGGAATTAAACCAGGTCTTCTGCTCAGTCTCCCATGTTCTTTGCAACAAAACTAGAAGGCCTCACTTTGATTCATTTACCAGATTTCACTTATTTCTGGCCACAAAACAGAAAAAGACTACTTTTAATTAACATTCAAGGTGAGGGTATTGGGAAACTGTAGAGAAGTATAATTAAGGTCTGGGGATCGGGGGAAGAGTGTGGCAGCTGTTATGTCCTAAAGGTGCTCCAAAACCTCACAGCTGGTCTAGGACTTCTCAGCTCTAGAGGCCCAAGCCAAGAGCTTCCAGTGGCATGAAGGAAGAGATGAGGGAAGAACAAAGGACATGGAAGCGTGGGGAATAGATTAGAGAAGATCGTTCTTATTCTCAGTCACAGGAAAGGGCAGAAAACTAAAGCAGGGGCAGAAGGACATGCTGCCCAGACCCAATGATCCAAATCAGACACATCTACCAGGACAGCTGCTGGGTTATTGTCCATGTGGTCATCTAAAAATGAGGGTTTAGGAACTGGGTAGAAGACATGAACATCTAGAACTCCAAATTTCAGGCTTCCAAATATTAGCACAAGATAACCTGCTTATTCCTCCTTCTATTACCTGTGAAGACTTTGAGGAAAATATGTAACGGCAGGATTCCACAGTGATTAACTGACAGCTAGGCAGGAAGCTTTGGGTGAATGAACTTGGCCAAAGGTAACTCACAGTAAACCAATCAGGGACTTCTTCATGGAAAATTCCATCCAAGCAAATACATGAAAGTATTGTTTCACAAAAAGAGAATAGAAAGACGAATAAACACTGCTGTGTGTGTACGCGCACACGTGTGAATGTGTGTGTGTTCTTGTGTTTAGGGGACTTTGGTGCTGGTCAAAGAGGAGAAAGTCCTGACTTTGTATTCAGAGAATGCTGACCCTATATCTTTGGGTTATTTGGATCTTTGCCCTAGCATGTGTTTTCTTTTATATAGAACAGGTCTTGTAAATCTTGGCATAATCCATCAGTGAAAAGAGAGACATTCTTCGTTGTATGTAGGCTGGATAGTAAAGACAAAATGCTGGTGATGAAGGGTGAGGTCTCCTCCATTACCTATCCTGGAGACAATAACCCTTAAAACACACCAAAACTGTGGAAATATCTATTGCTGAAGGCCAAGGAAGTAATACCTCCTACTGAATCAAATGTCACAGGTCACACAATGGAGAAATCTCAGTCGTGTGGTCTTTGGGCTAAAATGGTTTATCTTTCATGAGGAGTGTAGGCAACAACTTGTACTAGGTCTTCTGGGGCTCCCAGGTGTTCAAGCATACTGAAGTGTAAATGAGAGAGTAATTGAAACCATTTAAAAGGTTGGCTTCCTTTTCAAGACAACAGGAAAGTCTCATTATATCATAGCTGGTTATTACACAGTCTCAAATAGTGTGCTATGAGTTAAACCAGGTCCCCTGACACATAACAACTGCATTCAGTTATGGTCTGATATGGGTGGTTAGAATGTAATGTAAAATCATTAGACCTTCCTTTCCCCTATCAGTTTAGCAAAGATCAAAAGGATTGACAATACACAGCACCAGCAAGGGTGTGGGGGGAACACACTGTTGGTGGAATGTAATCTAGTATGTCCCTTTCGGTGATAAATTGACAATGTGGTTGAAGATATAACATTTCTAAGTCTTTTGATCCAACAACTTGATTTCTAGGGATTGATCACAGAGAGAAAATGAGTCAAAAGCTGAAAGATGCATGCATGAGGCTCGTCAGAGTATTGTTAGTAGAGCAAATATATCGTAAATACCTTCTGCGTCCATCAACAGAAGATTGGTTAATGGAATAACCAGTAGTAGATACATTTTGCATATAAAACTTTTGCAGATAAAAGTGAGACTGATATCTATATTAATTCATATGGAAAACTATCATTGATGATGTTTGTGTGGAGTAAGATGGGAAAGGAACAATGTACAAGTTTCAAACATGTTTAATGCAATAACACCTATGTGAACGTATAATGTACATAAAATGCAAACACCAGGTATAAAGAATAAAGGAATTTGGAATGATATTTTTACTTCTGTCTCTGGCTATTTTTTACGTTTTGATTTTTCCATGTACCTACATCAATGATCATTATCAGAAAAAAAAATAACCAAACGAACATCAATTGGGTGTTTTTCCTCTCTCTGAGCACCTGCATTATAAAAATGCCCCACTGTGTTCAAAGGTGATGGTGGAGTTATACAGAGAAGGTAGGGTTTAACAAATGAGTATGATTGCTGAATCATTATATTGATATTTCTTTTAGTCTCCAGTATCTTAGAGCAGCTAGAAGTAAAAAACTGAAAACTGTGAAACTGTAGACCATACCAGACTCTAAATCTGTTCTATAATTAATTGTTGTGCTGTGCTTTGAAATTTATTGCTCTTTTGTATATATGTTATTTTTCACCAAAAAGAAAAAAAAATTCGATTGTGATGATAAAAAAATCTTTATTCCTTCTAGCCTCCAATGTTCTGGTGCATCCAGAAGGGAAAATTTGTAAGAATGGTATGGTAGCCCATGACAAATTCTGGGATCTATCCTGTAACTGCTTGTTGAAGAGTGCTTTGAAAACTATTGCTTTTCTCTTTCTCTGCTTTGTACATATGTTACATTAGACAAAAAAAAAATGTTAAAAAAATGGTCCCACAGTGTATGTGAAATGATCTCCATTTTCCCAAGGAAAGCACCATCACAAAGCACAGGAAGAAGGAAGGCTTTTGGTCTGTGGCCTGTTGGTGCACTGCATTAGCTACTCTAAAGATAGCAGAATCAATAACTTGGCTCTAATAGCTTGTTAATCATCACACTGAACTCAAGGTTCACTTTTATAAAATAATCTTGGAACGGTAATAGCTGCCCTGTTTCATACTGCTGCTCTTTTCGAAGGCTTGTATTAACATTACGTCACCCATCATGCGGTATGCCCTGAAAGCTGGAGCTGCCGGCAGTTACCTTCCATTTGAAAGATGCTCTAGTCTCAGAGGGGGGCAGACTTGGGGCCACCTCATGCTACACCAGAGGTGAGTATGTAAAATCTGTATTTTTCTGCCCTTTGGCCACCGTTCAGTGGCCAGTGTCTTTCATTTGTTTGCTGATCCACCAACTAGGGAGGCAACTCATGTGAGCCAATCTCCCGTTCAGTGGCCAGTATCTTTCATTCATTTGCTGAGCCACCAACCAGGGAGCCAACTTATGTGAGCCCATCTCCCATTTGGTGTCTTCTCTACCCTATTCCTCAAAAGCAGGAATTTTGATTCAAATTAATTCCTTTCTTTCTCAATTCTGGGATCTATGGTAAAAGATTTTGACACGTCTGGTTTGGCTTGGGAAAAACTGTTGCACTCCATTTAGTGGGTTCTAAAGGTGGGCAAAAACATCTCAAAGTGAAATTGTGAGTATCAGAAAGGCCTACTTGCATTATACCTTGATACATTCTGACATGGCCAGTAATCCCATTTTCAGTTGGGTGAAAGAAAGAAAGAGAGAGAGATGAGTGGTGCTGCTCATTAGTAAGGGACAGAAACTAAAGGATGGAAGGACATGGAGAGAGAGCTTTGATGCTAAGAATATGACTTGCAATGCCCACTCTTGCAATGCTCGGCAATTCTAGATAAGCCTCCTGTAAAAGGCCAGTAGGAGAATGTGTGCTGGATCTTAAGGCAGAAATATGGAAAAGGAAACATTTGGAGTTTTCCTTTCTCACGTGAAACCTCAAAACAAAATGTTGTAAGGGGAGAACCACTACAAAACTACTCTTCCCCCACCCAGAGGAAGTGGATTCACAAACCTCCATTAAACCATTGAGAGGCCCCACTCCACCAGGACATGCCCTCCTACCTCTTGCGGGTGAGTGTTCACACAGAAAGTTTTTGCCTGACCATGAACAGTGTCCAGTTAGCTGGACATAAACATAGAAGGGGGAGCAGTGGGAGTCACTGCCTACATCCTGACTCCAAACAGAGGATCACCTTTCAGTGGGAAGAGTCACCAAAATCAGGAGTTCTTGACACCATTGACTGACTGTGGGACCGTCCGTGCTGTGCTTCTATGTTTTCGTCTATTTTCGGGGACTAGTGAAATAGAAGATGCTCACTATAACACAAGGTGTTAGGGACAATGAGAACTTATCCCATCGATCTCCTGGAGTATGGAAAGAGATAAATAATGTTTCACATTGCATATATGTAAAAGAATAGATACATGTGTGATGATACTACAAAATTTTTGTTGTGGTTGTGCTAACCCCTTATTTATTTTGCAGGCAGTATTATGGGGTTTTCAACCATGTTTTGAATTCTCCAAAAGACAAAAGGGGCATGTGTAGAAATAAGAGCTCTAGTTTTAACACGAAAGAAGAACAGTTTAAAAAATGCAAATAAGTTTAGAATGCGCTATAAACTTGGTCACTTGCCCCAATCATCTTTTCCCTGGATCCTTTAGCTTTCCCTATTAAAGGACTTGGTATAATAAGACCAGCTGACTGGCAATCCAGTTCCATTTTTACATGAATGTAGGCCAACCACCCCTGATGCCACTCTGAACAGGGCAATGATATAGAACACTCGTTTTATGAGCTGTTGTTTCTGTGTTTGTTTTAGAGTGTATGTTCACCATCCAAAGATCACTAGTAAAAAAAAAAGGGAAGCTCAGTTTCAGGACCCTCTCCACTATAGTATGTAGAAATAAAGTTCAGCAATGAGATTTTATACATTTATATCCCTTGTGGTTGAAATCGACTGAAACACAGAAAGCTTTTATCTTCATCACCTTTGCTTATCCGATGCAAATAATTTCATTCTATTATTTATGGTTTGTGTATTTCCATCTTTAAGCCCTGATTCTTAAGAAACATCCTAAGAAAAAGAAATCCCTCTCTCAAATGCTGAAACCTATTTGCCAAACACAAAGGTGCATGACGTCCGACCACTCTTTGTGTGTTGAGAGGAACCTGTTTTCCACAAATTTAAGATGCCCTGTAGATTCAAAGACAAAGTTTCAGGAAAACAAGAAGTACAGCCATATTAAATGCACCCACTAATTGGAAGATGTGTTCTGTTTTTGCAAATGTTGGAAGGTGAAAAGTGTATCTATCTCAGAGTCAAGGATATCCATCACTTGATGAAGCTCATCAAATTTAAAGTGGATGGTGCAAAAAATTTTCATCTCCAAATAGCTACAGTTCTTAACTGAACTGCAATGGTATCTTTTGAGAACAATTTCAGAGTAATAGGAAAAACTGTTTCTTAACATATATATTATATATGTTAACATATATATTATACATGTTAATATATATGTTTATACATATTATATAAGTTAATATATATATGTTTATATATATATATATATATTTTGGTGGGGGAGGGTGGTGCATGGTCCGGGAATCGCACCCAGGTCTCCCACATGGAAGGTGAGCATTCTACCACTGAACCACCAGTGCACCCCTGTTTCTTAACATATATAATTACTAAAAAATCTATAGCTTTACATTCAATGCATTTTCACTTTAGTAATGTTTACTTATAGGTACATGCATTCGTATCTTGTGATCTGTTACAGTTGGGGAGCATTATTTAAGAAGATATATAGACTTATCCTTTTAAAAAATCTAGGACTTCAGGAAGCTAGTCACTAGTTACATATGGCTATTAAATAGTAGAAATGTGACTAGTCCAAATTTAGATGTACTATATGCAGAAAACATACACTGGATTTCAAAGACTTAATGTGAAAAAAAGAATGTAAAATATTGCGTTGTTTCTTTTTATATTGATTTTATGTTGAAATGATGATTTTTTAATATATTAAACATTGTACGTGAATTCAAAAGGTTTCATGCATTATGGATTAAATGAGATCTATTATTAAGATTAATTTCACCTGTTTACCTTTTTAAATTTGGCTGTGAAAAAATTAACAATTACATATGTAACTTATATTTGTATTGGCTAGCTCTGGTCGAGAAGAATCCAATTAGTATTTCAAATGCTTTACAGATTAACAAAACTCATTCATATCCAATATATTGATAATATAGTTGAGCTTTATAAATAAATATTACTCTTTTTTAAAATGATCAAAAACGTTTAGTACTTGCCATTTCAAAAACGGCATATATGTATCCTAATTTACTATATTTCCTTTGTAGGCTTTGGTTAACATGAGGTTATCTTTAGAATTTATCCTAAGATTATTGTTTTAGTTTTTCACTTAAGTACAATGAAGTTTAGTTGGAAAAAGTGATCAGAAAGACAGATGAATGACAGGCAACAAATACTGTTGGGAATGTACTTCCCGAATCATCAAAGGAAAACATAAAACCACTATTATATTATTTTTTAAAAAGCTGAAAAGGAGCTCAGACTTCAATTACAGATACAAATGAAGGAGATCGGGTGAAGACAAAGGTAAATCAGGCTAAAAGATAAATGAGATGATATTGACTGTTTTAAAATTTCAACTTCTGTGTGAAACTGAAGAGATGTTTATCTGATGCAAAATTTATATTTTCTGTAGCACACTATCTAACTTATCTTGTATAGTCACTTTATTAGAACGCCATAATTACACAGAAGCTTGAATAGAGAGCAAGATCTTGTTGGTTTGTACAGATTAGTGTGGTGCCCTGATATATTCCGGAGTAATCTGGGCAGAGAATAAAAATGTATCTGCAAAGCTCCCTTGAGGGATTGGGGAAAATATGGAAAAATTAAACTTCCCCACCTGGGGAATCCCTGATATTCTCACAAGCATTGGGGATTACCAATTTAAAAGGCTGAGCTCTCAGTCTTGGAGCTTGCCCTTACGAAAATTATTCGTGCAAGGAAAAGTTAAGATTACTTGTAATTATGCCTAAAAAGTGAACTTTTGTTGTTCAGAATTGGCATCTCTCTTGAAGTCAACTCAGTAGGCTAAACACTGCCCTCCTCACCCCTACATGGGACATGATTCCCAGGAATGACCCTGGACCTGGCATTGTGGGATTAAAAAAGGCTTCTTGACCAAAAGGGGGAAGAGAAAAGAAACAAAATAAAGTTTCAGTGGCTGAAAGATTTCCAATCGAGTCACAAGCTCATTCTGGAGGTTACTTGTAAGCATTCTATAGATACCCTCTTTTGGATTTTGGTGTATTAGAGTAGCTAGAAGGAAATACCTAAACCTGTTGAACTGTACTCTAGTTGCATTGATTCTTGAAGACAATTGTACAACTCTATATGTTTTACAGTATAACTGTGTGATTGTGAAAACCTCGTGCAGACACACCCATTATCCAGTGTATGGGTAGGTGAGTGATAAATAGGGATATAAAATAAATAATTATTGTGAATTACTGATTATATATGTAGAACAGAATGATTAAACATTATGAATGTTTGCATTTGGTATTTTTAAAAAATGAAAAAATTAATATAAATAAATAAATAAAATGGGGGATAAGGAGCATGGGCTGTTTGGGGAGTTCTTTTAAATTTTTATTGTTATTTTTATTCTTATATATATATTTTTTTTGAGTAATGAAAATGTTCAAACAATAATTGTGACTTAAACAAAAGAACAAGTATGCTAAGGTCTCCCTCAGAAAAAATAAAGGGGGGGGGTACCTAGATTGTGGGCCCTGATAGCAACCACATTTGGTCTGAAGTTGTGTATGTAGCTCTGGATTCTGAGACACTGAGTTATAGGTGTATCACCTGCTATTTCCCTGGAACTTCGAGTAGCTTTGTGACACCTAGTGCCCAGAAATGGAGTGCTGCAGACCTGTAAGTTAGCATAGCTATGTAAAATAACAGTTAAAGTAACCGAAAAAGAGATCAGGCCTCAATTAGAGTCTAAAACAAAGCCAATGGTTGGGTCTAAGGTAAATTAGAATGCAGGGTAAAAGATGATAGCGTGTGTACTCTAGAACTTCAGCTACCGTATGAAATCAAAGGCAGAGAGGTTCGTTATGCCTAGAACCTAATTTTTCTGTAATACAAAATCTAAATCAACCTTTCTATATAATAGCTCATTTAAACAGCCCAAACTTCTGGAGTCCAGAATAAGAACACGGTCTTGCAATTCTCTATAGCTTAATACAATACCAGGATAAATCTCTGACTATGGTGGCTGATAATTAAAAAAATATTGGTAGCGTCCCTTGAGGATCTGAAGGGGAAAATATATATATGGAACTACTAAACTCTCCTATGTGGGAAATCCCTGGTACCCTTCTAACCAATGGGGACTCCAAAGAAAATCTTGAGGCTTTCCCTTTACAAAACTTATTTCTGTAGGGGAGAAGCTAAGACTACCCACAATGAGACCTAAGAGTTCCTTCGAGGAAGCCTCTTTGTTGCTCAGATATGGCCTCTCTCTCTCTCTCTCTCTCTCTCTCTCTCTCTCTCTCTAAGGCTAACCCTGTAAGGAAACTCAGGGGTGAAAATCTCCCTGTAAACATGAGGAGTGACTTCTGGGGATGAGTCTGGCCCTGGTACTATGGGATTGACAGTGTCTTTCTGGCCAAAAGGGGGAAAAGAAGTGTAAAAATTAAGGCATCAGTGGCCAAGAGAGATCAAATGGATTCAGAAGGCTATTCTAGAGGCTGCTCTTATGCAAACTTCAGTTAGATAGTGCTAATTGCCATATTTGCTAATCCCCTACCAACATCACTCCTGTTGACTCTTCAGAACACCTAGGGCTTGAACTGAGACTCTATAAAGGTTTTATGTATTAGGTTTGCCTTCCTGGAACATATAATTCCCAGAGGTTTCCTAGATCTGATAAATCCTGAAATGCAGAATGACCAGCTTCTCCAGGATTATCAATTAATTAGATCCTCTGTCCTTCAGTGTGGACATCTCTTCTCAACATGAAAAAGTCAGAACAGGCATTCCCCAAAGATCCCTGTAGATTGGGAGAAGGATTAAAGGAGGAGAAGGAGGTATGGGATTTAACAACTGAGTATGGCTGCTGAATCACTATATGAATATTCCTTCTAGCTTCCAGTGTTTTGGAGAAGCTAGAAGGAAAACTCAGAAATGGAACGGTAGCTCATAACAAACTCTGGGATCTGTTCTGTAACTACTTGTTGAAGTGTGCTTTGAAAATTTTTGCTTTTTTTTCTCTTTCTTTGCTTTGTATATATGTTATATTATATAATAAAAAAATTTTAAAAATTGATTGTGGTGATGAATGTACAACTATTTGATGATACTGTGAACCACTGACAGTACACTTGGATGATTATATGACATGTTAATATATCTCAATAAAATTGCATTTCAAGAACCCTACTCCATCTCTCTCTCTCCCTAATTATAGTAAAGTACTTGAAAGATGGGAAAAAATCCCACTATTATATAAATGGCCAATAAGCATATGAAAGGATGCTCCACAATATTAGCCATTAGGAAAATGCAAATCAGAACCATAGTGGGATGCTACTTCATATTCACAAGGATGGCTATTATTCAAGAAAAAAAAAACATGGAAAATAACAAGATTTGGAAAGGATTGTAAAAATTGGAACTCCAGAGCGTTGCTGGTGGGAATGTAAAATGGTTCAGCCACTGTGGAAAGCAATAAGGAGCTTTCTCAAAAGGATAAATATTAGAATTACCATATGACTGGCAATTCCACTTCTGCGTATCTACCCAAATAAATTGAAAACAAGATCTCAAACAGACACTCACATACCCATGTTTATAGCAGCAATATCCACATTAGCCAAAAGATGGAAAAGACCCAGGTGTCCATCAACAAATGAATGAATACACAAAGTACGGCAACACACATAATGCAATATTAATCAGCTACAAAAAAAGAATGAAGCTATGACACATGCTTCATGGAAGAACCTTGAAAACTATGCTTACTGAAATAGCAAGGCACGTAAGGATGATGTCACTTAAAAGAGATGACTAGAAATTGCAAATTCACAGAAAAAAAATGTAAAGGAGAGGTTACAAGGAGATGGTGAAAGGGGAAAAAGGAGAGTGTTTATTTGGAAAAATATTTTTTTTAAATAAAAACAATATTATAATGATGAAGGGAAAAATCCCAAGAAAACTGATACCAGAATTTCTCAACAAAATATTTTAGGAAAAATTAACTCTTCAGCTATAGGATGTAGGAATTCTTCCATTTTCTATCCTATGGCTAGAAAAAGTATGTTAAAGCAATAACCCAAATGTTGGGGACATTCTAACAGATTTTTCTCTCAAAAGCCAAGAAAGAAAGTGAAGATAAAAGGACAATGTTCATGCATCAGATGGGTAGGTGTGATTGTGTATGGGAGGGGAGTAATATCTAACAGAATGGTCTATATAATCATTGAACATGAAAGCAATTTCATGAAGTCTTCTGTGCACCTGGATATATGTTGCTAATATCGCAACAGTTTTCATGACACCAGACGTGTGTCCACCCACATTTTACTCTATTCTATTTTCAAGAAAATCGTTCCCTGAAGGAAGACAAGGAAAGGTAGTCCATTTAGCTGCTGTTCCCTCACCAACAATTGCAACAGCATCCTAATATTTATTAAACTGGGAAGTTCAAACGACCACTGCCAGTTACCCAATAGCGTGTTTAATCAAAACATGTCCTGATTTTTAGTTACTTGAGAGTGAATAAATAATTCTGGAGCAGATAATAGATTGATTTTTGCCCATCCTCATTTATACCTCCAGTAGAAGGCACACCTTTGACAGACCGAACTGTTCAAGATGGCACTTTTCTAGTAATATTAATGGTATTTATATGTCCTGCTGTGTCACCCAGCCACAGCATGAGCTGAGGCTTTCCCTTTTTTACATAAGCTTGAGGCAGAAATTCACCTGAATGACTTTGAACCTGAAATCATGCTCATCAGAGTCAGGATCATTTTGTGGGCTTGCTGAAACACAGATTGCTGGGTCCCAACCCTAGGGGTTCTGTTTCAATAGGTCTAAGGTAAGGCCCAAGAATGTGCATTTCCAACAAGTTCCCAGGTGATGCAGATACTGTAGGTCAGAAAACTACACTTGAGAACTTCTACCTTAGAATACTCATTCTGTTACCATTCCCAGATATATCTTCATAGAATGGCCTTTAAAGGAAAGGAAAGGAGAGGAGAGGAGGAAAAAAGAGGGGGAGGGGTGGGGAGGGAGGAGGGAAGGGAGAAAGGAAGGGAGAAAAAGAGAGAGAGGGAGAGGGGTGGGAGAGAGAGAGAGAGAGAGAAGGAGGATGGAGGGATGGAGGAAGGAAATGCATGATCAGATTTACCAGGGCTTAGAACCCCACTTAACATTTTAAATCTATAATGTCATTTAATCCTCATGACAACACCAAAAATAGCCATTATTAGATACTTTTCTGGAAGATGGATATGAGGCTTAAGCTGGATAGACAACTATCTAAAAAGTCATGCAGTTGGTAGGTGACAGTGTCTTGATTTGAACCCTAGGAAGCTGATTCCAGAGCCTTCATTCTCCACCACGATGCTATGCTTGACATTTTAGCAACGTACTTAGGAAAGCATTCAGAGTACACACTTATGCTGATCTTTGTCCGATTAGAGACCAGAGTGTAGTCTCTCTGCTGCAGGACCAGGAATACAGCAATCTGAGGAGGGTGAAACCAAATAGCAAGGTCTGTATACAAATAAGCCACCTAGAATTCTCCTGTCAAACGCACTTGAGCCACCTATAGTTTTCAACAAATCGTCTATCAGGTCTGAAACAAAAATCAATGTGTGATATATGGATTGAAATGAGCAAGGACGGGGGGGAGGTGAAAGGGATACAAAGAGAATTAAAGTGAAAAGGGAGGGGAGAACAGAGCAAATGTGGAAACAGCTGTGTGTGTAGGGGGAGAGGTTAGAGAATTTGCTATTTCCACACACTTTATACGGGCTTCAATATCCACACTGATAAACTACTTGTTTCCCTGTTAGAATTCCCAGTAAGTGTACCAGGGAATAAACATAGGACTAGCTGGTCCCTGCATATAACAAGCATGATTTGGAAATTAGCCAGAAGCAAGAAAAACAATCACTGAAGAAAATGGAACGTCCACACAATGCAAATAAACATAAGTTGATTATAATCTGGGCACTTGGCAAAGTGTCATCTCAGCTCCTCTCACAATGTAAAATATTAGAGAAAATAGAGTTTTATACAAATGCATTCCTCACATGGATACTAAGGAACATATGAATGATCTTAATGTGTCTGCTAAATGGTTTAGCTCCTTAGGCATCTATAGACCCTGTGACTTTCTAAGAGCACAGCTCCAGCGAATAGTCAGTCGTGCTATATGATTTCTTATTGATCAGAACATGCACATCACGTGGAAGAGGTTACAGGATCACTTTCTGCTCCCCAATGGGGCACAGGCTTGTCCTCAACCCATTCCAAGATGCTTTCACAAGTCTTTTTTCTTTTTGCCCTTCTCCTGCCATACAGCTGCCCTTTCTAAGAACGAACAATGCCTAAGTCATCATATGGTTCATGAGAGGTAGAAGAGGGGAGGTGTTTAGAAATCTGAAGATTCTTGGAGGTTTGAGCTCAGCTCAACTCAGACCTCCAGGTGCTGTGAGATGAGGCACGGTCTGCTCTTATCAGAAGAAATCCTAAAATGTTCTAACAAGCTCCTGGTTATCAGTGCCTTGAGGGACTCAGAGTTCCTATTGCTTCAAGATCCCTCTAAGTGTTGGGATTGCGGCTCAGTCCACTGGTCCTTTTGCCTTTTCTTGTCTGCCTTAGGGTTACAGCTGAAATGACAGGAATAATACAAGGTCAATTTGTTCTGCTTATAGCTAATTCAACAGATTCATTCCACCTCAGTGCAAAAGGAGAAGAAGACATTTCTGTTCTGCCAGCATATTTTCCTCTTTTTTGCCTTTTCTTACCATTAGAGATACTCAGGTACCATTAGAGATTTCTTAGGACAAGGCTGTGAAGGCTTTGGGCAGTCACTATCTTGGGCTGCCTTTCCACTGCAGGAGGCAGCAGTGTGGTTGCAGGTTTCAACAGAAATGCAGAATGAACCATGACATAGATGCCTAAAAAATGTCCTCCCTCATCACCTCTTGCAGATAAAGCAACGTTTCAGAGACAATCTTGATAGAGACATTTCATTTTTGAAACCATTTGAATCAGGTTTTGCTGCTTGTTGTGGTAGTAGTTTATTTTCTCTTGTACCAAGATGATACAGACAATGAAAGTAGCTGAAAAATAGATTGCTGAACACTGTAAGTCATTCTTCAGAATCTCAGGGTCATTTAATGTTCGACTTAAACAAAACCACATAGACCATCTAATCAAGTTGATTATAAAAGCTCTCTCAAACCAAGCACAATATGTAAATATAAAGGTGCTTGAGTTGAATGTAGGTTAAGGGGTCCAGAGAATATGGTCCAAACCTGGCCCCTAGAGGACCTCCAAGGAACTTCCAGGGCTGAATAGCGTCAGCATGAAACCAGGGCTCTCAGTCAAGATATTCATTGTATAGATGAGATACCTATGCCTGGTGGTTTTCACATATTAAATTAGTAGCGGGGCCAGAATTAGAACATCTAATCTCGGTCCAATTGTCTCCACAACCCAGTGCAACCCAGAGAATAGGATAGGTGTGCTTCCAGATCTAAGAGATGTTCATATAAGAAAATTATTTTGCCACTGGAAAGGATGTAGAGAAATAGGAACACTCACTCATTCACTGCTGATGGGAAGGTAAAATGGTATAGCCACTGTGGAAGACAGTTTGATAGTTCCTCAGAAAGTCAAGTGTAAAATTATCCCATGAAAAAAAAATTACTGCATGACCTGGGAATCCCACTTCTAGGTATATACCCAAATGAATTGAAAGCAGGGACTTGAACAGATACTTGTACACTGATGCTCATGGTGGCATTATTCACAATCATCTAAAGATGGAAATAACCCAAGTGTCCTTCAACTGATAAATGGATGAACAAATTGTGGTCTTTACATACATTAGAATATTATTCAGCTGAAAAAAAGGAATGAGGTTCTGACACATGCGACAACATGGATGAAACTTGAAGACATCATGCTGAGTGAATTAGGCCAGACAACAAAGGGATGAATACTGTATGATCTCACTGATATGAAATAATTAGAACAAACAAACTCAGCACAGTCAGAATCTAGCATATAGGTTACCACAGAGCCGGGTGGGGGTAGAGAACAGTGTGTTAAGCCTTAAAATATACAGAGCTTTTATTTGGAATGATGGCAATGTTTTGGTAATGGATGGGAGTGAGGGTAGCACAATATTATGAATGCATTTAACACCACTGAAATGTTTATCTGAATGTGATTAAAAGGGGAAATATTAGGTTGTATATATTGTGCTAGATTAAAACATTAAAAAAAATTTCATGGAACTGCACAACACAATGAACCCTAATTTAAACCATGGACTATAGTTAATTTTAAAAAAATGTGTTTTGTAAGAGAAATCAAAACTGGATTTTTTTGTTGTATTAGATCAAACCATAGGAAAGCATCTCCCTAAGGAGAAATTACCTAACACACCATAACCATCTGTGCACAGGTGAAAATATATCATTCTGTCCTTTGGGAGTCACTGAAGCTTTTAGTGAGGACAAGGAAAAGATAGTAGTAGGTAGATATTGGGGTAGCATCCTTCCTTTCTTTTGTCTTATCTATACAAAGCAATTTATATGGCCTGTGGTCCACTCTCTGTTTATCAATGTGACAGACAAGTTTATCTGTCCAATGAATCCATGTAAAGAGAATGATGTGGAATAAATATTTAATGAGTTACTCTTTGGGAAACATATTTTCTAATTAAAGGGGTGTTTTAATGGTCAGAATGTCAAACATTATGGAAGGATATGGGGGTGACAATTTTTTAATAGTGTTTATGGTTTCATTTCTTCAAATTAAATTAAAATGTGTATTCAATGTAGAGAAATTGGAAAACAATGAACAATAAAATGAAGAGAAAATATCCACATTCATCAACTCCAAATGATTCCTGTTAAAACTCTGACTTGTGTTCTTCCATTATTTTAATGCACAAATATTTTAATGCATTATTTTAGTGGATGTATATGAATTATATGTATTAAATAAACAATATATATTGTGCATTATATATGCATTAAATAAATATATATA
This sequence comes from Tamandua tetradactyla, assembly GCF_023851605.1. Lineage (NCBI taxonomy): Eukaryota > Metazoa > Chordata > Mammalia > Pilosa > Myrmecophagidae > Tamandua > Tamandua tetradactyla. The sequence goes on from NC_135352.1 coordinate 11,006,626, forward strand.
TATTATTTTTCTTTACAATAAGGTGCTCTGCTAGATATATTTGTAACTTTTTTTTTTTTTTGCATGGGCAGGCACCGGGAATCGAATTTGGGTCTCTGGCATGGTAGGTGAGAATTGTGCCTGCTGAGCCACTGTGGCCTGCCCTGTAACTTATTTTTATAAAAAAAAAAAAGTAAATTTTTAATTTTAGAACATTTTTAGATTAAAGAAAAACTGCTATGATAGTTCAGAGAGTTCCGAGTTATTCCATACTCAGTTTCCCCTACTATTATCTTGCATTAGTAAGGTAATTTGCCACAATTTGATATCTCCTTATGGCTTTAGTTTCCCATCTGCTAAAAGAAATACCATATAGAAGTATGGCTGATGATTTTGACGCTAAAAGTCCAATATCAAGGTGTCAGCAAAGTGATGCTTTCTCTCCAAAGACTGTGGCATTCTGGGGGGCTGGCTGTTGACCACCATTTGTTAATTGGCTTTTCTATCAAATGGCAATGCACATAAGGGTGTCTTCTCCTTTCTCTCCTGGCTTCCATTGATTTCCTGCTCTGGTTCTTGTCCATGTCTTCTCTTCCTGGGTCCAGTTTCCTTTGCTGATAAAGACTTGAGCTACATTGGATTAAGGCTTACTCTCATTCTATTTGGGCACACCTTAACTAATAACATCTTCAAAGGTCCTATTTACAAATGGGTTCACAGCCATAGGACCAAGGGTTGAGACTTGAGCATGTCTTTTGTGGGAGACATGACTCAATCCCCAACCATTATTAAGTAAAATTTATTTGGTTTCTACCTAATGTCCTTTTTCTGTTCCAGGATCCCATCTAGGATAACACATGACATTTAGTCATCATGTCTCCATAGACTTGCAACATGGGTCTTACTCTTATCAATATATTGTTAATGATTATCTAAGTAAATAAATATTCTTTGAGAGTCTGGTTTGTAATGAATGCAGCATGTCACACAATTACTATACCACACATCATTTAACCAATTGCCTATTGTTTTGTATTTATGTTGTTTGTAAGTTTTTACTATTATAAATGTTTTCAAATTTTTCCTTATAATTACACATTTATGACTGTTACTTAGGATAAGTTCTTAGAATTCAATTGCTAAGTCAAAGAATGTGCACACATGTGTAAGACTTTTGGAACACAAAAGGAGAAAGTATCATAGAGGTGGAGCCTGAGGACCCTGGGATGAATTTGGGCTCCTCCAGGTATATGTAGCTTTAAGCAAGTGGCTGAACCAATCTTAGTATAATACTCTCATTTTAAAGATAGGAATAATAATAATATCTACTTCAAAGGGTCTTTGTGAGGATTAAGTATAAATGTATATAAGTAGCTTCACATTTAGAAAGCACTTCCTCACAATGTCCTAATGAAGATCAGGTTGAAACATAGGATACACTAGGACTTAGCTGAGAGATTGATAAAGATGTTCTTTCCCTTTATTTTAGAACTTGCACAGAAGAATTGAATGAATTGAGGAACATGGCCTCTATGCTCTGAAGTAAGCAGAATGAGCTGTAGATACTCCTAATACTGAATTCTGGGGTATCAAGTTACATAGTACATGCATTATTTCTTTTTCTAATTTATAAACGCTCACTCTAAAGTTACTTCTCTATATTTTAGATCCCACATTATTAAACTTTTATAACCAGGAGAAAACAGATGGAAAGTTATGGGTCCTGTATTCTAGTTTCTGCTGTTATCCCAAATAAGTGTGAGCTCCTGGGAAAGCCACTTGTTTTCTCAGGAACTCAGATTTCTCATCTATAAAATAGCAAGTGTGGACAGCAATCCCTGAAGCCTATTCATGTCTATATTTCAATAGTTCTGTGCAAATGTATAGATTTCCTCGAATGTGCCCATAACCAGAGAATAAGTAGCCTGGGTAAGGCCAGTGTCCTACCAAGAATCAGACTCTTCAGGGCTCTAGCAGTTGGCTGGGCAGATCGGGTAGGAGACTGGTTAATTCCAAGTCCAAAGCGGGTAAATTCTCTCTTTAAAGAGAGAGAAAAGTGAAGGAGAAGACATATAACTATATGTTGAAGGTAGAATTCTTCAGGGCAATGTTTTGGCACATTTCTAAAAAGTATCAATACATGTTTCAGGAAGGAATATTTTTGAAAAAGCTGTTTTCCTTAGGGTAGAAATGGAATCACTGGAAACCTGGCCAAAATCCCTGTCTCTATGTCTCCCCATACTGAGGGATGACAAGACCTGCCACCTCTGGCACTTGGTGGGAGAACCAGGGGAGTCATCCCAATGAACACTTGAAAGCTCCTCAGAGGAAAGGGTTCAAAGAGGAGGGCTGAGAAGTCTGCAGAGATAATGATTATACCAGCTGACCCAGATGAAAGAGGCATCGAAGGTATTTTCCCACTGGGAGAAGTCTATTAGCATTTTTCATTGAGCATTTTTCTCATCCTTCCAATATGCACTTATTATTCAGTCAATCTTCACTTAATGCTTTCTTGTTAAGAATGTCAATGACATCACCCAGTTTGCACAAGAAGAAAAGATGGACAGAGAGAAGCTAACCACTGAAATTCATCTCTTAATAAGAAGCTAAGGGAGTGTTAGGGTTTTCCAACTGCTAAAACAAAAACTATTCAATGATATTCCTGCTGGCTTGACAGTAATTTATTGGCTCATGGTTTCCAAGGCTAGAATCCCTGTTTCCTGAGTGTCTTTGGCTGGCTGGCAATCTTGGCATTCCTTGGCTTTTCTGTCACATGAAAATGCACATGGAAGTGTCTTTTACCTTTTCTTCTGGGTTCCATTGATTTCTGGCTTCTGGTTGCTCCATATGGCTTTTCTTCCTGTGTCCAGCTTCCTTTGCTTATAAAGACATCAGTCATGTTGGATTAAGTGTCTTGCTCATTCAATTTGGACATACCTTTACTAATAACATTTTCATAAGTCTTATTTACAAATGAGTTCACATCCACAGGCCCAGGGGTTAGGACCCAAACGTGGCTTTTGTGAGCTCATGATTCAATTCCCAACAGTGAGTAAAGGCATCGTTAGCTGCTCTGTTAACTTTCCATTTGCATTCTGTGAGTTGGCATACATCCTTAGTTTGTTCTAAGAAATGACCTCCTTACTCACAGTTTGTGCTTTCTTAGTATGAATTAAAGTATTAACAAGCCTTTTCTCCATTGAAGCTTAAGTACTCCCCTCTTCATATTAGAGCACTTCCTTATTCCCACAACAAACAGATTTTGCACCATTTTAGAAAATTCACACCCCTGCCCAGGCCAGGAGACCATTCAAAGTAATTTAAGGTAATGGGCTCAACAGGGATATAAGTGCTTTCTCTCAGCCCTTCCTCAAGCAACGAAAGAACTTCATGAGTGCTAACCAACAGCTCACATATGTTGAAAGACTGAAAGAGGATGGCTTCCCACTTTGAACCAGTGGAACTTGTTCTGTTCCACAAATAAAAGCTGTTCCTTGCTCCTGGATCTCTGGACAGGACCCTACTTCCTAGCCAGCTAGCTTATACTCCTTGAAGCAAATGGGGCAGAGGGCAAATGGATCAGTGCAAGGCTGGAATCAGGAAACCAGTTCAATAAGCAATGTCAATTGACTTGAGAATGAGCCAGGAGTGGCTTCATTTTTCTATGAATATGAAAACATCAACTTCTCATCATAGACCTTTCCCCCTGCCTGCCCCAAGTATTTTCCATAACCTATTAGTTACTTATTTTCTCAGAAATGACCTAGCTTCTGATGAGTTATGGGGGAACACCTCTGGACTTCAGAGCCTAAGGAGGACTCACTTGCATAAATGAGTCCCAACAATACTTTATACCAAGGAATACAAAGGAAAAGCAGCAGGCTGATTCCTTGGATGAACATTGAAGGTTTGAACTCTGACCTTTCTGATTCCTTCCATCCAAATGTGTTCTGAAAGAGGGTCTTATCAGCAACACTTCTCACAGCAATGAGCTGAGATCTCTGTGCCAGGTCCTTCTTCCTGGAGTTACTGGCATATTTGACTACAAAAATTGCATGGTGTTTTAATTCCCCAAGATCACAGCTTACAGAAATGTGCTTTGTAATTATCAAGACTGGAGGTAGGAATACTCACTACTTCTCTCCTGCCTTGTACTTTGGGGAAGGGTGTGAATGGAAAGGGATAGAGAGGGGGAGATGTGGACAAGGAGGTGTACCTCACCTTTCCTTCTGGGGAGTGAAACAGAACTAGAGTTATGACATGAAAACCTGAAGCAGCGGTAGCCCTCTCTCTCCCCTGTCTTCACTCTGGCCTTAGCCTTTAGTGATGACACATGACCCTCTTATTCTAAGGATGAAATTTTGGAAGTAATTATTGATCCTTTTCATAGGCTCTTTATTCCAAAAGACCAATGTACTTTCTGCTATTCAAAATGAAAAGTCATAAAGAATAAGTCACCAATATACAGTTGACAAGAAAAACATATAATGTCTTCTTCTGAATAATTGGTTTGTCTCTTAGAATTCCACAACTTTAACATTTGTGTATAAAGTTTCTAGCTTACCAAACACCCTCACATAAAAGACCCCTATTAATGGTTTAAAACATCTTTCAAAGTATGAAGGAGGGTACTATGTTCTCCATCTTATGGATGAGGAAATAGGGATGCGTACAATGAAGTAACTTGTAGGAGATCATGCCCATCCCTGGGACATCTAACATTGAACCCAAATTTCACACCCTTTCCACTATATCATAAATGTCTTTCAATCCCCCACAACGGATTTTTGCCAAGCTCAGTTTCTGTCCACAAATTCTTCTCTGTCACTGAATTAAGTTGTGAGATTGTTGTTAAACCCCAACTGCAATGATGTAAGCCTGCTTGTTTATTGCTAGAGTTTCCAAAACTGGTAGCCAGTTTCAAATGGTCAAGAAATATTTAGTAAGCAGAAATATTTATTACTAGTAAACCTCTCTTCTAAATACTAAAAGATACCCAAAGATGAAAACAGCCCCTGCCTTTAAAAAGGAAAAAAATAGAGAGAGAGGATAAAACTTGTGTAAATGCAATAGTAAAATATAAACTCATTGTAGGAGACATCTAAACTTGCCACTTGCTTTGTATTATAAAATCTAATGAAATATTTGGGAAATAATTCAATTTTTAAAAAAGTATATGAACTGGTGACTAATCGAGCACATACAATATAATAATATCTACTTGTTACTGATTAATTACCTTAGGCCAAGGAAGTAAGTGCTTTATATTATTAATTTATTTTAACCCTCACAACAACACTTGAGGATGCTACTATAATTATTCCCATTTCATGGACAAGAAAACTGACAGATATTCTAGTGTCTTGTCCAAGATCACACAGTTCATACTCATATAGTCTGGCTCCTGACTCTTAAACATTACCCAATTTAATCCATCTATCAACCAATCTTATGACAGAAGCATTATGATGCCCTCATTTTATAGATGAGGACACTGAAAGTTAAAAAAAAAAGTTGGATTACTTGGTCATGAAAGAGCACATAACCAGTGCACTAAAGAGCTGGAATTCAAACCCAGGACTTCTTTCTCCAAATCCTATGATCAGGTACAGTAATTCTCAACCTAAAGACATAAAGCCCAATTACTCTGGTTGAAAAAAAACAAACTATTTTACAATTACTTAAAATGCTTTATTCTCTTTTGTTTTCTTCTCTGTCAATGACAAATTAATATTATAACTATTATCTGTCAGACCTTTCTTAGGAAGAATTAATCAGGATATCCCTCCCACTCAGAAATAAGATTCTCAAATAACAGTATATTTTATCACATTTAGTAGTGGGAGAAAGGCAGGGCAAGATAGCAGCATAGGGAGGTGTGAAATTTAGTTAGTCCTCTAGAGCAGCTAGTAAATAATCAAGAATTGTCTGGAACAACTTTTGGGGGACATCCATGACTGGAGACACATATACACCAGCCTGGAATAGGTGAAAGGGCTGAGATCACTGCATAGAACTGTACGTAAAGCATCCAAACTGTGGAAGCTGGTGCCCCTCCCCAACTAGCATAGCAGGCTGATTTAGAATCTCTCCCTAGTGGGAAACAGAAGCCCTCTCTCTTAGGAGCAAGGGAAGGTAGCTCAACCAAGTTCCAATTACAGTTTTAATGAACAAATTTGGTCTGCTGATTAAAAGCTTGGAGCACAGATAAACCCAGAGAAAGCAGAAAAGTAACCCTGAGGTCACTCCTGACAGAGAGGAGATGGGGATGATGGAAAAAAAAAAAAAACCAGAGGCTTTTAAAGTTGGCCAAGCTCAGAATACTGGTAATAGGCTGTACTTCAAAGAGAAAAAGGGCCCATAGAGCCAGGTAGCAACTGAGTCTTGACTGGTGAACATTGGGGGCTAGGGAAACTGACTCTGAAAATGGATTTTTCTTCTCTCTTTTATTCTTTTTTAAAAATACCCTAAGAAACCCATTAAAGAAAACCTCAGACATTTTCATTCTATTTTTTTTGGTTGTTCTTTATGTAATCAAGGTGACACAAAAGTTTGAAAGTAAGCAGAGGAATTAACATGTTTTTAAAAAGACATATTTTCTAAATAAGCATTGTCTAAATCAATAAGGAAGGAAATGGTCAACATACATATCAACAAGTATATCAGTCTGATAAGACATAGAATCTTTGTCATCTAGGCAGATTACTCAGATGGTTAAGAATCTTTTATATCTTCTCACTAAGAGCAAACAAACAATCCAATAAAACACTTAATGGAGTGAAAATCAAATTCTTATTTTGCAAGAAGGTACATCTGATAAGAAAACTATTAAAGTTTTATAAAATTATAAAATCTTAGCCAACCTTAGCCACAACCATAGAACTCATTTCCAACAACCCTTCTATAACTTTCTATATCTATCCTTTTTTTTTTTTCCTACGCATTTTTATTTCTCATTCTGCAACAATCAGTTATTTTACTTTAGGGGAAAAAAACTCCCTTTCCTTAACAAAAACTCTTCCTGCATACTTTGCATATTTGAATTACCAAAAAGGATCTTGAAATCAATCTTCAAGCCAACATTTTACAAAACACAATTCTCCCCTCCACTTTTTTTTGTAAAAAATAACATATATACAAAAAAGCAATAAATTTCAAAGCACATCACAACAATGAGTTATAGAACAGATTCAGAGTTTGGAATGGGTTACAATTCCACAAGTTTAGGTTTTTATTTCTAGCTACTCTAAGATATTGGAGACCAAAAAGAATATCAATATAATGATTCAACAATCATACTCATTTGTTAAACCTTACCTTCTCTGTGTAACTCCACCATCATCTTTGATCTTTCTCCCACTCTTTAGGGTTAGTTGGGCTATGGCCATTCTAACTTTTTCATGTTGGAAGGAGCTGTTGATAATATGGGATAGGGGCATGGAGCTAGTTGATGTTCTGGAGAGGCTGGCCCCTCTGCACTTCAGGACTTAGCTTGTCCAGGGACCCATCTGGAGGTTGTAGGTTTCTGGAAAGTTACCCTAGGGCATGGAACCTTTGTAGAATCTTATATAATGCCCTAGGTGTTCTTTAGGATTGGCAAGAATGGTTTGGCTGGGGTTTGGCAAGTTATGATAGGTAGCAATGTCTAACTGAAGCTTGCATAAGAGTGACCTCCAGAGTAGCCTCTCAACTGTACTTGAATTCTCTCAGCCATTGATACCTTATTTGTTCCATTTCTTTTCCCTCTTTTGGTCAGGATGGCACTGATGATCCCAAGGTGTCAGGGCCGGATTCATCCCTGGGAGTTATTTCCCATGTCACCAGGGAGACTTCCACCCCTGGATGTCATGTTCCATGTAGGGGGGAGGGCAATGATTTTACTTGCAGAGTTTTGCTTAGAGAGAGAGACAGGGGCTACATCTGAGCAACAGAAGAGGTCCTCTTGAAGTAATTCTTAGTCATACCTATAGGTAGGTATTGCTATTGAGGCTATATAGCAGAGAAGCTACATAAGCTTCAGAAGAGCAATCCTCAATATCAAGGGCTTGGCCTATTGATTTGGGTGTCCCTAATGTTTGACACAGTATCAGGGACTTCCTCGGTGGTAAAGTTTAATAGTTCCATATTTTTTTCTTCCATCCCTCAAGGAACTTTGCCAATACCTTTTGATTATGTGCTTAATATATCCTGGGATGTATCCAGGCATTACATTAAGCTATACAGGCTCAGGCATTTTCAATTGTCAGTACTGACCCAGGCAAGGACAGGGTACAGATAGGTCTGAGAGACAAAGTTACAAGTCCAGTGAAAGAGATAAATCCATAAAGGGCACATCTTCCCTGAAAAAGGGGGGCAGGGATCAGTTCAGGTGGAGGCCTTCCTCCAGAAATAGCTGAAATTTTCTTTCCGCCTCAGCTTCTGTCTCAACCACACTTCTGATGACTGAAAATCAAAGGCTGTATACCACTTCATACCAGTGGGAGCTGGGGACTGACAAATGACACCTGCTAGGCAAGCTAGGAAAAGCACAGGGTCTAGAGGCTCCACAGGAAAATCAGACAACCTTCTGATTCTCATATTCAAGGAAACTTGAAAAGGACTACACCCTCTGTGCTGGTTTGAAAAAATTTATGTATTCTAGAAAAGCCATGTTTTAATCCTAATCAATCTTGTGGAAGCAACCATTTCTCTTAATCCCCATTCAATAATATAGGTTGGAAACTTGATTAGGTTACCCCATGGAGATATGACTCACCCATGGTATTAACTTTTCATTAGAGGGAGAGGTGACTTCACTCATCCCAGGTGGGTCTTGATTAGTTTACTGGAATCCTTTAAAAGAGGAAGCATTTTGGAGAAAGCTTCAGATCAACAAGATGGCCAGGAGAACTACCAGAGCCCATGCAGCCAGAGACCTCTGGAGATGAAGAAGGTGAAGAAGGAAAATGCCTCTGGTGGAGCTTCATGAAAGAAGATTCCTGGAGAGAAAGCTAGCAGACATAGCCATCTTTGCTTTATTTCTTTCCAATTGAGAGAGAAACCTTGAATGTCATTGCCTTCTTGAACCAAGGTATCTTTTCCTGATACTTTAGATTGGACATTTCTATAAAGTTGTTTTAATTCGGACATTTTTGTGGGCTCAGAACTGTAAACTAGCAACTTAATAAATTCACCTTTTTAAAAGCCATCTCAAAAGCATTTTTCATTCCAGCAGCTAGCAAACTAGAACACACTCCTTCTGAGACCTGGGCCTGCCTTGCCTGGGAAAATCTGATTGGTGTTGATCATATCTGGGGACACCCTCCTCAGAAAAATGTCCATATAGGCATGTCAATAACCACAAAAATAAGAGCTGAAAAATTCTGAATCACTACATAGAAGCTAAGCTAGAAGTCTAGAATAAGTTGAACTGAATGCCAAAGAACAGATATTAAACCAAGTCAACCAGCAAGAAAATCCTAAGCAAAAGAGTGAAAATGACCTCCAGAATAAACTAATCAAGGAAATCAGAGGTCTAGACACCAGCAAAAAATTGTGTTCTGCTAGGAAAAACAAAGATAAGGTCCAAAGGAACAAACTAACATTTTAAATGAGGTACAAGAGATGAAATAATTAATTAAAGATGTTCAAACAAGCATGCTAAATCAACACAAAAATCAAATCAAGTTGAGGGAAGATATGGCAAAAGAGAAGAATGTACAGAAGACATTGGGTGATCATAAAGAAGAACTCGTGAAAAGCAAATGGCAGAACACATAGTAATGAAAGGCACAATAGAAGAGGTGAAAAACACAATGGAGACTTACAAGAGCAGACATCTGAAATCTTACACACACAAAAAAGAGATAGAGAAATGAATGGAAAAACATGAGCAGGGTCTCAGGGAATTGAATGACAACATGAAGTACAAGAATACACATACTATGGATGTCCCTGAAGGAAAAGAAAAGGGAAAAGGGGCAGAAAGAATAATGGAGGAAATAACCACTGAAAATTTCCTATCTCTTATGAAAGACATCAAATTACAGATCCAAGAAGTGCAGTGTGCCCCAAACAGAATATATCTGAATAAACTGAGTGAATAAACTCACTCCAAGACACTTATTAATCAGATTGTCAAATGTCAAAGACAAGCAGAAAATTCTGAAAGCAACAAGAGAAAGTGATCCATTACATACAAGGGAAGCTCAATAAGACTACATGCAATATCTCGGCAGAATTCATGGAGGCAAGAAGGCAGTGATATCATATATTTAAGATTCTGAGACAGAAAAAAATTGCCAACCAAGAATTCTATATCTGGAGAAACTGTTCTTCAAAAATGAGGGAGAGTTTAAAATATTTTCAGACAAACACACACTGAGAGAGTGTGAACAAGATACTTGCTCTACAAGAAATACTACAGGCCAATAGGAAAAGACAGGAGAGAGGGGTCTGGAAAGAGCATAGAAATGGAGTCTATCAGTAAGGGTAAAAATATAATAAAATATGATATATATCAGAATAAAGTCATGATGAATGCAAAAATGTCGGTAAAACTTGAGGACATTGTGTTGATTAAAATTAGCCAGAAATGAAAGGACAAATACCGTTTGGTTTCACTAATATGAACTAACATTCACAAGCAAACTTCGAGAGTTAAAGCTGAGAACACAAGCTATCAGGAGATAGAGTGTAGAGATTGGACATTTGATGCTGAAAGAGTACAGGACGTTCAACAGGATTGACCGTAAAGATCCAGAAATGGATAGCATCATACTATATGATGGTAGCACAATATTGTAAGTACACTGAACAAAGCTGAGTGTAAGTGTGGTTGAATAAGGAAGGTTAGGGGCATGTAGGACACCAGAAGGAAAAATAGAAAATAAATACTGAGGCTGTATAACTTGGCAAAACTTAGAATGGGCAATGATGGCCATTAAATGTATAAATATAAAAATGTTTTTGCATGAGGGAGAACAAATGAATGTCAACAGTAAGAGGTGTTGAAATAGGATGGTATAGGAAAAAACACAATCAATGCAAATTAGGGTCTATAGTTAACAATGACATCGTAATATTCTTCCATTAATTGTAACAAAGGCAATACACCAAAGCTAAATATAAATAAAAGCAGGATATAAGAGAGGTGTATGGGATTCCTAGTGGCGTTGTTTCTCTTTTTTTTTTTCAATTTTATTTTTCATTTTTTCCTTCTTCTTAGTTTGTGGGAAAAATGGAAATGTCCTCATATAGATTGTGATGGTCAACGCATAGCTATGTGATTATACGTGGAACCATTGGTTGTTTACTCAGGATGGATTGTATGGTGGTGAATAAAACTGTTTAAAAATAAACAGAAAGATACAAGTACTGGAGAGAGAGATATGCCTATTCACTGTTGGTAGGGAAATAAAATGGTGCAGCCCCTCTGTAGGGCAATGCTGTGGTTCCACAGGGGGCTAGGTATAGGAATGCCATATGATCCTGCAACCCTTTACAAGGTATATATTAGGAAGAACTGAAAGCAGGGACATAGATGGGCATTTGCACACTGGAGTTTATGTCAGCAGTATTCATGATTTGCAAGGGATGCAGGTGGCCTAAGGGTACATTGGCTGATGAATGGGAAGGCAAACGGAGGTATACACATACTATGGATATATTGAGTGGCTGCAAGAATGAATGAAGTGAGGCATGCAACTAGATGAATGAACCTTGAGGACAGTATGTTGCAAGAAACAAGCCAGGAAAGAAAAGACAGATATTATAATGCCTCATTAATATGGATTAACCTCAATGTGCATCCTCTGAGAATTGAATTTGAGAGCATAGGTTATCAGAGGAAAGCTTATTGCAGATATTCCTAGGTTGTAAACTCTTACAGCAGTCACATCTATTCCTGAGTTGTAACTGTTATTCCTAAATTCTAAAATGCTGAGCTCTTTGTGTATAACTTGGCCATTCCTTGGAACTCTGGGTATCTTTGTGACACCTGTGAGTCAGAGCTAGAGTGCTGCAGCCATGAGAGTCAGCATTAACCCATACATCAACTCTTTAAAAATCTGAAAAGGAGATCAGAGTTCAATTAAAGATATGAATGAAGCTGATCTGGTTAGGACTAAAGTAAATAAGACTAAAGGGTAGTATTGACTGTATTTTTTTTTGGATTGGGGGAAGGTGCCCAGGAATCAAACCCGAGTCTCCTGCATGGCAGGCAAGAATTCTACCACTGAGCTACCCTTGCACTGCCCCAATATTAACTGTATTTTAAAATTTCCATGACTTCTGTGTGAGACCAAGGGAGGAGATGTTTATTTCATGCAAAATTTATATTTTATGTAGCACACTATCTAATTTAACTTGCATGGTCAGTTTATTCAAATGCTGTAAGTGCATGAAACTTGAGTAGGAAGTAAATCTTGTTGGTTTGTACAGGTTAGTGTGATGCTCTGAAATATCCCAGAGTAATCTGGACAGAAGATAAAAAAAAAAAAGTATTTGCAAAGTCCCTTTGAGGGACTCAGAAAAATGTGGAAATAGTAAACTTCCTCACACAAGGAAATCCCTTATATTCTCTCAAGCATTGGCTCAATTTAATAGGCCAAGCCCTTGATCTTGGGGTTTGACCTTATGAAATTTATTATTGTAAAGGAGAAGCTAAGTCTACTTACCTAGAAATCCTCTTTTCTTGCTCAGATATAACCTTTTTCTAAGCCAACTCCGCTGGTGAACTCACTGCCCTCCTCATTTAAATGTAATGTAATGTAAATCTCTCTGCAAACAGGGAACATGACTTCTAAGGATGAGCCTGGCCCTGGCATCATGGGATTGAGGAAGACTTCTTGACCAAAAGAGGGAAGAGAAATGAGACAATATAAAGTTTTAGTGGCTGAGAGATCTCAAATAGAATCTTACGGTCATATTGAAGGTTATTCTTATGCTATATATATGTCCCTTTTCAGTTTTTGGGGTATTGGAATAGCTGGAAGGAAAGGTCTGAAACTCCTAAGTTGTATTCCAGTAGCCTTGATTCATGAAAATGATTGTATAACGATATAGCTTTTATACTATGACTGTGTGATTATGAAAACCTTGCGTCTGATGTTCCTTTTATCCAGGGTCTGGACAGGTGAGTAAAAAAAAATAAGGATAAATAAATATTAGGGTGGGATAAAGGCTAAAATATTGGATAGCTTAAAATACAGTGGTCAATGAGAGGGTGGGGTAAGGCGCGTGTGATATACGAGTTTTTTCTTTTTTCTGTTTTGTTTCCTTTTCTGGAGTGATACAAATGCTCAACAAATGATCATGGTGATGAATACAGAATTGCATGATGATATTGTGAGCCATTGATTGTACACCATATATCAACTTTGAGTGTGTGAAGATTTCTCAATTAAAATAAAGAAAAAAAACAAGGTTAGACTCAGTAAAAAGTGAGTGCTCCCCCCCAAAAAAACTGAATGAAATAAAACTGTAAAATGCTTTACCTAAATGCCACTAAGTTTAAACTCATACCTAGCAAATATAATCAAGACGGCATTAGGCAGATTACTGTGTAATACTCATTGCTTTAATGTGAAGTTAGAAAATTGTACAGTAATAGCATCATAAAGATTGTTATCACAGGCAATAATTACATGAGATATCTGGAATTATAAAGAATAATTCTGTCTCTATACAATGCTTAAATGTGGCTATTGGGGAAATAATCACCTCTTAGGCAGAAAAAAAGAAAAAGATTAGACAAAATCAAGCATTCCTGTTAAAATATTCTTTTTTTTTTTTTTTTTTACATGGACAGGCACCAGGAATCAAACCCAGGTCCTCTGGCATGGCAGGCAAGCATTCTTACCTGCTGAGCCACTGTGGCCCACCCCTGTTAAAATATTCTTAAGGGTTATCTATCCAAACAACCAAAATAGTTAGCTACTTACATAGCAGACATAAATTCATGTGTGTGCTCTAAGTGGTTTTCTCCCCTCCGCAGTTTAGAAGGCTTTAGTTGGAAAGGGGGAACGGAAGTGACTGCTTGCAATATTTTGCTTATTTAATATAGACAGCCTTGGAAGCATCAAATGGGGATGGGAAAATAAATTTTAGAAATACCTGAGAAAAGCCTAATCCATAAATACTCTTAATTCAATGGAGAGTAAGGAGGCAAATGAACCAAGGAATGATGCGACCGGAGAGAAAAGAGTCTGTGCTAGTGTCTGGCTTCTTTCTCCAAGAAAGAACCATGTACCTTCCTTTCCTTCCCCCCCAACTGGATTTAATGTCATTGCCTAAGGTAGACCGTGGGGAACAGGGCAAGTTGGGTGTGGAAAACTCCTGAAATCAGACCCATATGGTACCTAAGCTTATGCCTTTGTAGTCACTAAGATTCTCCATGTTTGTTACTTTACCTGACCTGTTGCTTTGAATGTTTAGCAGCAAAACCCATGAAGTGAAAAGAACTTTTTTTTTTTGCTTATCCTTAGGAGCAAGTGGGAGAAGGAAAGCCAGTCTCCCATGCCACAATAATTGTGGAGGGAGAAAAACTACACTGATAGGGTGGCCGAAGCTTTCTACGTGAAGAAGAAAACACTCAACTTCCGGGACATTATAAAGGAGGAAGGGGACAGAGGAAGCCTCGGGGGTCTATATGGGAATCTGCAGCTAGAAAAAGGCAAGAGTCTCTCACCGATTTATTTCTCTGCTAGACAGCATGCTAGACAGTGAGGACACAAGGATGAACAAAATTTCCTCTTTCTTCATGGAACTTACGGCCAAAGGACACAGGGCATTAAAGATGCAAAGTGTGTAAAATGCCTGCGTGTACAATAGCTGTTACTATGCTTCCTTCCTTCTCTGACTTTCCTCCCTACCCCTAACTTTCTATACCCTCCGGCTTTAGCATTTCTGGCACTGTGGCATCCTCTGGAGCTGTGTCTGCCAGAGGAAACACAGAGATAATTTTCAGAGATTGTCAAGATCCAGAACAGGCAGAAATTCTCCCCCAGGCCTTCCTCCTTCCATTGCTTGTTTTAAGTACCCATGGTAACCAAGACCTTCTTTCTTTACAGCATCAGTCCAAAATCTCCTTTCACTGTTTCTGAGACATACTTAATAAATGAAAATGGCAAAGTGGACTGCAAAATACATCGTATGTTAAGATTTGTTTTGTTTTTGCTTTAAGCGTGCCTGGTTCTCTGGAGAATGGAGCCTCACAATCCCTGTTGCCTCTGAAGGGGGATAGGAGACTCAAGGAAGACTATTACTGCTTATACTTTTGCACATTTTTGCATTTTATATTTTGTGAAGACAAAATAAATATTAAAAAAAAATTTCCTCAGTAAACCCACCAAATATAGCCCTTCTTTGTTCCCTTTGGCTCCCCAATAAACTCTCATTTTCTGAGATGTTGATCTGATTAAAATGATGGCCATGTAAGTGCTGATAAGCCTTACCTAGAGGGATGTGGGTAAGTACAATCTATATCCCAAAAGATTTCGAAATCTGTGGCATGTGAGAGTATGATGGAGATATTTGTGAGCAAGGAGTGATTAAAATACTCTATTTTGGAGGAAGTGTTGTTTGCTGGAGCTTAAACAGACATGGATTTAAATCTCAGTTCTTCCATTTTTGCAGAAGGTGTGACCATGAGCAAAATTCTTAAGGTTTACTAGACTCAATTTTCTTATCTCATTAAAAAAAAAAAGGGAGATTATAACAACTACCCTTGGGATTATATAACAAACACCCATGGGATTGCAGTGGGAAATAAATGATATGATAGGTATAAGTGCATTGAACAATGCCTGATATATAGTATGTGTACTTGACCCCCTCTTATTTCCATGCTTTTATTTCCCTCTACAATACTAAGAAGAAAATCTATAAATAGCATAAGTCATATATGGAGTAGGCAGATGTATACATAATGTGCTGGTTCAAAATTGTTATTTAGCCCAGAAAAGTCACATTCTTCTAATCCAATCTTATGGGTGAGACCTTTTTATTAGGTTGTTTCCATGGAGATGTGATCCACTCAATTCAAGGTGGGTCATAATCCTTTTACTGAACTCCTTTATGAAGAGAATAACAGGTGGAAAACAGAGAGAGAGCTCAGAGTCAACACAGAAAGCAGAGAGATGAAATCAAATGAAAGATACTTGGAGAAAAAAAATGCCCAGCAGAAGCCAGAAGGACCCATAGAGGCTGAGAGAGCCATTTTGAAAACAACTCAGAAGAGAAGGGCCAGAAGATGTTGCCATGCGCCTTTCCATGTGACAGAGAAACCCTGGATGTGATCAGCCTCTCTTGAGTGAAGGTATCCTCTTGCTGATGCCTTAATTTGGACATTTTCATGGGCTTAGAACTGTAAATTTGTAACATCATAAATCCCCTTTAAAAGAGCCAATCCCTTTCTGGTATATTGCATCCTGGCAGCTTTAGCAAACCAAAGCACACACCAGCCTTCATTTTTGTAAATGGTTGAGCAAGTTGGGGTTTACTAAAATATCAGCGGTCAAATAGGAGAGATGAAGTGGGTTGAATAAGCACTAAGTTGCAATCAGCAAGGACAGAGTGTTTTCCCTTTTAGTTCTATAAAACATACTTCACTGGCTGTCTATAGTATACTAAAAATTGTTCTAGATGGTAGGGATATAGCAAGGACCAAAACATAGAAATGTTCTTGCCCTTTTAACACTTATATTCTGGAGGGATGATGCTGATAATCAATAAAATAGATAAGTTAAAGTAGTATTTTAGATGGAGATAAATGCTGAAGAGAAAAAGAAAGTAGTTAAAGGGGATAGGGCATTACTAGACAGCTAGGGAAACCTTGCAGTTTTAAAAAAGGCGGTTAGCTAAGGCAACACTGATATTTGAGCAAAAGCCCCAAAAGAGGTAAGAAAGTGTGACATGCCATTGATGTTGGAAAGGCAAAAACAAATGATTTATCAGTAATTCTTTGGAGCATTTTTGTAATATACAAATGGAACCACTAACTTCAAGTTTCAACTCACATATTAATTTAGAGTCAGATATGGGGATTTGAATGCAATATCTCAAATATCCCTATTTAACATTTCTGCTGGTGCCAACTGCCTCAATATATTCTTCTACTCTTTATTTATCAAGAGCTTTTCCAGTGGTAGCATAAACAGTATCACTGTTCCTGGAGTTCCTCCAAGCTTGTATATTCTAGCCTGGAACTATTTTATTGTAGAACTCTAAAAATCATTGGGGAAAAAAAAAATCTCTGCAGTACTGCAAGGAATGTCACAAGAGTTGGAGAGGCTACTGTGGATGGGCCATCTACAATAGAGTTATGAGAGAGTTCGTCAATATTTGCTTCAACACTTACAATGATGGAGCTCATGCCCCTTTTGATGACAGTGTATTCTATTGTCAGACTGATTTAATTATAAGAAATGTCATGATTTGGAATTAAAATCAGCCTTAACCTGTCTTTAAAACTGGGCTCTTGTTAATTAATTAGTTAACAAATAGTTTAGTTCGCAGTGATGTTTATCAAATGCCTAATATGCTGAGGGTGACTTTTGTGAGGTTAAAAGAGATTAAATATGAAGAAAATTGAGGTTCTGCCTTCAACAAGCATGCATTCCATTCAGACATCAGGTACCTACATCTATCTCCTCCTCTAAAGCTGTCCATAAATATTGGAGACAGTGATCATTTTCCTTTCAAGTCTTCTCTTGCTATAAATATCTCCAAGTTCCTCAACCTTTCCTATAATTAGCAACATTATAAAAGACAAAACTTTGAGGCAAAATAAAACATAAGAATTCAGAATTCATAAATGATTTGCTTACCATTATTAACTTGCCTGCAGATATTTGATATAATAAATTATGCTTTTTGTATAAATATTTGAAGCAATATTATAAATCTTGTGCTAAAAATACTTTAGTAATTGCGGCTGTCCAGCCTTTCTTTATTTTCACAATAGCATCAGAGTTTTCGTGCACTTTGATAAGAAGAAAGTATCAGAGAGGTTGGTATTAGTACTTCTAAACAGTTTATAAATTGGGTGCACTCTGTGAAGGCCCACATAATGACTGAAGTGTGTATTTGTGAGTACAGGGTCATAATATGCGGCGGAGACAAGGAAGCTTTCTCCTTGGTAGAGTCTGTAATATTCTTAAATGTACCTAAAGAATCAATAGCTTTTCTTTTTCCAAACTTTTTACTTTCAAATGCAGAAAATCAACACTTCTGGAAGTGATATGGAAAAGAATACCAGCCTATACCCAATAATTCTTGATAACACAACAATAAAAGACATTGCAGGAGAGAAAAGCTTCTACAAAAACTAATGAATTTTCTTCAGTGGCAGAATCCTTGCCTGCCATGCCAGAGACCCGGGTTCAATTCCCAGAGCCTGCCCATGCCAAAACAAAAAAAAAAACAAAAAACCTTATGAATTTTCTTCTACTTTACCAGCTCCTAAAACATTTAAAAAATAGGATGGGCCACGGTTGCTCAGAAGGCAGTGTTCTCACCTGCCATGTCGGAGACCTGGGTTCGGTTCCCAGTGCCTGTCCATGGAAAAAAAAAATTAAAAAGTAATTTAAGGACCAAGATTAAAATAACACTGTCAATTGAGAACGGGGAATTTTAAATATGAGTTTCATCTATGACAGATAGGAAGTTCTAATTAGATATTTAAAGACACATATAATTAACCTGTTTTACTTTATAACAGAAGTTTTAAACCCATTTATGTTTTCTAACAAATCACTCCATGCGTTTCTTCACATGTTAAATGCACCCCCAACAATATATAGACTTCTAATGTTCAAATAATCAGGGCAAGCTAAATGAGATTTGTCTGTTTCTGCTACGGTTTTCCGTTTTTTGGCTTGAATGTCTTGAAGTTTTTACCGCAGTCAACAAACACAACCGAGAAGACTTTGATATAATTATAATAAGCGAAGAAAGAAATTAAATTAAGAGATAGATTTCTAGCAACGTAGAAAAAGTGTTTCTACTATAATACAATAAACGTGTTATTGAAAAATCTCACATTCCTCAAAATCACACACCAGAAAAACAGAAGTTAAGAGACAACTGCAGGAAGGATATATCCTTTAAAACCTGCAGAATTTCTTATTCAGAGGACAGACAAAAACAATCACTGCTGTGGTAGAAGATAACTTGGACTACCCAGGTAGGCAGCTCAGCGTGGTTGGATGTTATTTAAAAAGTGTGGAAATTCTGGAAACATGTTCATTAGAGCTGTGCTGGTGTGTGCTAAGACAAGAGGGAGAAATAGAGCTCGGAGCCAGTGAGGAGCTATTAAGGTGGGCACAGGGAAACTTGCTCTAAGATAAGAGATACGCAAGACTGGGGGTTACCATTCCATGGAGGAGGCACTGAGCTGAGAGTTTTCGTATTTTGCTAGAGATCATAATTCCTCCGATAATTCTGATTTCCCTATCCTTGAAAAATTCCCTTAATACAATACTAATATTTCTCTGTTTATCAATTATATATGAAGTAAATCTCATTGCAGGAATCAGGAGTTTGTGTTATAGCAGAACACAATGTAAGGAAAAATCATATACATTCCAGAAAAAAAAATTCTTACATGAAGGGACAATGATAAAATGAATAAAAAGAACATGATGAGTAAGGGTTTGGGAGGTACGTGGCTTTTTAAAACGATCATCCTTTTATTTCAAGACGTAGTCACTCTCTTAAACATGTTAAAATAAATGTGTAAGGCTCATACCAAGAAAAAATGTTAACTTTCTTATAATAATTCAGAAAAAGCATAAAGGAATTTCAAAAGACCAGTTACCACTGAGGTGAATTCTGGCTAAGAAAGTGGAAGATTAATCTTAGAACCAGAATGAAAATCTCAGCCTGTGATTAATCTACTGATATTAATAATGTTGTAAAATAATATAGTAACCATCACTGGAACGAAGAACTCAAAGATAAGATGGAAACCAGCATGAACAACATCAAAAGAAAGTTGACTCTCTTTTGTTTATATGAACCACATATTTTAGATTGAATTATGGTTTATTTTTTCTCTGCAAATCAAATTGTTTTCATATATACCACAGGTCAAAGTAAAGGATGATAGCTATTTGGAAATCACAAACATACCATAAATTATGCCATTCATAATTATAACAGATACATTGTTCATTGAACACTTATTGTGTACTAGGTATTATTATTTTATTTCTACAATTGAGAAACTGAGATTTAAGTTTAAGTAAAGTTACACCTAAGGCCATGATATAGTAATAAAGGTTGATTTGCTCTCCCACCTGAAACAACTAAGGAAAATTACCCAGACAGAACTTATAGAAACAATAGTTTTTAAGACAATCAAACATTAGGCATCAAAGGAGAATGATCCTTGAGAGATGAGAAACAAAAAAGCTGGTTCCCACAGTTGCCCGAGTTTACTGGTTGGAATGTTAAATAGACTATAGAAGGCATAATAAAAGACTAATATTAGATTTCCAGAAATAAAAATGACAATGTCTGAGCTTAAAAATAAACTGGGCAGGATATATTGAAAATAAGACATTACAGAAGAAAAGATCAGTGAGCACGAAGATATAGTTACAGAAAATATCCAAAATGAAAAACAGAACGAAGGTGGGGAAAAAAGAACAGATTCTGTGGAAGCTGTAGGACAACTACAAGAGACCTGATACATGTTTAATTCAGGGAACCAGTGGAGAGATGAGAGATAGGAAGGCAATGATAATTGAAGAAAATAATGGATGAAAAATTCCAAATTTGATGTAAACTATAAACCAACAGATCTGAAAAGCTCAATGAACCCCAAACACAAGAAACATTAAGAAAAGTATACTCAATGCATTAAAATAAAATTATGTTAAACCAATGAGAGAGAAAAATCTGAAAAGGAAACAGAGTAAAAAGACATATTACACACAGAGGAACTAAGATGAAAGTAATATCAGACTTTGCACTGAAACCAATGTAAGCAAGAAGTGGGTGGAACAAAATCTTTAATGTATTGAAAGAAATAAAACATCCACCAACCTAAAATTTTATAACCAGCAAAAATATCTTGCATGCATGAAGATAGACTTTCCCAGACACATACTTGAATAAATTTATCATTATTAAACCTTCCCTACAGGAAATATTAAAGAAAGCCTTTCAGCCAGTGAGAAAATCATACCAAGTGGAAATATGAACCTACACAAAGGAATGAATAGTACCAGAAGTGGTAACTACAAGTGGAAAACATAAAATATTTAAAAACACAATTTCTTTAAAAGTTCATTGAAAATTTCAATCAGGAAAAATTTAATTGGAGTTTAATACTATATGTAGAAATAAAATATGTAACAATAAGCCCATAGAAGTTGAGGGGAGTAAACGAAATAAATGGTTGTAAGGCTCTTATGAAATGGTGTAGTATTAGCTGAAGATAGCATATTATAATATAAAGATGAATACTATAAACCCTAAAGCAACCACTAAAACAACACAACAAAGAGTAATAGGTGTATTCGTTTGTTAATGCAGCCAGAAAGCAATATACCAGAAATGGAATGGCCTTTATAAAGCAAATTTACTATGTTACAAGTTACAAGTCTAAGGCTGTGAAAATGTCCAAATGTAAGCACCAAAAAGAGGTTACCTTCACTTAGGAATGGTTAATGCCATCTGGAACATCTCTTTCAGCTAGGAAGGCACATGGCTGGCATCTGCTTGTCCTTGTTCTTGGTTTCACTGCTTCCAGACGGTGATACCAGTGGGTTCCTCTTTAAGTGTCTGTGGGCCTTCACTTATCTCCTCCAGAACACATGTCTGGGTTCTAGCTTGCTTAGTATCTCATGGGAAGGCACATGGCAGTGTCTGCACGGCTCTGCCCATAGCATCTGCTCTTTGCGTCAGCATTCCAAATATCTGTGTCTCTGCCAGCTCTGAAGTAACTCTTCTCCAAGTATCTGCATCTGCTTTTCTCCAAAATGTTTCCCTTCTTAAAGGACTCTAGTAAATGAATTAAGACCCACCTTGAATGGGTGAAGTCACATCTCCATCTAGTTGAAAGGTCACACTCACAAACATGTCTATCACATCTCCATGGAAGTAATTCAATCAAACTTTAAACCTTAAACAATAGGGCTGGCCCCACAGATTGGATCAGTATTAAAACATGGCTTTTCTGGGGTGCATAATAGCTTCAAACTGGCAAAATAGGTAACAAGCCAATAAAAAAATAAAAAAGAGTCATAAAAAATACTCAGTCCCAAAGAAGGATGATTAAGTAGAATAAGGGAACAAAGAAAACAAGAAGAAAATCATTCACACCATATTAGATTTAAAACCCAATAATATCTATAAGGTCACCTTTCTTGCCCTAATTAAAAAGCAGAGATTGCCAATTTGTTCAAAAAAAAAACCAAAAAACACAGCTATATGCTCCCCATAAGAAATCCATCTTAAATATAAAACATAAACCCATTAAAAATAAAAGTGTGGAAAAGGTAAACTATGTTAACTTTAAATTAAAGAATCTGGAATGACTGTATTGATATCAGACACAGAAGATTTCAGAACAAAGAACATATCCAAGGAAAAAGAGGTAAGAGGAATATTTCATAATGATAAAGAAGCCAGCTAATCAAGAGGACAGAACAATCCTGAACGTTCATGCACCTGGTAAAAGAGCTCAAAAACATATGAATTAAAACTGATAGAAATTTCTAAGAGGATTAGAAAATTTTACAATTACAGTTAGAGATTTCAACATCTTTCTATCAAATATTCCTAGATTAAACAGATTGAAAATCAATAAGCATAGAAGACTTGAGTACACTATCAATCAACTTGATTTAATTGACTTTTTTATCATTCCACCTGACAATGGCAGAATGCACATTCTTTTCTAGTGCATATAGAATATTTACAAAATAGCCCTATTCTTGGCAAAAAAAAATCATTCAAATCATATAAGTTATATTCTTTGTGTAAATTAAGTTAGAATCCATAGGAAAGATATTTGCAAACATTAGGAAATTAAATACTACCTTCTAAATATGCTGTAAATCAAAGAAGAAATAAAATGAGAAATTTTAAATAATTTTTAACTGAATGAAAATGAAAACAGAACATATCAAAATTCATGATATACAGCTAAGGTATCACTTGGAGTGAAAGTTCAGCATTAAATCCCTATGGAAGAAAAGATGAAAGGTCTCAAATAAATGTTCTTAGCTTCCACTTTGGAAACCAGCAAAAGAAGAACAAATTTACTCAAAGACAGGAGAAACAAAGAAACAACACAAAGATCAGGGTGGAAATTGTGAAATAGAAAATATAAAAATCAAGAAATACATCTAGATTGATAGAGTAAATATATTCCAAAATTCACTCCTCCATAAAAGTAAAAAATGGTCAAAATAAGCTGTTTCCAAAACCTGTAAATTAACCAAAGACTCAAAAAATTTGAAAGAGCATTTATTCCAGAAAAATGGCTAAATCTTAGTAAGACAGGTAAATGAGTGGCAATTTAATTTACCTTATTTTGATGTCTCTTTCCTCAGATCCACAGTAGCCTTGGTAACTTGGTGAAAACCCTCAGCCACTGTGAAGGGGGAGAACAAGTTTGAATCTTCCCCCCAAATCCCGCTGTACCAAAGATTGTCGCTGTTTGTGGCGTTTGGCTGCTTCCTGGAAAGTAACCTCCTGACAGGCCTTTTCTTTATTTGACATGCCTCAGAGTTAGCTGCCACTTTTCTAGAATGTTAGTCAAAGCAAAAAAAAGTGGGAATTGTTTAACAACACAGCTGCCCGAGGTGGTGGTAACAGTTGGGGCAAAAAAGAGGACCACAAACTTAAATGGAAAAGCTAGAGAGTGAGAGATCCACAGTGGGTTTTGAAAGCTCTGATATATTCCTGGGAATCTAGAAGATCATATGCACTTGCAGGGCCATATGCATGCTCAAGAAATACCTGAGAAGGCTCTAATCCCTCTCCTCTGGCTGACCTGCTGATCTACACAAGTAAAACGTGACTTCAAAGTCAGAGATGTAAGCTGATGATGAAGCATCAAAGATAGGCTCTAACACACACAAAGACCCCATCAGTGAGGCTGGGAGAATTAGTGATTCAAGATATTTAAAGGAATCTCTGTCTAACCCTTAGCTGACCACTAAGCTAGATAAGCAGAGACCTCAGTGGCCATACCTGAGAATCAACACTGACTTTAGAGAATTTGTTCAGGAAATCCATTAAACAAAAAAACACCAACGATAATGACAACAGACAGCAACAGAAAGAAATGTGGGTGGGGATGGGGTGGGGGCTGTGATTCCAGAGTTGCCACATTATATTACTCAAAATGTACAGTTTTCAACAAAAATATGAGAATGCAGAGAAACAAGGAAGTACAGCTTACAGCCAGTGGGGACAGGCCTTCAATAGAAACTGTCCCCAAGGAAATCCAGATGTTGGACTTAACAAGACAAAGACTTTAAATCAGCTATCATAAACAAATTGAAAGAACTAAAGGAAACAATGTTTAACTAGCTAAAGTATGAGAACAATGCCTCACTTCATAGAGAAAATCAATAGTTATAGAAATTATAAAGAAGAACCAATTAGAAATTGGAAGTTAGGAATGCAATAATGGAAATGAAAAATTCTCTACAGAGATTTATAGTAGATTGAATAACATCCACTGCAAAGGCATTTTCAAGTCCTAGTCCCCCGTCTTGTGGAAGTGAACATATTTGCAAATGAGATTTTCAAGTCCTAATGCCTGGCCCTATGGCTTGAACTCATTTGTAAATAGGATTTTCAAAAAGTCAAGTAAGATAAGGCCACAATGATCCAGTGTGATTGCAGTCCTTATGAGCAAAGGAAATTTGAACATGGAAGTACAAGCTACCAGAAGAGACAGAAACAGATTAATTGCCATGTGATGGAGGTAGAGACTGTGGGCGAGCTACCACCACAATGCTAGAAACTTCAAGGATGACATGGCCTCCAGATAAGTTGAATATGGACATCTAACCTCTAAAATGTGATCCAATAAATTCCTGTTGCTTACAGCAACCAGTTTTTCATGCTTTGAATTTGAACTGGTAGAAATAATAATCAACAAACTTGAAGATAGCTGAGATCCTGCCTGAGGAACAGAAAGAAAACAGAAGGTAGTGAAGTTTCAGCAACATGTGGGACACCATCAAAGATGCCAATACATGTATAACTACAGTCTCAGAAGGAGATGAAAGAAAGGGGAAGAAAAAAATACATGAAAGCAAAATGACCAAAAACTTCCTAAATGTGAATTTTTCAAAAAGTAACTTACACATTTAAGAAACTCCATGGATTTCATAGATAAACGCAAGGAGATCATAGCCATATATATCATAGCCAAACTGTTGAACGTCATAGGCAAAGAGAGAAACTCAAAATCAGAAAAAGAAAAAAAAGGCAAGGTTACAAAGGATCCTAAATACGATTAGCAGTCAACTTCTAATCAGAAGCCATGGCAGCCAGAAGGCTGTGGGATGACAAATTCCAAGTGCTGGGAAAGACAAAGATGTTGACCCAGAATTCTATAATCCACAAAACTCCTTCAAAAATGAAGGAAAAATTAAGACATTCCAGGAAAAGCAAAACTGAGAGAAATTATAATGAGCAGATCTGACCTACAAGAAATACGAAAGTGAGTCATTCAGGCTGAAATTAAACGACTCTAGACAAAAACCCAATAGAAATGAAAAAATAGAGCAGTACGAGAAAAGATAACTACATAGGTAAATATAAAAGAGAGTGTGAATGCATTTTTGCTTATAGCCTTTTCCCTCTCCATTCTGATTTAAGACCACTAGATAAAGCAATAATTATTAAGCTGCCCAAATGGGTAGAATGTAAATAGACATAGTTTGTATATAAGTTGGTATTAATCTTTACTATAATATTATAAGATGCCAGTTGTAATCTCCAGGCTTATTACTAAGAAGCCAACTCAAACAGTATAGTAAAATTAAGAAGGTGATTAAATTGCCATATAATATATATTTAAACATAACAGAAGGTGAAGAATAAAAAGACATAAGATATAAAGAAAACAAATAACAAAATGGGAAATGCAAGTCCTACCTTATCAGTAATTACATTAAATGCAAATGGATTTAACACTCCTATTAAAAATCAGAGATTGGTGGAATGGATTTTTAATTACTCCATTACTCCATTGTTTTACTCTATCCAAGTGGAGATTCTAAGATCTTAGACTCTAAGACCTAAATAGGCTGAAGACAAAATAAGAGAAAAAGGTATATCATGTAAACAGTAGTCTAAAGACAGCTGGAATGGCTATGCTAATATTAAATGAAATATATTTTAATGTAAAAAGTGTTACTAAAAAGCAAAGAGAGATATGTTATAATGAATAAAGAGTTAACCTATAATAAATGATAAGTAGTTGTATGTGCCAAAATGCATGAAGCAGAAATTCACAGAGTCGTAGAGTGAAGTAGTTAAATTGATAATAATAGTTGCAGACTTCAGTATATCATTTTCAAAAATAGAACAGCTAAGCAAGAGATTAAAAAGAAATAGAAACCTTGAATACTATAATCAGTGTTAGACCCAACAGACATTTATAGAGAATCTTTTATAACAACAGCAGGATATACATGAAAAATTCTCCAGGATACATATTTTTAGGTCATAAATCAAGCCTTAATAAATTTAAAATATTGAAATCATATGAGGTACGTTTAACTACAATGTAATGAAATTAGACAAAAATCGCAGAAGGATATTTGGAAAATTTACCAATATTTGAAAATCAAAAAAGAAACATATATAATCAATTGGTCAAAGATAAATATAAGAGGAGGGAACATTTACAAACATATTCTATGAGCCCAATATTACTCTGATTCCATGAGGCCATAGAAATTCATCCCAATGAAAGAAAATGAACAAAATATATATCCTCAACAAAATATAACAAATCAAATCCAGCAACATAGAATAAGGATTGTATACCATGAGCAAGTGAGATTCATCTCTGGAATGAATAGTTGTTTCAACATAAGAAAATAGTGAACCATATTAATGTAACAGAACATATTAATAAAATAAAGAAAAACATATGCTTATCTCAAAAGATGTAGAGAAAATATTTTACAAATTTTAAAACCTCTTCATGATAAAACACTCAACAACCTAGGAATAGATGGAATCTTTCTCAACCTGATACAGGGTTTTATTAGCTATTAAAAACCCATAGCTAATAGCATACTAATGATGACAGACTAAAATCATCCTCTTAAAACTAGGCACAGGAAAAGGGGATCCACTCTCAACATGTCTAGTCACCCTCATACTGGAGGTTTAAGCCAGGGTAACTATTCAAGATAAAAGGCATCCATGTTGGAAAGGAAGAAGTAAAATTACCTCTATTTCCATGGGGTGGGGGTGGGGGGGCAGGCGGTGCAAGGGTAATTCAGTGGTAGAATTCTCACCTGCCATGCAGGAGATCTGGGTTTGATTCCTAGCCCATGCATGTTCCAAAACAAAACAAACAAACAAAAAATTCAACAAATAGTGCTGCAATAATGGGATATTCACATGAAAAAAGAATGAAATGTGACCCTGCCATACAGCATGCAAAAAAAAATTAACTCCATTTCCAGATTGATCTTGTATATAAAAAAAATTTAAAAATCCACAAATTGGGGTGCACGGGTAGTTTAGTGATTAGAATGCCTGCCTTTCATGTGGGAGACCAGGGTTCGATTCCCGGACCATGCACCACCACCCCCCAAAAAAATCCACAAATTATCTATTAGGAGGAATAGCTGGAGTTTATCAAGGTTGAAGGATATAAGATCAATGCAGTAAAAAGCAATTGTATTCTGTATAATAACAATGAGCAATCCAAAACACAATTTAAAAAGTTCCATTTACAATATTACCGAAGCAAGTAAAAAATAAAAATAGGAATAAATTTTACGAAAGAAGTGTAAGACTTGTCCATTGAAATCTATAAAACACTGCTGAAAGAAAGTGGAAAAGAAAAAAAACGAACTAAATGGAAAGGCATTTTACATTTAGGGATCAGAAGATTTAATGTTGTTAAGATGGCAATATTACTCAAATTGGTTATAATTTCAATGTGATCCCTATAAAAAGTCAGTTGGCCTTTTTGCTTGTTTGCTTTTGGGAAACGGTCAAGCTGATATTAAAATCTACATGAAAAAGCAAGAGATTTAAGTGAGCAAAATAATCTTTAAAGAAATTGCCAATATAATCTTGACAAAGAACAAAGTTATAGGACTCACACTTTCGGATTTCAAAATTCTCTGCAAAGTTTTAGTAACAGTGTGGCATAGAATAGATCTATAGGTCAACAGAATAGAATCAAGAGTTGAAAAATCAACTTTCATATTTATGATCTATTATATTTACAAGGTTGCCAAGACAGCTCAATGGGGGAAGAATAATTTTTCAACAGATGATGCTGGGACAGCTGGATATCCACATTCAAAAGAATGAAGTTTTAAATCTACTCCATATCATATACAAAAATTAACTCAAAATAGACAATACACCTGAATGTAAGGGCTAAACCTATAAAACTCTTAGAGGAAAACATCGGAATAAATCTACATGATCTTGGGCTAAGCAATGGATTTTTTGGATGTGACACCAAAAACACAAATGGCACAAGAATAAATAGATATATTAGACGTCATCAAAACAAAAACAACTTTTGTGTTTCAAAGGAAATCACCAAGAAAGTGAAAAGACATTCTACATAATGGTAGAAAATATTTGCAAATCATATATCTGATGAGGATCTTGTATCAAGAATATATAAAAGCACTTATAGCTCAGCAATAAAACAAATAAACCAATAATAAATGGAAAAAGAATTTGAATAGTTTTTTTTAAAGAAGATATACAAATGGCTAGTATACACATGAAAATTGGCTTATTAGTCATAAGTGAAATGAGAGTCAAAACCCCAATGAGATATCACTTTATACTCATCAGGATGCCTAATATCAAAAAGACAGAGACTAATAAGCATTGGCAAGGATGTGAAGAAATGATAACGCACATGCTTGCCGATGGAACTGTAAAATGGCACAGCCATTTTGGAAAACAGTTTGGCAGTTCCTCAACATGTTAAATATAGTCACCCTATGATCTAGCAATTCCACTGTTAGGTGTACACTCAAGAGCAATGAAACTATGTTCCCACGAAATCCTGTACACTGCAGCATTATTCTCAATAGATGAAATGTGGAAACAACACAAAAGTCAATCAAATGATGAATGGGTAAAAAAAAATGTGGCATATTCATACAATGTAGTATGAGTTGGTAATAAAAAGGAATGAAATACTGAAATATGCTACAATGTAGACACACCTTAAAAGCATTATCATAAGTGCAAGAAATCAGTCACCAATGGTCACATGATTTATTTAGATGAAATGATCAGAATAGTCAAAGCCATAGAAACATGAAGTGGCTTACATTTGCTAGTGTTGAGAAATGTTTTTTGGGGTAATGAAACTATTATGAAATTAGTGTTATATTTTCCCAACTGTGTGAACATAATATGAAACACCAAATCTCACACTTTAAAGAGTGAGTTTTATGATATGTGAATTATATCTCAATAAAATTCTTAAAATGGAGGGAAATCAATGAAATAAAAAGCTCATTCTTTAAAAATAACAATAAAATTGATGAATCTCCAGTTGGAATGATCAGAAAAAAAAAAAAGAAAAAACACAATTACCTATATCAGGACTAAGAGAAGTGGCATCTACAGATATTAATTATTAATGAATATCAACAGTTAATAAAAGTAAAATGGAGAAATTATATATATAACTTTATGCCAATATAGTTGGCCATGCAAATAACATTGCCAAATTTTTTGAAGACACAAGTACCAAAGCTCACTCAAGAAGAAATAAATAACCAGAGTAGCCCTCTATCTATTGAAAACATTGAATATGTAGTTAAAAACCTTCTGAAAAAAAAATCCAGACTCAGAATGCCTTTACTGGGGAATTTCACTACATATTTAAGGAAAAAATAATAATCAATTATACATAAAATCTTCAGGAAATTTGAAGAGAAAGGAAAACTTTCCATTCTATCCTGTGATGTTAAAATTGCTCTGATAATAAAACCAGAAAAAGACAGTTTCAAGAAAAGAAAACTGCAGAATGATATCCATCATAAACATAAATGCAAAAACTAGTATTCAAAATTTTAGCAAATAATATCCAACAATATTTAAGAAGGAAAATACACCCTGACCAAATATAACTCAATCCCAGGAATGGAAGATTTGTTTAATATCTGAAAATCAATGCAATTCACCACTTTTATACTCTATAAGTAAAAGCAACAACAACAGAAACAATCTTATATTAGACAAAAAAATCTTAGTTTAGATAAAACTTCTCAGAAAACTAGGAATTGAGGTAAACGTCTTCAACTTGATTATGAGCATTTACAAAAATTATACACTCACCATTGTATTTCATTTGAAAAGATTGAATGTTTTTCTCTAAGATGAGGAATAAGGCAAGCATGTCTGCTCTCCCCATTTATATTCAACAACATACTGGAGTATCTAGATAGTACAATAAGACAATATAAAAAAATAAAAGTCACCCAAACTGGAAAGGAAGACAAATCAATCTAAGAATAAATAATCAATTATGTATGAAATCTTATGTGACCTATAACAACAACAAAAAAGCTACTAGAACAAAAGGGTGCAATTAGCCAATTTTCAGGATACAAGATAATCGAAATTTGATTATATGTCTATATCATAGCGTTGAACAATCAGAAATTTTCATTAATAAAATAACATAATTTACATTAGCATCAAAACTATGGAAAACTTCAGATAACTGACAGAATAAGTGCAGGAGGTGTTTATGAGAAACTAAAAAAATTGCTGAAATAATTTTTAAAAGATCAGAACAAAATGATACCTAAGGTGCAATATCAAGATGTTAGTTTTCTCCAAACTGATCTGTAAATTCAACACCATCCCAATCCAAATCCCAGCAGGCTTTATTGTAGAAATTGTCAAGCTAATTCTAAAAGTCTTTTGAAAATACAAAGGATCTAGAATAGTCAAAGCAACTCTGAAAAAGAACAAAGTTTCTGGATTTACTCTATTGAATTTAAAAATTCTATAGTAATTTTTTTTTTAATTATAAAAAGCTATAGTAATCAAGGCAGTGAGACATCTTCATAAAGATAGATAGGGTCCCGAGGAAAATCCTCACATAAACAGATGATCGATTCTCCTCAGAGAAGCAAAGGCAAATCAAGGGAGAAAGGATTGTTTTTTCAACAAACGGTGTTGAATCAATTGGGATATTCATAATCAAAAAACTGAATTTTGATTCATACCTTGGACATATACTGAAAGTTAATGCAAAATGGATCAGATATAAATTTAAATCTAAAGCCACAAAACTTCTAGAAAAAAATATAGGAGAAAATCCCTGTGATCATGGGTTAGGCTAAGTTTTCTTAGAAGCAAGCATAAGGATAAAATTGATTTATTTGGACTCGATCAAACCTAAGAACATCTCTGAGAAAGACTCTCTTAAGACAACGAAAAAAAGATACATATTGAAAAAACTGTAAAACACATACCTGATAAAGAACTAGTATCCAGAACCTGCTTTTTAAAAAACTCTTACAGCTCAGAGAAAATAAATCCAATCAAAAAGTGGGCTATCACCGATATCCACAGCAACATTATTCACAATTGCCAAAATACAGAAACAATGCAAGTGCCCATCAACAGATGAGTTGATAAGCAAAATAGGTGTATAATGATGGAACATTATGCAGCAGCAAGACAAAATGAGGTCCTGAAGCATATAACAATACGGATGAACCTTGTGGTCATAATGCTGAGTGAAATAAGCTGGACACAAAAGGATACTGTATGATTTCACTTTTATGACCTTGGTAAAAGTAAACTTAGAGGCTTATATTATAATACAGACTATAGGGGACCAAGAGACACACAGCAGCTAGAGAATGGCTAGCTAATGAGGTTGAACTTAAATGTATGGGAATGGATAGAAATAAAAGCAGTTCATTAGTGGGTTTATGAATAATGCCATATTGAAGGTGAACATGATTGAAAGGGGTTATTGTATAGAACCATGCATCCCATTGATTAACACTACAAATATAAATAAGTTCTTATGTCAATTTGAACCTTGTACAAAGAGTCAATAATAGAGGAGTACGGCATGTTCTGGCCTATATTTAATAGAAAGACATCAAAAGTACAATACTAATACCAAGCATAAATAATTGGGGAGGAAAGTCATGAGTTAAGGAGGCATTTGGATTTTCTATTTGGTGAAGGTGTGTTTATCTGCTACATTTCTGTTTGGAGCAATGAAACCTGTCTGAAAGTGAGAATACTGAGGATTGTACAACTAAGTGAGGGTAATGTAAGACATGGACTGTTTATTTTGGGCATTATCCATGATGCCCAATGGATGGAGGTGGCTGAAGGATACCTCGATTGAGAAGCTGAGCAGCTCCAGAAAGGAATGAAGTTGTGAGGCATGCAACAAGGTGAATGAACCTTGGGGACATTATATGGTGCAAAATAAGCTAGAAACAAAAGAACAAATATTGTATGGTCTCTTATAAGAAAATTGGGGCCTAAATTATGCTCTTACAGCATTCACATTTAGTCCAGAGCTGTAAATGTTAGTTCTAGATTTTAAGATGCTTTGCTACATATGTATAACCTGGTATCTCTCTGGAACTTTAGGTACCTGTGTGACACTGAAGACTCAGAGTTGGAGTTCTACAGTTGTGATAGTTAGCATTGCAACATACAACAACTATTAAAGAAACCAAAAAAGAGAACACCCTTCAATTTGAAATAAGAATGAGGCCAATCTGGTCGGGACCAAGTTAATTGAATATAGGGTAAAGGATAGCACCATCTGTATTTTAGACCTTCACCTACTGTATGAGACCAAAAGAAGAGAACTTTATTTTGTCCAAAACCTAAATTTCCTGTAGCACATAATCTAACACAATCTGGTTGGATAGCTCATTTAAACAACCCAAACCCATGGAACCCAGAGTGGAAATGAGGGCTTGTAATTCTGCACAACTTAATGTAATACCTGGATACATCTCAGAGTATGTTGGACAGATAATTTAAAAGTATTAGTAATGTTCCCTGAGGGGCTGGAGAAAATATTTGGAATAATTAAACTTTACCATGGGGTGGAGGGCACCCCAATACTGTCACAAACATTGGAGCTCCAAGTCAACAGGCCAAGCCCTTGTTCTTGAGACTTGCTATTTTGAAGCTTATTTCTGTAATGGAGAAGCTTAGACTACTCATAATGAGGCCTAAGAATTCCTTCCAGAAAACCTCTTTGTTGCTCAGATGTGGTCTCTCTCTTTCTCTCTAAGCCCAATTCTGCAAGGAAACTCATTACCCTCCTCCCAACAGGGGACATGACACCCAGAAATGAGCCTGGCCCTGGCATCATAGGATTGAGAAAGACTTCTTGACCAATAGGGGGAAAAGAAATGTAAGAAAATAAGGTATCAGTGGCTAAGAAAGTTCAAATACAGTTGAGAAGCTAATCTGGGGGTTACGCTTAATGCAAGCTTCAGCTAGATATCACTAATTACCATGGTTTGCCAACCCCCAACCTACACCATTCCTGTTAAGCCTAAAGAATACCCAAGATTCTATTTGAGATTCTCCGAAAGTTTCAGGTATTAAGATTACTTCACAGAAACCTACGATCTCCAAATTGTTCCTAGGCCAGATAAGTCCTGAAACCTAGAGAGCCCAGCCTCTCCAGAACATCAGTTAGTTCCATCCCCCTACCCCATATTATCGACAGCCCTTCCAATATGAAAAAGTTAGAATGGGCATAACCCAAATACCCCTAAAGAGTGGAAGAAAGATCAAAGGTGATGGTGGAGTTATACAGAGAAGGTAAGGTTCAATAAATTAGTATGATTGCAGAATCCTTAAACTGATATTTCTTTTAGTCTCCTGTATCTTACAGCAGCTAGAAGTAATATCTAAAATTGTGGAATTATAACCCATATCACACTCTGAAATCTGTTCTACAACTAATTGTTGCTCTGTGCTTTCAAATTTATTGCTTTTTTTGTATATATGTTGTTTTACACAAAAAAAGGGAAAAAAAAGGTCGATTGTGATAATTAAAAAAATATACATTCCTTCTAGCCTTCAGTGTTATGGAGCAGCTAGAAAGAAAAATCTGACAGGATGGTATGGTAGCCCATGACAAACTCTGGGATCTGCCCTGTAATTTCTTGTTGATGAGTGTTTTAAAAATTACTGCTTTTTTCTTTCTTTGCTTTGTATGTATATTATACAACAAAAAGGTAAAAAAAAAAAAAAAAAGAAAGAAAGTTCTGATATATGTGATAAAATGAATGAATCTTCAAGACAGCATTTTCAGTGAGGTAAGCCAGATGCAACAGGACAATTATTGCATGATCTCACTGGCTTGAAATAATTTGAATATGCAAACTTAGAATCAGAATCTAGAATATAATTTACCAGGGGATGGTGTGGGGATAAGGAATGGGAAATTAAGGTTTAAAATGTACAGGGTTCCTACCTGAAATGATGGAAATGTTTTCATAATTGATGGTTGTAATGGTAGCACGACACTGTGAACGTAATCAACAACATTGAAGTATATATCTGAGTGATTAAAAGAGGAATGTTAGACTGTACATATAGTAATAGAATACGATTTTTTTTAAATCCATGAAATTGAACTATTCAAACAGTGAGACCCAAATTAAACCATGCACTATATAGTTAATAATGCAACTATAAGTATGTGCAATCATCAGTTGTAATGAATGTTCCACACAAAGGCAAATCTTGCTGGTGGGTGGTGTATGGGAATCTTACATTTTATGCAAGATTGTTTTGTAAACCCACAACTTCTATAGTAGAGAAAAAAAATCCATCCATCTTTTCAATTAAAAAATAAAATTTTATTTGAAAAACAAACAAACGTGTGGCCCCCAAACACACAAACGTTTCTGTGTCACAATCTGCCCAAGAAGTGAATATAAGATGTTTGAGGGAAATGCTACCTAACCCATATTCAAATAGTGATAATAATAATAAACACACATTAAATGTAAAAACAAAAAAAATAGGCCAAAGATTTTCATAGACAATTTACCAAAGAAGACAAACATGTGCAAATAAGTGCATGGAAAGATGCTCAACATCATTAACTATTATGGAAATACAAATTAAAACCCCAAT
Source organism: Tamandua tetradactyla (assembly GCF_023851605.1). Taxonomy (NCBI): domain Eukaryota; kingdom Metazoa; phylum Chordata; class Mammalia; order Pilosa; family Myrmecophagidae; genus Tamandua; species Tamandua tetradactyla. Next base: position 11,041,948 of record NC_135352.1, read on the forward strand.
AGATAAAAATTCTAGAGTGTCAAAATTAAAAAGACTGAACACATCAAGAGTTGACACGGATGTGGATTTACTGGAACTCTCCTACGCTAGTGGTGAGAATGTAAGATATTTAACACCTTTGAAAACAGTTTGGCTTTATCTTAAAAATTTACATACATTCCTACTGTACAGTCCAGTCATTCCACACTTAGGTAATTACCCAAGAAAAAAGAAAACATATGTCCATACAAACACTTGTGCAGAGAATGCCCATAGTAACATTATTTGTAATATGCAAAAATTGGGAGCATGTCAAATGCCCAACCGGAAGAGAATACACTGGGAGCAGGTCAGTGGTTGGCTGGGAATAGGGTGGGGGTAGGGTTATGAGGTGGGCACAGAGAAGGGTAGAGATGAGGGCAGATAACGGGGAGGAGGGGAAGGGAGTGGAAGTGAGGGACTCCAGGAAACTTTGGGGAGTGATGGGTATGTTCATTATGTCGACTGGGGTGCAGGTTTCACAGCTGTATACATATGCCAGATCATATCCAATCGTACATTTTAAATATGTGCATTAGATTGTATGTTGATTATGCCTCAGTAAATCTGTCAACAAAGAAAATGTTAAACAACGCATCCAAGGTCAGATAGCTTTCAGTGGTAAAATCATAGCTGGAATCAAAGCCTGTCCATCCTCTTAATGTATTATGAAGACAAGAGGAAAGGTGATAACATGAAATTCAGAAATACAAAAAGTGAAAAGTTGAGGGGATATTTTTTCCACTCAATAAAGAGAATTCTGCTTTTCTGCCTTTTTTTTTTTACTTTCTCTTTCAGTTACTAAATTTCTGTTAACTATCACCTAAATCTTGGTAGGAGGCTCCAGTTGTCTTGACTTCTCTTCCAAACTTCAACCTCTTGAATTCCCCCTTTCTATTAATATGAAGAATTAGATGTACTATTAGTATCCCATATTCAATAAGTCCCAAATACAAATAAAACGACCTCCTGCAAATTGGGGATTCTTCTTGATTTATCAGCCTGAAGCCAATCTAATTAACCTGTCCCATTTTTCTGCCACTTGCAACCTGTTTTGTCAATTTAGAGCTCAAATATGTCAGGAACCATTCTCTACAGCCACCACCGTACTTCAAGCTCTCCATATCTATTTTAACAGTCTCTTATCAATTATAACAACTTTTTGTGCTTGCTTTCTCCAATTTTACATACACAGAACTTATATATGTTCAAAAGTATGTCTGTGTTACACTGCAGCTTTGCTTGAGATATTGAAAAATTGCCAGCTGACTATTAAATAGAATCTAAATTTTTGACCTGCATCCAAACATACAGTATAAAACAGATCTATGTTTCTGGCTGTATTTTACATTACTTATATAAACACATATTTATTAAAAACTCATCTACTGACTATTTACTTCCCAATCACTGTCCCATTTCTGGACCTTGACTGCAGATTGCACATTTAACTTTAATTTTTCCCAATATTTGCCTACTGAAATTTTATCCATCCTTTGACATTCATCTCAAATATCATATCCTCCAAGAGGATATGATATTTCCCTCTTCTCACTCACACAAAAAATTTTTAAAAATCAGGAATTTCTCTTTCTCTTCTCTGAATGTCCTATGATACTGTGTTTATACTTTCCTATGGCTATTTGAGTAGTATAGTTGTGCAGGTTGTGTACTGCACAATTCCAACATCTTATGATGGCACTTCCTAGAGTTTAGTAATGTAAAGTCCTTATTATCTTGCATTTTGACTGCTCTGGGGTTATTCTTTTTTTTTTTTTTTTTTACATGGGCAGGCACCAGGAATCGAACCCGGGTCCTCTGGCATGGCAGGCAAGCATTTTTGCCTGCTGAGCCACCGTGGCCCACCCAATTGCATTATTCTTAAGTCCTTATTTTCTCTGCAATAATCTGACTGAGGTTTTCCATCTGTGCTGTGTCCTTCTCTTTGTGGATATGTTTAAAAAAACATAACTTTTTTATTAGACATTGGTTATGGTTAAAGCAGTATTTCATTAATATATTTTAATATTAAATAAGGAGGCAGTGTAGTATGGTATGCTGGGTTGAATCTATGGTGGACCCCAGAAAAGCCATGTTTTTTTAATCCTCATTCAATATTGCTGACTGGAAGCTTTTTGATTGTTCCTATGGAGATGTGACTCACCCAGTTGAGTCACACATCTTTTGATGAGATGGTTTCCATGGAGCTGTGTCTCCACCCATTCAAGGTGGGGTTGCTTACTGGAGCCCTTTAAGAGAGAACTGTTTTGGAAAATGCTACACAGCCTGCGTGCAGCCGAAGACCTTTGGAGATGAAGAAGGAAAACACCCCCAGGGGAGCTTCATGAAACAAGAGGCCAGGAAAGAAAGCTAGCGGATGCTTCCATGTTCACCATGTGCCTTTCTAGTTGAGAGAGAAAAACCCTGAACATCATCAGCCTTCTTGAATCAAGGTATCTTTTCCTGGATGCCTCAGATTGGAAATTTCTAAAGCCTTGCTTTTGTTGGGTCATTTTCAGGGTCTTAGAACTCTGGATTTGCAACTTACTAAATTTCCCCTACCCCACCCCTTTTTCCTTAATTTTTTTAAACTTTTTTATTGTATAGTATAACATATATACAAAGCAAAGAAATAAAAAGCAATAATTTTCAAAGCACTCATCAAACAAGTGGTTACAGGACAGATCCCAGAGTTTGTCATGGGCTAACATATGATTCTCTCATATTTTTCCTTCTAGCTGCTCCAGAATATAGGAGGCTAAAGGGCTTAAATACATTTTTATCATCACAATCGACTTTTTTTTCCTTCTTTTTTGTGAAAAATAACATATATAGAAAAAAGCTACAAATTTCAAAGCACAGCACCACAATTAGTTGTTGAACATATTTCAGACTTTAACATAGATTACATCAATTTTCTTTTCTTATTTTAATTAATTTATTTTTTATTTATAATACATAACCACATATAAACACAGACATTCTTATCATATGATCATTCCGTTCTTGTTATATAATCAATAGCTCACACTATCATCACATAGTTGTATATTCATCATCATGATCACTTCTTAGAACATCTGCATCAATTCAGGAAAAGCAATAAAAAGAAAACAGAAAAAAATTCATACATACCATACCCCTTACCCCTCCCCTTCACTGATCACCAGCATTTCAAGCTACTAAATTTATTTTACCATTTGTTCCCCCATTATTTATTTATTTTTAATCCATATGTTTTACTTGTCTGTCGACAAGATAGACAAGAGAAGCATCCGACACAAGTCTCTCACAACCACGCAGTCACACTGTGACAGCCATATCATCATACAATTATCTTCAAGAAACATGGCCACCAGAGCACAGCTCCACATTTTCAGGCAGTTCCCTCCAGCCTCTCCATTACACCTTAACTAAACAGGTATCTATTTAATGCATAAGAATAACCTCCAGGAAAACCTCTCGACTCTGTCTGGAATCTCTCAGCCACTGACACTTTATTTTGTCTCATTTCCCTCTTCCCCCTTTTGATCGAAATTTTCTCAATCCCTTGATGCTGAGTCCCAGCTCATTCTAGGATTTCTGTCCCACATTGCCAGGAATATCCACACCCCTGGGAGTCGTGTCCCACGTAGAGAGGGGAAGGGCAGTGAGTTTGCCTGCTGTGTCAGCCGAGAGAGAGAACCCACATTTTTTAAGGTGCATGGTCTGGGAATCGAACCTGATAATTCCCACTTTTAAAAACCATTCTGTTTCTGGTATATTGCATTTCACCAGCTAGCAAGCTGGAACTTATGATGTGCAGAATAAGACCTTACGCTCATGTATTAAAATCCAGGCTCCACAACTTACTTACCAGGTAATCTTGAATAGATAACTTTGCATGACTATGAGTATTTCTTTATTTATAAAGTGGAGATAAATAACAATATTTCTTTATTTGTGTTGCAGCAAAGATTAGAAAAGATAGCGCATGCCAATCAATGAACACAAGTAGAATATCCAAAATGGTATCTGGCAAATCCAATGTAACCACCCAACAATGTTCCTTGGTGTATTAATATTACTATCATCAAGCACACTTTCAATTGCCTCAATAATGTAATACTGAGTTCTGATGGCTAATATAAATGACAATTAAAAAATAGTGAAAACCTTTGTCCTCGTGACTGGCAAGTGATCGGGTATTGCTAAATTCTGATTGGAGGCACATTTTTGTGGCCTAGGGAGTCACACTTTATATTTTATATAATCCATAATAGGTTTTACTCACTCCAAGTTAATATCTGGAAATGTCCAGTTCAACACATTTTGATAATAGAAGACTCCCAAACATTATGTGTCTCTCTTAAACAATTAGCACTTTAAAAATAAGGTCACAGGGGGTGTGAGGGTAGTTCAGTGGTAGAATTCTCACCTGCCATGGGGGAAAACCTGGATTCAATTCCAGGCCAGTGCATTCCCAAACAAAGAAACAAATAAAATAAACAAACAAAAAATTCAGCAAATGGTGCTGCAGTAACAGAATACTCATATGGAAAAAGTATTAAAAATGTGACCCCGCCATACAGCATACAAGAAAAAAAATATATATACATTATTCATATATATATTATTATATAATAATATATATATATATAGGCACATTTCCAGCGTACTGTAAAAACAAAAAAACAAAAAACGAACTACAGTTCTTCATTCTAGTGTAAGACTAAGAGTTTGTTGTGGTGTATTTGCCTATTGAATTCTTAGGACAGGTGAAACTCTGTAATGTTGCTGTTTCTTTACCGTAGAGCTATTAAAAAGTATGGACTCTGCAGTCAGACAGCCTGGACTTGAATCCAGCTCCAACATTTGCTAGCTGTTTGGTCTTCAACAAGCAATCACTTGGCATGCATTAACCATCATTATTCTTATGAATACACTTTTCTGTATTATTGCGTAAGCTCACTCAGGCTATATTACTGCACAACAGCTTGTACACACAGGAGGAAGAAAGGGGGAAGGTCACTACTATTTAGACAGCAGCATACGTGAAAAGAACGACAATCAAGATATCACAGGTTGAAATAAATATTCCTTAATTTACCTTTTTGCCAAAGATGACAGCAATTGCAGGGCCTCTACTTTATAGTCATTCCACTCTTCCCTCATATTGTACCATCTTAAACCATTTTGCTAGCCTGATTCCTTTATACAAGATTCCTTCTTGTATAAAGTACTGTTTCAGGGTCACCCACAATAAAGCACAGAAGGGCTAAAAAAATCCACATCACCTTCATCTTGATATTATATCACCCAGTAGAGAAGGCTCTTCTGGTGTTTGGTGGAACTGTTGGGGCAAATAAGATGGGCTAAACCTCTTAATCTGAAAATGAACACTAAACTGAAGTCAGATTTTTGAAGAAGGAGAAGAGGAAGAGGAGGGGAAGGAGGGAAAAGTAAGTATAAAAAAGTTTGGTTTCTGGGCAGCAACCACAAGGTAACAGAGCTGTGATCTTTGACAATTTGTAATATTTTATTGGTAAATCATGCTGTGAAAATACCCCGAACTCCAAAAGACAGAAAAGACTGGAAAAGGAGAATTTCCCCCAGTGCTGAGAAGGCAGATTCACTCTCTTGGCAGCTGTTAAGCATGAGGCAAGATCTCATGGGACCTGCAAAATGTGATTTATGTCAAAGTCCTATTTCTGTGCCTGCTTCAAGTGACTAAAGGTTAAGAGACACAGAAGACATAGGTAGAACAAGGCTTAAGTGATACGAAGTGGTTGCTGAATCTGGGAAGTGGGGGGAGGTGGATGACAGTAAAGATCGTGACAAATTCAAGACTAATTGGGAAGCAGTCTAACCCTTGATTTGCAAATCAGGTAGTGGGCATGGAGAGAAGATGCAGACTGTAGCTCTGTTTTCACTAGAAGTGAAACCACACAATAGACTGTTAAGAGTAGAAGCACAAAATAAGTCATTTAAGACTGCTATGAATTGATCACCTACATTTCTGATGAACTGAAAGCAGCAGAAAAAGAGGAGCAGGTAGAGTGGATGGACCAGGAGAGATGAAAGGGACCTGAAAGCTTTAAGAGATATAGAATAAGAGAGGAAGAGGCAAATACTAAGAAAATAGTAGATAGTAAGGGGGGTGGGGAAGGATGGAACATATTTGATGTTGGAGACAAAGTTTCTAACACGTGATTCAGTTGAGTCTCACAGTGCAAAATGGGTTCCCTTGTAGTGGGGCAGAAAGACATATATTTAAATGAAATACAGTCCAATTCCTGTTAAGAAGAAGGTGACATTCCCTGGCATAGGGAGAAGAAAAAGACATTTTCTACCTTTCTCCAAATAATTAAGTATGCCACAGGTCAAGCATAAATGAGAGGAAAAATACAAAGTCAGTTTAAAAAAGGAGCAAATGCCTCTTGAGTGATAAGTTCTTTATGTATTCAGGGCGAATTGTCATGCTTCCCAGAAATTTCTGAAAAGATTCTTAGTAGGAACAATCAGTAGCAGAGTCGTGAAAATGAAGGAAGAGGCCATCCAGAGAGCCTGTTGGGATGGGTATAGTCAGGGTGGCCCATCTGACAGTTTGGGGACACCTGGGGCTCTGTGCTGTTTTGAATCTGTTCTGTACCCCCAGAAAAGTCCATCCTTTAATCCTCATTCAATATTGCTGGGTGGGAGCTTCTTGATTGTTCCCATGGAGATGTTTGATTAGACAGTTTCCATGGAAGTGTGTCTCTACCCATTCAAGGTGGGGTTGCTTACTGGAGCCCTTTAAGAGGGAATCAATTTGGAAAAAGGTTTAGAGCCCATGCAGTCAGAGACCTTTGGAGATGAAGAAGGAAAACACCCCCAGGGGAGCTTCATGAAACAAGAGGACTGGAGAGAAAGCTAGCAGATATCACCATGTTCGCCATGTGCCTTTCCAGTTGAGAGAGAAATCCTGAACGCATTAGCCTTCTGAAACAAAAGAATCTTTCCCTGGGTGCCTTAGATTGGACATTTCTTTAACTTTGCTTTAATTTGGACATTTTCATGGGCTTAGAACATGTAAACTTGCAATTTAATAAATTCCCCTTTTTTGAAGCTGTTCCATTTCTGGTATAGCACATTCTGGTAGCTTGCAAACTAGAACAGGCTCTCTCTTCATCTCCCCACACAAGCATCTTTCTAGATGCAAATTCCAAGTTCTTGCTTACTGTCTTCCCATAAAAGCTGGTCCTTAGTCTGTTTCAGTTAAAATATCTTTACTTAAGACTCATGCCATCACTCCCATGTGTGAAAACAACATGAGGTCAAGAACCGAATAACTAACCAACCCTGAAACATTGATATGGAAAAAAGGATTATCAAATCTCTATTCACAAGTAGAGTCTAAGCATTCCTTCAACTAGGTAATATTCAGAAGGAAATAAATCCTTTGGGTAAAATCACAGGAATCTTTCATATAAAACAGGCCTTAAAGCCTATGATGGTTAAAAGTCACTGCCTTTGGAAATAAATTAATGATGATGGTATTATTGGAAATATTAGATAAGCGGTGAAGATAATGGCAACATTGAGAATTCCTCTAGTTAAGTAAACAAGGGACAGAAAAGAGACAAACCCTAAGGTAAACAGATTTGTCAAATTCAATAGACCATTCAAAAAGTATTGCCTTGACATGTTTCTACTCATTTGGTGTTGATGGACTAAATGCCAAAGTTATTGCTATGATGGAATGGAATAGTCTTTAAAAGTCCAGGATTGCTTGTAAATGTTTCAATAAGCAGCTTTACTAAATCAAAACTATTTAGAGGAAGAATGGGATTCCAGTTTCAGGCTGCTGTCAGGCGACAGGTTAATGACAACTCTCTAAAGTCACAATTCTGTTATATTTGGTCTCTGTGTGTTCTAGTTTGTCAACTGCCAGAATGAAACACACCAGACATGGATTGGCTTTTAATAAAAGGGGATTTATTTAGTTAAAAATGTATAGTTCTTTTAAAAAAAAAAGTACAATTCTTCAGAGGAAAGGCAGCTAACTTTCAACTGAGGTTCTTTCTTACGTGGGAAGGCTCAGGGTGATCTCTGCTGGCCTTCTCTCCAGGTCTCTGGGTTCCAACAACTTTCCCCAGGGTGATTCCTTTCTGCATCTCCAAAGGCCTGGGCTGAGCTGTGAGTGCTGAGATGAGGTATGCTGAGCTGCTTGGCCTGCACAAGGTTGAACTCTCTCATTTAAGCACCAGCCAGTTGAATCCAACATCATTCATTGCAGCAGGCACGCCTCCTAGCCGACTGCAGATGTAATCAGCAACAGATGAGCTTCATATGCCATTGGCTCATGTCCACAGCAATAGAACGAGGCACCTTCACCTGGCCAAGCTGACTCTTGTCAACTTGGTGAACCTAACTACCACACCGTGTTTTCAACACCTGTTAATAGTGCAGGCGACTACCGGCCTCTCAGCCTTTCCTAACTGTTGTTTTAATTTTTTTTGTTTCAAATGAACCATCTCACTCCTGTCATTAGCATAATGTTTTATTAGAGTGGCATTTGGCAGAAAGAACCTATCCGCTCTTTTCTTTTATAGATTGTGGCATTTTTCAAAGGTTTTAATACTTACTAATGATCTTGACATCTGTGGATTCTATCCACATTTGTAAATGACTTTTAAGTAGACTGAATTATCCTTTGCAGTTGAGAAAATTATATCTAACATAGCAGCAGCTAAATCTCTCTCTTCCTAAGTCATTGTGTGAACTACTATTTTTTGTCAGTTAAAAAATATTTAGGGCAGTGAGATGGTGGCTCGGTGGCAGGATTCTCGCCTCCCATGCCAGAGACCCAGGTTTGATTCCTGGAGCCTGCCCATGAGGGAAAAAATAAAAAGATAAAAAAAATGTATTTCACACATACATAAGATAATCTGTTTTATTTTCACAAGGGGCTTATTTTACAGCTTTAGTAAATAGAGAGAAAATGAACATGCATGTAAGTATGTTTGGAAGGAATTCACAATATTGAAAAAAAAAGTTACCAAAAGATGGATTTCACTTCCAATATTTGATAGTTTGGAGTAGTTATGGGAACAACCACAAAATATCGTAAAATATTTTTTAACAATTGATTAAGAAATTGTTGAATGTAGCTTGATAGCTTTATTTTTTATTTAATTCAATGGCTACTTAGTACCTCCATATTCCAGTCAGAGTGTTGAACTCCAGTGATACAAATGAGCACAAGATAAATACTGGCCTAAGGAAGTAACTGGACAGATTCACAGCCAGTTACCACAGAATATGGCCAGTCCTATGATCAAGGAAATGGGCATTTTGAGAACAAATAGTGTACATAATCAGAAACTTGGGAGATCAGGGAAGGTTCTATGGGAAAAGGACCACAAAAGGACCACCATCTGAAACAAAATCTCAAGGATGAATAGGAATTACCTGGATACAGGGGGATGGAGAGAAAAGACGGGGAATTTCTACATGCAGTGAAATGAGAGACCTCAAGGGGACATGGCAGCTTTAAAGGAATACTATTTAGCAGGTGGCAGCTTAGAGTTGAGGGGAAGGAGAGAGGGGTAAAGTGAACGAATGTGGAAAGAAAAGCAGCAGTTATTAGCAGGGAAGGACCATATGAGGCTGGCCCCTCCAATATTTGAATAAGTATCTCTCTGCTCATGGGGAGAGGGTTGGAAGGGCATAAGACCAAAAACAGGTAGACCAGTTAGGAAGTATTTTCAGAAACTGATAAATGACAATGGCCTGTGTTCTAGTTTGCTAGCTGCCAGAATGCAACACATCAGAAATGGATTGGCTTTTAATAAAAGGGGATTTATTTTGTTTGTTCTTCCGAGGAAAGGCATCTAACTTTCCACTGAGGTTCTTTCTTATGTGGGAAGGCACAGGATGGTCTCTGCTAGCCTTCTCTCCAGGCCTTTAGGTTCCATCAACTTTCCCCGGGGTGATTCCTTTCTGCATCTCCAAAAGCCTGGGCTGAGCTGAGAGTACTGAGAGGAGAAATGCCGAGCTGCTTGGGCTGTGCTATGTTGTGCTCTCTCATTTAAGCACCAGCCAAGTAAGTCAAACGTCATTCATTGCAGCAGGCATGCCTCTTAGCCGACTGCAGATGTAATCAGCAACAGATGAGGTTCACGTACCATTGGCTCATGTCCACAGCAACAGAACTAGGTGCCTTCACCTGGCCAAGTTGACAACTGACTCTAACTACCACAGCCTGAACTAAGGAGATGGCAATAGCAATATAGAGAAATACTGACTTAAGAGGTGATTGGAGATATAATCATCAAGACCTGGGGGTTGATATCTTAGGTCACAAGGGAAATAAAGAGTTGGCATGTACTTGGAAAGCCTGCAGAAATGAGCCCGTCACACTTCAGTCTAATATTTAATTATCACCTCCGTATGCTATAAATTCTCCAAGACCTGAGACCAAGACTCCCACCAGTTGAACCTATCCCACAAATATCATTATTAGCTCTAATCTTCATATAGTCCAAATCTCACATCTCAACTCAAGGTCTTCTCTGAAGGAAGAATTATAAGCTGCACATGTCAGGCATTATAAAAGTAGCACAACTAATGCTTAGAGTTGAAATGGCATTTAGCCTGTTTTCTTGCATCTCCCCTTGGGACGTGTGTCTCCTTCACACACAGTAGGGACATCAATAAATTCATTAAAATAAAGGCTGAAAAGGCATTTTTAGGGCAATCTAACAATAGAAAGACATTGTTGATTTCAACAATTACTAGTAAATAAAATGTTTTTTGTATCTTGAATTGTTAAATGAACATTGCAAGTTCAAGAGGGTCAACATGTGGCTATTTCCTAATATAAGTTGCAAAGTATGGGATTGCGTTGCCCTAACACAAAGGGGGTCCACAAACATTGGCTATTTCCCAGAAGCCAGATGGGACCCGTAAAATTAGATGAAATTCCATCTGCAATGTTCTATTTTCCTTAACATATGCTCACTTCCATTTTCCAAAAAGCAAATGTCATCTTTTCTTAATTGATTTTTATTATTACCAATTTATCAACTAAAGGTCATTAGGCAAAAGGCAGAAAACTGAAAATAGAACTGGTGAGGGTGTAAAACCAATAATACTGAAATGGTATTCTAAGAAATGAAGCATTTTTTGGAGGGAGAAAGCCACTTTTGCAACCAGAAGCCAAATGGATAGGCTGAAAATTCTCAAGAGCATCTGCTTTGGGCCAGGTTGTTTCTAAGCCCCCTCCAGCACCCCCCACCCCACAGTGCCCCAAACCAGAGTCTGAGGACAAAATTCCACTCTGTGACCATACCAGTTAGTGTTTTTATAGCCACTTAAAAAATACATGAAGATGCATTTGTTAATTCAAGAAGTATTTAATAAATACCTCCAGAGGGCTGGGCACAATTCTAAGCTATAAGAATGCAAAATATATTAAGGGGAGTGTATTAGTTTGAGAAGGTTGTTATGACAAATACCACATGCAGGTTGGCTTCAACAACAGTAATTTATTGGCTCACAGTTTTAGAGGCTAGAATCCAAAATCAAGGTGCCAAGAAGGCCATGCTTTTTCCAAAGTCTGTAGCATTCTGGTGATGGCAAATCTACCATCCCACTCTGGCTTCTCCTACTTCGGGTTTTGCTTGTGAGGGCTTCAGCCATATCAAATTAAGGGCCACCCTCATGCAGGCTGACCTCACTGTAATGAACAATAATGTCTCCAAAAGTCCGATTTACAGATGGGTTCACACCCAGAGAACTGTGGATTAAGAATTGAGCATGTCCTTTGTGGGGTATATGATTCAACTGCAACAGGGGGCAAAACCTTACATTGGAAAATGTACTTAATAATCAGCGACACATCCTCCCTTGGCTTTGGATGCAAATAAGTTCTAAGAGAATTGTTAGATCAGATTTTTTCTTTTTCTTTTTCTTTTTCTTTTTTTTTTTTTTTGCATGGGCAGGCACCGGGAATCGAATCCAGGTCTCCGGCATGGTAGGTGAAAACTCTGCCTGCTGAGCCACTGTGGCCAGCCCCTAGATCAGATCTTTGTTCAATAACCTAATTGCTTATGACAAGACAGAGTTTATTGCATACACTTACATAGGTGAAGTTAGTACTTGGAAGGAATATGCTTTAGAAATTCTGCAATGCACTCTGCAGAGTAAAATTTACAATATTTGCATGGCCAAAGATGCTGTGCCAAAGACAAAAGATATTAATATGGGAGAGCTGAGTATGGCTAATGAGAATTCTGGTTGGAAATTACATTTCATATTGCTCCTTGACTAAGCCATACCTGGCTTCCCAAGTCTGTTAGGCATTGAAATTCTCATCTGGACGACCTTTTTTTTTTTTTTTCCAAGTGACTAAATCGCAACAAGCTTGGGAAGACAGGTGGCTTCTTAATCCCAGCTCAATTAGATCTATATAACAATGAATGTCCAATGTTAACAGCTGCTGCTTCAGCACACATGGTAAATTCAATCTCTCACTCCCCACTTTTATTTTGGTTTGTACAGACTTAGGAGGAAACAGGTTGAGACTCACAAAACTCCCAGGATTTTTTTGCTGGGAACTTTTCAAAAGTCAATCAGGACATCCAGCCCTTTATTTTAATTTTCTTCTTTCATCATGTGATTGATGAAAGTGTTGGTAAGATAAAACCAAGTTAATTATTGTAGGTTCAGGGTGTGGGTTGGGGTATGGACTTTTGGAGTTAGAGAACCTAAAGGTACACACTTTGAAAGAAACCATGTAGATAAAAGTTTTTTAATCTGGAAGGTGTTTCCTAGAAGGAATCCTGAGACTCATACTTGGTCATGTGTTTGGGCCTAGCTGTGGCTCAGTGCTCCAACATAAGAAGCTTCTCTTTGAGATCAGATAGGAGCAGTGCAAAGCGTAGAGCAATTGTGTGCACCTTTTCGGACTTGCCTCTTCTGTGTCAGATGAACATTATTTAATAATGCATTAGAGGTCCAATTTACCATTCTTGGAATCCAAAGGCTCTCAAGTCAGTCTCCTTTGCTGTCTCTGTCTCATGCTCTGTACTTCAAAGCCCTTTAAATCCTTAGTCATATCAACAAATCTTTCCAATAAAGCCATATGCATTGTCCATTGTATTGACAGTAGAATAAAAAAATTATTTTGCTTTATCTTCTTCATTATCTCTAGACCATAGCTTTCCTTGCGTTAAGTTATGACTATTTAAATTTTAAACTGAAAACTGCTTGTATTACTCACATCCAAGCCCCACGTGCCCTATAAAGCACTCTTGAACTCTACTAAGTCTTGGCGAGGTGTCTCCTAACTGCTCCGGCACTTAATTGTCTGGGCCATTTCCCTAGCCCTCAGTCTATGGCATTTTAAATGAACATTTTCCTTTCTTTGCAATTGGGTTTTGTTTCCACAATTAAATTGTAAGCTTTTTGAAGGCAGGTGGTACGTCTTGATTTGTTTTGTATCTCCTGCACCTAGCACAGTTTAACTACATTAGCAGATAACTACTTACTGCTTGTAAAAATTGGACAGTTTTGAATGTGTTTTTGCTCTAGCCCTAAAGAAGTGAGGAGAGGCAGAAGGAGAAAGTGCAGGATTGCAATATGCCATGGATTTCCATTTGCCTCATTCCTTCTTATTTCTCTCAGGCCCTGAAGATGTCCTATCTGCCAAAACCGGGAGAACACATTTCAAATGTTCAACCAGACAATATTTTCATAGGCATTAGAATGGAAATGCCTCAAGGGTAGGGATTTTGTCTGCTTTGTTCATTATTGTATCCGCAGTGCTCAGAATAGTGCCTGGAATACAGGACGTCCCCAATGCATATTTGTTTAAAAAGTACAGAAGATCAAAGTAAGACTCTTTTACTAGCTTTATGTAAGGCAATACTTAATAGCTTAGAATGTCTGTGCTAGAAGAGGCTTTAAAGATTGTCTTGTCTAATTTTGTTATTTGATAAAGGTGGAAATTGAGGCAATAGAGGAAGGAGAATCAAGGTCTCTGAATTCTTAGCTCACTTTATTGATTTGGCTTTCCCTTTTACACAGAACTTTAATAGAATAAAAAAAGGATATTTATAACAGTGTCTCCCATTGGCATCTGAAGTCTGAAGTATGCAAATATAGGTAGAACAGTGTGCTAGACACTTGGAAAACAAAGAATAAAAGTAAGATGGTTTTTTTGCAGACAGAATTCAAACATCATTAATGATGTTTTATTGTTCCCTATTAGTGGCATTTTACTCTATTGTTCTGTATTTGACAGTACTACTACCATACAGACTGTTGTCTCAATTTTATATGTGAAGAGGGGAGGATGCCTTAGGTGAAGGTAAGGACGATAACTAAAGCTGCTCATTCTCCATTGCTTTGTCTCTTAAGCCTCTTGTTACTGCTTAAATAAGAGAGGTTGTAATGAGCTATAGATAGGCACCAAAATGGTTTCCCCTAGAATGTGGGAGCATGTTCAGAAAATGGAAATTGTCACCACAAGAACTGGAACCAAACAACTCCATCTTAGAGTGCAGGAGAGCAAAAATTGCAGAAGTTAGCGACCCTAACAGGCAGTTCCTAAATGAGCTGCTGAGAATAAGGGCCTTTCCTAGATCTCATTAAATCACAGAGGTGACTCTCAAATCCCATCAAGATTAAAATGTAGGCAAAACAAAATAATCTGGGAGCATAAGTCTAAGGTAAGACTGACTAAAGAAAAAAGTTGGTGGTCTTCAAAATTGACTTTCCCTGTTACATAAAATCTATCATTTTTGTTTTTCACCAAATCCAGTATATTGATATTAAACACTTGTTAACCATACTAGACTTTAATGTTATGTTCAATACCCCTGAATTAGAATTTCTGTGCCTTGTTCCCTCCCCACTCTGACAGAAGTGCTATTTTACTTTAGAATTCCCATGACTTTATTCCCACTGCAACATGTGGTCTCTTTCTGAAAAAAAAAATTGTTGCAGTAACAGATATATATTTATACATGTGATACATATCACATTTTTCCATTTTAACCTTTTTTTTTTTTTCTTTTTGTTTTGGGTGCATGGTCTAGGAATGCTCAAGAAAGGTGAGCATTCTACCACTAAACCACCTGTCGTTTTAACCATTTTTAATGGTTAAAATTTAATGGTATTTGTCATTTTCTGTTTTGTTGATAATGGCCATTCTGGTGGGTTGTGCAACAGGACTAGATACAAAAACTCAAAAATGGACAGCACAATAATACCTAATTGTAAAGTAATCATGTTAAAACACTGAATGAAGCTGCATCTGAGCTATAGGGTTCTTTTTGTTTTTGTTTGTTTGTTTGTTTGTTGCTTTTTCTTTTTTCTTTTTTTTAGTATTATTACTACTTTTATTTCTTTTCTCTATATTAACATTTTATATCTTTTTCTGTTGTGTTGCTAGTTCCTCTAAACCGATGCAAATGTACTAAGAAACGATGATCACGCATCTATGTGATGATGTTAAGAATTACTGAGTGCATATGTAGAACGGTATGATTTCTAAATGTTGTGTTAATTTCTTTTTTTTTCTTTCCGTTAATAAAAAAATTAAAAAAATAAAAAAAAATTTAATGGTATTAATCACATTAACAATTGTTCTAGTTTGCTAACTGCCAGAATGCAATATACCAGAAAATGGAACAGCTTTTAAAAAGGGGAATTTAATAAGTTGTTAGTTTATAGTTCTAAGGCTGAGAGAATGTCCCAACTAAAACAAGTCTATGTCCAGTGTAAGGCATCCAGGAAAAGATACCTTAGTTCAAGAAGGCCGATGACATTCAGGGTTTCTCTCTTGGCTGGAAGGACACATGATGAAGTCTACTAGATTTCTCTTTAGGCTTCTTCTTTCATGAAGCTCCCTGGGAGGCATTTTCCTTCTTCATCTCCAAAAGTCACTGTCTAGTAGATTCTCTGCTTTGTGGTTCTGTAGCATTTTGAAGCTTTCTCCAAATGCTTCTTCTTTTACAGGATTCCATTAAACTAATCAAGACCCACCTGGAATGAGTGGAGACACATCTCCACCTAATTAAGTTTAATACTCTCACTTGAGTCACATCTCCATGGAGATAATCTAATTAAAGTTTCTAACATACAGTACTGAATAGGGATTAGAAGAAATGGCTGCCTTTACAAAACAGGATTAGGATTAAAACATGGCTTTTCTGAGGTACATAAATCCTTTCAAATGGCACAACAGTGTCTCAGCTTGGAGGATGTCATAGTGAACGAGATATATTCCTGCCCTCAGGGATCTTATGGGCCAGACAATAAACAAACAGTCTTAGTTGCTAAAGCTACCAGAATGCAATATACCAGAATATATTGGCTTTTATAAAGGGGATTTATTAAGTAACAAGTTAACAGCTGTAAGGCCATAAAATTGTCCAAACTAAGGCATCCAGAAAAAGATACCTTGATTCAAGAAGAAAGGCTGATGTATGCCACATGGGAGGGCACGTGGCTGGTATCTCCTGGTCCTGTTCCCAGTTCTTTTATCTTTATCCTGTGATTCCAGTAGTTTTTTCATTAGGTGTCTTTTGGTTCTGGCTTAGCTGCTCCAGGACAAAACTCTGGGTTAGTATCTCATGGAAAGGCACATGGTGATACCTGCTGGGCTCTGGTTCCTGTCTAGCTTTTGTTAGCTCTCTCAGCTCCTGGGTCTCCTGGGACTTCTGCACTTCCAAATGTGTGTGCTTAAGCTTTCTCCTAACATCTCCAAATGTCTGTGTCTAAGCTTCCTCCTAAATGTTTCCTCTTTAAAAGGACTCTAGTGAACTAATCAAAACCTACCTTGAATAGGTGGAGTCACCTTTCCATCCAATCAAAAGTTCACATTCGCAACTGGGTGTGTCACATCTCTATGGAAAGAATCCGATAAAAGTTTCCATCCTAAAACAATAGGTCTGCCCCCACAAGATTGGATCGGGAAGAAGGACATGGCTTTTCTGGGATACATGACAATTTCAAACCTGCACAGAAACCAGCAAATACAATCAGATAGTGACAAGTACATTAGAGAATGGATATGATACTGGCTGAGTGGCTAGTTAGATTAGTTACTTGGGTAAGGCCTTCTGAGTAGAAGAAAATGTATGTGGCATGATAAGAAAGAACCAGTCCTGCAAGGACCAGTGGACGAATGTTCACGGTACAGAAAACAGCTAAAGGAGAGGCCTCAAAGTTGGAGATGAACTTCTAGGTGTGTTCAAGAAATAAGAGAGGCCAGTGAAGTTGGAGTTTAGAAAGCAAGGGTGAGAGAGAGAAGAGGAAGGAGGATAGGAAGAATTGTGGTGGGGATAATTTCGTGTCCTACAAGGTGGAAGCTCAGGCAAGGATTTTATTTAAAGGAATATGGAAAGCCATTTGAGGTAGTTTTGTACTTTGTTAACTTGGCCCAGCTGGGAGTATATTTTTCAAATCTCTTCCCAGCATGGTTCTGGGTTAGAGTTGGCCAAAAGAAATATTTACATGTAATTTGGAAGTAAAAAGCAATGAAGCAGCCACAATGCTCTGAAGTTCATCTTGGTAAGAAATGGTAAGAGACAGACCTAGAAAGCTTGTTAGTTCTTCCCTGCTTTGTGTCCAGTTCTTCTTCCTGGATCCCAGCTCTGCTGACCATTAGTCACAACAGGTTCACTAGTAGACTCATAGGCAATAGCCTTCCAAAGACTTCCACCATTTGTTGTCCATCTTCCCTCTCTATCAGCTATATAGGCCTAGCTTTCTAAATTCCCCTTTGAGGTCCATGTTGGTACAGACCAAGTACTTACGGATAATTGACTAGTGTCTTTTCTCTGAATCTCCAACTCCTCTTTATAGTCCTTCCTTCATGATCTCCTCCCACAATTACATAAGGTCAGCTTTGTATGATTAATCTCCTTTCCCATTGTGCTGACTTGAAACTGTTACGTATCTCAGAAAAGCCACATTCTTTTGATCCAATAATGTGGGAGCAGATCTATTGTTGGATGGGACCTTTTGATTAGATTATTTCCATGGAGATGTTACTCCACCCATTCTTAACCCATTTACTTAAGTCCTTTAGGAGAGTTCACTTGTGGCCAAGAGGAGCCAGACATAAATACCCCAGATGCTAAGCAAGGATTCACAGAAATAGTCAGGACTTGGAGAAAGTCAAGGGAAATTAAGAGATGAAATCCAGAGTTTGCCCTGGAGAGACTAAGTGAGGGCCCAAAGACACTTGCAGAGAAAGCCACTAGAATCAGAAGCTGGAAGTAATGAACCAGGGGCAAGAACCTCAGATGCCAGCCACATGCCTTCCCAGCTGACAGAGCTATCCTGGATGTTGGCTGCATTTCCTCTGAGAAGGTATCCTATTGTTGGTGCCTTGATTTGGACATTTTCACAGCCTTAGAATTGTAAAACCTGTAACTTAATAAATTCCCCCTATTAAAGTCAATCCATTTCTGGTATATTGCATTCTGGCAGCTTTAACAAACCGAAACACCCATGATAATCACAATGGTTCTGTTTCTCTGAACAAAACTTGACTGATACATCAGCTGAAGATTTTAAACAGACATAAGTCATAATCTGAATTATGTGTATAAACAACCACTCTGTTTACTATTTGGGGAAAGCATTGGAGAGAGGCAGAATGAAAGCAGAGAGAGCTGATTAAGGGCCACTATGTATCTCAGGAAAGATATGATGGTGATGGATATGTTTATGTATAAAAATGAACAGATTTGGCATGTATTCAGGATAGAGACAATAGGTTATGCTGGACAATTTAATATGTGGTTGAGGAATAAAGAGAATTAACTCCCAAATTCTTGTCTTGATTTACTGGGTGAGTGATGTTGTCATTTACTGAGATGTAGAAGATTGGGAGAGAAGATCAAGACTGGAGGAGGGAAATCAATGACTGTTTCATCAGCATGCCATCTGAGAAATCTACTAAACACTCAAGTGCAGATGTCAAGATGGCTGTTGGATAGTCAAGTCTGGATTTCAGAGGAGAGGTGAGGTTTGAGAGCTATAGATACGTGCATCACAAATACAGATAGTGAAGGGAGTGCAGGGATCACTTAAAGAGAAGGTATAGAAAAGATTTCCAGAAGCACTTACATTATGAGGCACACAGAGAAGAAAGAACTATTGAAAATACATCAAAGAAGGATGTAGTTATGTAAGAAGAAAACTGAGGGGGTATGGTGTCAGAGGTGGCAAAATAAAATTGTTTTCAAACAGGAGAGAATGGGCAACTCTGGTGAAGGCGTCTCAGAGAAACAACAGTATGAGAACCGTGGTGTGACTGTTTGGATTTGGTCATGTGGAAACAGAAGCAGAAAGGTGAGGATAGAAGTGCAACAGGAATGGAGATGGTGACAAAAACAATTTTTTTTTCAGGAAAAAATTTAAAAGGGAGTAAAAGGGAGCAGAGCAATTAAGAGGAGCAGTGCATCACAGAATAATCCAAATTACAGGGGGATTAATTATGCAAGGGAAATAAGGATAAATTCCAGGAACAAAGTCCTTTAGATTGCAGAGACTGGTATCCAGAACCCTTTGGTTGGTGTTGGGATGTAGGTATGCTGGACTAAGTGAAAAGGCCCAGCAGTAACTCACTCTGTAATCCTGTACAAAATGCTTTGTCTCTGATAGCCTGAATTTCCCTCATGTGAAAGAGTCAGTCATGTCAATCGTAGAGTGAGAATTTAATGCAAATACTGTATATGCGAAAGGACTTGACACAATGGCGGACATCCACTAAGAGCTCATTAAATGCTGAATCTAAATTTGTTAAGTCAGGCAGGCCACGGTGGCTCAGCAGGCAAAAATGCTTGCCTGCCATGCCAGGGGACCTGGGTTCCATTCCAGGTGCCTGCCCATGTGAAAAAAATAAAAGTAAAAAAAAAGAATAAATTTGTTAAGTCAGTCTGGTGCAAATGTCCTTGTTAGGGGATTTTCCCATTTGTCCTTTTGGCACTCCTCTGTTCTTTATTTTCATAGACTACTTCTTTTAAAACTATAAAGTGCCACTGTTTCACCATTTATGACCAGAAGATTGTTTTATTCTCCTGCTCTGGAAGTAGAAAGGTGGACCCAGTTCATATACATAATAAAATTTCATTCATGGAGCCATCAAGGGGGAAATTGTTACCAAAAAAAAAAAAAAAATGCACCATGATGTCCACTGTTTGCAGGTCTGGGTAATTCACAGCAGTATTCTATCTAAGAGTCAAGTGGTTGTAAGGCATGACCATTCTTCTATTGATCGATGTTATATTATCTTTTAGTTTCTGGAAAAAATTTTGTCAAGAAGAACCTAAGGATGTTTGGAGATTTTTGACCCAGTAGATGGCAAATAGCTGTATGCTGAGATACAAGGGTTAACACACATGTTTTCAATCATTGAAACTCTTCAAAATCTGCATTTAAACACTCCTTCAAGAATCAAGGAAAACAGGACCGATCCCCTATACATGAACCTCTCTCAGGTGGCATGAAATGGAGCTATGAATGGCCTTCTCTTCACTGGAACTTTTATACTAATACTGTGTTGCAGCTTTTTGATAAAATTGTCTGCCCCAGTGCTCATCATTTAATGAATAAATGAGAGTGCCCCTGTCACAGTGAATAGGAGGTTTCATTCTCAGGGGCTGGCTTTATGGGTGGGAATCCTGTACAGCTGCACTGGACCCTGTGCTTTGTTTAATGCTCTGCTATCACCAGCTTTAAATTTTTAGTGATTTTTGAACAAGAGACCCTGTGTTTCCATTTTGCACTGGGCCCCTTATGGCTTAGCCAGCCTTGTTTTTTTCTTTTCTCTCCCTTATCTCTTCATGTCATCAATAAACTTCTAAAATATCTCTCATATCAGCTCAGTTCTCTGAATTTCCATTGTCGTTGCCTTAATTCAAGCCAGTAGAGATCCTCACCTGAATTGGTATTTTAGTCTTTTACTGGAGCCCCTGCCTCCAGTTTAGTTTTCCTCCAATCCAATATTCAGAATATATTTAGAGTACTCATTTAAAAATAAAAATCTGATTTTATCATTTCAATAAGTAATAAATTCAGTAGTCCATTCAGTATTTATTGGGAGCTTGCTTTGTTCTAAGTATCATCACAGGCACTGGAGTACAATGGTGACCAAAATAAATACAAATATAAGATAATTTCAAGAGAGCACTGGTCCTGATTTCTGTCAGAAAGAATGGCATGGTAATAGCTATGATTAACTAAAATACTTTTCTAGGCAGACTCTCATTTTGATAGATGCATTTATTCAGATACTTGGTGGAAATGGAGGAGGAGGAGGGAGGAGAATGGACGTTTGGAAATGAATTCATCTTTGGGAAGTCAAGTTGCTCTGCGGCCTTACTGAATCATAGTGGGTCACTAAAAATCCTTATTTAAAAAAAAAATCCATATTGAAACCATTTTCTCTATAACTGAGGATCTAATTGATGACTTGCTTTGGTGCTGTTGCAAATCCAAAATTCTTTCTGGAAAAAAATTTAAGTTTCTTGTAGGCATCTCCAAGGGCCTCATGGGTCACTCTGGGTGATGGCAAAGTAGTCTCATATTCAGGTGAAACCCCTGCTTTTGTTCAAGCTCTTCTAATTTCACCCAGTCTCCCAGTCATTTAGATCCATTTCTTGCCCGGTAACAAAAAATGCCAGTCTTGACTGGAAAGCAGAATCTCAAAATATTTGCTCTTCCACACTTATCAGAAGCTTGAGTGAAGGAAGGAACACATGGAGAAGAAGGTCAAGCTATAAAGTGCTCTTCCACTCCTGAATCAATTGGATGATTGGGACCACTGCATGTGCCCTGGTATAATCCTTGCAGAATTGCCTTAACTGAATTTTGCCTTGATGCTATGTGCTTGGCTTTTAGTCAAGGTTTATACAAGAAACCATCACATGAAATTAATTTGTGCATTTACTGTAAAAGTGTGGTTGAGGGCATTGTCCATTACATCACTTAATGTGTGCTATTAAGCCCCATATGAGAAATTTCTTTCAAAATTAATTTTAGGAAATAAAAAAGTCTCCTTGTTAAGTTGATATCCTGCTTCTTTTCCAAAAGCAAAGAGGTATCAATTAGGAGTTTTTATCTTTAAAGTGGCAGAAGCCCTGCTTAGACTCCCTAATCAACAAAGAGAATTGACTGGCTCTCATTCTGAGAAGGGCTCTTAGGTAATGGACAGGATCTAAGAAAGAATTGCAGCAACCAGTCCTCAGGGCCTCAGAGACGGGAGCCAGGACTCAGTACACTAGGTCTTGCTCTTTCTCCATTGCATTGTTTTCTCTGCTTAATTTTCTTTCTTCCTCTTGAAGGTTTCTCAGGGCAAGGGAGGATGGCCCATGGCTGCTCCACATTCATACATTTCCAGCTTAGCATCTTAGGTGAGAAATAAACTCTCCCTCCAAGTCTGTATATCAGCTCCATGGAAGACTCTGATTGGCCCTTATTTTCACTGGCCATGTACCCAGTGTTGAACGATCACAGAATCAAGGGAATGAAGGATTGCCTACAAGGGTAGGCAATGGGCAAAGGTGGGGGAGGAGCTAATCAAAGGGAAAAGAGTCCTGTCAACAGAAGAGAACATGGGAAAACAGGCAGGGCAGACAAAGGACAACAGCCAGAGTCACCTGTGAGCACAGCTAGAAAAAACAGTTTTCCTTTTGGCTCTGAATACTAGGAAACTTGTAAGCAAAAATTAACCTCAAAACCAACAGATATATTTATCTCTTCAGCTCGTCAGATAGTTTTTAACTTTAATTTTGGTCTTCTGTTTTTATTTTATTGTTATACCTGTTCTGAAAAGACTTAAACATCCTTTTAGAAAAGAAATAAATAATTTAAATCATTTCAACAAATGACAGTGATTTTCCCACAAACAGCTTTGGTGGTAATTTGTTGGCTCCTAGGATGCAAATATGGAAACAGAAATACTTTATTCTTGAAAATTAAGGATAAGAATAAATGTCATAGTAGAGGGGAATGTGTGTTAAAAAGGGAAGAGAAGAATAAGAAAAGTTTTGTCTTACTGCTGTGGTATATATTCCTCGTCCATGACTGTTTTGTACCTGTGGGAGAGGCTTCCTTACAATGGAAGAAGAGCTGCTTGATAGCGTAAGAGAAGACAAGTATGTGACAAGAAAATAAATGGTAAAGGTTGCAAGGGAAGAGCTTTCCTTAGGAACGCCAGTCATAGAAAGTCCCAGAGAAGGGTTGTAGAAGAAAAACTTCCAGAATTTCAGAGGCACTTGATTGAGTCACTTGACGCCACAGCCAGAAGTCCGATCTTCCCAGGATACTCCCATCACCACCTCGCCAGTACCCACCATTTCCCCTTCTCAACTCTGGCCCAGGCATGAGGAAAACCTCTGGTCCTGATGAGAGCTGAAACAAACTTTCCAGAGAACATTAATATGATAGTTGGAAGCTCTATGGACTCCAAAAAAGATCACGTTCTTTAATTTAACCCATTCTTGTAGGTGTGAACCCATTGTAAATAGGATCTTCTGTTGAGTTGGATCTTAAATTGAGATGTGACCCACCTCATTCAGGTTGGGTCTTAATCCTTTTACTAGGGTCCTTTATAAAAAAGATGAAAGACAAAGAGAAGACAGAGAAAAAGCCCTAAAGAAGCAGAGTGAGAAAAGCCAGGAAAGTTCAGAGAGAAACACACAGGAGCTCAGAAAGAAAGCTACAGATGGAACAGCCAGAAGCTGGAAGCAATGAAACCAGCGTGAGAGGGACCGGCAGATGTTACCATCTGCTTGGCCATGGGAGAGAGGATCTGAGGGTTGCTGGAAGCTGGTCTGCAGGGAGAAGGTATCTTGCGGATGCTTTCATGTGGTCATTTTCGTGGCCTCAGAACTATAAACTTGTGAGTTAATAAAACCCCATTGTAAAAGCCAACCCATTTCTGGTATATTGCATTTCATCAGCATTAGCAAGCACACACATTAATAATAAGCAAAATAATATTATTACCAAATAGTCAACTATTTCAAGTTTTTCAATGGCAGATTTCCATATATTATCATCTGCCTTATCAGCTTCCTCCTAAGGTCAGTCTCATCTCTTGAATTTACTTGTCACTACAGGGGAGTAGTGACAAGTAAAGTACAAGTACAGACGCTAAAAATTCTGATGGCATCCCTAGACAGAGGCAGAAAGACACATTCTAAGCCTATTTCACATGAATGATTCTGCTGTTAGTTTCCAGATCCCTGCCTCATTGAAGGACTGAAAATCTGACGCCTTCCATAATACGGTCTGCACCTCCTTTCTATATTACAGAGATAAGTCCTGGAGACTTACTAGCTTTGTTATATAGCTTATGATAAAACCGTACCTAAGCCATAAAACAAGTTAATTTCTGTTCCGCAAGAACTATATCCATTCTCTCAGTAAGATTATTTTCTTATATGGAAAGTGAAATTAGAGGAAAAGCAGTAAATATAAAGAAGGTGCTCTTAAGGAAAACCATGGCTGATCAGAAATGCTGGGAAGCAGAAATGAGGAATCACTGATTCTTTTTCCTTTACTTTGTCTTCAAAGGACTTCACAGTCATTTATTTGCTACTCAAACAACAGCTGGTACCAAAATTGTCACCATTTTCTTAGCATAACTTAAATAGTGAGTGTGACACAGATACGTACAAGAGAAAGGGAACGATGCTTCTGAAAATTGGATCTTTTAAAAATAATTTCTCCCCTTCCTCTCCTTACGAGTCATTTCGATGCTATATTCATAATGTGAAATGGTTAATGTAGAGTAACATTTTATTGTGAGAAAGAGTTGTTGGAAGCAAGCTGGGCAATTTCAGAGAGACAGCCAAGATCACATTATTATGTTCTTTTTTTTTTAGTGTTGTTTACTATTGGCCCCTGAAAAGTGACAGCACTTCAAATAGGCATTTGGGAAAATGAGTATTTCTTACTGTTTCCAATGAAATGAGCCTATATTATTCCACACAAGTTTTATATTCAGTCTACCATTCACAAAATGAGAGGATTAGACTGGTTAATGTCTGGCATTCTAAAGTTCCAGCCTTCCCTTTTAATCCTTTGTTTCACTTCATGTAAAAAAAGAGAAGTGTATATATGTTATCACAACAATAACAGAACTTTGAAGTGAGGGAAAATGTTATCCATGTCTCACAGTATTAGAATTGTTTTCCTTGAAGGTTTTAGTCCTTGTCAATGTACAGATATAACAGTTACAGGTTTGAAATCATAGAATATATTTAACTCTGTATTGTTTAACTTATAAGCATTTATCATGTTGTCTATACTTCAAAATTATAATTTTAGTGTTGCATAGCTTTCTAGCAATACACTGATTTTCTAAATATTATCTTAATATCAAGTATCTGGCTCTAACTGTTTCTCTGTCATAGAAATGGGAAATAAACCTTCACACATGCGACACTTTAAAAATACACATTTTAAGTTATTTCCTTTACATACATTTCTAAGAGTTGGGTCACTGGATAATTGGATGTGAATGTTTCTGTGATTCCTAACTCCTATTGTCAAAATCAAACCATGAAAATTCTCATTTCACCATGTTTCTGACATATGGTATATTTTGATGTTTTGTTCGTTTGACAGATATATGGTTCTTTAAAAAAAAAATCAGCTGCTTAGTGAACAAGATGATCCTGGTTTTTGTTTTGTTTTGCTATCTCCCCCTCCTCCCTTCTCCCACTTCCCTTCAATCAAGTAATAGTTCTCTCACTAACATCTGTGCTACCCCACTGCATACCCTGGGGGCTTATTGCAGCTTGTCACCCACTTGCAGAGATTAATTTCTCCTTCAGATGTTTGTCCTTCAGCTTCCTTTTTGCTAAAAAGCCTCAGGATGTAGTGGGTCTACTACCCCTGAAAATGATACAGTGCAGTGATGAGCTGTCACTCACTTCCCCTGTCCTTTAGCTTTGGGTTCCAGGGCATGGGCTTTTCTTTGCTCATAGTTCCTGCTGACACCTGACCTTTCCCAGGAGGAACGATGTAAACAATGCCAGGATAGGAGTGACCAAAAGTTGAGTTCTGGTGGCAGATAATTCACACCACCCTGAGGCAGAGTCGGTCTTGCTATTTTAGTAGGAAGTGAAAGTGAGAAGGCTGAATTCTCCCTAAATACAAATGTTTAGATTATGGCGAATCATGAGCTCTCTTGACTTATATTTGATTCTTGGTAAGTTCTTGGACGGTCTGTTCTATCCACTCCCTTCAGTGTCCCTTCTTTCTCCGACCTTTTCACATGAATTTGCACAGGAATCTATCGAAGTTTATATATACCAAATATCAGGGCTGCATTTGGACTCCAATGATCGAATGTAATAAAAGTGATTTGGCTCTGTTTTGTTTCTAAACTATCTACACAAAATTTTGAAATCTAGATGGCAACTGTTTTGTTTTCATACCTGATACATCTGGGGAGTAAGATAAGACAGGCTCAGAGAACTTGAAAAAAAAATAGATGAAGGCAGCAGAGCCTGGCTTAAAGCACAGCCAGGAGTGGTGTAATTTTTGAGAAACAATATTTTGCACGCATTACTGTTTCAATTACAAATTATGCTGAGCTGCAGATAACAGAAAGCCTCAAAACAGAGGCTTAGACAAATCGTGGGCTTAAGTTTTAGCAGAATGAGGCGTCTGGAAGCCATCTGGGGCTGGTATTGCAGCTCCAGATGAAGTGTGAGATCAGGTCCTTCTTTCTTTCTGTTTCTTTACTCTTCTTAATTTGTGACTTCCATCCTTAAGATTGCGTCACATTCCCAACACGGCAAGGGTTCCTGGTCCAGATAAGCAAAAGGGGAACAGGCAGGGCAAGAGGCCCAAGTTCCAGGCTAACCTAGTTAGCCTCTTAACTTACGGAATTTTATAAGTTCCACCCAACTCCCATTTACATCACTTTAGCTAAAACTTAAGTCATTTGACCACCCATACCTGTGGCAGAAGTTGTGAAATGCAGTGTTTTGTTTTTGAACCTAAGTACAAGATTATGCCAATAATATCAATTTCTGTTAGCAGGAGAGCTATGGATAATTGATATCGGGCAGACAAATAGAGTCTTTTTCCAAATTGGTGATTAGATTTATCAAACTGATCATTTAAAAGATGAATCTACGAGGATAAGGATTCCTTATCATGCAAAACTCATTAAATGATCATTTAATGTCCCAGAATGTTGATGCTGGAATGGACTATCAGAAGGTCACATTTTTCCATGTGGGAAGCCCCTCTTATGTCACCTGTCAGAAGTTTGTCCAACCCTTGCTCGAACAATTCCACTGATAAGAATATCATTACTCTGGCATCTCATTTCATTGTTAGGTAGTTTAATTATTTATAGTAATCATAGCAATGACGGTAGTGTAATAAATTATTGATGATATTTGCTTCTATTGAGCAAAAATATTTATAACACACACCCATTGGTCCCAGATCTTCATTTTCAATCTTTTTATAGGATAGCCATTCATAGAACTGAAGACGGTTCATGCTCCCAGCTCTACAAAATAGCATTTGCTCCTGTAACACTCCATTTGCTACCAATATTACTTGGATATATTAATTGCCACTTAATTTTTTTCTATTATCAGTTGCATGCCATTATTTCTATAGAACACGTATATAAAACCTGCAGGTACTCTCCCATAATGCTGATCTAAAAATATTTTCTGAAATCTTTGGTTTCCTCTCCTATTCGTTCCTCGACTATCAAACTCCCTGAGGAAAATAATAAAAAAAAAAAAAAATAAAGATTATACTAACATCAACAAAAACACTTAGAAATATTCACACTCATCAGAGCAAGGTCATTGTTTTTATGCATTATTTACCAGTTCATGTCAACATTTCTTCTATTCCCTGCCCCATATTATTTTTGTCTTCTTTCTGAACCAGAACTTTCCAACCTCTTTGCTTTCACATAATTTTACCTCTTGCTGTCCACCCTTGGTATCTCTGCCTCTGAGTCTGTTACTTGCTTCCTGCTTTAGAGTCTTGGCCCTTCAGTTTTGCTCAAGTGCACCTTTGTCATCTTTTATTCATTTTTAATCCATATGTTCTACTCGTCTGTTGATAAGGTAGATAAAAGGAGCATCCGACACCAGGTTTTCACAGCCACACAGTCACATTGTGAAAGCTATATCATTATAGAATCATTTTCAAGAAACACAGCTACTGGAGCACAGCTCTACATTTTCAAGCAGTTCCCTCCAGCTTCTCCATTACGCCTTAACTAAACAGGTGGTATCTATTTAATGCGTAAGAATAACCTCCAGGATAACTCTCGACTATGTTTGGACTCTCTCGGCCATTGACACTTTATTTTGTCTCATTTCACTCTTCCCCCTTTTGGTCAAGAAGGTTTTCTCATTCTCTTGGTGCTGAGTCCCAGCTCACTCTAGGATTTCTGTCCCACATTGCCAGGAATATCCAGACCCCTGGGGGTCATGTCCCACATAGAGAGGGGGAGGGCAGTGAGTTTGCTTGTCGTGTTGGCTGAAAGAGAGAGGTCACATCTGAGCAACAGAAGAGGTTCTCTTGGGGGTGACTCTTAGGCTTAATTTTAAGTAGGCTTAGCCTGTCCTTTGCGGGGTTAAGTTTCCCATGAACAAACCCCAGGATTGGGGACTCAGCCTATTATGTTGGTTGTCCCCGTTGCTTGTGAGAATATCAAGAATTCTCCACTTGGGGAAGTTGAATTTTCCCTTTCTCACTATTCCCCCAAGGGGACTTTGCAAATACTTTTTTGTTCATGGTTTAAATCACTCTGGGATTAAGCAGGACATCACCCTGGACAAACCTACAAAATCTCTTGCCCTACGCAAGGTTTCAGGTATTATGGTGTTCAATTAAGCTGTCCACCATAAGTTATATTAGGCTTTCCCTGATTTTTAAAACAGATAAAAGTACTGCATAGTTCCACTCTGATATGTGGCAAAGGTAAGCTTTCTTATGCCAAAAAATAATGTGTGTGTGGAAATCTGAAATTCCATCAGAAAAAAAAAGAAACTAGGGGGGAATGGATTTCAACATTTCAACAGTGCCACCATATGAGCACTGGTTAAATAAAAAATAAAAAGTTATTTTGAAATTTGAAAATCTGGCAGATAACCTGTGGCACATCAGATCTCCTCAGCTCACCCTTCTTCCCAAAAAGGTGGATGTGGGTACTTCTCAAGATGCCCTCAGGGTCCCGTAGTGGGCGAGAAAAAACTGAGTCAAAAAGTACATAGTACTTCAGCAACTACGCCACTTGACCAGGTTCCAAGACAGAGTCATCTTCTAAATGCCTGTTCTCAGAGAATAGTATTGTACTGACTTTCCAAAGCAGGATTGTTCTTTGTAAATTTTGGCAAATGCATAGGAAGATGCTGAGAGAACTGCCAAGGGGGAAGCACGGTAAAAAAATAAAAATAAAAAAAAAATTAAAAAAAAAAAAAAATATATATATATATGAGGTCTTATGTGTTGGCAAAGATGCTTTCTTTCTCCTCCGCATTCTCTCACCCATGTCCCAGTGAATGACTGCAGAGAGAAGGCAGCAGCACAGCAAAGGGAAGGCAAGCACATAGCTCATCAAGAACACAGACCAATGGGTGGCCCATGGTGGCTCAGCAGGCAAGAATGCTTGCCTGCCATGCCAGAGGACCCGGGTTCAATTCCCGGTGACTGCCCATGTTATAAATAAATAAATAAAAGTTAAAAAAAAAAAAAAAAGAACGCAGACCAAAACCAGATGAAGTAAGCAGTCATACATAGGTCCACTTTCCACTGAAACTTTGAAGTTGCTGTTTGTAAGGGCAAGAGGCTTGATAGATTTCTTTCTGTGAACTCTCTCAGTCTTTCAGTATAGTGTATGACATGATAGAGTAATGAATGGGAAAAGCAAGACAGAAAATTTTACTATGTGTTGCTTGCATGTATCACACATACACTTATACATGTGTATCACCAGAAAAAAAAAAGAAGGAAATATATAAAAATATTAACAGGGAGTAGATCAGAGTGTGATGATATGGTCATTTCAATTTTCTCCTCCATACCTTTCTACAGTTTTCAAATCTGCTAAAGCGACTCCATGGTACTTTTTACAGTAAAATTAGTTCTTGACAAATGTGGGAGGGGATCAACGAAATCTACTGTGTACAAAGAAACAAATCTTGATTTAGTGTCTATTAAGTCAGGAAGAATAGAGAGAATGAGTGCATCCAAAAACACAAATTGTCAATTCTTTTAGAATAGGAAGGAACTT
Organism: Tamandua tetradactyla; assembly: GCF_023851605.1. NCBI lineage: Eukaryota > Metazoa > Chordata > Mammalia > Pilosa > Myrmecophagidae > Tamandua > Tamandua tetradactyla. Next base: position 11,072,243 of record NC_135352.1, read on the forward strand.
TCAACTCATATACTATAACTTCCTGATTTAGCAGGTGAAGAAATGAATAACAGCACTGTCAAGGGGACAAAACTTGGTCTAGACTCTCTCTTCACCACTCAGAGGTTATACATGTTAACCTGTGAAAATGACTGTGAGCTAATATAATTAAAATAAGTTTTTCCATTGTTTAATTGTTAGTTTTTCCAATTAAAAAAAATGGCTCATAAGTCATAACTGCATTCAACATTTTAATCTAATTAGTAATAATCAAATGTCATCTCATAAATTTCTGAGAAATTGGATTTTTAAGGAGTAACTGACCGCAATAGTTCAAACAGAGTGGTACCAGTTTATGAACAGAAAGACAGTACAATGAAAAATGGAGAGCTTAGTTAAAGATCTCCTTGCAAACAATACCATATAAAATAAAGGTGGCATGGCCTCTTAGTAGGAGGAAAATAGTTCATTCAATAAACGCTGTTGGAGTCATTAAGCCGCCTTCTATAGCAGGGGTCAGCAATGGCAAGTGGGCCAAATCCTGGCCACTGCTTGCTTTTTTTTTTTTTTTTTAATAAATCTTATTGGAAACACAACCAGGCCCATTCATTCATGTGTAGTCTATGGCTACTTTTTCACTAGATTGGCAGCATTGAGTGGTAACTCTGGGATCATGAAACCGAAAATATTTACGGAAAAGGTTTGCTGACCTCTGATTTGAGGAATAAAATGTTGAAAATCTATGTCATTCTTATACAAAATAAAATCCAGATGGGTCAAAAATCAGAATAAAAAAACACAGAAGTAAAATAATTCATTATTTCAGAGGTTTATTTTTCTTAAATAATATTGGAGTGGGAAAGGCCATATACAAACAGAATGATAAATTCAACCACATAAATATTAAGTATATAAGCCAAAAACAAATTCAACAAATACAGAGACAAGTAGGGAAAAAAAATTGCCATACATCATAGCCAAAAGGGCCAATTTTCCTAATCTGTAAAGAACTTCTACCAATCAATAAAAAAAAGGCCATCAAATAGAAAGTGAAACAAGCATATGATTAGGCAGTTCAAAGGAAAGGCAATGCATTTAGATCTTGCCTTATCTGTCAAAGTCATGTTACTGAGAAATCAGAATTTAAGGGATGATTTTGATTACTGAATCATTGTATAGATACTCCTTTTTGTCTTCTGGTATATTGGCATAGACAAAGGGAAATTCCTGAAATCTTTAAACTGTAATCCAGCTGCCTTGATCTCTGATAATGATTGTATAGCTCTTATCTTCTGCCCCTGTGATTGTAAAAACCTTGTGACTAACCTTCATTTGTACCCAGTTATCCAGTTTTTCAACTTTAGAGTCTTGTAATCACTCAAGATAGCCCCTAATTCTTATTAATATAGGGTCTCGGGTCAGCCCAGAACTAACCCACCCCAAGTTCAAAGTTATCTTGATAACCAAGACTGGATCTAACCAAAGTGGGACCAGTAGCTTAAATTTTAACCTGCAAGTTACCTATACCTCATTCTGCCATTTTCTGTGACTAAGCATGTAATCAATGTACGCATGCTCAATAGTCAGATCACCTCTAACTATGTCATCTGGGGACACTGTGCCCAGGTTTATCTTAAACCCTGCCTATCTTTTCTCTAATAAAACTATCAGAATTACTGCAGTTCTAGAATACAGATTATGGGCCACTAGGCCATCTGCACTCCTACTATGAGCCTAGTAAGAAACTCTTTCTCTCTTTGAAACCCCAGTATTTCAGGAATTGGTTATTGAGCGCATCAAGCAAAAGAATCCATGGCCTTTGTCAGGTAACAGTTGGATTGTAGCTCATAATTCCAATTCTGAGAATGCATTCTATAGATATACTAAACCAAGTTGGAAAAAAAAAAAGTCACAAGCACAATAGCATAAGATTGAGAACAACCCAGATAACTAACAATAGAGTAGTGGTTAAATAAATTACAATACATCCAACACTGCCATACTATGTAGCCATAAAAAAGATGAAGAAACTTCATTCTTGCAAGCTTTTTTTTTTTAATGGAGAGCTCCAAAATGTTTGAAGTAAAACAAAACAAACAAACACACACACACCCAAACCAAAAGGATGGATATAGTGATGACGCAGGGTCTTAATTTGTTTGTATTAAAAGAGTACATGTTTATTTTGTCTTGTATATGCATAAATGTGAGGACCCAGTTCCCGGCACCCACCCCTCCTCCATTATGAGAACATGTCACTGCATTCAGGCGCCTACATGACATTCAAGGTCAACAGACCCCCTCAAGGGGGAAAGTACATCATTTAAACTTTCCTCCCCAATCAAATCTTGGAGGACCTGCTGGAATTTATAGTCACACCTGTTGGCCTAAATCCTTATTAACAGCTCCTGCGGCACTCTTCTCTTTCTCTTTTGCATAGAACACTGACTGCCTTTCCCTGACCAGTTGCCATCAGGAAAAATCTTCTTCTATTCATATGTCCCTAATTAAATTCATGGGTAATTCTGTGCCAGGAGCATTCTTGGAGCTAAGTTGGATCTGAACAATAGACTGTCTTGGAAAGGATAAATTCAAGATTGGAACTAGGTGCCTAAAGACAGGGGTGAAAAGGAAAATTTTTAAAAAATATTTTTACTGATAAATCAACATACAACCATTCTTAACATACAAACATTCCATACATGGTGTACAATCAGTGGCTCACAACATCATCACATAGTTGTGTATTCCTCACCATGATCATTTTTTTGAACATTTGCATCACTCCAGAAAAAGAAATGAAAAAGTAAAAGAAAAAACTCATACATGCCATACCCCTTACCCCTCTCTCTCTCATTGACCACTAGTATTTCCCAATTTGTTTTAACCTTTGTTTCTCTATTATTTGTTTATTTTTTATCCATATTTTTTACTCATCTGTCCATACCCTAGATAAAAGGACCATCAGACACAAGGTTTTCACAATCACAGCCACATTCTAAAAGCTGTATCATTATACAATCAGCTTCGAGAACTAAGGCTACCAGAACACAGTTCTACAGTTTCGGGTACTTGCCTCTAGCCATTCCAATATCATAAACCAAAAAGGGGATATCTAGCTAATGTGTAAGAATTACCTCCAGGATAACCTCTCAACTCTGTTTGAAATTTCTCAGCCACTGACACATTATTTTTTCTCATTTTTCTCTTACCCCTTTTGGTCAGTTAGGTTTTCTCAATCCCTTGATGCTGGATCCTGTCTCATCCCAGGATTTCTGTCCCATGTTGCCAGGGAGATTTACACCCCTGAGAGTCATGTCCCACATAGCACAGAGGGCAGTGAGTTCACCTGGTTGGAGTTAGAGAGAAAGCCCTCATCTGAGCGACAAAAGAGGTTCTCTGGGGGTAATTCTTAGGACTAATTTTAAGTAGGGTTAGCCTATCCTTTGCAAGAATAAGTTTCATAGGGGTGAACCCCAAGATCAAGGACTCGATCTATTGATTTGGTTGTCCCCACTGTTTGCTAGAATATCAGAAATTCTCCAAATGGGGAAGTTGAATATTTCCCCCTTTTTTCCCATTCCCTCAAGGGGACTTTGCAAATACTTCTTTATTCGCTGCTCAAATCACTCTGGGATTTCATCAGGGCATCACACTAACCTGTACGTACTAACAAAATCTCATGCCCTATTCAAGATTCCCTGTACTTATGGTATTAACTAAACTGATGACACAATTTAAATTAGGAACTGCTCTACCCAAAATGTAAATTTTGCGCCAAATAAACATCTCTCCCTTTAGTCTCACACAGAAGTTGTAGTTTTAAAATATGGGCTACATCATAAACGGAGACTTTTTAAAGTATATTTTCTTGTACTTTTGAATTTTGTACAAGTTACATGAATTATTACTATTTTTAAAAGTAAATTTTATCAATATAGATATCGATATGGATATGTGTATTATATGATCATAATTACACTAAAAGCATGCCGGAAATCTAATAGCACATGTCATTGGCTGGTGGAGTTATGAGTGCTTCTTTTTGTCCGTTTAAAAACACTAATGCATTCAGTAAATTTCACCTTTTTTTGTGTGTGTTCAGTACTGTGAGATTAACAAAAATATTCAGTTGTGTAAACTTCACTGTAAAAATATAGGAAAAATTCCATAATCTTTCTAAATTTTCTCAATCCCTTTTTGTAGTCAACTTCTTTCTCCACCCAGGCTGTGGCAATTACTGATGTTCTCTGTTGTGTTTCTTTATCTTTTTAAAATGTACATTTTTGATCAATTTTAAGGGACTCATAAGTTGTTTTTAATGGGAAAGTAATTATTTCTTTAAAAAAAAAACACATTTTTAAAAAGGGAAAGGGAGAGAGAAGAAAGATCCCTTTTCTATCACCATTTTTTTTTTTTTTTTTTTTTTGGCATGGCAGGCTCCAAGAATCAAACCCAGGTCTCTGGCACAGCAGGCATGAAATTTGCCACTGAGCCGTTGCACCACCCACTTTTTTGATCATTTTTTAAAATGGTATGTGCTAATCTTATTCCAACAAAGACCTCGGTGTGACTAGTTAGAAAATAAAGTTAATGCTGAGCTAAATTACCACTGAGGGTGACTTACCATTCGTCATAAAACCCAACCATCTTTTGAAAGAGCCCTGACTCTAGCAGCTTAAAGCACTGGGCTCCCACTAGAGATATTACATTGGTGTTTTTTATACAAAAGTAAAACTTATACGAAAAGACATAAATCCCTTCAGGGTTGAATATGTAAATTCTTCAGGAGATGAATTCAGAAGAATCCCAGCATTCGTATGCTGATACCCCTTTTTGATGCACTTACCCAACTGTTATTTCCATGGAGACCCAGTGCTGCAGCATCATTTATAAAGGAAGATAAGGTATATATGGCTCTTTCCATTTGAGAGCTGTAGTAAGTAAGACCCTGAGAAGCTAATTTTTTAACTGAATAACATTTTAGGGGGTCTTAACTGGACATCACTTTTCCGCCTGTGATGCAACAGTGAGAAGACGACATTTTTACACTGTGGGAAATGCTTGAAGATTCAGACACAAGGCACATGTTTATGAGGTGCTGAGAGGAATGCTAACAACCCGCTGCTCTGGCAGCATTAATTGTGCACCCCCTGGCCTTGAGCTGCATGTGCAATCCTTGATTGGTCTAATGAGAGCCCCTCTGCTGAGCTCCCAAATCCACAGCCCTTCCTCGGCTGGAAAGCAGGACTTTGTCGGCCACACATGAAGTGCCTTGGCTGTCTTGAAAGGAGTTAAAATAAATCTGGGCTGAAATCTTTTTCCAGTTTTTCACTAGACCTCCCATGCCATCTCTACAGCTTTTGCTTTGTAAGTTGCACCTCTTCCAGCATTTTGCAAAAGCGTTTGCTTTGTAATTAGAGAGTGCTGATTTGGCACGAGGTTGTGCAAAGTTTTGCTCTTCTTTAGCAGAGAAGTTTTGCTTGAGATTAATTTTAGGAGAAAAGGAAACTTAAAAAGAGTATGATTGTCTCAGTAGCCTTATAGTACATCCAGACTGTAATTTCAAAGGCACAGTACAAAAAAAGAATGTTAGAGCCTCAAATTACAAATAGAATTCTAAAAATCTCAATTAGGTAATGATGTTTTATATGCAAAGTCTGAAAAAGAAAATTAAAAAAACCCATTTGCTTAACTAGCTCTTTTCTCCACTTTTCATATTCTGTGTATATCATGAATGAAGTTTAAAAAGTGTAAAACAAACATCTGTGCTACTGAATTAAGAGTGTCCAATAAATATTGATTGGGTTTTTGCTATGTGCTGAGTGGCAATAGACATGATAGACATCACAGGGCTTCCGATCCATCAGGGACCAGAAACAAATCAAATACACCATAAATTACTCAATAGCAATTGAGATGAGCCCTATAACCCAGCTGTACATGGAGCTGTAGGCACCATATGCAACTGCCAGTTGCAGGTCAAAATGCTTTAATATTGGTACATTAACATGGCGTTGTTGAAAGCAGGCCAGCAGGACTAGAGAACAGAGTGAGGTGAAGAGCAGGATGAGAAGTTCTGTATTGGTGAGACCATGCAACGCCCTGTGGGTCACATTACGATTTAGATTTTGGCTTTTACCCTAAGCTCAGTGGAAAACCATTGAAGGGTTTTTTTGTGTATGTGTGTTTTTGTTTTGTTTTGTTTGTTTGTTTTTTGCAAGCCAATTTGGAGTCTTTATTAGCCAGCTGGCGACTGCCTCAGAAACCTCCAGAAGGAAGATTCAGAGAGTAGCCCCCAGAGGTTTTCAAGGTGAGCTTATAAAGGCTAAAACCACAACCTGGTTTGCAGTTGCTAGCAAGCAAGCGTAATCATAGAAGCAGAAAAATGTCGTTAGCTGTTGCCAAAACACATCCTGTTCACTCAGTTTCCTAATATTGGTCATAATTGAAGGGCTTTAAGCCAAAAGAGGATAGAAGCAGCAGCTGTCTCAAGGTTCTTTAAGTAACTTAAGGGAAAGTGTTTCTTCCCATGGCATCTAGGTAATCCAGGTAAGCAAAAATGGTCCTTGTGGCCAGAACTGGATTAAAGGGAGTTTGGGGGGGATACCCATCAATTGGGAATTGTAATGAGCTGAAAAACCAACGCTTGTGAGAAGTTCCTTCACACAATGTGCTGTAGGTGGCTGGAAGCGGTGACAGCTCGGGACCCCCAAAGACACATGCGCACCATAACAGATGGTGGTGGCTCGCTGCTCAGCCTGTAAAGCAACTGACTTCTGGATGCACACAGAGCATCTATTTGGCTGAGTGGGATATGCAAGTTTAGGGTCAGGGTTTAGGACTATCACCAATAGTCATCTTTTTCCACCACCTCCTTCACTGCATTTAGCCCTTCTGCTAAAGAAATTCCAAAAACAAATTTTTGATAATAACACCCTGAAGTGACACTACTGTTTGTTTGCTCATGGTATGCACATGTCTCCCTAAAGTAAGGGTACATGAGCATCAGAAAGCTCTTAGCTTCTTAGTAATGATGAAGAAGAGTAGGGATAGCAAAGAAGAAGTAATTAGATTTTATATTTGAAGAGCCCCTTGCAAGATAGCATGCATTTTATACACATGAGTTCACTTTATGCTCACAATAGGTAGATAACAGTTTAAAAAGGTGGAAAGTCACGAGTCACTATATCATGGATTCCTCAGCTGGTCATAACCCTTTTGCATCTCTTGCTTAGTTGTCAAACAACTCTACAAGATATGTTTTATTATCCCCATTTTGCAAATAATGAAACTGAGGGTCTTGGGAGCTTACGTAGGCTCATCCTGTTTGTAAATGTTATTTTGATTAATCATCCACCCACCAGCCTCCTTGGGCAAAACTGAGAAGAGGGCTGTTTGCCTCCCTTGAAAACTTGCATCATTACTTCCTTCTTCTGAGTATCCAGAAACAAAACAAAATGAAACATTCCCCCACTCCTGTCCCTGTTCTGGTGTTCTCATAGTTTGTGACACTGAATTTTACCTGGTATTCTCAATTTTTTCTCAATGGGGGTCAAGAGGCTTTCCTTGGCTAGTTCTTTAATAGTTGGATCTCAGAGTTCTGTTCTTGATCTTCTTCTAATTTTAAACTCCTTTTCTGGATGAGCTCATTTAATTCCCAAGATTTTGGAAACCATGTGATTTTGATATTTCCTAAATTCACATCTCTACTCCAGACCTCTGCTTTGCTCTTAGATGACATAGTAGTATCTTTAAAGGGTCTTTGAGTTCTGCAAAATTAAGTATCTATAAGATTTTCCAGCCTTATCTCTTGCCATGTTATTCTCAATTAACTATACTCCAGTTATGCTCATCTTCTGTCAGTATCTGATAGGCAGTTTCCTTCTAATTTAGGACTCCACATGTATTTTCCCCTTACCTTTAAACACTTCTTCATTTTTTCCTCACTCGTCCTTTAAATTGCAGATTAAATGCCACTTCTTCTGAATTTTCTCCACCAAGACAACACGAGAGGATTGAGAGCCCCTCTCATGATTTTTCACAAGTGTCATCCTATTGGTATAATTTTGGGCCACAGTGATCAGAGATCCAGCTACCGTGGCTTACAGTCACAAAGTCTATTCTCTCATGTAAAAGACATTGGCAGGAGGCAGTCTACACTTATATGGTGACTCTGTAAAGTCACCAGAATCCGGCTCTCTTTAGAACTCTCAAAGTTAGCTCAGAGTCCAGGATTGCTGCTGTAGCATCAGCTGCTAGATTAACATTCTAAGAAAGTAGAAAAGATGGAAAGATCCTCTTTCTTTCAGAGTCATCTCCTTTTAAGGTGCCCTTTAAGAAAATGCACTGAACAATGCTTTTATCTCATCGGCCATGAGTTAGGCACAGAGCTACATCTATCTGTAGAGAAAGCTGGGAGATTTGGTCTTTTAATTGAGAACAATGACAGGGTTCTGTTCCTAATGAAAATTAGAAGAATGAAATGCTGGGGTAGGCACCTAGCAGTCAAGGTCAGGTAGACCAACAACTACAAAGTAGTAGTTACTGCTTTAAAAAATTATTTTTCACTGTCTTGAATTTATTCACACAGAGGATTAGGAATTAGTACAAATAATAAACATTGCTTTAAATACAAATAAATAGAGTTGGTTGCTAAAGGAAACAACTTTATATAATTCAAAGTTAAGTAGTTTCTAAATTCCTATTAAAAATAGAAGACTATTTTGATTAAGTCCTACTCCACCATAAGTCTCTGAGGACTTAAGGATGAAATGGTGAATACTTGGAGAAATCACCAAAAAAATGGGACATAGTGCTCTCATCTCCCTGAACTATTTCCCCAACAGAAGAAGAGTTTCTTGCATCATGGATTGTGGTAGTTAGATTCAGGTGTCAACTTGGCCAGGTGAAGATACCTAGTTCTATTGCTGTGGACATGAGCCAATGGCACATAAACCTCATCTGTTACTGATTACATATGGGAGTCGGCTAGGAGGTGTGCCTGCAGCAATGAATGATGTTTGATTTAATTGGCTGGTGCTTAAATGAGAGAGCTCAGCGTAGCACAGCCCAAGAAGCTCAGCACATCTCATCTCAGCACTCACAGCTCAGCCCAGGCCTTTGGAGATGCAGAAAGAAATCACCCTGGGGAAAGTTGTTGGAACCCAGAGGTCTGGAGACAAGGCCAGCAGAGATTGCCCTATGCCTTCCCACATAAGAAAGAACCTCAGATGATAGTTGGCTACCTTTCCTCTGAAGACCTATACATGAACTAAATCCCCTTTTATTGAAAGCCTATCCATCTCTGGTGTGTTGCATTCCAGCAGCTAGCAAACTAGAACATGGACACAGCTAGTAAATGCAGAAAGTATCTGGAATCTAAAGATATCTAAAAAGATTTACCTAGGGAAAGGTGATCAGAATTTCTCTGAACCAGTTTTGTGAATTACAAAACTATGCTATACTGAAGTTTTGCTTTAAGTGTCTTAAATTTCTTTATGTTCATAGGAAGACTTAATTCTGTATATTGAAATTCTCCTCTTGTGAGGAACAGTCTGTAATTACGAGCAGTGTCACCTGGAGTCAAAAACAAATTGACCTGAGGGGGTGCAAGAGTAGTTCAGTGGTAAAATTCTCCCTGCCATGAAGGAGACCTGGGTTCGATTCCCGGCCCATGCACTTCCCCCAAAAATAAACAAACAAGCCAACAAGAAAGGAAAACAAACAAAAATTCAACAAATGGTGCTGCAGTAATGAGATACTCACATGGAAAAGGAACGAAATGTAACCTTGCCATATAGCATACAAAAATAAAGGGGGGGAGGATTTACCTGATAAAGGAGCAATGGTTCTGCTCCTTATCAAACCTTCTGTTCACACCTTCCTGTGAACTTATCACACTGTTTTCTTAAATTGTCTGTTTAATTGTCTATATCCCCCACTAGGCCATTAGCTCCAGAAGAGAAGTTGTCATTTTCATTTGTCTATTTCCAACACCTGTGGCAGCAGCTACTGACTGATAAGTCCTCAGTAACGATTTAATAAATACATGAATTAGTTGTCATAAGAAAATTATTAGTTATTAAGTGAATTAACTATTCTATACAAGTCCTAGGAAGAAAGGGACTAGCTACTTTGTAGAAAGAAGGAGGAGGAAGCGCACAAATAGAAGCACAATTACGTAATCATATCAAATTAGATCTTGGTTTATAAAAGCAGGACATGCTGGAGGGGGAAAGAAAACTTATGTTAGATGAGCTCAATAAAAGGGAAATTAATCTTCCAACATATGTTAACTCATGCCTATTTATGGTGAAGACAAGAAATAAAAGGAAGAAGATATATTACATACATTCTTGAACATTGTTATCAGTGCATGAAAACTTCAGCATTTTATTTTCAACTAATATTCTCTTCTCTTTGCTATTCTATAGGGTTTTACATCCTTTGTGATGTTAAAAGTTCAGGACTATAGATTTTGAGGAATATATAGACGGTTTATTTCTTTCTCACCTATTTCTTCTCTTCTGACAACTTGCAACTTAAGCTCTGGTCAAGGACACAGGATAATAAAATTTCCATCCTGTGGCTTTGGTACAAAGCAGGAAGGTTTGGACTGAGGCTCAGTTGGTCCAGAGAGAACATCAGCACCCCCTTCCTGAAACCATAGTCATAAAAACCAACATTTAAATATTCCTGTGAGATCACTGTAGATACCAGAAGGACATGTAGTTGTGTTGACTTAACCCACCAACAGCACTATCTTTGCAATTTAAAGGCCTCTTGATCTCCTAACTACTCTCTCTTCAAAACTTTTTCCTTAGACACTGAGGTGTATGCTATAAAGGTTTTGTTTAAATTTGTGTGTTCGTTTTCTTAAACTTTTTATTTTGGGATAATTTCAAACCTACAGGGCAGTTCCAAAAATAATACCAAACCTCTACAGAGAAGTCCAAAAGACCAGCCACCCATACTCAGATCCACCAATTTTAACATTTTGCCACATTTGCTATTTCATTCTATCTAATCATCTATTTATCCATTTATTATCTCTCTCTATATCTATTTATCCTTTTTTGGGAGGGGGGCGTTGCATGGTCCAGGAATATCCATTGATTTTTTTTCTAAACACATGAGTGTAGATTGTATACCTATGCCTCTTGTACACTTGATACTGCCATTTATAAGAGAAAGGCTACTTATCTAATTAACCACCCTAAGTGCAGTTGTCAAGTGTAAGAACTTTAATATTGCTATAAAGCTTACAGTCTACATTCCAAGTCTTTCATATATCCCAAGAATGTCCTTCAGGGTCTTTTCTTCTCCATTTCTAGATCCTCTCTAGGATTGTATACTACATTTAATTGTCATTGTCTCTTTAGCTGTTTTTTTTTTTTTTTTTTTGGCATGGGCAGGCTCCAGGACTCAAACCCAGGTCTCCAGCATGGCAAGCGAGAATTCTGCCACTGAGCCACCATTGCACTGCCCTTGTTTTGTTTGTTTGTTTTAATTGTGGAAATTTCCCTACAACATAAGTTTCCCATCTTAACCACTCCCAAGCATACCATTCAGTGGGGTTAATCACAGTCACAGTGTCATCCTACCCTCACCACCTTTCACTACCAGAACATTCCAATCACCCAAACAGAAACCCTACACCCATTATGCATTAACTTCCCATCCCACCCCATGAAGGTTTTCATCTCTTAATTTTAGAATGGATTCTACCCTGTTTTGAAATGGAGATGACAAATGAGATCAAGTGGGATGAGCTGGAGACAAACAGCAAGACAGTTGAGGGATTTTCTGCTGCTACCAGTTAGCAAGTCGTTCACATGGGGCATTAGCAGCATTCTCAAATATTTTCCAATACTGTGCTGACCAACCACCATCAAAACTCGCTAGAATTTAGGAAGGGGTTTTCAAGATGGACTCCGGATGTTTAGCTGTATCTTTCCTTTTGCCATGTGGCAGCTCAAAGTATAACTCAGCACTGATGAGAACAGGTCTAAGTCCTTACATCCAGTACCGGGATCTACAGAAAAGCCAAGTAGGCAGGAAAACATTTTTACAGTATCGAAATGGGGGCTCAAAGAGGGAGCCCTGTCCAACTGCTTGCTTTTATCTCTTTTGATGATCTCCTTTACCATTTGATTATTTCGTGCGAGGTGCTTTTTTTTTTCAACAATACTTAGTTCCTTGTAGTTTAGGGTGATGTTTCATAGTTTTATGTAACTTGATAATAATGCCGACCACATATTCAATGCCCAAATACCCCTTTTTTTGGACCAAGAGTTGGAGACTAAGAATTAGGAGGAAAGGCTAAAAGGCAATGGAGCTCATAGTGGACATTTTAATCTCTCTACCTAGACTTGAATATAATATACAATATTGTCCTCAGTATCTTTTACCAGTTCATTAATTAAACACTTAAGTGCACACCAGCTGTCAGCATTGCACTTGGACTGTACGGAGTCACAGAGGAAGGGAGCCCAGACTTTGTTTTGATGGGTGTCTCTGTCCAGTGATAAGATGGTGCTCTACTTCTAAGGTCCCTCATTCTCCTGCTCAACATAATCTCTTTAGCATTTCTTATACACACACTCACACACACACCCCTTGCCTCTGCCTTCATCAAGACCAACACAAATCCCACACCTCCTCCTTCATCTGGAGACTACTCATGCTGTGCTCAGTTCATTGTCTTCTCCATACCCCCTAGATTATTTCCATGGTTTCTAAACTACCACATGTCCATTGCAGAAACCATGAAAATACAGAAAAATACAAAGATTAAGATAAAACCAACTATAAAGACATTCCTAAGAGTTTTGATAATCTGTTGTGGTTTCATTTTTTAGTGTGAACTACTTTTATATTATTTGCCCTTTTCACATATACGGCTGTCTGATTGAGTCATTCATTATTTTTTAAGACTTCTGTATATATCAAGGGCAGAGGTTTTTTTTTTATATTTATCAAAACTATTATTTATTTTTCTGATGGTGTGAAGTAGGAATCTAACTTAATTTGATTTAGTTCCAGACAATTAGACATTTTCTATAATATTTTCTCACTGATTTGAAAAGCGACCTTTAATATTTCGTTTCCTTGACTTTTGACTCAGTTCCATTGGTCACTTTTATGCCATATCATGATGTTTTTAAAAGCAGTTTTGTTGTCATGTAAGTAATACAGAATAAATTGCATCTATACAAGTTGATGAGTTCTGGGATATATACACACCTGTGAAACCATCACCACAATCGCGGTAATAAACATACCCATCGCCTCCAAAAATTTCCCGTGGACCTTTAGCAAACCTCCCACCCTCTGTCTTACGGCAACAACCAAATATGTTTTCTGTCCCTATAGATTAGTTTGCCTTTCTAGAATTTCATATAAAAGACTCATACAGTAGCCATAATTTTTTAAATCTAGTTTTATTCAGCATAATTGATTCACATTATCCACGTTGTACCATGTGTTAATAGTTTTTTCCTTTTTATTGCGGAGTAGCATTCCACTGCATGTACCACGATTTGTTTATACATTTACCTGTTGATAGTCATTTGGATTGCTTCTAATGTTTAGTTATTACAAAAAAGCTGTTATGGACATTTGTGTATAAATCTTTGCAAGGACATAGGCTTTCATCCGTTTGGGTAAATACCTAGGAATGGAGTGACTGCTTCTGTGGGAGGTGTATGTTTAACATATTAAGAAGTTGCCAAAATGATTTTTTCTAAAGTAGTTGTGCCATTTTATATTCTTTCCAGCAGTATATGAGACTTCTAGATACTCTACCGCATTGCCAACACTTGTAGTCAGTCTTCTTAATTTTACACATTCTATTAGTTGTTTAGAAAAATCTTATTTCAGTTTTAATTTGCATTTCATAATCATTAGTGATGCTGGGATATTTTATGTGCTCCTTTGCTGTTGAAGTGTGTGTGTTCAAATCTTTTGCCCATTTTTATTGGGCTGTTTGTTTTCTTAGTAGTAATAATTACTATTTATTATAATGAAATACTGTTTAGTATAATAAATTCAATTTATTATAATGAAATAAGTTTATATATTTATTATTGCAATTCTAAAATAACGTTATAACTATAACATTTTTATAACTTTATAATTATAAATTCATTAAAATTTTATTATATGCAGTTATTTTGAAATTTAAAATGATCATTTTGTCTTTAGTCTCTTATCAATTATTTTGTTTTAAGTACAAAATTATTATAATTTTATCATTATGATGATTACTAATGATTGTTATTTTGCTGTTTCAGATCTATTTCATTGATCTATCTTAAGAAATATCATGCTGTTTTAATCTGTGCAGCTTTATATCATTGTTTTATAGACAGCAGCTCAAGCTCTCTTCATTATTATTTACCAGTTTTGGAGGGAGATCCACTGGGTTATTCTCATCTATTTATTCCAGAAATTTTTAAAATTGTAAGAAACTCATTGTTTTTTCTAAATCAGAATTTAGTTACGTTTTTTGTATATATATATATATATATATATATATATATAGTTTTTAATTGAGGGCTTTACAATATTAGGTATTTCTGTCCATTAAAATGGCCCCTTCCTTGTTTGTTCAATATTTTGAACAATGTTTTAATATTTCCTGTCCATTTCTTGTTAAGCTAGGAAACTTTGAGCCCTTATGTCTCTATGATTTTCCTTTAACTTGACCAATGTCAGTCAATCAAAGTCACACACCTACAGAGATGAAGCTCAAAGACACTGCTAGATAATCTTGTCCAATATGTTCACTTGCACCAAGGGAAAATGAAGCTCAAAGTGCTTGATGATACTTCAAAGTATCAAGGTACTTCCTTAATGCCTGTACTTATCAATTACAGTCTGGGGAATGGTCCCTTCAGGATTCCTTCTATCACATTCATTATACTTTTCCTTATTTTTCTCTATTCTCCAAAATGGGTCTACTTTAGCAAGGCCAGTGTCCTTGACTTGCATTGCATATATCAGGCTTAGTGTGGTTAAAATACCACCTTTTCATAAATGATGGTGTACGTGAGGGTGATTTACCTGTCCAGTGTCAGGGTGGCACAACAGTAAGAACACATAAATGAAAAAAGGATGTTGGCTGTGAATGAGTAATGGACTTCCTGGCCTGGGTGGGTGGAGAGTGGTGACCCTTCAGATGGAAGAATAGAAGATTTAAGGCATATGCATGGGCTGGTCCTGCTATAGGATGGAATTATCAGAAGTAAAGTGGGCTTCTTTATTATCTCATAAAGAAATTGAGGCAGTCAGAAAGGGTAAAGTTCAGGATTTTCTAGATGACTAGACTTTACTCATTTAGTAGAGTGGATCTTAATCTTTTATGGGTCAAAGTAGCCTTAGACAGTCAGATACAAAACTATAAATGCTCTTTCCATAAAAAAGCACATGGATTTTATACAATATCAGGGTTTATGACTCGTTTGAAGCCCATTTATGGGATTTACAAGCCCTGCCACAAGATCTGTCTGGGTTCTGCTGACTCCTAGCTAAGAATTTCTGGAGAAGTAACTAGTCTATCAACCATAATAGCATTACAAAGTAAGGAAAGAGAGAAGAAAAGAATTATGGATCTCAACATATGAAAGTAGGGATGGGGATCCAACGTGAGATGTGTTAATCAATATGTCTTTTTTTCCCCCTAAAACTGAGTTACATTTCCTAGTATTAAAATAAAAATTTCCTTTAGATTTCTGTAAACAGAGGCTAGGGGTAGTGAACATGAGACCTGGACTGGGGAGGAGAGAATTGAGATAGTAAGAGGTTAAACATTCTCTTGAAACACAAATGTCACTGCTTCAATAAATATTTACTGAACATCTGCTTTGGGCAAGTCAATGTGCTGAGCTGGGGGGTGGGGGGGGGGACAAACTTCTTATCAAACTGACCTGAAGGAATCCCTCAAGGAATTAATACATAATAAAATCAAGGGGGCTCTAATGTTTGTCAGTGTTTCTTATTTTATTGATGAAGAAACTATGACCAAGGTAGGATAAATACCTCCTACCTCCAGGATTAGAGCCCAGGCCTCCTGATCAGACTGCTTAATGAGCACCTACTATGTGCCAGGACCAGTGCTATACGCTCTTCTAGTAAACTTTTAGCCTGTTAGAGAAATTCTACATATTCATTAACTAAATTAAGCAAGTGGTCCTGCAGCTTGGTCTTTCTAATCAGTAACTGGACTCTTTTCATTATCAATGGCCAAAGATAAGTCATCACATGTTTGGATGAGAAGGGAAGAATTCTTTTCCCAATTTTTCCAATAGGAATTAGGGAGCCAAGGAGAAAGGATTTGTACCCAACTGATGATCAACGAAAACAAAACTCTTTAACACTTTGAAGCTCTGGAAGAAGAGAAGGAGAATGTTTGGATCTAATGGGTCAAAGTTCACTCAAATTCTGTTTCATTCTTATAATCTATTATGCTCTGTTTGTTTATGGCAGTGTTTACTTTCTCGGTCCTTTGCAACCAAACAGCAGGCTTGGGAAAGAAGATAGGACGGTGGTCAGAAACACTTAACGTACATTTTGCAATCCCTTGAAAACCAGTCTTTCTCCAGGGTGGGGAAGAGATCCAGGAGAGCTACTGCCCATGCTCTTTATCCCATTTCTTCCAAACCCTGGAGGAAGAAGATTTGTTCATTACAATACACTCTTACAAAAAAGGGAAGGTACCAGGCTATCGCATAAAGCTTTAAATTGAGTGTGGATCTTGACAACTGCAATCCTTTTACTGCAAGTAATGGGATCATCATGGCAAGGTAGAAGATCAGAAAGGAGGTGGGGAAAGTCGACATGGATGCTAGATTCTATGATGGAGTCAGTTAGGGGGTCAGGAAGGATCACTAATGAGAACTTCAAGTGCCACTGGCAGCTGGACACCTCCAGAGCTTGTCTGTTTATTCCTTTGCTATCTGCAAATGCTGCTTATTTCACACAAGAAAAGCACTTTACTCATATTTTCTCTCATATAACCAGCTCATATATATCATATGGAAAATCTAGGAACTCTCATTTTCTCATATATTTTTTTTCATTTTCTCATTTTTTTTTCATTGTCTCATATTTTTGAATACCTTGTCCTACCCCTCAGGTTTAGTCTTGGTGTTCTAGAAATACTCATTGGTGTTCTAGAAATACTCAAAAGTACATATACTTTTGAAATACTCAAAATTGAGTATTTGAAATACTCAAAATAAATTGCAAGAAGACTTAGAAAAATGATAAAGGATTCTCCTCTATGCTACCCATTGGTGTGGTACCTCAAACACTCCTCATTTTGTACCAATTCTATTTATTGTTGTTGTACCAATAGGACCCCATCATAACTTTGGGGTTCTAGCAATGAAATCCAAAGAATGGATCAAAAAAAATTGTCATAAGAATAATATTTGTATAACTTAAAACTTACTACATTTACTGAGACTTGTTTTATGTTCCAGAATTTAAGATACCTTAGTAAATGTTCAATGTGCACTTCCAAATAGAACATATTTTCTGCTGTTGTTGAGTAGAGACATATTCTATAAATGTCTATTAGGTCAAAATAGTTAATAACACTGAGCAATTCTACTAAAAATTTTCTGAGTTATTGACTATTTTCTCTTTATTTTCAACAGATGGTTACTAGAATTTCTATTTATAATTTTGGATGCCTGTTTCTCCTTGCATTTCTATCTGTTTCTTTTTTTCTATTCATTTGGAAACTTTGTTATTAGATGCTTGTACATTTAGTATTATTATGAATTTTTCATTAATATGCCATTTAATTGTCGAAAAATGTTCTTGGTATATCCCTTCTAATATTCTTTCCCTAAATAGGGAAAGAATTAATATATTAATTAGTCTGACATTAATATACCCATTTCAGCTGTCTGTTGACTAGTACTAGCGTGGTATATATTATCTACTCCTTTAAAAATGTATTTGTGTCTATTTGTTAAAATTGTGTTTTGTAGGCAACATGTAGTTGGTTTTTATTCTTTGAATCTAATTTGACAATCTTTGCCCTTTTTTCATTATATGAACCATTGATATTTAATGTGGTTGTCAATAAAATTAGGTTTAAGTACTTCAAAAAAAATTGTCATAGTTAAATTCCATAAAATTCCATAAGGATAGATGGCAGATGAGAAATTTTCATATCTAATGTGTCCTGCCACAATTTGGACCTATGCCTAGAGGGGCAGACCTCTTAAAAGCAAAGCCATGGCACACTCATAGAGGTAGATGTGTGGGATTCTGATTCACAGAATATCTTTAAATATCTGGGACATGTACTAAGGTATCTTGATGACATATCTCTTAGTATGAAAGCTACTGGCTAATGGCTACTTTTCAACTGGCTTGCAGGAGGCAGTCCCATAGAGAAACAGAATTCAAAGAGGAGGAAATGAATAGTTCTGATGCTTTCTACATTCACCTACAAACTCATTTATGTGGGACAGAATTATTTAACATTTACTAAGTGCTCCTTGCTAAGGCACAAAAAGATTTGGACCTTACTCTCAAGCTATGGTGGCTTTTTGGGAAGCAATTATTTTCCCTTCTCAGTCTACTGAAATTAAGCATCTTTGGGAAATGGGGATAATGAAAACTATAAATAGGGTTTGTTTAAAATTTAACTTTTAAAACAATTGTTTAATCTTGGATTGCATATTTCCATAAATGGTATATCACAAATAGTGGTTGAGTCTCTTTGCATCTGTCTAGATAAACATAGAAGTCTGTTTCACCTATTATACAGCCAAAACCTATAGATAGATCTATCTTATCTATTGTCTATTTATTCATCCATCTAACTATACAGTATTATAGCAGGAAATTATATTGATTTTATAGTTAGAATTTCAAAACACACTATAATATTGAATATGTAACTGGTTATAAAGGATTTTTCTTGATAGTCCCTGAGCATAAATGTAGTTCATTGCCAATTTAAACAAGTTATAGAGTAGAAACATTATAAAGAAAGAGAAAAGATCATTAAGCACAATGCAGAAAAGCCTGTTACTATTTTGACAGGAAGAAAATTGTATTTGAGAGACATTTAGCTCCAGTGGAATAGAAAGTTAAAGGTAAATATTTGTGTGTACCCTAAAGAAAATTCAAAAGAGTGATAGCATTGGTTTCTTCATGCCACTTAATAACTTTTCTAGGAACATCTAAACAACTGCCTTTGTTCCCAATAATATTTTATATGGTATATGAGAGGAGGAATAAGATGGAATGGACAAGAAAGTGGTATGAGAAGAGACTTTTCTGAAATAAGCCCGAAATAGACAAAAATGAGATGAAAACCAAACTGAAGGGGCTTAAAGAGGATGTGTAAGTAGATATGAGAAGGGAATTGATTCTTCTAGGGAGGATTAAATGTGTGGCAATAATTGAAAGGAAAAAGGAAAGTGGTACAGGAGACCACACAAATAACTTCGCTGAAGTAACTGACGAAATATGAAATCCCAAGTTTCCGATCTGGTCACTGGGTGGCATCTTGGATGCCAAACAACATAATGAAAGGGTGATGGGGGAAATAGAAGCATATGTAAATGCAATTCACAGCTTACATATTTGCCTAAAAAGCCAAATGCGTATCTGTGAAAATGCCTGTGGTCTCTTTTTGAAAAGGCCTTTTGATTGTCATGTTCAGTTTCAAGTTTTCCCTTTCTTTGAGAAAGAGAAGCTTTAAAAACAGCTTTCCAGTCACAACTACTTCAGACTCATTAATTTCACCTATCACCCTCATCATCCTCACAGCGTGAAAGCCTGCAAACACTGTCTCATCTAGCCTTTCTCGATTTGCTTAATGCAGAACACTAAAATCATTTCTTGTCTGTTAAAAACCTGGAGGCATATGACTACAAATTTTCATGTTTTAAAAGTACACGGATTCGGTTCCTGGTGCCTGCCCATGCCAAAAAAAAAAAAAAAAAGTACATGGAACAGCAACATGTAATTAAAATAGAGAAAATTTCGATTACATGAATTTACCCTAATTTTATTACCGTACCAGGTGTTAATGAAGAGGGGGCAGGAATCTGTGCTGCCTGAAACAACTTGTTATATGAGGTATAGGCAAGTTGAAATAACTTCTACTATTATTTACTGAGGACTTTTGGTACCTGGGAAGCATATTTAAGACCCTGCAGAGTTTCTATATTTAATGAGTTCATCATCAAAATAGGGACATCCAAAAGTAGAGATAAGCAAATGTGAATTAACACTAAATTACAGAAATATCACTTACTTTTGTGGAGGAGAAAATAGTGGTCATGGCTTATATCCATTAATGGGCACATAGGTTGCACTAAACATGGAATTATGTTTCCCAGAAGAGCCCCTTAATATTTTCTTTAAGGAAGGCATGACTTTTGGGGGCTTGTCTGATTTTCATTCAAGGGTTCCAGAGAGCTGCCTATCTAGGAATAGTTATAGATATGCATACATGTTTGTATTTATCCAAATGTTTCTGAGCAAACACACAAAGCATATTAAGAGTGCTTTGTTTAGGGTACTCTTAACAGTAAGGATATTCCTTAAGGATAAGGAATAAAGGGTAAGATGGAGTGGGTGGAGAGATTTTAGATTTCTATATTACCTATACACTTCTATATTGTTTGGGCTTGCCAAAAAATATATTACATTTAATTTAGTCCAACATAAAGTAAAAACAGTTGTGAAGTGTGCTGTGGTGGAAAACAAACAGACAAAAAAACGTGATATATTTGGCCCCTTGTACTTGAGACAATGTCAGGAGGCCCCACTGGCATCTTGACCCCATCTACCCGTGTAGGCTAAGTCTAGGCACTTGGACTGCCCAATTGCTTTAAGAAGGAGCCATGGCATTCTGGATTTCCCTCATGCTCTTGGAACTTTGAAACCAATGGAAGAGGAAAACTACAAAGCACCACTCACAGCTGAAGCACTTGGTATGGAGTTGATAAAGGTAGAGCCATCCATGAATCAATTTGCATGGCTGACTTTTGGATTTAGAGATCCATGCCTTTCTTTAGCAGGTGCTTCAAGCCAACCTTATACTATTCCCTCAAAGCCCTGAGTGCATGCACCAGCACAGAACAAGGAAACATTTACGGCCAGAACTAAAAAGACTTTATCTACTTTGCTATCAATTTCTCCTGCCAAGCTAATTGGGATGCAGATGTCTATAGATGTGGATCAATAAGGACATATGCAGAGTTCATGTCTATGTTTTGGGGAGAGGATATAACGGAGGCACCAAATGATCAGTTGAATGCATGGCTTCTACAATGTTGACATGTTTGTGACCTAGCTCTTTGTAAAGGAAACCACGCTAGAAGAGTCTCTGTTGGCAGGTTTTAGCAGAAATAAGGTCAACAGAGAGCTCTGTCTTCTACATCAGTAGGCTAAACCTTTTCCCAGAAGCAGAAGAACTAATAAATTAATGAACTAAGATATTGAAATCTCTAACAAATTAATATCTACCAACTAATGAAATGATTTTTAGATTTTGAATTGTCAGATGAAATTTGTGGACTTATTCTACAGAGCTAAAGTATGTCCCTTTTCTAATGTAACTTCTGTGTGCATAACATTGAATTATCCTGATATAAAGGAAACCACATAAATGCTTGTCATTTCCAAGAATCCAGATAGGGGTGGTAAAATTAATGTAATTCCATCTGCACTAGCATCATCTTCCTATAGTTTGAGAAGAACTGCAAACCATATATATATATACGGTTATATATATAATATTTAAGTTCCATTAATAATTCCATTAAAAATTACAAGGTGTGTTCAAGATTTAAGATTACTAAACTAGATTGTTTTGAAGGAATTACTAGAATTTACAATAGCCTTTCTATAAAGGTCACCACTATCATTTTGTTCTCTACATGGAGACGACTGAGAATTTTTTCAGTCATAATTTCATATACTGCAGATGTACTCCAATAGATTCCCTATCACCAGGATTGAATTTTTTAAATCACATTTTATAGAATCTGATGACATTACAACACAGAATTTGGAACAATGTGACTAACACCTGTCAGCATAAAAAAGACTGTTGAATTTTTCAAAACGCATTTCTTATACACACGTAATTTGGGCTAAATACTTTTTTCCAACAAAGGAAAAATCTGTACATCTTTGGCAAGCAAATCTTTCATGAGGTGGTTAAACGTTTCTCATAAAAGCCTCTGATTCATTATGATTAAGCATCAAGTAATAAAAACAGATTCACCACTACCCTTTTTCTTCTGGCTGACATAAACTGGCATGGTTATTGCTCTACAAATCCGCCTGTTAGGTCATTGAGGCTGCCTGTATGTCATCAGTAAATGGACATTAACTGTTCCTAAATTTCCTAGTAAGGAAGACCATTAGCAAATGCATAAATGAAACAAAAGTACTCCTTAAATTCCTATTATCAAAAGCAAACATTTGCTAGTCTAAATAAGACTTTATACCAAGTTTCTAAATTTCAAGATGTAAAAATATTGACTAGCCTTGATTCTGAATGTCACATATAGCTAGAAATATAAATATAATATTTTTCTCTAGTAAGCATTAATGACCATGAAGGTTTAACAGGATGGATCAAAT
Source organism: Tamandua tetradactyla (assembly GCF_023851605.1). NCBI lineage: Eukaryota > Metazoa > Chordata > Mammalia > Pilosa > Myrmecophagidae > Tamandua > Tamandua tetradactyla. The sequence continues at coordinate 11,094,857 of NC_135352.1, forward strand.
ATGCAAAATAAGAGCTGATAACAAACTAAACAAAATAATTTTTCTTGGGCTATTTGCTGAGATTTCTATTTGGAGGATGTATCTACAGACAGCCAAAACAAGCTGTCAAAATAGTTGTAAAGCCCTGTTTGACTGACTCTTCAGCCTAATGCAGATGAAATGGTTGGTTGCATCTATACTCTTAGAGTAGATTGTTTTGGCGTAGTAGAACCATCACATCTATTCACAACTTCAAGACAGAGGGTTCCAGAAACCCTTCTAGAGGACAATTTATTTTTCCTTATTCTTAAAGATCTCATCATCATCAATTAGTACTCATTAATCATCCATACCTACATTGTATAATTGAAATGTCTCTTGCTTAATTCCAAGCCCAACTTCTGTTGAAGTACATCACAGTAATATCTCATTTATTCTGCATAGTTGGGGAGTGAAGCGGTGCCTGCTAGTACATTTTCTAGATAACGAATGCTTATTTCTTTATATAAAAAAAGGTGAATCCTTTTTATGTAACCACATTTACATGAAATCTTTCTGATATGCACTAGTATTTATTTACATTCTTAAATATAACATAAGAATATAAATAAGGTAAACTGTAAGTGAAAATTCTCAGTTCACCATAATGAATAGCACTAATTTAACCCCATTATTCAGGAGAAGTAGAGAGGTGAGGTGGTATTTTCTGGGGAGGCAACATAGCATTGTGCTTAAAAATCCAGGATGTTTTGGACCCCAGGTCTTCCTCTTATTAGCTGAGCAGCTATCACAAGTTACTTAACCTTTCTGCAGATCATTCTCCTTGTTAAGGATGTAGCAATCTACACGTATTGCGTTGTGAAATGAAATGCTTGTAAAATAGCTAGAACAATGTCTGGGGCATGGTAGAGCCAATAAATCTTAGTTCTTGTGATTAGTAGCCTTGCTTTCATTTTTAATATTGGATATTCAATCTGTCGCATTTTGGGCAACCAAATATGGTGCGCTCATTAAAACTGCACGTAATGGAGCATGAGCTTTCTTACAAGTGTTTTGGCTCCTTTCAAGTGTTTTTCACTTAACATTCAGATTTTTGATTCTGCCCCGGAGTATGCAGGCTTATGGATATATGCCCTATAAAAATTCACTAACACCTTAAAGTGAACTCTAGTGATTTGGAGATGGATATGACTGTAACGATCTTTGACTTATTTCTTAAAAAAGCAACAACAAAGAGAATAGTTAGAAGAAACAAATGGGATTCACAATTGCACATAACTTGAGAGAGGATGCATTGCTTTCACACATTTTTGGTAAATAAAATATTTTTACATAGCTATGCTAATTTGCATCTTATACATTTACTCACATAGGTCCTCATTATAACATAATATGAATTACTTTATTTGGAATTACATGGATTATGATGCATAAAATGGCACTTTTTTCAAAACATATTTTGGAACAATTGAGTGACAAATTCAGAAATATTTCTATATTTGTAAATTGGAAGCTACAAAAGTCCATTAAAAATGCCTCTATATTCTAATACTGCTTAAAAATTGATGTGAGAGCATGCCTCTGTTCTCTGCGGGAAGACAAAGACTATAAACAAATGAGATTAGCTCTGCCTCTGCCCCTGTGGTTTGGGAAACTGGGCAGGAAGTTAAGGTGCTTTCATTGCATTGCCCGTGTCTTGGTTTTATCCTCAGACACTGTAACTCTGGATATGTAGAACAACCTCAGAAATCTAAAAGTTTTGGGATTCTGACCACCAAAGATCTCATTCCCATGACCTTACACTCTTAGATAGAACTGATGGATTCCCCAGCTCGTATCTGATTTTAAATGCATGAGTAGGTAAAGGACATTCCTTTTCCATCTGCCTGCTAAATGAACAGGTTTAGAAAGCGTTTTGGTCTATATGAAAGAAACATGCTCTAGAGATACAAAGTGGAATAGAACTCTCTGAAACATGACGCATTCTTAGAGATCAGTGTAGAATTCAGGTTTTTTCATGCCTCCTGGAACAAAGCAACTGCATAGGGAGAAGCTGGATTTAAGACAGTAAGTCTATAATTCTATGCCCATTGGATTTCAGAGATAAATTTGAAATAGAAACACATGGATGGAAATTATCTGCACTAAATTTATCAGATTTATGGTATTGTGCAGGCGTCAGCAAACTTTTTCTGCAAAGGACCAAACAGTAATAATTTTGGCTTTTGCAAGCCATATGGGCTCTGTAGCAACTACTCTACTTGGCTCTTGTAGAGAAAAGCAGCCCGAGATAGCACCTAAGTGTATGAGTATGGCTTCATTCCAAAAACACTTTATTTATAGTAACAGCAGGTCAGATTTGTCCCACTGGTTATAGTTTGCTGACTCTTGGTATAGTAGAAGTAGTGCAGGGTATAGGCTCTAAGGGACTGAGTTAGAATCCCAGCTCTGGCTCTTATTCTGTAGATAACCTTGGAAAGTTCTTAAACTTCTCTGAGTCCCTCTTTCTCTGTGATATTGAGAAAACAATACCTAATTTGGGGCCTCATAAAGAGATTCCATGAGACAGCGAATGCAAAGTATTGTGCTGGTAGTCGACCCATTCAGCCAATTTATATGGCACATATAAGTTTCTTTAAATAATTCCATTCCTGCTTCCCCAGGATTTCCTTAACAGCATGAAGTGTGTCTTTGTACCAATCATACAACAAAATCAGGACTGGTAACTGATTGGTAACAACAAAATCAGGTTACCAAAGGGAGATAGGCAGAAATGTCGCTCTTTATAAGACAGTCATGAAGAGAAGAAGCACTGAAAAAGTTTGGGTTGGGTGGGGTATTTTTTTCCTCCAGGATTTGGTAGTTACTGCCCAGCATTCATACTTTTCAGCTTCAGTATCGTTGAATTGGGTCAGAATCATCCCTGTCTCTAAAACTGCTCAAGCAAGTCACAACCCAGGGCAGGACAGAAACACACATGCATGTGTGCCTATCTCCTGCAAAGGCACCGTTTTAACTGCTGCACACTGTAAAACAATATGGTACCATGCAATTTTTGAAAGACCTGGAGCATTTTATGTCTGCTTCCAATGTTTCCACTACAGTTTCAAATAGAAAAGATCATTGTGCACAACCTGTCTGATGGTGGCATTCAAGACTGGATGGGGAAATACAAGAAGTACTAAAAACATGGGGAAGGGGAGATGCTTTTTGCAATTCAGGAATACGCTTGAAAACAGCAAAGAGCCTTTTTTACTCCACAAAAAGAATCTTAGAGTTTGAATTTACATAAGAAGTAAATGGAAAATTTACTTGGAAATTATTTTCCTTATGCCTTGGACTTTTGGTTGATTCACTTTAAAAAGTTCAGACAAAAAAAAAAAAGAAAAAAGGTCAAAACCTTAACAACTTTAAAAGATTAAAATTAAAAAAAAATGATTAAAAGCAAGCCAGTGGTTCTTCAAAAAAAAAAAACAGTATGGAATGGATATTTTATTAAATGCCAATTAATCTACTGCTGCACAGTGCCACATTTTCTCATTTCCTGCTGCTGCTCATATATCTTTTTCTATGGCAGAAATCCTAGAACCACCCCCAGCTTACCCCTTAGCAACAGAGAAAAAGTAGTTAGGTTCTTTTGAAATCAGTCCTGCCTGACCTCTGAAAAGCACTACCTCAGGCGTGTACCAAGCACATTTTCAGATGCCATGATTCTTTATGAGATTATAATCCACTTTAATAAAAACAGAAATGATGATCAAAATCTTTCTTACCTAGAGTATTTTACATTTTGAGGCTTACAGTGCTTCCTTCCATCTTCCACAACCCAGTGAGGGGGACAGGCCTGGGTAGCCAGTCTGGGTTGAAAACTTCTCTCCACCACATACTGGCTGGTCCCACTGGCAAAACACTGAACCTCATTTTCTTCATCTGGAAAATGCCCATCTTATAAATTGTTTGGGAAGATTAAATTAGATAATGCACGTAAACTTCTGAGCATACTGCCTGACACGTGAAACATCCTCATTAAATGTCAGCTATTGTAATTATTATCATTCCCCATTTAGCAGCTACAGAAACAAAGCACTGAGCGTTAAGTGACTCCCTGGAAGCTTGCCTGGCAAGGTCATGATAGGACCAGAGTTGCCATCTGGTCTTCATGTGACCTGGAGACTCGTTTTATATGTGGTGTATCCAATTTAATAATCTCTTTAAGTCTTCACTACCGTATTTAAACTATTTCATTGAGATGCTTATCCCCATTCATTTGAAACGCTACCCCAAGAAATCATTGGATTAAAGTGAATGGTTGGGGGTTAGGGATGCAGAAGTGGAAATGATGAATTAGGTCCCTTTTTATGGTGATTATTAGAATACCATTTGAACTGTTTTTATCTACTTTATTAACTATGCACATGAAGAAAGCACATTCACCTTTGGTTTTGCTTTCCAACTTTACAAAACCAGCTAGACCACTTAAGGAAGAAGATGGTCATGTTAATAATTGCAAAGGGAAAAGAAGGCTGTTCTTTTGAAACACCAGAATTCTGCAGAATGACAGTTACCTGGTTGGCACCAATTTGAATGGCTGTCAATCATTCAAATTGAGAGTGGATTTTATTTTTTCCTTTACTTTATCAGGGAGCTCTTCCTTATCTTTGTTTTACCATATTTCAGAAGATTGGAGCTCTGCATTCCCCTGGAAGTTCTTTTGACAGAGTTGAGCTGCCAAGGGCTCATTGGAGACTTAAAGTCAGATACATCTCATGTGAGATGCTTTATGTTCAAGATGCTAATATGTTTAAATAGGAACATCCTGCAGGGGGTGGAGTGAACATCCAGTTATTTTTATACTTATCAAAGTATAATTTTCATTATGGTGGTGAAGGTTTACAGAAGAGTAGTAGCAACTATACATTTATAAAATGTGTCTGTATTTAAGGTCATAAAACTCTTTCATAAGATATCACTTATTTCTGTTTTACTGAAAAGTTGGGGCTTGTTGAGAATGTAGGCGTTCCAAGGTCACATAAAATCAGTACCAGATTAGAGAAGAGTTCAAGTTGTCTAAGAAAACGCATCCAATGTTACCCACCTGACTGGTTGATTTTCCACTTTCCCTTAGCTGTCATGATGAGTTTGAATGCTGAGCACTTACCAGTTCATAATTGTACAATGTTCTGTGATTATACGGCATATACAACTCAAGGTGAATTTATACAGCAACGCATCTCAACCAAAATAAAGAATTTAGACAAAGTTATATAAAGGGGAGGGGCAACGGGCTACCATATTCCCACACCTTTCCAACAAGAGCAACAAAAAAGGACAGGATAATTCACATCCAAAGGTGTCAACCCAGAAGTTAACAACTACAATATAACTGATTCCAGTGAAAGTGTTATTGGACTCTTTCAATGGTCTCCCCTCCTCCACACCTGTCTTACCCCTCTCCTCCAGCCCCTTTCTCTTCCTCTTCCTCTCACTCCCTTCTTTAGAAGGGATGGTAACAGATGCTAAATGGGTAGACTGACTGGGAGTAATTCTAACAATGTGTTACACTTGTCCTAAAATTTCCAACGACAGATTCGATGCCTTAGAGCAAATGGTAAGCCAGCTTTACATTTCAGGCATTGTGTATTGCAAGCCTATTAGAAATAATTTAGCTTCTAATTTAAAAAGGAATAATAAAGCATAGTACTGAGAGCCAGGAGACAAGAGCTTTAAACTTGGTCCCATCAATAACTAGATCTGTGACCCCAGGGAAGGTATTTCGATCTCTGTATCTAAGTCTTCTCATTTCCAAAATGATAAATGGCCTAGGGGACATCCATAGCTCTTTCCAGCTCCAATACTGTTGCAAGAAAATAGACTTGCTTGCACCTAAGGGCTGGAACGTAGTACCATTATGTAATAGGCGATGCATCTCTTTGATAGCTCACGTTTCCCTTTCTTTACCTCACTAACCATTTTTTTCAATAACCCCCTTTGATTCTTCAACCATTCAGGGTCCTTCTCTCAGTCAAAATTTGGTGACTGGGAAGAGACAGAACTAGGCAATTACACATCAACGTAAAGTTAAGTCCAGCTACTCCTTATTTCAAAGACAGGGGAATGAATTTTGAGTCTCAACTCAGTCTAAATCCTATTGCCTCTAAAATAAACCATAAATCAAATCAATTTTTATTCTCTTCAAGGTAACCACATTAGTGAGAGTTACAATTACCTCCTACCTGGACATGGTGGCAGACCTTTTGTCATGCTGGGTCACCCAGAACCATAGTGCTCTTTAATCACTGCTTTAAATGATCTTATTTGTTATTCATTGTCTTTTCCCATTACACTAGAATATGAGAGTGTTTCAGTTTGCTAAAGCTGCCATGGTGCAGTAAATCAGAACTGGGTTGGCTTTTACAATGGGGATTTATAAACTTAAAATTGACAGTTCTTAGGCCATGAAAATGTCCAAATCAAGGCATCAACAGGATGAGAGCTGGACCTTAAAGAAAGGTTGCAGGCATCTGTAGCTCCTCTGTCACATGGGAAGGCAAAGGGCGACGTCTGCTGGTTCTTCGCTCTCAGGATTCATTGCCTTTTGCTCTGGTTCTAGTAGCTTCTTCTGTGTGCCCTTTCTTAGCTCTTCTGGGGCTTTTCTCTTCAAGCTCTCTGGCTTTTTTTTAATCCTTTATGTCCTCACATAAAGGACTCTAGTAAAAGGATTAGGACCTATCTAGAATTGGTCACATTTCAATTATAATAACCTAACTCAAATTTCCCACCCACAGCGCCCATAGGAATGGATTAAAAGAACATGGCCTGAGCGGGCCATGGTGGCTCAGCAGGCAAGAATGCTTGCCTGCCATGCCCGAGGACCTGGGTTCAATTCCCGGTGCCTGCCCATGTTTAAAAAAAAAAAAAAGAACATGACCTTTTCTGGGGTACATAATAGCTTCAAACCAGTACAGAGAGCAAAGATTTTGCCTATGTTGACCATCACTCTATTTTAAATGTATATACTCACCCAGCATTAAATGGGCCCTGAATAAATTGTGCTGAAAAAGGGAGGGAGTGGAGAATGGAAGAATGAAAGATGTTGGCTTTAAAAAAAAAGTTTTTGTTATCTTGGTTCAAATGAAGACAGAATTTTACGTTAGGAGACACCTGTCCTATGTTGTGCTCTCTCATTTAAGCACCAGCCAAGTAAGTCAAACATCACTCATTGCAGCAGACACGCCTCCTAGCCGACTGCAGATGTAATTAGCAACAAATGAGGTTCACATACCATTGGGTTATGTCCGCAGCAACCAGACTAGGGTTGCTCACCTGGCCAAGTTGACAACTGAATCTAACTAACACAATAAAATACGGGGAAAATGTGCATTTCATAATGCAGAAAAATCCTGCAATGTCCTAAACAACAAGGATAGAGCTGTACTGTCAACAAGGATAAAGCTGTATTGTGAATCTGCATGTATCGAGGACATAAGGTTATATGTCTAGAGTCAGAAGTGTCCACATAGCATTTCAGAAACTGTTCTCTGCAGATTGCCACCTTCTCTGCCCCCTGAATTCAAATCCTGGCCGTATCAATTACTGATTTTTTTTTCTTGACCTCATTTTTTAAGTCTGTGAAATGCAATAATAACACCAAACTTTCAGAGCTATCATGAGAAAAACGCCCACCAAAGAGAGCTGGCATCTGAGGGCTGCGAGGATTTTGAAAAAGAACGCATTTCTTTTTGTCCCTTCTTACTTGGAGTGTTTACCATGCTTCATATTTCTTGCTTATGGTAGAGAAAAGAAAACAGCAATACCAAAGAATCAAAACATTAGTAATCCACTTAAAAAATTCTTTGTTGTCCCTGATAGATGTTTGAAATGCAAACTGGATCAAACTCTTCTACTTCTTTCCCAAGTTTACATGTCTTGCTTTTATGAAACGGGCTCTTCAGTTACCAGTTTCAAAGGGGAAGTCCAGAACTTACATGCCTAAAGGCTCTGGAATGTCGCAGCTTTTTTCATAGCCAGAGGAGATGCAAATATTTAACTATGAATCATCCCAGGCAGGACTTCCTTATGGTAATAGACACAGGCCTTGAAAAGCATTTCTTTTGTCAAAGTTTTGATAATCAGAGCCCTCAGAGGATATTTGCTCAAATTCTGTTCAGATTCCTTGTTCCTCCTTTTCCGAGCAAGTGCCCTCTGGAAGGCCTCAGAGTTTCCAGATTATTATCCCTAAGATTTCCACTGAGCTTTTAATATTAAAGTATACTGGGAAGTTTGCATCATTTCAATCCCAGGGGCATTTTTATGTTTCCATTTTCATTCATTCAACAGGTCTTTTTGAATACCTGTGATATATCAGGCACTAATACAAAGTGCTGTAGGAAAAGATGAAAACGAAAACCTGAACCCTAAAAAATCATAGTAAAAATCATAGTCTCTTAGGTAATGTAGATGAATTAAAATAAATTGAATTAAGCGTCGTACTAGAAGTATAGGAGAGATTCTTTGGGATCAAATAGATTAAAGTTGTGCAAGTTGATGGTTGGAAGAGGAGATTCAAGAAAGTTTTGCAAAGGAAGTGGCTCTTAAATATAGGAAAGGATCAGCAAAAATTAACCCGCGGAACCATGGACATAGAAATGCTATTCCAAGCCGAGCGTTGATAAGTGTAAAGGCATAATAGTATGAAAGAATCCCTTGTGTTTAGGAAGTAATTGAATATGTGTGGAACGCACCTTTCGTACATGCAAGCAGTAGAAAAGAAGGCTGAAAAAATAGGAACCAGATCAGAAAGCACCAAGTGTCTGAGAAACAAATTGTGTGTAGATAGAAGTGCTTTAACGTTGCTCCAAGGCATGTCACATTAAACAAACAGTATGAATGAAAAACTGATTTTTCATCAGTTAAAAAATAAGGGGCAATTGTTTAACTTCAAAAACATTGATCAAGATTTTTTTTTAATTTAAGCATTTCCCATACATTTAAAACATAATTCCTTCATTAAAATTTGATTTATTCCAAACTCATTAAAGATCACTTCCATTTCATAAGTCAAGGAAAAACTAATTTATACTTTCTAAAATTTGACTTCCATCCATCTTTTGGAATCCAGTAAATATTTATTCAGGGGTTATTTATGTGCCAGGCACAATATAAGATATACAAGGATGAAAGACACATCTTCTGCGTAATCTGTAATAGCCCAGGCCCAGAAGCCAAGTTAATGGCATAGGAGAATAGCTGAATGCATCATGGTATATCCATGCCATGGAATGTCATGTCATCTGTGAAAAGAATGCATTAGAGCTTTACCAAGTGACTTGGAAGGGTTGTAGAGTGAAAAAAGCACACACACAAAAATTACAGTTAATATCCCAGTTTTGAAGAACTAATGATTTCCATTAAAACAGATGAACAATGAGGTTATGAGAAAAGAAACAGTATAGAAGGATACATAAAGATCTTTAACCTGGCTTACTGGCACAGTCAACTTTGGTGATAACAAAAGTGAACATGATATGGACCCATTTAATTATGTATACGTGGGTGGGTGATATGTTAGACAAATGCATAAAAAGATGAAAACCAAAATGTTAAAGGTTGTTATTTCAGGGAAATGTTGGTTTTCAGGTAGACTTTCCTTTCTTCAGGACCTTTTCAGCATTGACTTCATACTTACAATGGGAATGTAGTATGTATATAATAAAAGCCATTTTTATCACGAGGACTAGGAAGTTCACAGTCTGCTGATCATAAGAGGCAAATTAACCAATAAGAGAAAAAATGCCAGCAGAGGGCTAAGGGCATGTACTGTGGAACCAAACTCTCGGGGCCGAAATCCAACCCTTTCCTCTTGCCAGCTATAAGACCATAGGAAATGTATTTAGATACCTCAGTTCCCATCTCTTTAAATTAGGCAAAAGGGTATTACTTGTTTTCACAGAGTTGAGATAAGGTTCAGACAAATGATCATTTGTGAATCACTTAGATTAATGCCTGGCACATAGTAGGCACTGCACAGGTGTCTGAGGTGTAGAACAAATAATTGTCTCTGAGTGACCCAAATACTGTGATTAAAAACCATCAAGGGAGACTACGGGAACTTACAGAGGAATGACTGGCTGAGACTGGGGCTCTCAAGGAGTCAGGGAACCTTCCCTGAGTAGATGCAGCCTGGACCAACTGAAAGGGATGCCTAGGACTTAGCTAGAGAGAAAATGTAAAAGGAGGTATCTTAGGCAGAAAAGAGGACAAAAAAATGCCAAAGGAGAACATGGTACTCTTGTGTTGGTTTGTTTGCTTTCCCAACAGGGTCAAAGATAGCAATGAGTTCATTACTAGATAATGGGGTTATGTTGGTTGGCCCCATCATCAGTTTGAGGAATGGCTGTTCTTCCTTCAATGCATTTTTCTATTTCCTTCCTTTCTATTGCCTTATATGTTTCAGTTCCATTGGACATAGTCATCTTTCACAGAATAAGTTGACCTAAGACACAGCTCAATGGCATGCAAATTTTGTGAAAAGCCCAGACTCGTGTATAACTTACTAAGTAAGATGCCAAAGTTCAGGTAATCATTCTTCCTCGGTGTACATCACGTTTTAATCATATACTGCTCTGCTCACGCATCGCTAATCTATTCACCAACTCACTGCTCATGCATCCTTCAGCTACTTCCACATTTAGTCTCATTGTCATGAAAAGATCCCAAGGGTATATAATTTTGGATAGAGATAAAAGATAATCCTCTTTTTGTAAAGAGCTGGGTTTACAAATATTAAAGTGTAAAGGGCAAAATGAATGGTTAGAAGTTGATCGGAAAGACACTGAACAATGGATAGGAAGTGGGAAGAAGAAACATTTTCTAATGGAGAGGTGAGAATTAGAAATGGTTAGTAGTAAGAAAAGCTGCAGGGAGACACTAACTCATGAATGCTTCTATAATGACTATATAGATGCATTTTTAAATATGTCATGAAAAAGTAAAAGACTCTGCCATTGAATGTTCATCTCTCTGAAAAGAAGGACTAATAGGAACTGTAAAACCAGAAGAATAAAATTTTTTTTCCTTAAAGGACAAGACAGGGCAAGAAAAGCATCCTAGAACGTTTTTGAGCAGAGAAATAGTATAAAGAGGAAAGAGCAAACTTGACGCCTAGCCAGATATTAAAAGACCCCAATTTCAGTGATGGCGCAATAGTTTAACATCACGCATTTAACACTGAAAACAGTGCTTGGCTTTTGTAGTGAGGCTGGGATACATATTCCTGCTGGAAACATTGCCTGATAACAACTCACCACAGATTCCTTCTCCAGGAATTGCCCTCCGCTCAAAGCAGCCCTCTTACCCATAGCTGCACCTTTACCTGGGGGACAACCTCCATGACTGGACAAAAAGAGGTTTCAATGCCCTAAAGTTTGATTCCCCCACAGTTTAAGACAACGCTGAAGGACCACCCCAGCTGTAGAACTGATAGGCATCAGCTGAAAACTCTTTCACAAGTGAATTCTGGTTCAATTTCTCCCCGCTGCACCTTCACCCAGACACAGTGTGGTTTCCAAGAGCACTCCCCAATAAACATTGCATTCAAATCTCTAAGATTTGAAATAAAGTCAAGAGGTAATTGTGAAGGTTACTCTTACGCAAGTTTCAGTCAGGTATTGCAAATTGCCATCATATGCCAAGCCCTAACAAACAGTATTCCTGAAAGCCCTAAAGAATACCCTGGGCTCTTAGACTCTGTAAAAGTTTTACCTATGAAGTTTATTTTTTTCAGAAATTTAAAATCTCCAGATTGCTCCTATCCCAGATAAGCCCTGAAACCCAGAGGTACCAGACTCTCCAAGACCATCAAGCAGTTTCATTCCTCTACCACATAATGTCAACACATCTTTTCATCACGAAGAAGTTAAAATGGTCATTGCCCAAATATCACTGAAGATTGAAAGAATGATCAAATGAGAGGGAGGAGGTGTAACTGAGAAGTTAGGATTTAACAAATGATTAAGACTGCTGACTCATTATATAGATATTTATTGTTGGTTTCTAACATATTAGGAAACAACTGGAAATTGTTGAACCAGTAGCCTTGATCTTTGGTAACGATTGTCTATATAGCCTTCATCTTATGATATGTGACTGTAAACCTTGGAACCGACACTCTTTCCATCCAGTATATAGGCAGATGAGTCATAAAATAAAGGCTGTATAAAAAAATAATAATACGCTGGAAGATGGGTGGGGAACCTTATGTAAGCTATGGACAATAGTTAAGAGTACTACTTTATTAATTTTTCATTAATTGTAGCAAATGTAATTACAGTTGAAAAATAGTAGGATTACAAAAAAAAAGTGCTATCATCAATTGTAACAAATTTTCCTCACCAATGCAATGGTGGGGAAGAGTGTGGGAATCCTGTATTTTATGCATGATTGTTCTGGAAACTTAAAACTTCTCTAATAAAAACTTTTTAAAAATCTCTAAGAGTCTTTCTTCTAAAGAATATGATCTAAAGCAATTCTCAAGTCCCACTTTGTCATTTTACATCTGAGAAATCTCAGGTCTCTGAAAGTTTAAGTGGAAAGGTTGCCTGCACCTAGTAATAGATTTAGAAACAGAATTTTGACTTTTGATGGAATGCAATGCTTTGTTGATCTATATTGGCTCTGACAGCAAAGCCCTAGAAAATAATTCCTAAAGGTTAAAAATCTGTTCTGCAACCCATATTTTAGTTTCATAAATACAGTTCTAAATCAACTCTGAAGTGTTTTTGCATCCTCAAAACTACTTATCTGAGTTTTTGTTTTTAAATACCTGAATGTTGAGAAATATGATGGAAGGGAAGATAATCTAAGGAGAACAGGGCTCCTGAAACTGTAATTCACAAGGGGAACTCCTGTTCAATTTCTACACTAGCAGCAGCAACCAGTACTGCTAACCATCAGTCTAGACTTGATCTCATTGACCCATCAATATCTCATTCATCAATCCATATATTGCTCTCCTCCCCCATATTATTTTGAGTGTCAATATCCCTAATTTCATCTTCTTCTAAAATTTTTTGAAAAGTTTCTTTTTTTACTTTTGTCCATGGATACTAATGTGTACCTTGAATTACAGATAGAAATATCTAAATATGATTCATATTTTGGAATTTAGATATCTATTGAGTTTTCAGCTTTATTACAAAGTCATTCTGATATCAGGGTTAATAAGGATTCCAAGGATTTTGCCAAGTCACGATTTTTCTTCTACCTCCAGTAAGACACTAGTTCTATGCTCATGTTCAGTCTTTTCCATGCTTCTGTTGCAGAAAAGATGACTGTAAAACCAAACAGCAAAGAGGGACTCATAATTCCAAGATGATCCACTACACTTTTTCCACCGTTTATTGCAGGCTGTTCACCTTGTAAATCTAGTCCAGACTCTTCTCCAAAACCCGAGGTAGGATCTTCTCTAAGAACTCTGTGGACAGTCCTCTGGGATATCACATTATGCTAAAAAGAACATTTTTGTACATTCAGCTTTTGTATGGTCCTACTTTTACCATCCATACTTCCCAGAGATGGGGGCTTTTACGAAATGAATTTTAAATCAAATGATCTCATATAATTTAAGGTGGCCTGGCTTGATGCCTCATCGATATTCGAAAATATATTAAAAAAGAAGGGGGGGGTGCAAGGGTAGTTCAGGGATAGAATTCTTGCCTGCCATGCAGGAGACCCAGGTTCGATTTCTGGCCCCATGCACTTCCCAAACAGTTAAGCAAACAAACAAATGAAAAGCCAACCAAACAAAAATTCAACAAATGGTGCTGCAATAAGGGGATACTCACATGGAAAAAGAATGAAATGTGACCCCCCCACCATAAAGCATGCAAAAAAACCAATAACAATAATAATAATAATAGGTAGTTTGAACCTCAGTCTAGGCAATGTTTTCTTTTTCCAGAAAAAAATCAAGGTTTTATGTTTGTGTCTAAAAATATGCATTCTGTTTATTGCAGTACATATTATTATTATTTAAAATGTTTGACAAGATATAACAAATTCCAACTCTTTTGTCCTCCCCAAGTGATTCATGAGGACCGCCTACTGATTCTGAGTGACATTCTGATCACAATAATTGCTCTTGAAAAGGCTTTACAGCAATACATTAACCACAGCAGTCATTCACAGCTCTTCAAAAGCGATGAGTCACTATCCTCACACCATCTCTCTGAGGTACATGGGCAGCCAAAATTGTTATTCCCACTCTACCTAAGGAGACAACAGTATTCTCAAAACAGCCCATCTCAATTCAGGGTACTCCTGTCTGTTGATTTCTTTAAGTCATTCATACTCAAGAAGGTCTAAGATGGTTTCACTGTTTTCACATTTTGTTTTTCAAAAATCCCAGGCATCATATAGCTTTTCGCCACATCAGTGTTCTAAGTATGGTAGAAATGGTGGCTTTTATTTTTCTCTTCCAAATTTCCAGGCAGCCTGGAAAGCATGCTTCCGGCTGTATTGACAGATGATCAAATTGGTCAGTATCTGCTTCCCATCATGGAAAAGAGTTTATCACCTGCTGATCCCCCTATTTCTAAGATCATTGACTGCTAGAAAGGGCTTCAAAATAATGACCTGAAATCAGCTTTCCAATTTCACTTATTTTGCCTCTGAGAATAGCTAAGAACAAGTAAACCCTTCAAATATTTGAAAGTATCTGTCATTTCTCTAGGGCTCTATCCAAGTTAAATTTCCTCAAAGGATTCAACTTTAATTTATAAGGGATGGCTTCCAGACCTTCAGTTATCAAGTCACCTTTTCTGATTGGGATACTAGAGGCCAAAGTGTCACTTAAAGTGTGTTATCTAATATTAAAAACAGTTTTTAAGATATATTCAGAACAGCTTGTAAGAGTATGCAGAAAAGAGGCGAAAGAGACTATAACTTCCCATGACAGAACCACTCCAAGGCAAAGATGTTAAGGTCATGTGACTGCATTCCTAATTGTTTGTTGTCTTTTTTTTTTAATCCATGTTAAAGCATACAAGTCAGAAAGTTCTGTTGTCATGTAACTATAGCATCTGAGCGTAATTATGCCATACAAGTCAATATTGTTAGCATATGGAAGAAAATTTGGAACACAGCACTGGTTCTCCCCAGTTGCATCACGTTTTTTTTTTTTTTTTGCTTCTGCCTTATTCTGACTCAGGTTCAAAGGAGCAGAATCAGGGAGGAATTTCTTCTCTCTTTCATCTCTGAGCCAGCACCACACTGTTCTTAGGTGCATGATATGCTGAAATATGAAAGGCAGCCAGAGACGTTTTGGTCCACCACAGAGCTGGAGAAGTTCTAGCTGGTTCATTATTTTATACCATTGACTAGCAGAATAACCCAAGACAGCTTTGATGAGAGTCTATCTGTTGGAAACAAAGTCTCAGCACGTTTTAGGGCAATTGAAATGTCACGTGTTCGTCTCATTGTCAGAGTTGTCTTATGATCAAAGATATTGCTTGCATATGGTTTTCTTTATTTTAAATAATCTCTTACTTTTACCTATAGCTCCTGATACAAAACAGTTTGATATATGACTTTAACACTTATTTCTGCTGAGCTTTGAGCATATAATTTTTTACTCTGTATTTCTATTAGGCTTTTTAAAAACCAATTTTAGGACTCTTTGGTCCCACTTCAACTATACTTGCCACATAAAATACATATATCAAAACAAGGAGACCCTCAACGTCTTTTCTAAAAACTTGATCGATTGTTGGAGGAAGAGAAAACACCTGTTGGACAAAATCATTTCTGGATTTAACATTGGCCAAACAGAGTTAAGGACAAGTGATCCAAGAATCTCTGCGCTCAGTTGCTCCTTTATAAATTAAGAATATCACCATGATCTTGGGCTACGAGTGATCTTTTATGGAAATAGATGTCCTGTACAAAACAGACATGGAGTAAGATTAGGATTATAGGGTGAAAGGAAACTAATACTGAAGTATTAGTATTAATTAATTAAGTAAGTAAGTAATTAGTAATCTAATTAATTAAGTAATTAGATAGATTACTTTCTATCTAATGAAAAAAGTCCTGGGAGTTGAAATCGGTTATTCACTTATACAGACAGATAGTAACCAAGTCAGGACCAGAACCCCTGTCCCCTGATTTCTGCATCTTTCCTCCCCTTCTTACAACAGCTGCTTCTGGTGATGACGTTAGTTACCTGACCCTTTAAAAGTGCTGTAAAGCCTCGTCAAACCTGCAGTAGAAGTTCAGTCTTGCTTGGCTCCCTAGAGGATTAAACAATCTCAATATACCCACATTTTCTCATGACTCTTTCTTGAGTCTTGAATGTCTTTCTTTGTGGAATCAAAGCCGTCTAGAGCTCCTTATAATGCAGCATAACAGATAATGGTGAGTGATGTGGATGATGATGGCAATTAAAAATAATGCTTATAAAGCATTTAGGACAGTGCTTGGCTCCAGTAAGGAGTCAATTAATATTAAGTATTATAATCTAATTTAAATATTAAAACAATCTTACTAAATGCACAATATTATTTCCCCTCACTTTACAGTTACTCTGTGGCACAGAGAGATTTATTTAGCTTTCTCAAGGGTTTACAGCCAGAAAGAGGCATATTCACCGCTGATCCGGGAGCCCGCACTCTTACTTAGCTGCTATGCTAATACTGCCTCAAATCTGAAGATTTTAAGATGTAATGGCTAGGTAGAAATCAATGTCCTGGGACCTCTTCTGAAACTACTGAAAAGTATTTACAGATAATGTTTCAGCTTTTTATTTGCCTTTTCTGGCTTATTTAATTGTACTGCAGAATCTCCAGAGTGAATCATATTTACTCTGCAACTGTGGATATCAAACTATCCTCCCATCAAAGCTCGGTGCTGGCAAGAAAGATTTGCTTCCCAGAATCCCGGATCCACATCTCAGCTTGTTTCAAAGATGCCTTCCTTATTAGTTGGGCACCTCCGCCCATTTCTTTTGCTACACACCTATATCCCAACTCAAGCTCCGGGAGCTGCAAAGCTGAATTTCCGGTACTCAAAAGCAAGCCCAAGCAAGACGGCTCTCCAGTCAACACTTAAAATTCTCTAGCAGGCAGGGTGGTTTCAAGAAACAGAGGAAGCAAATTGTCAATCAATGTCTTCCCTCCTGCACTGTACCCTTTGGAGCTTGGCGCTCACAAGGTCTGAGCCTGCTTTCTGCCACAGGCACTGTCAGAGACAACGCGGGCTGGACCTTCCCAGCTGTGAGCAGCAGAGCTTCAAAGAAAACAGGACATAAAATATGCCCAGACTTGGCATACAGGGTGTCTGAGGTAACAGAGGCCTGGATGAAAAATGACAGGAGGAGTTTTAGGTTGGAAAATTCTCTTTGACAAAAACCTAACTGAAGGTTGATGTTTCAATTAACAGTGTTGGTCCTTTCTGATTGATCCGTAAGCCACTTTATGTTTTGATTAGCTTTCAGAGAACATTAAGTGGTAGGGACAGGCCACGGAGACATGGGGAAATCAGCTGACACTGAAATCACAGTCCCATTACTCTGAGGTGGACTTCTGGACTAGGCTTCTCAAAGACTAGCCATGTGGACTCATGCTGAGGCTTCTCTGCAAAAGCTGTTGTGCAACCATTTGCTTCCGGAGCTACAAAAGCACCCTCAGGTTCCCCAGCACCGGCCCTGATTCAGAACCTCACCGGTATGTAAACTCCAAATTCAGATCCCAGAGCCCAAGGGAGAGCCAGAAAGAGGAAATGAATCAAATTCCAACAACTGAGGGAAAAAATGGCTTGTCCGCCCTCAAGGCAGGGGCCCGAGGTACAATCTGCATGTTGATAACCTCTGACTCAGCCTTGTATCATTCAGAGCTCACAATTCTCAAATCCCGGTGGGAAGGGGGCTGGCTTCCGTTCCAAAAGGGTGCCCTGCCAGGGAGGTGGCTTATGGAAGAGATAGGTGGGTGAGCCCTGTCTCTGCATTGCTGCATGCTATAGCCGTCTTTGCATTACTATCATTTTCCACCCTTTAGGCTCTAAGTTAGTCTCTTTTCTTTATTTTTTCCAAAAGGAACAAAGAGAAGCCCTTGAGACTCCTGTTGGTATCAACAGGAAACCTGGCAGAAAAGGAGAATCAAAGAGGAAACCAAAACGCACAAGGCTAAGAATAGGAATTTTGACTACATGACTTTTGGAAAGGAAAATTAAACTTTTCATGGGTTAGTTAGCTTGGAGGGGAGGAGAGATATGGGGTAAGGTGTGGAAGAGATTGAGTTGGGAAAGGGAGAGGGCACTTCTTTACATAGGAATCAGAGGTGACCTCATAAACTATTTCATGTGGCCTTATAAAAAGCGTCTGGCAAATCCCAACATATTTCATCATGACCTTACTCTCATGAAAAGGTTATTAAGGCAAATGATTGCAATTAAGGGCAGCACTTAATTTGTGTGAGGATTGGCCTCTTCTTAGTTTGCCTCAGATTGGCCTCTTCTCAGACATGGGCTTTTTAGTCCTGTTGGGACACAAAGCTGATGACCCTGAAGCCAGCAGTCTCCAGAGTCAGAGGATAGGGCATATTCTGTCTTAAAAAGCTGACATTTGCAAAAAAATATGTAAAAAAAAAAAAAAAAAAAAGATAGTGAGGGCAGCTATTGTTGAACAAAATGTCTCAGTTATGTGAGAGAAATGCACTCTTGGAAAGTATGGGGTTCTACTTGACTATTGCTCAGGCCTCTGCAACCAAAATCTATTTAATAAAGGAAGACTACTTTCCAGAACATTCAGACTTTCCTGAGTTGTCCCAGAATGATGATCAACAATAACCACAAGAGGCTGTAGACAGATTGGTCTGGAATTCCACTGGAAAAGCCTTGGAGAGTGTCCTAAGGCAGTATATTGAAAGAATGGATGGAGGAAATGGTGAATAGTTAAATTATTATTTTTAAACTTTATCCTGCAATTGTTTTATCTTATACATTTATGAGTCATAATTTATGAATCTATCTTTGTCCATGGCTCCATTTAAAAAAACAAAGCTGATGGATATAGAAATACAATTCTCATTGAGTGCAAACAAAACTGTGCACATTATATTTTCTAAAGTCTATTATTTTATATTAATAATATGCATATTAGATTCAGAAAACCCTAACAATAAAAGAGGAAAGGTTCTCCTTCTTATTTTAAAGCTGGAAATGATATAGTCACTCACTAGTTGAGTTAGGAATTAAATGAACATCTTTGGGGAAAAAAAAGAATGTCTTTGGATACCTGGGCTATCTTGCTTCTACACATAATAAAATATCCAGGAATGGACCCTGGCTTATGTAATAGGAAAGACAAAACAAAACATAAAACAAAAACAAACAAAAAAAAACCAGTAAGAACCACACTCAATATTTCCAAGAAGAAATCCATGATTTTAAAAGGTTACATCAAAAGCAAAGCTACTTTGTGGTAGAATAAGATTTAAATATGGATTTATTTGTGAAAGCTTTCAACATTGTATTTACTATATTTAGCATCTTCATGATTACTCAGTTTGTAAGTGCTTTGAGGTTATGAGATCACTAGATGAAACTATCCATTTCATTTAAAATAAAGTCAACTACATATTTCTTTCATCATAGTGTCCCTAGCCTGTGGAAATGATCATCAGAGGATGTGGCTGAGCAAAAATGAATAAATAAGCAAGCAAACTAACACCACACACACACAAACACAAACACGAAACACAACCCACTGCTGATTTTTTTCCTCCCACAGGTGGTAAACGTGATTCTAATATTTGCAGCCTTACAAAGTTTGAATAGTAATAAGATCTAAGAGTATGAACTAATTTTGTAGTGGTGCATGAATAAGTAACCTCTTACAATAAGGAACTTTTTTATTTCCCTGAAATATCATGATCAATCAGCTAAAAAATCATATTGCCAAATATAGGGAGAAAACAAGTAATAGCCAGGCTTCTCTTCCTATTGTCTTGGTGATTTATGAGGTGACTTTGAAATTAACTGGTAGAGGAGCTCAACCATTCAAGTTATATAGCAGCTCTTAATTGGCAATATATCTTGTCGAGGTTGTATTTTTTTCATTTTTTATCATCAAGTTTTGGTTACTTAAGAAGTGCCACAATGCTTAGATCATCTGATAATATAGACCATCCTGAAGCAAAACCATATTTCCAAGAAGAAATATCCTGTGAAGATTCCTTCCTCCCTCCCCAAAATTGAGATTGCCAAAGTTTTAGGAAGGAAATTACTTTTCTACGTGTATTGTATCAATATATCACTGATCTGACCTGCATTTAAGCGGATGCTCGTAATAGTATCAGAATCAAGTAGATTACTCCGGAAATTTAAAAACAAGACAATAAATGTGTGCCAGAGATGTATAATGATGCTCATTTTGAAGTTTGGGTAAACAGTTGATTTCTGCACGAACATATGAAGGGGATAACAATCAACACATTAAGAGGATAACTCTAGAAACATTTTCTGAAGACAGTCAGAATTAAGTAATGATCATAAATGACAGTACCAGAATTATTTCCACATGGAAGGAAAAACAAAAATCTATGCAGTACCTACAACATGGTAAGCATTTTCTAGGTTTATTCATACATATTCTAATTTAAAAATTACAATACTGTGAGGTGGACATTAGTATTTTTATTTTACAAATGAGGAAAATGGGATGCAATAATTTACAGTGCGGTACTGATAATCATACAGCTATCATGTGGCTGAGCTGGGCTTGGAATTAGGTCAGCCCAGCTCCAAAATCTTAGGTTCGTTCACATGTACCATTCTCCCACCTCGGGCTGAAAGTATGAGAATATGTGAAAAATTAGCGATAATGCTTATTCCAAATTTCCTTCATTAATTCACTAAGGATATAAAAGTTACTAACTCTTTCTTAAACCTGTGTCTTTTCTTGGTATTATAATTTCCAGACATTTGTATTGTGCTAAATAAAGTAATAATGCCTTTAATTAAAATAATTTAAAATAAAACTTCTTTGGGCTTGATGGGTGTCATTTATAGTAATAAAATAGTGAGCATGACCACATCCCCATCAACATTCTCAGTACTATAAAGCTACTTATTTTCTTTCTGTCCATTCCCTCATTCTGGGAAACTCCAGGTTTAGAGTGATTTTTTTGCATATGGAAGACCCTCTGTCCTGCATGATCTTTGCAAGTTCTCTTCTTTCAATCTTCTCCTGCTTTTCCCAAGGAAGCAATTCTCGGGACTCTTCCGAGGCCCTCTGACCCAGCTTCCACTTGGACCCCAGGGCTGATTTCCAAATTTAGCCCCACTGTGCAAACCTAAGAAGACCTTTTCTTATCTCAGGTCATCCAGGAAAGGCAGATGAGGAGTTCAGAATCTACTCTTTAACGACATGTCCCAAGCCATGTGGGTCCTGGTTCTACCACTGCCCCTTGGGTGGCTGCTTTGACCCTCTAAGAGAAGGGGTTGCTTCTGCTTCTCCATTTAACTGCATGAGGGAATGGGTGTTGAGTCAGGTGTGTAGACTCTGAGAGACACAATCTCAACTATCACATTTCTGAAGGTGTGTGTTCACCAGGTCTCAGGCTTCAGAAGAACATCTGAAGAATTCTCTCTGTGCCACTGAACTTTGCACCTTCATAGGAACTAGTGGCAGGTGTCAACTGCCCCTTTTGTCATAGCGCCATCACTCTTGCCCAGGTCTCGAGTTAAGGAGATGTTACCCAACCCCATTCATCCAGCCAAGGCTCCCTCCTCTAAGTCAGTTGAACTTTACCTTACTGCCCTCACAAAATAGCAAAATCAGTCACTGCAAAGGGATTTTACAGATGGGAAAAAGTGAGTTGAACAGAAAGAAACTTGACTACGTGTAAACAGACACCCAACTGTAAACAGAATGGCCGAAAGATACCTAACTTCTCGTTAAGCCTGTCATAAAATTGGGGAGGTTTTCCTCTGAACAAATCAATGAATAATATGTTTTTAAAGGATGTTTTGGTACGTGTGGGGGATAGTGTTTCTAAAACTGCTTTGGAAACTAAAGTGATTCTACAAATGTAAGATGGGATGATGATTGCGTACTATCAGAATAGAAAAGGCTGAAATTAAAAGCAGAGCCGCAAAACAGAGAGAGAAGGTTTTGAACCAGGAGTCAGGAAACTAAATTCTAGTCCTGGCCGTGCCACTCACATGCTGGTATGTTTTGGATGAGTCATTTAACCACTTGATGCCAAAGTCTCCTTATGTTAAAATATTCAGATTCTATTCACTGGCCCTGGGGGCCTGAGCAGTGCTTGATGTATGTATGAGTCTAAAAGGGGCATGGGGGCAGCGGTGTCATGAAAATGCATCTCAAATCTTTATTGGTAAAATTTGGACAGTTCATCAACTATGTCAACTCCTCCAAGGGGAAAAATGGCACTAATGAAATTATAGGAATCATTCTGCAATTCATCAGAAAGGTCTTCTCTCATCTCAGCTCTGCTCTCTACTTTCAGATAAAGTCTCAGTCCCCTTACAGATCCCACAAGCTCAGCTACTGTCAAATACTTCAAAATACTAAACCCTGCAAAAATTTTAGCAGATTTTGATCATTTCCCATGTTTGTTTAGGCCTTAATATTTTATCTGGCCTGTGTCTAATGATTTTTCTCTTCTTTACTTAGGGGAGTAAAGAGGGAGTGGGGAGAGTAAGTGGTTTGATGAAAGAACGGACAGTCCTTAAGTCTTGGCCTCTTACAGCACTTTCACATCTCTTCAATTATGTCAGCATAGCACCCTCTACTGCCTCAGGGAGAAAGAAAGCTTCACAACTTCTGATCACCAGAGCTTCACTGAAAGATGTCCCTCTGTCCAGCTGTACAGCGACAGGTAATAGTTTCCTTCATTTTCTCACCCCAATAGCATCCCTTACAAAAGAACTGAGTGATGACAGGGAAAGAGTGTATCTTTTTAATCTTTGCGATTCATCTGTTTTATCCTTGTTTATATTCCGTGAAGTCAAGCTATGAAAAATACTCAGCAGAACAATTGCAAGGAGTCTTAGGAGTAACTGGATACTGAGAATAAACATGTCTGAGCTCTGCCCTAAGTCTCGATCGAAAAATCAGGGTGGGGAAGACTCAAGAAGGAGAGGACTCAGCTATTATGTGGCTGAGCTGGGCCTTGGAATTAGGTTAGCCGAGCTCCAAAATCTTAGGCTCTTTCACATATACCATTCTCCCACCTTGGGCTGGACGTATGAGGATATGTGAAAAGTTAGGGATAATGCTTATCCCAAATTTCCTTCATCAGCTTGGTGTGCAACTCGCCTGATACCTATAACAGAACACTTCTGCTGACCGCAAGAAGATGCTTCTTCCTTAGCTTCATTTAAATTAAATCTAGGCTCTAATTGTGATCCCTAAAGAAAGGAACAGGTTTTTTTTGTTTTGATTTTTAATGCAGCTCTCTTCCTGTTCTCATACACTTTCTCCTGAGTGTCTCATTTTGCAGAGTTAGTAACATATTAAAAAATCAAATCAGAGCCCTGGGAAATGTAATTTATTTCCTCTGGACTCTTGAATGGAGATGCTTCAAAAGCAAGATGTTCTCTCTTCCAGTCTCAAGCTTGCTTTACTTTTTTCCAACAAGAAAACACATTAATAATGTTCTGTAGGGGTATGATTCCTAATCATTCCCCGAAAAGCCTACTAAATAATGGAGGGAAAAAAACGTGTGTAGCACTCAAAAAAAGTATCTAGTCTTTAGTATGATTTCAGATGCAAGGTTCTACTTTGGATAGGTGATATGTGATTTTCCTCACCCAGGCTAGAGGTCCACTTTTCACAAACCTTACTGGTCCATTCATTCAGTGAAAGGAGAAGATACTCTCAGGACCTGCTTTTGGCAAATTTTATCTCTGCAGTCTTCCAGTTTCTCTCATTGAACCGTTCTCCACCTTCTATTCCATTGTGAGCCTGCGCAGTGCATTTCAGGCACAAGCATCTCAGCTGATCCCATTAAAACATTTAAAGTTTCTATGATATTTTAAAGAAAGGACTTCTTACTTCAGATAAATCAGTGATAAGTGATGTTTCAGGCTGAGGAGCCAAGAGAGGAGAGGAATGGGTGATGCTGGAGCTGCCATTTTAGTAGACGAACCTCCCATCTATTCCTCTTTAAACAACAGCTTAAAGGAAAGAGAGAAAGAGGCCTCCCTCTTCCTCCTGTGCCAAAACAGAGAATGAAGGTTTCCCTACTTGCCACTGCATTTGTGGAGCTCCTGGTCTTTCAAATCCCAGGTCTCACTTCCTTCATGGAGTTTTTAGAATGCATTGAACTTTCCTGCACTTTAATAGCCTTAATAGGAAAATAAGCACAGTTTATATTGAATAGTTACTTGTATTTTAATTGTTCCATAAAGGTTAATTGTCTCTCTCCACTTGTGGTGAAGACAAGATTCACAATTTCAATTCTTTTCTACAGTGCCTGGCAAAATCTACGGTACATAAAGGATGTTTAGCAAATGCATAAATTAAACAGTGAACTGGTGAAATATTTGACTAATAGCAAGCACATTTTTAAGTGTATTGTACATGTTTGTTCTTCCTTGCTGCTTTTAACAAGTGCCTACCAGTCTCTTAGATATTGCCATCCACATA
This sequence comes from Tamandua tetradactyla, assembly GCF_023851605.1. Lineage (NCBI taxonomy): Eukaryota > Metazoa > Chordata > Mammalia > Pilosa > Myrmecophagidae > Tamandua > Tamandua tetradactyla. The sequence continues at coordinate 11,119,503 of NC_135352.1, forward strand.
AGAATTTATTCATTCTTTAGAGGTGAGCAGATAAACATCATGTAGAGTTACCTCTTTTGACAAATATTGATTGGGAGCCTATCAGATGCTTTTCAAGATGTTGATGTTGTAGGAGGAGAAACTGACTGGAAAATAAGGATTTGGGGTGCCTTGTGATACAAGATGTGGTAAGAGAAACACAGGGTGTGGTGGCAGCTTAGAATCCAATATGGGGGAGAAAGATCAAGAAGAGCTTTTTGGGAGGGGTGACATCTACACTAAGACAAGAACAGAGTCAGAATTCACCAGAATTCACTAAATATCAAGTTGCCCTATGAACTGGCGATAGTACTACTTGGTATATACCCAGAAGAGCTGAAAGCAGTGGCACAAATAGACATTTGTACACTGATTTTCATAGCACCCTTATTCACAATCGCCAAAAGATAGAAACAACCCAAGTGCCCATCAGCAGACAAGTGGCTTAACAGAATGTGGTACATACATAGTATGGAATATCATGCAGCAGTAATACAAAATGATGTCTTGAACCACACAACAAGATGGATGAGCCTTCAGGACTTAATGCTGAGTGAAATAAGCCAGACACGAAAGGATAGATACTGTGTGACTCCACTTTTATGACCATGGCAAAGGTAAAATTCTAGGCTTATAATACAAAATACAGGGGACTTAGAGATACGTAGAAGCTAGAGATGGGTGAATGGTTAGCTAATGAGGTTGAACTCCAATGTAAGGGAATAGATAGAAGTGAAGGGGGCTCTGTAATGGGTCTATAAGTAATATTACCATATTGAAGATGAGCATGATTGAAAGGGGTTGTAAGACTTATGTGTCCCACTGATTAACACTGCAAACATAAATGAGTTTTTGTATGAACTACTTCAAAGGTAAGATTCTTGTACAAAGACTGTTTAATTCAAGGTATGGCGGGGGAGAAAAAAAAAAGAAAAAATCCACTAGGTGATGATGGTGGGACCTGCATTCGCAGTAGAGGGCACAGAAGTATAGAGGCTCAAGTGGGAGAAGGCAGAGTGTTGGATGGGGGCAGGTCTGGCTGGGGCATAGAAAGGGGGAACAATCACCAACGAAGCTGAGGTAGAAATGCACATTGGCCTAAGGTAATAAAGACAGTGAATAAGCAGTGGCTGCCTCTCCATGCAGGAAGAAGGAGACTCATTCCTCATACAGGGAAGAAACTTCCTGTGCCTAGTCTATCTTACTGTCAACTCATTGTCTATCAGCATTTTTAAAACAAAGCTGAGTTAGGAAGAAGTAAGGAACTAATAAATCAGTTTGCCCAGAAAGACCAACAAGATGATTAATGTTTTACCAGTGGGAAACACGTGAGAGAAATGACCGTGGAGTAAGTGTTTACTTCTGTATTATTAAACTGCCTTACTGAGGCCACTATGCTTATTGCTAAAGGCAGACAAGGAGGTTAATTGAACTTCTACCTACATTTTCAAAATAAGCCCACCACCATTTTTTAGAGTATTTGGAAAAGCACCACATCATTACAATGCCAGTCGTATACAGGACTTTACAGCTGTAAAAGGAAACTTGGAAATCCACATTTCCACCTTAGGGGTGAGGATGCTGAGACACAGACAGAGTAAATGATGTGCTTGAAGTCGCACAGTTTATTGTGAGTGTATCTGGTATGTGACTCTCAGTTCAGTGCTCTTTCCAAAGAGCCACAATGCTTCTCTGCTCCTCAAAGGGGCTTTTCTCACTTACAAGCTATCTACCCAGCAAACAGTGAAATAAAACCAGCTAATCACATTGGTAATTTGATGAGTAAAGATAGTCAATCAAGAGTAAGGATTTTTTAAACTTTATATAACCGAAATGGTCTTCTGCTATTACTCAAGATAATGTATATTAGAAATGATGTAAGAAAAGCCTGATTTAGGGCAGTTAAAACCACCTGCTCAGGATTTGAAGATGAGGCAAAAAGTAGTGGCTGCTAGTGTAGAAAGATTTTGTATTTTACACATAATATAAAAATCGACTCCCATTGTAAGAGACAGTATATATTCCAAAATATGCATGCGTATGCAGAGATAAGACACTCAGACATACACATATATTCAGTGAGAGAAAAATTAGAAAGAAATGAACTAGACTTGTAAAAACCATTTTTTCTGGATTTCAGAATTTTTAAAAAATGGTCTCTATTTTTTCACTACTTTCTATGTTTTTCATGATAAAATTTATTATTATTGTTATTATTGTTTTTTTAACATGGGCAGGCACCGGGAAGTGAACCAGGGTCTCCAGCATGGCAGGCGAGAACTCTGCCTACTAAGCCACTGTGGCCTGCCCAAAACATATTATTTTCATAATCAGAAAAAATACATGATAAAATTAGTGGCTATTGTTAATAATCGGGAAAATGTGTTTGTGTGTGTGTGTGTAGGGTATATGCTCTGTATTATCAGCATATTTTTCTATAAACCTGCTCTAAAATGTACCATTGCTCTAAAAAATCAAGTTTACCAAAAAAAAAAAAAAATACTAGTAAATATGACAATTTCCTGCTTAGTAAGAACAAGCTCATCTTGAATCCTCCCCCTCTCTTCCCACTCCAAGCTCCCCCTCCCCCATCAGGAGCTTACACCCCATTGCCCACTAGCAGACAAGAGCACAGCATACACAGCAGGATGACTCCTGTAATAGTTTCAGGCTTATGGCGTAAGGCCTGGGTCATTATGAGATCATGAGTATAAATTAGACATGCTCTTTTCAAAATATTATGACAACTTTGCATTTCCAGGGAACTAGCTATTTATGAACTTGTACCTCCATACACAAGGGTCACTCAGTCTGAAATCACTGAGCCGCTCAAAACCAGTGTTTGTAACTAATAGAGGGAGCTTTAAGTCACAGGAAAAGGAAGGGACAGCAGCTGCTGCCTCCTGCAAAGTTTACTCTTCAGATTCTATTCACAGGGGGTTGGCAAGTTGTGCTGGTTTGAAAGGATGTACGCCCCCTAGAAGAGCCATGTTTTAATCTAAGTCCCATTTCATCAAAGCAGAATAATCCTTATTCAATACTGTGTGTTTGAAACTGTAATCAGATCATCTCCCTGGAGGTGTGATTTAATCAAGAGTGGTTGTTAAACTGGATTAGGTGACGACATGTCTCCACCCATTCAGGTGAGTCTTGATAAATTTCTGGAGTCCTATAAAAGAGGAAACATTTTGGAGAAGGGGAGATTCAGAGAGAGCAGAGTAGAATGACATAGCCACGAGAAGCAGAGTCCACCAGTCAGCTACCTTTGGAGATGAAGAAGGAAAATGCCTCCCAGGGAGCTTCATGAAACAGGAAGCCAGAAGAAGCTAGCAGAGGACGCTGTGTTCTCCATGTGCCCTTCCAGATGAGAGAAGAACCCTGATCATGTTCACCATGTGCCCTTCCAGATGAAAGAGAAACCTTGAACTTCATCGGTCTTCTTGAACCAAGGTATCTTTCCCTGGATGGATGCCTTTGATTGGACATTTCTATAGACTTGTTTTAATTGGGACTTTTTTTGGCCTTAGAACTGTAAACTTATTAAATTCCCCTTTTTAAAAGCCACTCTGTTTCTCGTACATTGCATTCCGGCAGTTAGCAAACTAGAACACAAGTATTGGAAACAAATGATCAATTATCACTGCACCCAAGGATTTAAAGCACCAGGGCAGGTGATTCTAAGAGAGCAGGACATCCCCTTATGTTAGTGGAGAAACAGCAGGACTGTCTTGTCCCCGTGACCTGGATGGGCGACACAGACTTTGTTTTCTAGGTGGCGTCATTTATGCCTTCTCGCTCTGTACCTTGAATTTCCTTTTTGATAATACAAGCCACAGTGGGTACGCCTAGGTTAACACACAAGAAATGACTTAAAGGCCCTTGGAACAAAGTCCACAGTGAACATAGGATTGAATCCTGTTCTAGGAATAACATTTAAACTTCAGAAGGTACCAAAGTTTCTTCAAGTCTTCCTTCTTGTCCCACTTGGTGGCCTCACGTAGAGACAATTCTTCAACATAGTTGGGGTTGTCCAACTTAGTAGAAATGGAATGAGTGAAAATCTAATAGATTATCTACTAAATGGATGAGAAACTATTGGAAACCATTTTAACTGCAGGGAGTTTTGGGGGCCTAGGCCAGCAGAGAGTGGAGGCCAAAGAAGGAACTCAGTACTGTGTGGTCAGCTAAATGACTTTGAGCTTTCCCTTGGAAAGGATAATTTTCACATGTGGAAAAGCAGCGTGGCCCTGGGGGTCATGATGAAGCAGAAGCAGGCATTTTGATAGGCTCTGGGGACACAAAGAAAAATCCATCAACCACCCAGAGGTCCAAGGTTTTCTCCAAATGTTAAATTTGTTGCATCCTACCACACATGCTGCCTAGAAATGCTCAAAGGCTTCCCATCAAACAAAGAACAAAACCCCTCAGTCCCTTAGTTATCTAACCCTGTCTTCATCTGGGACCTCGGTCCCTCGCTGTCCCCTCCACGCTCCTCACAGAAGTCCAGCCACGCAGTTCTTTCCAGGTGTTGGAACTCACCAAACTCTTTCCTTTTCTAGAGCTTTGCCCTCAAATTTACTTCCCCAGACTCAGACACTCTGTCCCCAGATCTTCACTTTTCAGGCTCCTTCTCACATTTTAAGTTTCAGCTCAATGCCATCTCTTTGAGGAAGCTTTGCCTAACCATCCCATCTAAATAAATCACTTAGATGATGATGTTTTATTTTCTTTGTAATATTTAGCTTGCTAGCTTAGTTGTTTCCTTTGTATATCTGCCTCCCCTCTACTACAATGTATACTTCTGGAGGGCAGAAATCTTTTCTGTTTTATTCATCACAGTATCAAAAATAATGTCTGGCCAAGCAGAGAAATCCATTAAGCCTTTGTTGAATGAGTGAATGAGTGAGTGAATGAATGGTGCAGGCTTTTCCTTTGACCTCACAGCCTGGCAAATGGAACCGAGAAAGTGCAGAGGTGAAGTTATGTGCAGGGCCATCTGTGAGCACAGAAGAGGGAGACCTAACCCAGTGAGGGGTTTCGAAAAACTTTGCAGAAAGAGTTGATGTGGTGCTAAATCCCAATGGCTACTAAGGAATTAGTTAAATGAATTGAGATGTTCCAGTTAGAGAGAAGAGCATGAGCTAAGAGTGTAAGCGTGAAATAGCATGGGCATGAGGGAAAATACAAGGCTGCTCAGGAGAATACATGTCTTGGAGAACCTTGTACAACAAGCCGAGAAGTGTGGACCTCCAACTGAGGTTAAATGCTTTAGAGAGGCAAAAGTTAGCCAGCATCTGAAGCCAGGATTCAAAGTGATTTATTACTGACTGTCTCTCCAGTGTCCATTCTCTAAACCTGTGCTTCCAATGATTAGATGAGGGAAGACTCACTGAGTTACTGAGTGAATTCGATTTTTTTTTACAGAAGATGTTAATGAAGTCACCGGACATCAATGAGGAGCTTCAGTAAATTGGAGAGGGGACCTGTCTAATCTAGCACCTATGTTGGATTTTTTTTTTTCACTCTGCTAATGATCTGTGGCAAGAGCCTTCCAAACTCTGATTTCCTCAGAAATGAGAGAGCCATATACTGCTTTCAGAATTATCTTCACATACTGTGTGGAACTGATGATCTCCGTAAGTGCATTTCTTGGGGGCACTGATATAAAAGTTTGAAAGCAACATGAGTCATCACTGTGTCTTTTCTGCACCCTCGAAAAGTTGCCAAACATTTTAGCGAGAATCGGCATTTGAGCAGGATATCAGATAAAACTTTTGTTCAAACAAGTTCTTTTTTGTATGCATTCCATTCAAAACAGCAAAACCAAAAAGTCAGCCGGTCATATTTTATCAAAAAAATATTCACAAAATGTTTGCTTTGTTTGAGGACGTTAGCAACAAGCTCCTTGTTCTTTTTTCCCCCTTCCCCTACTCTCTTCATTCATGAAAACGATGATTCACAACAGTGTCCTGCTGAGAGCCAGCAGTGGCTGCAGCTGAGGCAACCCACCTCTCCCGCCCGGGTGGGGAAAAAGTCCTACAGTGAATCAAGTTCATTGAGCAAAACTAGGGGAAAATATTTGTCTGGAAATCCAACCCGCCTCTCTCTGTGCCTGTCCGGACAGAACTAGGGTGGACTTAACATTTTTTTCCTTTTGGTCAGAAACTCATGCATAGAATTGCATGTTTCCCCCAAAGAGTCACCCAGTGGGGATTTTTGAGTGGTAGTATCAGCATCACCACAATTGAAACAAAGAAACAAAATGAGTGGCTCTGCAAGTTCCCAAATTAGCAACTGTATATTAGTTCTGTAGCCAAAAGAAGTGGTCTGACAGTATCTACTCCATAAAGCTTGAAGAAAGACTACCACGTTGATAAGCTGGAAAAGGCATTAAAAAAAATATATATATATATATATATATATATATATATATATATATATATATATATATATATATATATATATATATATAGGCTGTAACCTACACATGAGTGGCTGAGAAGCCAGTCATCAGAAATGAAAAGCTGCAGGATATAAGGCTTGGCAATCAAATCCATCACCATTATCTTTGGTGAAGCATGATGGAGGGAATTGCCCATAGGCCATAGGGAAAGGGGCACAAAGTGGTGCATTCAATTAGGACGATGTGCATCGCCACACATCAGGGTCTGCTCTCCATACATCATTCTCCTCCAAGGAACAGCATAGCACAAAGGAGTTCTCCCCTCCACCCCCTTTTCTTTACTGTCATGTTCGCAAGAGAATGACTTCCACCTGAACACCTCATTTGTAAAAACCAGGGTCATACTTTTGTGGAGGCAGCTACATAGGGAGCCTCAGAACAAGAAGTAATTCTGTATGATAAGAATTAAGAACAGAGAAGGCGGTGGTGTGAACGAGAAGAACTGAACCCATGACGTGGCTCTGCTATTTAGCTTTCAAAAGGTAAGAGAGCCAAGTAGTGCTGAGCTGGAGTAACAGGCTGTCCTTGTATTTCAGGGCAAGAGCTACAAAGACATAACAATGAGTGAAGCTGAAGCGGTTGGGATCAGAGAATGTATGAATAATCAATATTTGGCAGAGGGGAGAATGAGATAGTGTCTGAGATGGAACATGTTTTGGAGACTACAGTAAGTAAATCCTGTAATGTGAAAGAGTAGCATTACACAATACATAGTCTCTCATGTGGAAGCTTCAATAAAGAAGATAAGATGACTAACGTCTAATGAATTTTAGAAATCACTGCTGCGACAAGTAGGTTAAAGCCTTGGAAAGTTAACGGTCAACTGGTCAGAGTTTAGTGATGTTTATTAAGGCAGAGAGAAAGGAAAGCTATGCAGAAGTGACCGAGCTCCCTATTTAGGAATGCCCACTGAAAAGTCAAACCTAATGTCAAAAGCAGGGGAACCAAAAAGCCCTAGAGAGAAATGGGAGTGGATGGATGCAGGTTGAAAGTGGAGAAGGGTTCGCGCTTCCCAGATTACAAAAGCAGCCTCACCTTGTGTTGTGAGCAGTCCCTATAACCCCTAACTATTTATGAAAAGTACAGGGACTAAGGGAGGGTTGCAATAAATGTCAGCAGGGCTACACAATGTGTGCTACTGGTTTCTAAGGTTAACGGACATAGATGCTAAGTTAATGGACATAGATGCTGTGAGACCTTGTTTCCCAAAATCAGTACAAAGGAGGCACATGAGCCCTAGACACACACAGATGCTAAGATGTATTGCATCTATGAGCGTGCTAAGAATGCACACGGGTCATGCTCATTTCTCTGTCCCCATGACTACGTCACACACTTGTCTGTCCATTCAAGCTACCCTCACGGTAACTCAACTCACATAGCAGCCTAGACTCTACTTTAGAGGTCACCTGGTCTAACACCCTATTTCACAGGTTGGGAAACCGAAACAAAAATGGGTGATGCTACATCTACTTTCATACAGTAGGGAACAGCATGGCCGGTTTTTATAATTCCTGGTCCAGCATTTTCACACTTCACAGCACTGCCATTTTTAGGTAAAATTAATTGTTTTTAAATTGTAGGACTCCTAGACAAACACTTCTGAACCACAAAGGAAGATGATTGTTCAGTTATATGGGAGAGGTGTGGCTGCATACCCTTTGCTGACTAAGGCTTACCGTATGACTGTACACATTCCAGAAAATGCCCAGGGCCCCAGGTTTTTAGGTGAACCGCCCTCTTCCCATTTCTAATTGGCTACATCTACACTTTGTTTGCATTGAGCAGTAATCCTTTTTAAGTTAGCTGGTTTTTGTCTCCAGGATAAAGAGGGTTTCCCTTTAGGCATGATTTTCACAGAAGAGCTTCTTTTTGCCATAATTTGTCAGTGGATGCCAAAAGGGGAAGTTAATCACATAGGGGCAGCTTAAGATACTTTAAAATAAACTAGAAATGTGCCCTGGGCAGAGTGTGACTTTGCAAATGTAAAAACATAATGGGTAGGCCACGATGGCTCAGGAGGCAGAGTTCTCACCTGCCATGCCGGAGACCTGGGTTCGATTCCTGGGGCCTGCCCGTGCCAAAAACAAAACATAATGGTAGTTGTGCAACTTCTTTACTGAAAGGTGAGAATAATATATATATTTTTACATCTCAAAAGCATCCTATTCTTGAAAACTTAGAAAGGGTTACATTTTCAATTGAATATAAGCCCAAAAGAAAAGGAATGCTCTACAAATAGAAACTGATAAAAAAGCTTAACCATGAATCATTGGACTTGGTCCTTTCACTAAGGACATATCATCTTTCATCGCATTTCATTCACCGTTTTTTTTTCTTAATTCAGCCCTGCATAAATGTACATCAGAGAATCAAGTAGGTCATAAAATTAGGACCAGCCCCTCTCCTCCTTTTCCTATCATTGCAAAAAGAAAGGCTTTATCCTACCTACCTCAATTTTAAAAGACACAGCCAAGGCTTTCCAGAATCAGAGATACAAAATCAAATGGAGAAAAGAATAAAACACATGGTAATGTGTTTGCAGCCGTAGCTCTTTAATAAACCACAGCGTCACTTGCCCAAACCCAATTCTTTGTTCTCCAGGTTCAATATCAAGGTCTGACCCCATTCGTTTCAAAGAGGCTTCCCGAAGACCAGCGGGTATCCCGCTACCAGGCCCCTGTCATGGACCAAACTCAAGAATGGAGTTGTGATTTAATTAACTTGAATGTTCCCTCAGGACCCTTTTGAAGGCTAACGATTAGTCAAAGGCTAAAGATTAGTTAAATTCTCTCCCTACATAGCAAATCATTGTTGTTATTATCTTCTTATGGAATTTTTACCTAGGGTTGAAACAGAAAGAAACTGGTCTGGTTTTTGCCAACGAAATGCATCTTTCCCAGTATAGAATGGATTTAAATCATCTCCAGCGAATTCCCACTGGTGACAGACAGACCTGATTGACACAGATTTCCATTACCCATTATGGCCATCTTTAAAAATAATCAGAAATTAAATGATGAAATAGCCCCTTGCTGATGTGAGTTGGTTATCATTTTATTAAAACTTATTTCACGTAGACTCTACAAAGGAACTTTACCTACATTATTCTAGTTAGTTTTCACAAAAATCCTTTTTAAATATTAGGCTTTGTATTTTACAAATGAAAGAAAAGAGATGCAGAGAGGTTAAAACAAATTGTCAAAGATGCACGGTCAGCAGGCCTGGGGTTAGAAACAAGAACTTCCGAGCTCTTTCACTCCAAATTTTTCTTTAGCCATGACATTTTGTCCATGGGCAAATGTGAACATGCGGCATGCTTTTTGAAAAGATTTCTCATTCACTGACAGCAACAAGAACAACAAACTGACGTCAAGAAACACCAAATACTACAAGACAATAAAACTGGTGCCTGAAAAGGTAACAGCGGGACCAACGCATGGAGTCGTGTTTTGTAAAAACGATGACGCTAATGTCATATGGCGCTATGGCAAACGCGGGGCGGGGGAGGTTGTGAAGAGACAGCTTTAAGTGGACTCGAAGTTTGCTCTGAAGAGCTTCCTGATGCTGGGGAAAGCACCGGGTGATCCTTTCTCGCTTATTTTTCTTTTTCTCACAGTTTGAAAACTCTGCACTGTAACTAACCAAGTAGCACTGTCCAAACCAGGATACTGTTTTGTTTGTTTTCATTTTTAATATTTTTGCTGATCAATCTTCACACACAAACATTCCATACATGGTGTGCAATCAGTGGCTCACAACATCATCACATAGTTGTGTATTCATCACCATGATCACTTTTTAGAACAATTGCGTCACTCCAGAAAAAGAAATCAAAAGAAACAAGAAAAAAACTCAGACATCCCATACCCCTTATCTCTCCCTCTCATTGACCAGTAGTATTTCCATCTACCCAAATTATTTTACCCTCTGTCCCTCCTATAATTTATTTATTCTTTATCCATGTTTTTTTTTTCGCTCATCTGTCCAGTCCGTGGATAACAGAAGCGTCAGACACAAGGTTTTCCCATAGTCACATCGTAAATGTTGTATCTTTCTACAATTTTCTTCAAGAATCAAGGCTCAACAGGCAAACCAGGATACTATTGAGAGTGAAACAGTGCTCTAAAAATTACTAGGCATATACAATATCTGGAAAACTTAGTTATTAACCTACATTTTGGTTTATAATAAAACATAGTGAACCTATAAAATGTTTCTATATGAAAATATTTAAAAATTTTAATTATCTCTAAGATATAAAATAACATATATCCTTGTTGATTAAACCAAAGTTCTTCACAAAGATAATCTTAGCATGAAAATACATAGAATAATTATTTTTATTCAAGAGCTTTAATCTACCTTTTACTTTTATCTCTCTTTTATAATTTCTTGCTATTTTCCTAAAGAAAGTCTTATTTTAAATATGGTCTTATTTTAATTTTTTTTAATAAATCTCCTACAATCTTCAAAGTTGTATTATGTGGTTAATATATATGAATTGCTGACACCATTAATTGATTCTTGCTTTTATTCTATGATATTTTAAATTTAGAAAACATCCTCCCTAGAGGTGTGAGGTGCTTAATAAACTCAGAGAAAATTGTGTTAAATAGAAGATATTCTCAATTCAATTTTTATATTGAATATTTCAGCTCAAATATTTCCTTAGTACTATGTTTTTGTGTACAGAACCCTTTCAGTAACAAACATTTGAAAGTCAAAATTCTCTGAATAAATTGTCTTTATTTAAGATTCTTTGGAATATTTTACAAACTGGTAAGCCTTTTGGATTTCATCCTATCTGTTTATACAATATATATTTATCCAGTTCAAATTTGGACCACTAGCAAAAAATTCTTCCCTCAAGCTGAAATATTCCAAAGCACAATTAGCGATTCCAAAATTAAATCTTTTACAAATTTGATTCTTCAGTTTCTTCCTTGCTTTTGCAGAAAAATTGCAAAATCTGTTTTCAGGCTTTCTTTACAACAATTACAAAATGCTATAAACTTTAAAATTTTTAGTTTTTGGCGCTCCATCCATTAATACCCTGATGGAATATTTTCAGATGATTCTTAGCAAAATACAATAAAGTTAAAAAACAAATTACTTCCCTTACAATAAATTCACAAATATTGCAGGATACCTTGAGTGATTTTAAAAGTAGTTATTTAGGGTGGTGCGATGGTGGCTCAGTGGCAGAGTTCTCACTTGCTGTCCTAGAGACCTGGGTTCGGTTCCCGGTGCCTGCCCATGCCAAAATGAAATAGTTGTTATTTAAAAACTCAGACTTACTAAAATCCAATTGAAGACAGGTATCAGATAGAGAAAGTACATCCTGTTGGTGTGAAATCTTTTTTGTATTCAATATCATCTTCATTGCAAAATGTTATAGTTAAGATTTCTAACTATGTATATATAAACATATTTTAGAGTTTTGAAACATAGAACCTCTAGTTTATATTGAAAGGCTCTTGAAACTTATTTGGATACAATTTTGAATTATGTGTGCCTCACAGTTATTTCAAAGTAGATTTCTTCTCTCTAAATTTCCTATTTTAGTAAGATTATCTTCATGACACAGTGCTCCATCAAAAAATTGTATTCATATTATCATGCAAATGCTGGAAGTACAAATTCAACATTTTAGGTGAATTTACAATAACATTAACAATAACTTCCCTAAGCTTTACATTAATTTCTGTGAATTGGATGAGAATTGGGTGAGAAAATTGAACTGCTATAGGAATTAACTGAAGTCATTTTCTGTTTGAAGCATCGGATGACATTGATAAAAAAAACTGGCATTGCTTTTTTGTTTGCAAAATTCTTCCGCTAAGGAGGCTGACATTTTAGCAGCCACTGCTTGACTTTTGGAAAGTGCATGAGAAAACTTGAAATTGAAAATGAGCTCAATTAATGCAGAAGAACAATTGTCGATCTGAAGAAAAAGTCATGTTTCCAAGAATGCTATGCAAACCCACTTTCTGCAGTTGTATGTGCTGAATCATTTTTATTGGTTGTAGTTGTTTATAAAATATATTTTGAACTTCTGAAGGAGATGCTGATGCTTTTTCAGCATATTTGTGATTACTGGATGTCAATTCATGACATTGGCATGGTAACGAGTGACAAATATTTTGTATAAGTTACATGCTTACCTTTTCTTTCGTGATAAATTGAAATCAAATACTTAATTTTCATTAAACATTCACGTTTGTTTATTTGTTTTTAGTTCACTACTGCCAGAAACATTTATTATAAAAAATAACAGAAATAAATAAGTGTATGTTTATAGGATAAAATTAGTAAAAATAAAAGCCACTGTGGCAATAGCATTCAGATTATGTACTCTCTGCATGAAATACGGCAGAACGGCTCAGCCTCTGTTTCCTCTACATAATTGCACACAACCTCACTTACTATTTCTCACGTTTTCCACTGACCCTGTTGGTTGGGATCCTGTACAGCCCAGCAACTTGCCACATGCCTCCCCTAAGTTCATCAGGGGTTAGGTTCTCTGGTTGCTCCAAGTTTTTACCTGCAAGTTCCCCGCAGGCCATACTGTGTTGCTTGTCTTGCGGATTTACCCACATATGAATACGGGAATTCTGCTCAGTGCACATGTGTTCTCCACACAATTAGACAAGACCAGGGCAGAAGCTAGAAGTACAAGTTGGAGGTCTATGGAACCCCATTTCTACTTGCTTTAATAAAAACTGTTGATAATATTTCATTAAAAAAATGTCTAGGGTAAATGCTAAATTGGACAGGATGTCAGCACCATGAATAAACCAGGATCATTCCAGGCAAACTGGGACACACATTTGCCCTAATCAGTAACTGTAAATTCTACACAAAGCACCCTTTTTTTTTCAAAGCGGATCTATGAGGTCTCCTGGAGTTTTCTAGCATTAAGATTATATTCAGTGACAATCTAAATAAAACCCTAATAGAAGTGTATCTTGGATCAACTGGGTAACCTCATTTATATCTGACCACCGATATGTGATTTTATTACCCACATCTGAACTCTTGTTGATAACAAGTGAAATCCCAAAATGACAGTGTATGACTTTTAATACAATTTACTGAAATAGGATCCGTGGAACTGTGAGGTTCTCCAACCACTGTGGAAGGCAGTTTGGCGGTTCCTCAAAAAGCTGAATATAGAATTGCCATACGACCCAGCAATACCATTGCTAGGTATCTACTCAAAGGACTTAAGGGCAAAGACACAAACGGACATTTGCACACCAATGTTTATAGCAGCGTTATTTACAATTGCAAAGAGATGGAAACAGCCAAAATGTCCATCAACAGAAGAGTGGCTAAACAAACTGTGGTATATACGTACGATGGAATACTATGCAGCTTTAAGACAGGATAAACTTATGAAGCATGTGATAACATGGATGGACCTAGAGAACATTATGCTGAGTGAGTCCAGCCAAAACCTAAAGGACAAATACTGTATGGTCCCACTGATGTGAACTGACATTCGAGAACAAACTTGGAATATGTCCTTGGTAACAGAGTCTAGCAGGAGGTAGAAACAGGGTAAGATAATGGGTAATTGGAGCTGAAGAGATACAGACTGTGCAACAGGACTAGATACAAAAACTCAAAAATGGACAGCACAAAATACCTAATTGTAAAGTAATTATGTTAAAACACTGAATGAAGCTGCATCTGAGCTATAGGTTTAGTTTGTTTGTTTGTTTGTTTTTGTTTGTTCGTTTTTGTTTTTTTTCTGTAGATATATTTTGAGATATCTTTAATTTTATTTTGAAACACTGCTCTATTAAAAAAAAAAAAGCATTTAGGGCGGGCCACGGTGGCTCAGCAGGCAAGGATGCTTGCCTGCCATGCCAGAGGACCCGGGTTCGATTCCCGGTGCCTGCCCATGTAAAAAAAAAAAAAAAGGGTATTTAGAAATTCAATTAAACTTCAAGTTTTGTGAGGCACAGGACTTGTTTTTCCATTTCCTTCCCTACAACTTTTAAAACATAATTGAATGCCATCTATTCAGGTTATTTTTAGGAAACAGTCACTGAGTGAATATTTTAAGACTCATTGATTAGATTCTCTAAAAATAGAATTGTGCTAATGAGGTTTTATGCATTTGTAATGTTTTCTCCAAATGTGAGGCAGAAACAAGTATGCCACTTTGCATGTTATTTTCTGATCAGCAAGCATGCAGATGCACTTTACAGAAAGGGTCACTTCTTTCAAAAGGCATATCTTTTGCGTAAACAGCTTGATCATACCTCAGCTTCCATCTATGTGAATGACAAAGCAGAGATTAAAACCAAGCGACTTTCTTTCTGACTCAAAAATAACACGTACTGGCTCTCAGCCTCCGAAATAAATGCTTTCTTACAAGAAATTGTATCTAAGGCCTTACATGTCTTAGCGTGTATAACTCCAGCTATTCAAATGCTAAGGCACTAATAAAATGACTATTTTCACAAAACTGTAAAGGTTCCTTCTGACAACCTGATGGCCTTATTGAATCTCCATTGTAGTTAACATTCTGTTTCTACTAAAATAATGTTTAGTGTTTGTAGCTCATAATTTCATGTTTCACATGTCCCCAACATTTATTTTTCCCTGTTATTTACTTATTCTGCACTGAGAGTGTCTTTAGGGATGTGCGTGGATAAAAAACCCTACTCTAAGTCCCTCATGATATTTTAAAGATGGATCTGTTTCCCTGATGGAAGCAGTTGTAGAAGAAATCCTAAATTAAATCTAACGTTTTTCTCTTGGTGAAATACAGCAACTATGAAGATATAGTCTGGCTATACTAATTCTATGGGAGTCAGTTTTTCCCTCCTTATTAATAGTTAAAAATTTGTTCTATTTATCACCTTAGTGATAAATATTAAAGCCAGCATTAACAATCCTACAGCTTTTGATCTCATATCACAGCCTTTTTTTTTTCAGCTTTCTAAATAGTCTCCCAGAGTGATCCCAGCTTGAAGTTCTATGAAACATGAAGTTCCCAAGTGAAATCTGTTGGTGGGGAGGGTATTTGAAGATTATGAAGCCAGACAAGGTTTCTCTCTACACTTGCTGATGCTTATTCTGTTTAATTATTTATATTTTCTCCCCCATCCAAAATGATTCAGTGAGAATCCTGTTCTTGTCTCAGCATCTAACTGCTGATATGGAATTTCCTCAGGGAGCTCAATTATTTTTTCTGTTCCTCAAATGCCTCTGCAGTATCATCTTCTACCCAGTAATTATTCCATCACTTTGATTTTCAAACTGGTGTTCTTAGTATTTTGAGGTTGCTTTCTGGAGTGAATATTTTAGATAAAAAGTCTTATTTTTAGAGATCTTTTCTTCATGGGAGTCAAATTTATGTTCTGTCTTCAATGCTGATTGAAATCTATGTTCCTTGGGAAAAGATGGGAAACAATCGCTCCAAGGATTGTTATCTAGAAATAATAATGGAAGACCTCCCAGCCAATCTATTTCTTCAGAAGGCTAATTTGTATGGAAAAGAAACACAATTTCTGAGTGATCAATACATCATTTCTTGTTAAAAAGCTAAAGGTTACGGTAGTTGTAATTGCCTTATACATGAACTTGTTATTTCTCACCTTCTAGTTGAAACATAATCATCTCCAATTTACAGACTGGATAAGCTTCGCTTAGAAAATGGAAATCTTTGCCAATCTAGTCCAAGAGGGAAAGGGAGGAATTAAGGACAATGAACAAACTCCCTCTGGGTCTGTAGGTAATTCCTTTAAGCCTTGAATCAGTATCACCCCAACCTTAAGTTGGAAATTCTTTGTTTAAAGATTTTCCAACTGGAGATATCTTCCAGCTGCATTTAATGGCAGAATAATTTTAGAGAATAGCACTATGTAAATCAGCAAATGAATAATAAGTACAGAAATAACTACATGTAGAAACACCAATTAGTCAATAGAGCTGCTTAATTAGTCTTAATAGCTTCTCTTACTCTTTAAGATGCTATTTAATACCTTCATGCCATTCTATGCACACTGTATATTTTAAAACATTTAGTTTAAATGATATCCTTATGGGTAAACTGATGACCCTATTCATTAAAAAAGTTGTGACTTAATTCACTTTCTAGCAACACTGTTGGCAAAGCCATCTTCTAATTACATTGCGTTCATCTGCTTGTGGAATGGATGATTTTGTCATTGTGAAAATAATAATGTAATTGAAAGAATTCTACAGGTCCAGTAGGCTATGCTCTTTCAGATGTTTTTGGAGCTGGGGTTTTGAATTGATTAGATCTGCATGATCTCTTCCACTATCTACGTCATAAATGAAATGTGACGTAAAGTAGTCTTGGGTAGACTCTACCTCTACAACAAAGAAGATAGTGGCATCCAACTGTAAATCAAGACCTGACTTGATTCCAGTTTGTTTCTAGAGGTGCTCAACTAAGGTAAACAGCCTGGGGCAAGGACTTCTTCCTCAGAGATGGATCCTTCTTGCTTGGAAACCCTAGGTTGGATCCAAAGAAAGCAGAAACTGAAGGGCAGGCAATCGAATAAGAGATGAAACATTTTCTTTTTGCCACAAGCCCTTGTTGCTGCCTATTCATCACTCTCCTGGCATTTTGACTTAGATGACCAATTAAACGTTATCTCTGTTTAGAAGTATCCCAAGATGTTATGCACAGCTTCTGCTCAGAATATACTATATTGTTAAAACTACTATTTAAATGATCCTATACTGAAGGATGTGCTTATAGGCAAATTCATTCTATTATATTAGTCAGACCTGCAAGGGCCTTTATTTAGGGTCAAACTATTTCAGGAGACTACTATGAACTTGGCTTTGTTTTCCTAGGCTTTATCTGAGTAACCCAACAAGTTTAAAGCTAAATTTTGGATAAATGCAAAGGCAGAATACAAAAAAATTGAATATCAAGTATGATCATGAATGTTTTAAAATATGCATAAAAATAAATCTGAAAGCAAATATTTCCAAGAGTTTGGCTTTGGATGACAGGATTTTAAGCATTTCATTTTTTCCTTTGTGGTTTTCCAAAGCTATGCACTAAATATGTATACATTTACATTGAAATAAAATGAATACCTCAAATAAAACAACATAGGCATTTCTTCATATTAAAGAAACTTCTGAATGTTCCTTCTTCACACTTGTCTTACCTAGTGATACTCTTTCACAACAAAAATTAATATGTAGGTGCACACATCTGCATGGAGAAACACATGGTTTCAACATGTTATGTTTCCACTTATACATTGTGCCCCACAGCCAAGAAATTTCTACACATTTTAGGCTGCAGCTCCTAATGTAATGACAATCTACTCTGAATCTTATTTACATGTCTTGGCAAGAATAATTTTGGTATCGCTAATTCTGACGTACCTTTACTTATGGCAGTGGAAATTTGTTAATGGTCTATTTTTATGAGATAAAATAATCGAGCTTCTTTAAAATCCTTTCCAACAACTTGTCTCACCTGGAAGAGAAGGGCCAGATTGCTATCACAATGTATGTCTTCAATGAAAATATACAAAGGCTGCAATTAAAATGAATTATACCATGAAGATTCTGCCAAGAAAGTAACAGCATACTACAAGATGTTGGGTATTCTCAATTGTTAAAAGGGAGATTATAGAAATAAAGGAGACTTATTCCCAAACTTCTGCATGAAGAACAAGTAGTAGAAACTAATATAAAGCCATTTCCCTCCCATTCTACCTCTAGCTACATCAAAGCTTATGTAGGGTGTCACTTTGCCAGAACCCTAGAGTCTCTAGATGTGTTATGGCAATGGAGAAAAACTCAATAGAAAAAGTTTTCCTTCGTTCTGACATGTTTAATTCTGGAAATGTTTGTGTGTTTAAAAAAGAAATTATTGTATGATTTGGGGATATTAAATAATTTGAAGTTTTATCAAATTATAAAACAACTTTACTGATAATATTAGACAATTTCTTCTCATTACCAAATATCAAATAAAGTAACATCTCAAACGGTTTCAATACAACTGGGAATTAAAATGATGCTTAAATAATAGCAACAGTAAAGAAAGCATTATGACTATTGTAATTAAAACGATGCTTAAATAACAGCAACAGTAAAAAAAGTATTATTGCTATGTTTGTTTACAGTGGTTGAAATATGTTTAAAAGCCTTGTGTGACCTGGAGCATAATTAAGCCTTCAGTTCCTTTACTTGTTATTTTGGAAACAAGCACACATTCAGAAAAACAACTGCCTGATGGTGTTTATTACTAAAGAACGTGGCAGCGACGAGAAGAATAAAGAATTAAGGATCTATAAAGAAATGGAACCCTTCCTCAGACGATACGAGTCTACAGAGCCTCTTCTGACAATAATTGGATCTGGTTGAAGAGAGCGAAGAGTGAAATGAACAGATGTTAGGTGACGGAGCAGAACTTGCTCTTTTCAGATAAAACAACCAATTATGAGGGGATAATGATGTGTGCAGCTGGAAATCACTGGAAATGTTTCCAATTCCGCAAAAATAACAGGGATAAGATACCAGTACTTGTGAGTCTGCATAGGACTAGAATGTGATTCTACATAGGACTAGAATCTAGATGTTTAAAAGCTATTTTTAAATAAAGAGGGATAAAATATATGTTAAATTAGATTTTTAGGAATTTTAGAGAGAATTAATAACAAGGATTTTTTTCCTTTTATTAATTATGACCAGAGTCTAGTTTTCTAATTAAATAAGACTGACAACTTGCTTGTTATATGGTTAACATGACCAGCCAGGGCACATTAAAAAAATTTAATCACTAGTTTATATTGATGAAACGATTTACTAAATCGCCTCTTCCTAGAAATCAAATATATGATGTTGTCAAAATCTTAAACATATCTTAATTTTATTTTTTCCTAAAAATCACTATCTGTATTAGATTCTGGTAGCTGCTGAAAGAAAGTCCCACAAATTTGGTGCCTGAAACAACAGAGATTTATTCTCTCACAGCACTGGAGGACAGGAGTCCAAAGTCAAGGTGTTGGCAGGGCTCTCTTTGAAGGCTCTATTCCATTCCTTGCATCTTCCAGCTTGTTGTGGCTGCCAGCATTCCTTGGCTTGTGGCAGCATCTCCCTCAGTTCTGCCTTCACATTGCCTTCTCCTCTGTGTCTCTCAAAACTCCCTCTGCCTCTCTCTTATAAGGATGCATGTGATGGCATTTAGTGATTGATCCAGGTAATCTAGGATAAGCTTCTCTCCTCAAGATCCGAAACTTAATCACATATTTTGCCTTATAAGGGAACATTCACAGATTCCAGGGATCTAACATGGATATCTTTTGGTGGGCCATTTTTTGGTCTCCCACATTGACATATTTCACTGTTTTTAAATATTTGTTAGTGATACTCTCTCTAACTCAATGTACTTCATAAATATCACTCGACATACTTTGGATATATGTCTTATTTTTACTCCTCATTTAGTTATCTTCCATTAATTACTATATGAGTTCTGGCTTATATTTCAAGATTCTCAAATACATTAAGTACATTAAGTATGTTATGGTCTGCTTCTACTAATTTGAAAGAAGGAGGAACAGAATAAAAGAGGTGAGAGAAGAGGAAAGATAAGCAGAAGAAGCAGAAGTAGCTGATTGTAAATTGATGACGCTTTTTTTTTCTACTGCTGGTTTTGATAACTAGTAGATTAGCATGGACCAGCTGGAAAATGTGATACATATATATATATATGTATATATATATATATTTTTTCCTAAATAGTGAGAATGTAGCTAATTTTGAACCGAATAATTCTTTTCTAGATTGTCAGATTTTAGATATTTTAAATGGGTGTGATATCTGATTAAAAATAGACACCTCTGTGTCTTTAATCAAAGAACTGATTAAAAGCAAACAAACTAAACAACACAAAAATGAATGTGCAAATCTCTAAATTGAATCAGAATCAACTCTGGTGGTAGTACAATGCATTTCATTCTTTGACAAAAGTCTCTTCTCTTCTGACTGGCCCACTTTTTCTTCTATATACAAAAGGATTTCCCTGTACTGAGTGCTATGGACAGATACATAGAACCAGGAGCCAGTGAATGATTTGAATGGTTGATAAATCTATCTGGGGGCTGTGATTTCCAGCTAATGTGGATTTGGTCTAATAGGACCAAATAGAATGGGGCAGGGGACTGACAGTGGAGCTAAATTTTACTCCCTTGAATTTGGAATACCCTTGTGACTTGCTTTGACCAATAGCATCTGGCAGAAGTGACATTATGTCATCTTCGCGCTCAGGCCTCAAGAGACCATGCCTGCTTCAACTCCCACCCTTAGAATCATGCCTCCACTATGTGAACAAACCTGGACTAGCAGGATGATGAGGGACACAGGGACCAGTCATTCCCATAGCTTCAACTGACAGCCATCCAATAGCTAAACATGTGAGTGAGGCTATCCTAAATCATCCAGCCCCTAGCTGACCTGCCAGCTGACAGCCAATTCATTGGAGAGCTTCCAAGATCAGCCAAGCCTTGCCCAGAACAGTAGAATTACACTGTTGCCCCATAGACTCATGAGTGATGATACATATTGTTTCAAGCCATTGAGTTTTAAGGTGGTGCGTCACACAATGATGCTTAACTGATAAAACTCAATAAGCCAATAGAAATATCTTTTGGTCTCACAAAGACAAGATGCCATCACTAGGTGTAAGCATCTTTTTCACCCATATTTATCCTCCTGAAGATAGATTACAGAGGATCTCTAAAAATTATCAAGGGCCTGACACACTAGTCCCAAGAAGCAAGTAGGTGGTAGCCTGCTCAGGGCACAAGCCCATGGATCCAGAGGCACAGTACTTATGAAATTGCTTATGGCATATTGTAAGTACTCACATTCCAGTTCGGCTGACTGCTCTCCTGCATATGTCTGCAGTCAATTAACTCGCCTTTTCTTTTCACTTCAATGAACTTAAAGAGCAGCCAGCGTCTGTTCAGAAGTCACACACCATGTTTCCTCCTGCCTACAACGATGGCAATAAACCAGACAGCTTTCTGGTTCACTGTAAAAACTCTCTTTATAGGAAGACAACATGGTAACAACAACAACAACAACAACAACAACAAAAAACACCACCTACAGCAAGGCAAACAGAGCCTCATCAAAAAGTCTTAAGTACACAAATGAAATAAAACTCAGCACCCTCTTCTACAAGTAGACACGAAACTAAAAATAACATTTTAATTGCTCAAACTCAGCCAATCCTGGAGATACATATTTTTCTGATGTCACACTGTCTAGCATAGGGAAAAGAGTGCTGGGTTGGAACTCAAGAGAAGTATATTCCCATCTTTGTTCTACCATCAATAGCTGCATAGCTTTGGCCAAGTGCCCTGGACATATGACCACCAGATAACCTCTGTGGATCCTCCTAGTCCTGTAATTTTAAGGCCTTATCTTGCTCACCAAGATTTTACTTTTTGATGATGAATGAGTGTGTTCTAGTTTGCTAGCTGCCGGAATGCAATACCAGAAACAGAATGGCTTTTTTTTAACTTCCACTACCATTTTTTTTTTTTTTACATGGGCAGGCACCGAGAATCAAACCCGGGTGCAGGTGAGCATTCTTGCCTGCTGAGCCACCGTGGCCCACCCTTATTGTTTTTTAAAGTCATTTTTTCTTACTTAATGCATTTTTTTTCCCTGTTTACAAAATATTTTTTTTATTAATTAAAAAAAATTAACTAACTCAACATTTAGAAATCATTCCATTCTACATATGCAATCAGTAATTCTTAATATCATCACATAGATGTGTGATCATCATTTCTTAGTACATTTGCATCGATTTAGGAAAAGAACTAGCAAAACAACAGAAAAAGATATAGAATGATAATATAGAGAAAAAAATAAAAATAATAAAAATAAAAAATATATAAAAAAGGAAAAAACAAAAAACACAAACAAACAAAAACTATAGCTCAGATGCCGCTTCATTCAGTGTTTTAACATAATTACATTATAATTAGATAGTATTGTGCTGTCCATTTTTGAGTTTTTGTATCTAGTTCTGTTGCACAGTCTGTAACCCTTCAGCTCCAATTACCCATTGTCTTACCCTGTTTCTAACTCCTGATGGTCTCTGTTACCAATGACATATTCCAAGTTTATTCTCTAATGTCGGTTCACATCAGTGGGACCATACAGTATTTGTCCTTTAGTTTTTGGCTAGACTCACTCAGCATAATGTTCTCTAGGTCCATCCATGTTATTACATGCTTCATAAATTTATTCTGTCTTAAAGCTGCATAATATTTCATCGTATGTATATACTGCAGTTTGCCACTCATCTGTTGATGGACATTTTGGCTGTTTCCATCTCTTTGCAATTGTAAATAATGCTGCTATAAACATTGGTGTGCAAATGTCCATTTGTGTCTTTGCCCTTAAGTCCTTTGAGTAGATACCTAGCAATGGTATTGCTGGGTCATATGGCAATTCTATATTCAGTTTTTTGAGGAACCGCCAAACTGCCTTCCACAGTGGTTGCACCATTTGACATTCCCACCAACAGTGGATAAGTGTGCCTCTTTCTCCGCATCCTCTCCAGCCCTTGTCATTTTTTGTTTTGTTGATAATGGCCATTCTGGTGGGTGTGAGATGATATCTCATTGTGGTTTTGATTTGCATTTCTCTAATGGCCAGGGACATTGAGCATCTCTTCATGTGCCTTTTGGCCATTTGTATTTCCTCTTCTGAGAGGTGTCTGTTCAAGTCTTTTTCCCATTTTGTAATTGGGTTGGCTGTCTTTTTGTTGTTGAGTTGAACAATCTCTTTATAAATTCTGGATACTAGACCTTTATCCAATATGTCGTTTCCAAATATTGTCTCCCATTGTGTAGGCTGTCTTTCTACTTTCTTGATGAAGTTCTTTGATGCACAAAAGTGTTTAATTTTGAGGAGCTCCCATTTCTTTCTTTCTTTCTTCAGTGCTCTTGCTTTATGTTTAAGGTCCATAAAACCGCCTCCAATTGTAAGTTTCATAAGATAGCTCCCTACATTTTCCTCTAACTGTTTTATGGTCTTAGACCTAATGTTTAGATCTTTGATCCATTTTGAGTTAACTTTTGTATAGGGTGTGAGGTACGGGTCCTCTTTCATTCTTTTGCATATGGATATCCAGTTCTCTAGGCAATATCCATTATCACCACTATTATTCAACATCGTGTTGGAGGTTATAGCCAGAGCAATTAGACAAGAAAAAGAAATACAAGGCATCAAAATTGGAAAGGAAGAAGTAAAACTATCACTGTTTGCAGACGATATGATACTATACGTCGAAAACCCGGAAAAATCCACAACAAAACTACTAGAGCTAATAAATGAGTATAGAAAAGTAGCAGGTTACAAGATCAACATTCAAAAATCTGTAGCATTTCTATACACTAGCAATGAACAAGCTGAGGGGGAAATCAAGAAACGAATTCCATTTACAATTGCAACTAAAAGAATAAAATACCTAGGAATAAATTTAACTAAAGAGACAAAAAACCTATACAAAGAAAACTACAAAAAACTGTTAAAAGAAATCACAGAAGACATAAATAGATGGAAGGGTATACCGTGTTCATGGATTGGAAGACTAAATATAGTTAAGATGTCAATCCTACCTAAATTGATTTACAGATTCAACACAATACCAATCAAAATCCCAACAATTTATTTTTCAGAAATAGAAAAACCAATAAGCAAATTTATCTGGAAGGGCAGGGTGCCCCGAATTGCTAAAAGTATCTTGAGGAAAAAAAATGAAGCTGGAGGCCTCACGCTGCCGGACTTTAAGGCATATTATGAAGCCACAGTGGTCAAAACAGCATGGTATTGGCATAAAGATAGATATATTGACCAATGGAATTGAATAGAGTGCTCAGATATAGACCTTCTCATCTATGGACATTTGATCTTTGATAAGGCAGTCAAGCCAAGTCACCTGGGACAGAACAGTCTCTTCAATAAAGGGAAATTTAATAAGTTGCTAGTTTACAGTTCTAAGGCTGAGAAAATGTCCCAATTACAACAAGTCTATAGAAATGTCCAATCAAAGGTATCCAGAGAAAGATACCATGGTCCAAGAAGGCCAATGAAGTTCAGGGTTTCTTTCTCAAGTGGAAGGGCACATAGTGAACACAGTCAGGGTTCCTTTCTCATCTGGAAGGGCACATGGCAAACACAGCGTCATCTGGCTTCCTATTTTATGAAGCTCCCGGAAGCTATTTTCCTTCTTCATCTACAAAGGTCGCTGACTGGTGGACTCTGCTTCTCATGGCTATGTCGTTCTGCTCTGCTCTCTCTGAATCTCCATTTCTCCAAAATATTTCCTCTTTTATAGGACTCCAGTAAACCAATCAAGACCCACCCAAATGGGTGGAGACATGTCGTCACCTAATCCAGCTTAACAACCACTTTTGACTAAATTACATCATCCAAGGAGATAATTTGATTACAGTTTCAAACATACAGTATTGAATAGGGATTATTCTACCTTTATGAAACAGGATTTTGATTAAAACATGCTTTTCTAGGGAACATACATCCTTTCAAACCAGCACAGAGTGTATGGAGTTGACATGATACAGTGGAAAGACTGATGCACTGCCTCTGCCACCAGTTCAGTAGGTGACCTTGAGGAAGGACCACTTCTCTGCACCTGCTTGTCCATCTGCTAAAAATAGATTAAAGCTAAATGGTCTCTAAGGTCCTCTCTAATTCAGAATAGCTGATTTCATAAGGTTCCCAAAATAAGTTTTTATAATGGATTACTAGATGTAGAGCCTGATCAAATTTGGGTACCCATAGAATAAGGAGTATTCAGATAGATTTTCTAGAATGAGTGGTAGGTCACACCAAGCTTGAAGGAAGATTTTTCTTATTAGCTAAGAGGAGGACTAATAGGCTGCAATTTGTAGGAATGCTTCTGGTACAAAGGAAAATGTCACCTACCATCACAACCAAGTAGATTCTAGACAACGCAGTAGTGTTACATTTTGCTGTGCCCAGGGAGTGCTTAGAAGCTCAGCATATACCCTGAGAATAAAGGGGCCTAAGAGCTGTCCCAGGGCTAGTACATTTGTGCTAAATTGAAACCCTCAAGTACCAAATCCTCTAGATACCTCTGTCGCACAAAGACAGAGTAGGTCAATTTTTGAAAACCCCCTTCTCACAAGAGGACAGGACATAAACACTCTGCTGGAAGCTTTCCTAGGCATGTATTTGGAAAACTCCTAGTGGATGCATCTGTTAGGAGACCTGATTTTATTCACTTGGGCTCAGGGTACTCAAAAAAGTGAAATGGAAAGCCAGTGTGCCAGTCTGAATTTGTTGTGTACCCCAGAAAAGCCAAGTTTTTAAATCCTCATTCAATATTGCTGGGAGGAATCTTTTTGATTGTTCCCATAGAGATGTGACTCACCCAGTTGTGGGTGATAACTTTTGATGAGATGGTTTCCATGGAGATGTATCTCAACCCATTCAAGGTAGGGTTGCTTACTGGAAATCTTTAAGAAGAAACCATTTTGGAAAAAGCTAGAGAGCCACCAGAACCAACAGAACACATGCAATCAGGGACCTTTGGAGATGAAGAAGGAAAAAAAAAACAGGGGAGCTTCATGAAACAAGAAGCTGAGAGAGAAAGCTAGCAGATGTTGCCATGTGCCCTCCCAGCTGAGGGAGAAACCTTGAACTTCAATGGCCCTTCTTGAGTGAAGGTAACCTCTTCTTGGTGCCTTAATTTGGACATATTCACAGCCTTAGAATTGTAAATGTGCAACATGATAAATTCCCCTTTTTAAAAACCATTTGTTTCTGGTATATTGCATTCCAGAAGCTTCTAAACTAGAACAGCCAGGCAACTGGACATGTTCCCTGCAGGTTGCTAATATAACAACGGCATGAACGTGTTGGCAGGGCCAGCCACTGAAGAAAATGTCATAGACAAAAATTTATCTTTGTATATCCTCCATCCTCTCATCTGGTATTCCTCTTCTTTCAGCACTCTCTCAATCTTCTAGTGCATTCTACTGCCTTTATGGCTAATTATCACATTTTACTTATGGTTGGCCCACATTTCATTCCAAATTTTGGGCCACTTAGTGCCCATGTTTTTCATTAATCATTTTGACCAAAAGACTAATCTTCATGATAGTAGGAGGTAGTATGGCACAATTTGGAATTGTGTACCAGATTAAACTTTTAGCACAGTAGTTCTTCTATTATTCAACTCTAAAAAAAGAAAAGTATGAGAAAAAAGGACCAAGAATGATACAGAATGTCCTTCATACATTCATCATTTATGAACAAACCTACATATATATACTACAATATATGCACATCTGTGCAATGGAATTTTATATAGCCACAAAATGATACTTTTTTGATATTTGGGTAAATAAAATTAAAGAAGATATGAATTTATATATAATACTTTCTTGCCAGATTGATTTTTTTCTTTTTTTGGAGCATGGGCAGGCACCAGGAATTGAACCCAGGTCTCTGGCATGGCAGGCGAGCATTCCGCCATTGAGTCACCATTGCACCACCTGCCTGATGTATTTTTAAAAATAAAATGGTAGCGTTGTGTCAAAAGTTTACTAGTGATCTACTTAGGTTGGAGAGTGGTTTTATTTTTCTTTTTTTACCTTTTCTTTACTCCCCATTTTTGCAAAAATTTATGAATTATTGTCATAATCAGAAATAAAATTCCTTAAAAAAATCAAAACAAAAACAAAGTCAAAGAGCTCTAGTACAGACAGGTAGATCAGATCTTTAAGGGTCAAGCAAGCTGCGGAAGATCCTTAAAACCCAGCATGTGTAACCTGACTTTCCTACTCAAGTATTAGAAAGAAGACCCTGAGCGTGAAAGCTACGTTCCCTGCTTGGTGAGACTGACGAGGCCACCAGCAGCCCTAAGGAGGGACCCACCATTTCACCTCTCACCCTCTCCTTGGAGAGAATGTGAGCTCTTTTCATGGGGAGGCCAACTGCATTCTTTGTGGGGATGACCTCTGGTAGGTCACCCAGTGGTGTTGAACCACTTAGGAAGGTGGACGATAAATGCTGCTTAATGGCGAGTGTGCACACTTCTGCGATTAGCTTTCAGTCAATCATCTAATTCCGTCTGGCTCTGACAGTGGAAGGTCCTGAGTAGCTAAACATAAAGTGGATTCTTTTGAAATAGAGAGAGTGTCTACTGTCCAGCCAAGGCCACATTTCAACATTGTGCAGGTTATAATTTGTCCACTAGGGGCACAGACATACCGTACGTGCTAGAGGCATCCTGTATCCAGCCAAGCAAACACCACTCTCAAACATTTAAAAGTCTCTTAAATTCCTATAGCTTTGATCCTCACACTATAAAGTAAAGTTTTCTCACCAAGTTCATAGTCCAACCTCTGACAGTGGCATACATTTCCATAAAGGGACGTTCTCCTTGACTTCCATTTTAAAGTCTCAGAATGTCCTTGAAACACTTCTCATTTATACCAACTTTCCTTATATACCTGAAATTAATGAATCAAATACTTCTTGATCACAATTATATGTACTCATCATGAACCAAATGTTCGGAGTAATAAAACCTCTACATTGATTAGCCATCATGTAAAGTAATTCTTGTCTTTTTTCAGTTTCTTGATTTTTTCTTTTCAAAAGTGTCATTTGACCAATGAGCCTTTTTGAACAGCCAGAGTCACATGAAGTCGAATAAACCTTTTTAGGAAGTTAGCATAGTTCTTACCAATGAACATGTCAAGCATAACTTGGATAACCACTTGATGGGGATATTGCAGAAGTTTCAATTAGATGAGCTTCAACCTCTCATTTTTCTCTATACCCTTGTTTCATTTACAGAAAGATGTGTTTGTTCATTTATTCATTTATTCATACTAATTGTTGGCATTTACTGAGCACTTAATGAACATACATGTAAGACCTAGAGGCAGCGTCAAAAGCTTTGGCCACTGTCATAGCAAACTTCCTTTGGCTCCTAATAAACTGGCACTGGTCAGCAGGGTCAGGTAAGACTGATAGTTCTTATGTGCCAGAGTGGAGATGCTGGCTTCTGGTGGAAGGTTCTTTAGTTGTGCTATACTATATACATTAGTCAGAACAACATAGCAAACCCAAAGAGCAGATCTGGGTACTGAGAGAAGCTGTTGGAAACTTGTATTGTCTAGCATATAATCTAGAAATAACGAGGACTTTTGGAATTTGTCTAGCAGTTTCCAGATTATGCCTCTGCCATTTATTAATATTGTTGTCTCGGTCAAGTTACTTAAACTTTCTGAGCCTGGATTTCCTCATCAGTAAAATGGGGATTATACTCATGCCACAGGGCTTTAGTAAGAATTAAATGAGTGGGCAGGTGAAAGGTGACCCCTCGACTCATGCAAGGCATTAGGTAATCCAGCCTCTTTTTCAGGGTTCTCCTTAAGGACATCTAGCCTCACAACAAAATGCCAACTGTGCATTAGAATAATAAAGTTGGGGCACCAGAATAATAAAGTTGGGGCATCTTCTGGGCTTCTCTAAGATGTTGCTTGGGCTAGGAGAGACCAGTTCAGAAAGGTCATCGCATTAGTCTCAGAGAGAGAAATTCCATGTTATCCATCAACTTAACACATCTTGAAAGTTGTAAAAAGAGGTTCCTTCCAAGGAAAACACAGTCTCTGTGAGTCAAGAATAGGATCTGAGTATTTTCCTGGTTTGAGTTATTAACAGATGAAGACGTATGAGTCCCAGAAACTCGACTCCAGTTGCCATCTGCACAGTGGTGGTGCCTAGGGAGAAGGCCCATCCACGGTGATGTTTAAATACCCCCCAGGAAGCAGGGCAGAGCTTTACAACTCACAGACAGCAATTGTTGCCTGGACCGCATCTCCCCTGAGTGATGGGTATCCCAGAAGCCAATGGAAGGGAAGCAGACTGTATCAATGAAGGTAAGAATGACATGTCTGAGAGATTTCAAACAGAGTCAAGAGGTCATTCTGGAGGTAATTCTTGGGCATTACATAGATATCCCTTTTTAGGTTTTAGTGTATTTGAATAGCTAGAAGGAAATGCTTGAAACTGTTGAACTGTAATCCAATAGCCTTGATTCTTGAAGATGGTTGCATAACCATATAGCTTTCATGGTGTGAACGTGTGATTGTGAAAACCTTGTGACTGACACTCTCTTTATCCACTGTATGGACAGATGAGTAAGAAAATAAAGATAATAAATAAATAAAAGAGGAAGATAAGGGGTATGGGGCATTTCGGGTGTTCTATTCTTTATCTTAATTTTTATTCTTACTTTTATTTTTTTGTAGTAAATGAAAATGTTCAAAAATTGATTGTGGTGATGAATGCACAATTACATGATGATACTGTGACTCCCTGATTGTACATTGGATGATTATATGTTATGTGAATATATCTCAATAAAATTATATTAAAAGATAGTGAGGCTCTGTGTGGTCTGTGGTGAAGTGTTCATATGGACCAAAGGCTATGGGTAGGCCACCAAGCTAGCAGACAGAACTGCAAGCATTGGCAGGTTTTCTGGGGATGGAAGAGATTTTTCTCTTAAACACCTAAGAATGGAAATTACTTCTCTAATTAGGGACAGTGACCTCATGACTGCCTCCAGAATTTGTGTAGGCTTCCAAAATGGGGAGTAGGAGAAATCATATTCTGGTTTCCAATTTTAGGTGTATTAGGTGAGACCTGAGTTGGGTTTGAAACATGTCAACAATACCTAATCCTTTTCTCTTTTTCTGAAATATTTGGGTTTTCTCAATGTATTTTTATCTTCCCCTTATTTACTTATTCTGCTACTTTTATTAATAATTTAGTGGTCAAGTTCTCGCTTTCAAGCCATTTCTGCATATTAGAGTATTTGCTTTTCTCTAATCACTACAGTGAAGAAGGCTCGTAAAGTCTTTATCAGCTCTCAGTTATTTAATACCATGATACGTTAGTCCAGGTCCTCCAAGAGGAAGATACTAAAAAGGAATTAAACTTGTGAATATTTTTCATTAATGAAGATGTCTGAGAGAAAATGGGGAAGAAGCTGGAAAAGGCAGGAGAGCCTTCAGACTGCAATCCTAGTCTGACCCCAGCAGAGGAGAGAGGGAAAGAAGGGACGTTAGATGGCAGAATCCTAGATGGCTGAGCTATCTCAGCAAGGTCTGGCAAGGGCATTGGGAAGTCCTGGAAGTAGAGGTGGCTTTCAGAGGAATCTCACATCCCCCAGGAAGGGGCCAGCCTTCGTACTGCTGCCATGCACAGTCATTGCCTGGGAGAAGCCTGTGTAAAGGGATGGCTCAGTGTTCAGGCCGTGATGGATTTCAGAGCCCAGTAGCCGGGGTCCTTTGTCAATTACATTTTCTGTAGGTGGAGGTCTGTGAGGCACATTCTCATAGCCACTCATGAGAATCCCTAGGGGGAGGGTTTCTCAAACTTGCCACTACTGACATTGTGTACTGGAGAGTTATTTGTTGTGAGTGGGTCCCCACTGAACTGGAGTTGTTCAGCAGCATCTTTGGCCTTGCTCCACTGGAAACCAGCAGCGACCTCAAGTCTCGGCTATCAAAAACATCACCAGACATTGCCAAATGTCCCTCGGGGGACAAAATCACTAGACTAAGGAAACTTGGGAAGTTTTCTCAGGTAAATTATAAAATCAGGGGAAAATATAAATGGCTTGAATTATATATCATGATTATTAAGAAAAAAGAACTCAGCTAGGGAATCCAAAGTGAGTAAGACTTCCCTGATGATTGGATATTAAGGTCCGGTCCACGTGAAGTTTCTTGCTCCGAGATGAACTCACAGCCACATGTCTTACCCTAAATTTAAGGACACCAAAATAAAATTTAAACAATTAAATGGGTACTCTTTTAGCTCACTGTGTCATCACGCAGTGCAAGCAGAAGTTACGCTTAGGTATTTTGGAGATGGATAAAAATACTTTCACAGTAATAGTATACATACATTAAAATGACAGGAGGCAATGACTTCACATTTAATTCAACGTAGTACATGCATCCAGAATGGAAATTAAATTCAAGAGCAGCAGATGAGACTCCTGATTTGATTTTCATCAAACCGTCAGAGTCTTTGACCTGGAAGTCTTTTCTTTTAATGCAATTTTATTGAGATATATTATATAGTAACATACCATACAATCATCCAAATTGTACAATCACTGCATCATCATATAGCTGTGCATTCCTCATCACAATCGATTTTTGAATATTGTCATTACTCAAAAAATTTAAAAAATAAAAATAAAAAAGACACCCAAAACATCCCATACCCTAAAACATTATTTTTTTGTTTTTGTTTTTCCTAACTCATCTGTTCATACACTGGGTAAAGGGAGTGTCAGTCACAACTTCCACAATCACATGGTCACAGATCTGCAGGCTTTTGCAAAGCCCAGGTGACAACCTTATTTGTGTTTTCACCTGGACAGCAGAGTTGATTCCGAGTCACTTGGCACTGGGAGTGGTTTCCCACCCAAGCGTTATTACATCTCACCTGGATGATTTCAATCATTTCCAAGCAGGTCTTCCTACTTCCTCCCTTTCTCCTGTCCTGTCCATTTTCCACACAGGAGCCAGAGTGGCTCTTTTAAAAACGAGTCAGCTCCATTTCTCGTGTATGCAAAAGCCTCCAAAAGCTTCCCCTTTCACTTTTAGTAAAGGACTCAATTTTTACTGGGCCTAAGAAGGCTTGAGTTCTTGCTACTCAGAGGGGAGCCTGTAGATCAGCCATACCCGCTGACATCACCTGGGACTGTATTAGAGGATTTGACATGCAGCCTCTCAGCCTGCCTAAATCAGAACATACTAAAGCAGAAGCTGGTGTTAACAAGATCCTCAGGGGGGATCTGTCTGTTCATTCGAGTTTGAGAAACACAGTCCTCTGTGATTTGACCTGCATCAAACAGCTCTAACCTCACCCTCTGCTATTCTCCCCTCACTAATTATTCTGTAGCCAATCCCTTCCCTGTGGACACCCATATCTGCCCAGCATTTCCCAGCCCTAAGGCTTTGTGTGCTTGCTATGGTACGGAGCTGAGCTGGAACACGCTTCCCCTCATGCCCTCACTCCCTTCTCTTATGTCACCTCGTTAAAGAGGCTTCCCTGACCACGACAGCCAAAACACTTCTGCACTCTCAAGTCCATCCTGCCCAAGACCCCAGTCCACGGATCCTGCCTTAGTTTAACACAGAGCACTCACCTTCCCTTGCTATTTTGGTTTATATGCTACTTGCCTGTCTCCAGCTCCACGAGAGCAGGGACTTTGTGTGTGCATTGCTCATTGCTGAGTCCCCAGACCCCGGAACAATGCCTGACACTAAATAAGTTGTTCGGAAATAACTGCTGACTGAATGAGCACTGGAATGGTGCAGTCTCGTGGAAACGTATTCCCTGGGGAGGAAGAGGCCCCACACAGACATGATACTGCAGGTCCTTCTGCTCACCCAACCGGACACGATCCTGGCAGCCTCCATCCCACATCGTGTGATGCTTTCTTCAAAGCTGCCCAGAAATTAGCTGGGGCCCATGGCAAGCATTGGCTGTGGAGTAGCGCCTCTCCCCAAGCGGAGGATGTGGGAACAAAGCCTGGAGATGCCCCTCCCCTTCTGGCACAGGGAAGATCAAGCCATGCATCCAGTTTCGCCAAAGCTTTCTTGAAGAAGAAAACTGCCAGAGTCTCCAAAATGCACTGGATTTTTTGCTTTCTAGAGAAAGATTAATCTTTACTTCTTCTAAAGACCGATGTGTTTATGCATGCACTGGAGGATTTGTCTGAAAAATAAAATAAAGTAGGAGCACCTGATTTGACACATCTGGAGCAGATATAGGGGCCAGATCTCTCTGGAACAAGATAGATAAATGGTTGGCTTCCTGTGGATGTTTCAAATGGGGTTAAGGCAGAAAGATGGTAAAACTGTCTGATGATTTAGGCTGGGAAAGACTGATGAAGAATGTGAGAAAAGGAGCCGAGTAAAACAGTGCATGCTAGATTATTAAAAATATTTCACTTTTCTTTTCCTGTCAAAAACTGTTTTAAATGTTAATGGAAGGAAAGACATGATGGGCTCAAGGATAGATTATCCAAGTATAGGCTTGAAGAATAATTCATATTCAATAAGATTTTGCTCAAGTATATCTTGGTCTCCTGAAGGCTAATCAGAGAGCCCTAGAGAACCAGTAGAGAAAAATAAACCTCTCCACCCACCTCATACTTATCCTTAATCTCACAAGCCTTTCATACAAAGCCCAGGAGTGTTGGGGATGAAGCCAGCCATTAAGGGAGGTGGCAAATGCATCAGCTTTGCATGGGAAGTGAAGGCACAATAGCTGTGAAAGTGCTTGAGCTGCACTAAATGCAAATGCAGAGGTATCAGAGCAGAGTCTAGCATTCAAGACAGGAGCTGGGACCCCATGCAAGATATTCAGCTACTGAAACAAGAAGGTGATTATAAAATGACCCACTCTCAGTGCTTCTATTCAGGTTTCTGGCTTGAGTTTTTTTGTTGTTGTTGTTGTTTTTTAATGTTAAGTTTATTTTCAGCCACATGTGCAAATTGTGGGTATTTGGTGTTCAGTTGTAAGGGATATTTGTAATGAAATAACAAAAAGACACGACTGCCCTCCATTCTGCAAAAGCAATGCTTAGTTTTCATGCACAGTGCAATCAATTATGACTGTGCACTGTTCTGTGGCCAAGGGATGATTTTGGATATTGTTTTGGTTTGCGAAAGCTGCCGAAATGCAGTGTACCTAAAATGGGTTGGTTTTTATAATGGGGATCCAGTCTCAAAGTACCACATACAAAAATTATAGATTGCTTTACACACACTACAAAAATGTCAGTGTAAACAAGTTGAAAATTATTAGTCAACAAATACAACATGATTTTGTGTGTAATGTTGAAAACATCAATTTTAAAGTTTTTTTCTTCATTCTAAGTTCCTTATGTATCATGAACTACTTTAAAAGCAACATTCTCATAATTACATTGGTAAGAAAAAACTTACCAATGATCAGGAATTTAAAATAAATTTATAATGTGTTTCAAAACACTGCTTTAAAAATATTAATCTAATGATCCTATCCAATGACTTGATTTTTAAATTTACCCATCCTTGCTTTACTTTTAATTAAACATGGACTAAGCAAAAGCAGTTACTCTCTGCAATTATACAGCAGTACTTCTGTGATTTAGGTTTTTCTTCTTAAACATTTGCCTTTCACTTTATGATATATATGATATGGCTTTTCTGATAACAGAGGTAATAGCAAACAAGTCATGGTGATTTACAAATAAGCACGCAATGCCTGTATGTCTCTATTTGGAAGATATCCTGGCATTCTTGTTCATTTTCTACTCTTTTTGTGCAAAAAAAACTTCAAGTATTCCAAAAGTTAGGAGGGGGTTGGGAATCTAACAGCAGTTCTAAATTGCTTTCAAAAACTCGAAATGATGAGCATTTGGACCAGAAAGATTCAGAAAGAAAAACAAACCTAAATCTGCCTCACCATTTCTAAGCACATGTGCAACTCATAGGAAAGGATGTGTGCATGAATATATGAAGGTGGGATTTGGCCACGGTCAGGCGGATAGCATCCTTAATCAAAGGCTTCATCATTCTGCCTCTATGGATTTTCTTTTCTAACTTTGGCAAATTTATGGAGAAACTAACAACAAATTCAGCCAACTAATTCTGGACTCTATCAACAGGTTCATTATTTTGTCAGTCAAAATGCAGCTCTCAAACCCTCTGAACTTAAGGAAATATTCTTCCTTTCATTTGAAAATTTGCTTATCAACGTTTTCTCCTGCTAAATAATTTAATACAAGCCTCCATTAGGTGTTGCTAGTTTGGATGAACAAAACACTGTTTTATTTTACTGGGAAGCACTAACATTTTGGTATAGACCTCTACGATAACAGAAGTTAGCCTTTGAAATGCAGTCCAAAAGGTAAACTGTCACTTTGATCAACAATGGATGACTCCCTAAGCACAGAGGCAGGGTGAATCATAGGCTATTTTACGAGGTAGAAGTCTGCTTTCAGTTAAGTGGTATTGTCCCTTCTCTGAAAGTCTTGCCTCCAACAGCCCAGGACCCTTCCCTGCTGTCTACTTCCACCTTCTGGACTGCACATCTTGCCAGCTGTCTCTTTGTACCCTGCTCTAATGGATATGTACCTGTTCTTCTATTCCCTCAAGGTTCTGCTTTCTGAGATTGGCCAATGCAACTGGCCCCCAAAAAAGATATTGTCAGCTAGTACTTAGTTAATAGATCCCTATTCCAAGAGAAATTGAAGTTTAATATAAGAACTTTAAAAACATAATGCTCTACCCTGAGTGAATGGATAAATGAATGGATGTTTGAGTTTATGCACCAAGGCAGGCTGACTTGGAAAAAGGCCTCTTTACATCAGCCCTAAAAGCAATGCACCTGCCTGTACTGCCTCTGTGCCTAGTTAGTTTTCTAAAAGAAGGCCATGCTATGTGCATGGATCCTGCTCTGAAGATGTATCCTGGCCTTATTGCACCCTCCTAGAACTTGGATTGGTTTGAGTAAGATTCTTGACCCCACGTATGTGAATCTAGACCAAGGCACAAAGAAAGAGACTTGTGTAGACAGGGTCCATAGCCCAGAGTTGCCCTGGGTCCTTGGGAATAGACCCAAGCGTGAGTCTACCCAAAGATCTATAGTGTAAGAGATCTGTCTGCAAAGGCAACTGAACTATAGCCTACTGGTGTGGGGCTTCACGAGGCTGCACCATTGATACTTGTTAATGTTAATGTGGAATTCCAATAAAATAAGAACCATTTGTCCATATATGAACAAAGGGAAAAAAGATTCACAATGCACTTAAGGAGATGTTTGAGAGAAAATTTAACATGGGACAAAAGCTTAGCTGCAAACATTTATTCCACTCTTTTGGGGATTTGTTTTAGGTTGCTAAGGCTGCCACAGAATGCAAAACACCAGGGATGGACTGACTTTTATAAAAGGGATTTATTTAGTTACAAATTCAGAGTTCCTCAGAGGAAAGGCAGGTAACTTCCATCTGAGGTTCCTCTGTCACATGGGAAGGCACACAGCGATGTCCGCTGGACTTCTCTCCTGGCTTCTGGGTTCAAACAACTTTTCCTGGGGCAGTTTCTTTCTGCATCTTCAAACATCTGCGTCTGCACTGCCCTGAGCTCTGAGCTGAGGTATGCTGAGCTGTACTAATCTCCTTCTCTCTCTTCTGACCTCTCCTTTTAAGTCTCACTCATTGCTGAAGGCACTGCCCTTGGCCAACTGCAGATGTAATCACCACAGATGAATTCCACATGCTGATGATTTAAGTCCACAGCAATAGAACAACAGGGCAATTCTACCTGGCTAAGTTGACACCTGAACCTAACTGCTACAGGATTTAAATGGTTGGAAGTCCCAGTCTCTTCCTCCCATCTTCTATATCTGACCCTCGTCCATGAATTCTGATATCTTTGGGACATGCCCCAAGTTCTTATATTCCCATTTCTTAAATCATGCTAAAATAATCTCTTTTTAAGTAAGATTTGAAAATGTTAGAGCAAATTCCAACTAGACAGTTTGCCATAGGATTTAAATCTCTTTTTTCTCTCAGCTCTACTTTTCTAGAGGCTATCTTTTGGGAAAATATTTCAACTTTTGGTGAATTTATTCATACAATTTCTGGAAACTTCTCTGATCTAAGAAGATCTAGGGCTGGGAAAGGACAGAAGAGGAAAAGAAAAATTTGGGATTCTGAGGAAGGGGAAAACTGGAAAGGCTAATGAAATGGGGGCAAAGAGGTTACCAAAGATATTTCTTCTATTTTATATGTTGGTTAGAATCGGTCCTAGCCCCCAGCACAAATATCTGCAAAGAGCTTTCATTTAGGAACACTTGAAATGGAGGTAGGAGGAAAATAAAGTCAAAGGTTGAGGAGGGGGTGAGAGCTAGAATATCTTTGAGAAGGAAATAGATTGTGTTGGTAAATGTTTAATAAGTGGCTCAAAATAAAAAATGAAAATTAAAAAAAATAGAAAAATATGGAAGGCCTAGATTTGCAATGTATTTGCTGACTGCTATTGCATAAACTCTCCTAGCATGGCTGTTTTCAAGATACCAACGTGATATCACTGAATGTGAATTAGGAAGACATGAACATAATTGGCTTTCACCAGTCAGGCCAACTTGGTTCTAGCACATCACTGCAACTGTATAAACTGGGACCCTCTCATTGAAACTGGTGAACCCAAAGAAACAGTAGAAGCTGTTTCAAGATGATGTATTGAAATGTCACACTGTAATATTTATTAAAACATGCTTTTCATCAATGTCTACTCTTTTTGACAATGAAATTTTGTATTTCCCTACTTTTGCTTCACAAGCACCCATATGAGTTTATGTCATCCTCTGGTATGGTTATACCCAATTTTAAGTATCTTATTTATTTTTTATTTCACTTTGTTAAATAAGTTAAATTCCTGAGAATGAGTAGTTGCAATTCAGTATGTAAACCAGGGAGACCATGATGATGCTGTTTGTATTCCATGTAGAACACAATTCTATAGCATTTCTGCTCAGAACCTGGAGCTGCCTTTCCTGATGGATTACACAATTATTATTATTTTTTTTTTTTATTCCGGATCCATCATGCCTCAATGCTGCACACTGTCCACAGAGAAATTTCACAAAATGTCCCATTACCTTAAATAGATGGGTGCAATGTGGATCAGTTAGGGTTTCTATTTACAACCTTGTCTTTATTTTTCCTGATGCCTCCAGAGCATATTAAAATGTTGGGAACCACAGTGACATTTAGCATAATGATGGATTCTGGGTTTAATATGGTATTCATAAAATATTTCCAGATTGTTTTATGTATATATGTATGTACGAAAAACAGATGTCATAATTCTTTATAAGCCCCTGACACTAATCATTTATGACGGATAGAAGAATAAGCACTCTGGATGTAATTTATGTCTTAATCACTTTTGTTCACATGCTACTGAAGCAATGGTGAGAATATTGCTCCTTATGAAAAGGGGCATTTTTTTTTTTGTTAAAAACTTCACTATGAGAAAGAAAAATAAGAGGTCTTTAACAAGTACTTGTTTTCTGTCTACCTACTGGAATAAATGAATCAATTAATAATTTGATGACTTGATAGAGAATTTCTTCTGCTCCCCACTGGCTTGGTAGACTATAGAGTTTTGATCCCACAAAGTGGACCCCTTCATTTTCCCAGTATAGCAGTTTCAGCCCAGAAATTCCAGATTGTTATATGTATCCAAATAGGCTGGCTTTAACCCAGAGACCCGCTCTCCCTTCACAGGTGACTTCGTCATAGAAATTCCAGGACAAGTCCAGGCTCTAACAAGTCTAAAGAAAGCACAGGAAAGTTGTATGTCATCCCTGTTCCATGTGCCATGGTGAGGCAATGTGAGAATACAAACACATCAAAAGGACCACCTCTGGGGAAACAACCACTGAGCGACTGATAAAAATCATTGGTTAGATATAATGGAAAGCTTTAAAATTTATCAGGTATTCTTATACTATATTTGAAGATTTGATCTGTAGTTTCCAGAATTCAGATCTTTTCTATTATCTCTAGCACTGTTCAGCCTACTTAAAAACAAGACTTTACTCTCTATCACTTTATTTTCACGAACAGAACCTTTTCAACTTCTTTTGACAGTTAAGATATTTACGAGATGAGGTGAAATGAAGAATATTTAACAAGGCACATAAAAAAGCCATCAGCGTCTATGAGACAGTGGCTAAAAATGGGTATATTTAATATATATTTGGGGAAGGAAGGAAGGAAGAAATCAAGGACAGCACCAAGGTAGGAAGAAAGGAATGGAGGGAGGAAGGGAATAATGAATGAGTGGATATATGTTTTTCTAAGTTTCTAAAGTAAATTGGACAATGAAGGTGGTAGTCAAATAGTTGTGTGGGCTCTCTAGACTATCTCATCATACAGGTAATGGACACTGTCCTTTAGGGATATTCTAATATCACCATGTTCTGAGGGTTGGGACTTGTTGGATGGATGACTGATCCTCAATACCACAAAATAAAATCAAGGGTATCATGTGCAGACCAACTGTAGAAGGAAACACCTTGGGAAGCTCTAAGATGGTGTTGAAGAGTGGCCACTAATGAACTACCTATATAGATCAGGATTTTGTTTTCTAAAAACCTTTTATAATATTCCCTGCCACAGTGACTGAATTTAAATACATGCATACACACACCAAAGGGGAGAGGGGTAGAGTTGATCAACCTGTAGAGAGTTTGAATTTATCTTTAATATCTCAGTGTTAAGGAGGTAAAGAATAAAGAAAATCAGCTTAATCACTGTCCATGGAAACATTTACCAGTACAGATAATGGCTGTTTACTCTTTTAGTAAATATATCAGTTGGTTATGGTTGTGTAACAAATCACCTAAAATGTAGCTTCTGAAAACAACACACATTTGTTATACCACAGTTTATGTGGTTCAGGAACTCAGAGTCAATTTAGTCAGGTCCTTTGCTTAGAATCATACAAGGCTGCAATCATGGTTTCAGCTTGGGCTGTATGCTTATCTGGAACTCAAGTGGGGAAGAATCTGCTTCTAAGGTCATTGAGATTGTTGGCAGAATTCACTTCCTTGATGGCGATCGGCTGGAGGCTGCTCCTAGTTCCTAGAGTTCCTCACAGCTTCAGGGCATGTGGGGTTGCCCAACGGGTTTGCTTATTTCCTCAAAACCAGCAAAGGAGGGAGAAACTCCAGCAAGATGCCCAGCAGAATCTTATGCAGCATAAGATTACATGTCAGCCCTACTGTATTCTGGGATTAGAAACAAGCCACACACCCAGTTCACACTCAAGGGGAGAGACCACACAAGGGAATGAATACCAGGAAGCAAGGCTCATGAGGATGATCTTGAGGCTCTATCCACAACAATAAGCATTGATTCTGAAATGTCACCAACCAATTCCACAGGGGTTATACAGATACTTCACTTTTTATTTCCCTATGAAGTTGTTAAAAGGAGATGTGACACAGTGCAGGGATAAATATCAGCCACATCTTAAAGGACCAGAGGGGGAAATAAGCCCTAGAACTGGAATTATCTGAAACATCCATAAATTAAAACAGAAAGCATCCCAATACATGTTCTATGTTCTTGATGTAATCATGCGCCACAGGGAGTCAAGGACTCCTGACCTTTTATGATGACGGGTTCCCTACAATCTGCATAAATCTTGCCTTTATTTAGCACAAAGAGCTTGGATTAACTTTCTTCTACAGTCAAAGGGAGTCTGGCTTTTATTCTTAATTATATTTGATATGCTGTGCTGCTCTGAGAAAAGATCAGTCCCTTTTTTGCATTTGGTAAGTGAGAAAGTTCATTTTGAAAGGTACACCTATATCTGAGCCAGGGGAAAAAGCTATTCATGGAATGAAATGACATGCTTCTCCAAAGGGTGGTGGACCTCTGGCTGTTGAAGCCAAAACTTGCACCACATTATCATCTAAAATGGAATCACAAAATGTGGTTTACAAGCCACTGTCTAAGGCACATCTTTCACATCACAGTGTGAATTCTCGGGAAGAATACTTTTTTAAAGGGCTCCTATCCTTTCCCTGATTTGGGGCTAGAATATCATGCTTCAATATCATGAGATCCCACTGACTTGCAACTCTGTTATGTTAGTACCTTTTGATGGTACTTAACACTTTTTGCTAATTTTTATCTACTTACAGCCTTTCCTGTACTGACAGTGAACTTCCTCAATGTTCCTCATTCAAAATGAGGAAAACATCATTCTCAAAAAATCAGAACTATATTCATGGATCGTTAGGGGAAACAAAAAGGCAGAATAAAATGTATGAGTTTGGTCCTTTGGTTCCAAAAAAATCTAGAATAACCTGTAAAGTATAGATGTTACATCAGTTCTTCTGGGGCTCCATTCAGTAAAGGATTACTGCAAAAACGTAAAATGCCACCTTAGGGATGAGAAAGTTACTCCACTTTCAAAAAGTAAGCATCCCCTCCTGCCTCACTCATGGGATTAATCCTTTTGGATGTTAGCTGCATATTTCATGAGGTCTTTAAATCAAAATCCAAGGATCCCTTTTTGCTCCTGCACTCTGGTGCATACAGCTGTGAAACTATCATTTATACA
This sequence comes from Tamandua tetradactyla, assembly GCF_023851605.1. NCBI lineage: Eukaryota > Metazoa > Chordata > Mammalia > Pilosa > Myrmecophagidae > Tamandua > Tamandua tetradactyla. Next base: position 11,161,251 of record NC_135352.1, read on the forward strand.
TGGTCCAGAGTTTTCATCCAGAGGTCACACACTTATGCAGATGTGATATCCATTTTTCTTTTAAACTGAGACATTTTCATGTGCCTTACTTTTTATTTAAAAAGATCAATGGAGTTACTAAATGTGACTTTCATAAATATCACACAGATGAGTCAGTGTTCCTTGATGACAATTTTAGAAGACAGGAGAAAGTACTGTCATCATCACATGGGGTGCAGACAACTCCACTTTTTGATACTCTATCAGCAAAGGGGTTTATTTCTTTGACCACACAGTTCTTTCATCCAATGTTTCCTCCTGACCTTTTTCTTCGAAAGTGTAGGCAGGCTTCAAAGCCTTATCCATATGCCACTTCCTCCATGAAGGCTTTCCTAATCCCACTATTCAGAGACCTTCCTTTCTCTGTTCTGTTATAATGCTAGATTGGAGCTACCATCAGAGCACTTAATTTCATTCTCATTCATATCGCAATGAGTTTTTCATGTCTTTTCCAACTGGGTTATAAGTTTAGTCATGATAATATTCAGCTAATCTTTTCTCTACATTACTATAATACGTTACACATTGTAGACACGACACTCCTTACCAAACAAGAAACACTGCTCAGTCCTTTTTTATTGTGGCATGTTTTTGGGGGTGCTAATCTTACCTCTGGCTTGAATGTTTTTTTTTCCATTTTTTAAAAAATAATTTTTGATTCCCCTTCCCTCAAATTTCAATTATTTATAGTGTCTCTTTGCACTGTATAGATTTTTGTGAGCTATTTGAAATTGACTGTATAATAGCAAAGAATATTTTAAAAATAAACAAATTACTAGGTGACCCAATAAATGATAACTGAATCTAAAAGTATTTTATAGCATTTAATTGGCCAATTTTTCTCACATAGAAGCCATTTGGTGGCTATGTTAATTCTGGAAAAAATGATAATTAATAAAGGATTCTAATCTGTGAAATGAAAAATCTTTATAACCCATAAGAATTTCTTCCCCAATAGTCTATTATTATTAGAGTTACTCAGATAAGAGACAGTTGAGTCCAGTTATACTGTTGGCTTTAGACCCCATTTCTTTATGTGTAAAATGAAGGGATGGGACTAAAAGATCTTCACGGTCTCCTGAAGCATTACGTAGCATTATGTAATTCTTAAATAGTCCAGTTTTCTCTCTACTTCTCTTGGCCCTTGTTGACAGAGCTCCAGAACATCAGGGAGGAGGTCTGAAAGTTGAAAAATCAATCATTCAGGCCCTTAGTTTTCATTCAGTGTTGATAAAGACTTCAAAACTCATGACGAACTGAAGAAAAAGCTGCCCAGAGAATTTGACAGTGTTGGAATTTATATGAGGCTCACCCAAGATAATCTCAGGATTTTTTGGAAGCCACAGTCACTTGTAGGTGTGTAAATAGATGATAACCAATATATATTAGATAATTGAGCATAAAAGTTGCTAAATAATTTCAAGAATATTTAGTCATTTGATGCTTAGTTATTTAATCTTTATTTTCTTATTTATTTACTTTTTCACATGGGCAGGCACTGGGAATCGAACCTGGGTCTCTGGCATGGCAGGTGAGAACTCTGCCTGCTGTGCCACCATGGCCCGCCCTAGTTATTTAATTTTAAAGCCTCAGAAAACCTATTGAGAAGAATGAGAATGTGGTCCTAACATGGCAAGGCAAAAGGAAAAGAGATTGTAAAAGGTGAGGAGAGTGGGACAATGGGAGCAGAGCTAGGGGCTTGTATAGAGAGACTGAAACTCTGCAATTACTACAACTCTACATTCTCCCAGTTCCCTAAACTTTCCTGAACTCTCCCTACAGGCACACACAACTCCCAGAAAGCAGGTCAGAGGGCAGTGTCCCAGGGCACTTAGTACACAGGCTCTGAAATCACCTGCTTTCTAATTACTGACTGTGTAAACTCGGTTAGTCTCCTAATCTCTCCAGACTCTTTGTTCCTTAAATCTAACATGGAGATCAAAGCAGTATTTGTTTCCTAGCATAGAGATGTTACAGGGATTAAATGAGATGATGTATTTAAAATGTGGCTATAGTGTCTGTCAGTCATTTATTTGACAAATATTTACAGAACACTTGTTTATGTGACGTATACTGGACCAAACACATGGAATAAATCAGTGAACCATGACACCTGCCCTTGTGAAGTTTCCTTTATAAGTGGTTAATTAACAGGTCCTGTTTGCAAGTGTCCTTTAGGAGGGGTGCCATATGCGAGTTTAATGATCTGTAGTATGGGAGTAGGTAAAGAGGAAGAGTTAGAGAAACCCATATTGGAATTGGTAAGAGCCTCGAAGCTTGGGAAACTTGCTAGGTTTGTCATCTGCAGGATTTGACCAGCCTATTATTGGATATTTTCAAATCTGTTCATGGTTTTCAAGATTTGAAGGAAAAACAGACAACACAGAAATGAAAGAAAACAAATTATACAAATTATTACAGTTACTGCAAAACAACAAAGTCTTCTCGTTTAGATTCTCTAAACTTTCATGATCAACACACTTTTTTCTCCATTTTACAAAGTCATTTCTGTGAAATGTAAGGTGATATACTATTTAATGGACATTTATAAGTGTATAAAATATTTGATAAAATTCACTTTCATTTTGCACAGTGAATAAAAAGTATGACATACATTTTCAAAAGGAAAATATATTTTGTAGAATAAATATAAGATGAAGTGTCTGCAGTCAGGTGTTTATAGTTCCACACTGCACATTATCCACAAAACTGCTAGTAATTTATGGAGGATTCCAAGTTCTACTTCTGAAACTTGCTGTCACATTATCAACTTTTTTTTTTTTGTATTCTTGCTCTCTAACTGCAAATAAGGCAGACTTTCTCTGCACTAGAATACATCAATGAAATATTTAATTGAAGGTTGTATTGGAAATTCTTAGTAAGAGGCAGTACTAACTATACAAGAAACTAGGATAAATTCAGGATTTAACATTGCATATGCCCCATGTTATGATTTTTATAAATCTTCTCAATTTTCAAGTGCTACAGATTTTGGGGGGTTAACCCTATTTGGTAAATATTACCATGTCCTAAGTCTTTCATGTGGCAGGTGGCTTATGCTCACTTGATCTTTCATGTTTGTCGTAATATTTCTCCTCTATTACAGATAAGGAACAATTACAAAGAGGTTATGTAACTTTCTTGGTCCATTAATGGCAGAGCCAGTGTTTGAACTCAAGACCATCTGGTTCTAAAGCCCTGGGGTGCAGAGAGGATATTGTGTCCAAGGGAGTCTTAGGGACATCTCATCCTAGTGTTATGAATGAATCCCAATTTAGACTTTAGCTAAAACATGCAAGATAGGCTTAATAATATTGAAAAGGGAAATTATATTCTGCAAGAGAAAGCTATTAAAATATATTTAACTTTCATCACAAATTATTGCATGCATATATTTATGCAAGACATAAGTCCAAATTAGGGGATATAAAATTGGGGATCTGTTTAACTTCAGAAATGCAAATGTCTGTGGTAATCCTAGAGGTTTTTTTTTTTTCTCCATGCTTAACTTTCAGTTTTGAAATAATTCAAAACTACAGGACAGTAGAAAAAATATTACAAAACCCATACAGATAATTCTAACATACCCACATCCAGACATCTAAATCCACCAAATTTTAACATTTCACCACATTTGCCATATCATTCTATCATATCTCTATCTACCTATCTATCCATATCTATCTATCTATCTATCTATCTCTCTGTCTGTCTGTCTCTCTCTCTCCCTCTCTCTTTTTCGCTCTCACTAGCTAGCTATCATCTATCCATCCATTTTCGAAACAATTGAGAGTAGGTTGCAAGTATTATGCTCCTTGAGTATTTACTCCTTATATGTATATTTACAAAGGACAAGAATTTTCACTTAGGTAACAACTTAAGAACAGTTATCAATTTTAAAAAATTTAACATTGATATAAAACTTATAGTCTATATTCCAATTTTTTTATATCACCCAATTTTCTTCTTCATTATTTCATCTAATAAAGAACCATGCATTGCAAATAACTGTTATTGCCTCTTTAGTTGTTCCTTTTTATAACTGTATTATTATAAATTGTAATAATCCAAATTATTGGATGTATATGTAAGCATATATACAGCACAAATACTCTCACCTCCACCAGTCCCAAGCACACCACAATGTTGTGCTACCCTCACCACCATCTACTGCAGAACTTTCCCATCACCCCAAACAGAAACCTTTCATGTGTTTGCATTAACTCCCCATTTCAGCCCACTCATCCCATAATCTATGTTTTCCTTTCTTTCTCTTTGAATTTGCATATTTTAGCTATTTCATATAATTGGTATCATGCACTATCTTTCCCATTGTGTCTGATTTATTTCAATCAACATAATGTCTTCAAGGTTTTTCTATATAGTGGCATGTATCCAAACTTTATTCCTTTTTAAGGCTGAATAATATTCCATATGTATATACCATATTGTGTTTCTTCATTTATCTTCTATTAGACGTTTGGATTCCTTCCACTTTTTGGCTATTGTGAAAAGTGCTTCTATGAGTACTGGTATACAAACATTTGAATCCCTGCTTTAAGTTATTTTGTCTATACCTAGAAATAGACTTGCCAGATCGTATGGTAGCTCTATGTTAAATTTTTCGAGAAATCATCAAACTGTTTTCCACAGTAGCTGTACCATTTTATATTTCCATCAACAATGTACTGAGGTTCCTATTTCTCTGAATCATTGCCAGCATTTATTATTAAATTAATAATTTAAATGATTATTATCATTTAAAATGATAGCATTCTAGAGGATGTGAAGTGGTATCTCAATATTGTTTTGATTTTGCAGTCCTTAATGGCTAATGATGTTGAGCATCTTTTCATGTGCTTATTGGGCTATTTATATATCTTCTTTGGAGATATGTCTATTCAAGTTTTTTGCTCATTTTTAAATTGGATTGCTTGTCTTTTTATTGTTGAGTTGTAGGAGTTCTTTATATATTCTGGATATTAAACCCTTATCTGATACATGGTTGGTTTTCCCCCTGTTCTGTTGGTTGTCTTTTCACTTTCTTGAAAATGCTCTTAATCACAAAACAGAGGTGGTTTTAAAGGCACAAATTCTGGATCTCTCTCCCTAGACATTATGTTTCAATAAATCTGGGGTAGGAAATAAGCATGTGCATTTTCTAAACATTCCTTAGATGATACTGGTTTATAGCCACAGTTGAAAAACAAAGGCTTAAGGATATTTTGTAGTCTATATAAATCTAACCCTGCCTACGTTGTCGTTAGTGTCTATCTAAAAAAGTCTAGACAAATCCTGTTGGGTTAATAATTGCATTTGCACTATTACATAAGAATATGCACACACTCACAAAGGCACACTATAACTTAAAACCTTCATGTCCCAAAGGCAAGGTGATATTCTGAATTAGATCTCAAAAAAGAATCAGGTAATAGTGGAACAACTGGAAAATCTAAATAAAAATTGTAATTTTGTTACTAATCTCATACCAATGTCAATCTTTTAGTTTTGTACCGTTCTATGAGCACTGGTGTGCAAACATTTGTACCAAGGTTTTGTAAGATGTTAACATTAAGGAAAGTTGGTAAATTAGTGTATCGGAACCCTTTGTACTACCTTTGCAACTTTTCTTTAAATCTAAGATTATTCCCAACTTAAAATTGTATTAAAATAAATCATATTCAGGGAAAGAACTACAAAGATTTTATTTACATTTTTCATGTTGTGACATATGTACTAAGGCAGCCACACGTGTTTCATATCCTTCCACAATCTCAACCGAGTGACAATGAGGAAGGTAAAGAGAAAAGAGCAAATGGAGGTTCAGAGCAAGGGGTTCAACCAGGACAAAGAGGGTGGGCAGAATCCGGGATGGTCCACCTCAAGGAGAGTTCTGGAAGCCATATGAAGCTACCCTGAACCACAGAGATTATGCCTGTCCCTTTGCCTCCTCCCACACTGGGTAGTACCAAATGGTTGCATGACTTGGGATTCTAGCAGATATGGGGCAGGACTCTGGACGGACAGAGGGAATCAAGATCTGAGGGTTGTTGAGAAAGGTACTGCCTGAACCAAGGAAAGCAAGCAGTTAATGTCTATGCAAATTAACTTCAGAATTTAAAAGGGGGCATATCTACAGTACGTTGAAAAATAACAGGGGATGGGTAAAGTGATGCAGATGGAATGCCAGTAACAAAAGGATGACTGAGGACTAAGGCATGCAGCATCCCAGTTATAAAGGTTGCTCCTGTTTCGAGGTGAAGGGTGAAATTACTGGCACAGCCAGGTACTTGCATATCTCAGCTATGACTATTTGTTAATAAGATGAACATATTTTATTATCCATTACCACATATGATTTCAAAATTACCTAGGATGTCATCGATTTTTCCCCAGGACTTCTGCCTCAGAGAGATTTCCTCCTTCTTATTACCCCCACACTTTTCTCTGGTGAGCTCTTTTCCTGATGCTCCCTATATAATAAAACCAACAGCTGAGGATGCATGGGTGGTTTAGCAATCCCATTTCCATCTGAACAAGTTCAGACAGTTGAAGTTTTTACACACCCAGATTGCGGGGGGGATGCGTATGACAATGGTGCCCCAGTATCACTCATTTTATCAAGTTGGGGCAAAGCAGTACACATGAGTTTGACATGAGTTTCAACATGTTTGGAGCTTATGAGCCATCTAATTATCCGGTTCAAGATCCAGCTGATGGCCAAGGCCCAGAACTTATAAAATAGAAGGAAAAGAAAAATAAATGAATGAAATATAATTCTTGTATAAAGCTGATTACAAATGACTGATCAGGCAAGAAGAGATGCGTAAAGAAAATCCTCACAAAAATTCACCTTGCTTGGTAAGTGATTATATAAACTGGAACAAGAATAAAACCCAGAGGCTTTTACATCTGACATAAATGAGAACTTAGGGAAAAGGAAGGCTGAATTAGTTTACCTCCCTTATTTATATTTCCCTCATGTTCAAACACCCAATATTTGGTGGCTCTGCACTGATGAAATGAACAAACAAAAGCTTTGGGTTTGTGCGTTGGGGGAAGGGGGTGTTAATTCGTCTTTCCTTTAACGCAAAAACTGAAACGTATTTGTTTTTTCTCATTTGATGCTTCTCTCCGACCTGGAAAGTGAGCCCAAATTTGGGGCATTTTCGTTATCCACATTTGGATTCAGGAGAGGGATCACCGAAGCCTGTCTACCAGAGCCACTCCTAGGGCTCTTGTTGATCTTGAGACACGAATAAGCTATTGTGTGAATTTTCATTTCATGTTCAGCTCGCATTTGGAAAAGGATATTGTCCATTCTATGTTTTCCTTTATCAAGCGGAAGTAGAATGTAGCGGTTAAAAGCTTGGCTCCAGGCCAGACGGTCTGCCCTTGCTTCTCTGTGCCACCAGCTAATAGCTGTGTGACCTCAGGTCAGATAAGTTACTTAATCTCTTTGAACCTCAATTTCGTCATTTGTAAAATAGGGATAATAACAGTACTAGAAGGTTGTGAATTTGTGAGGACTGAACGAGTTCATATATGTAAAGTGCATGGAAAGGCCCCTGGCACATAGTAAGCACCACATAAGGATTAGCTAATAAATTAGATATATTTTATATGCTATCATTCTATACTTACGTGATAAATTTGTTGCAGGAGGGTCAGAATTTTAATTTTTTCCCCAGCTGTGTAATGTCATTTCAGGAACGGGGGTTAGGGAGAAATGAATGAAAAAGTGGGGACTGAGTCCAATCTTCTCCCCTTCCCCCAGCCCCTCCCCCCTCCCCCTCCCCCCACCTTCAGGAGAAATGCCCAGGGAAGGCCACAGGAGGTGTGTGTGCATAAATGAACATAACGGTTTGGCTCTGTGTCTTAAAATGATATTTCCCCAGAACTCGGCACAGCCATCGGTTTAATTCTTGGGTTTCCAGTTCTGTTTATATGTGTTCTATACTGGAAATCATAAACTGGGCCAGAGTTTTCAACACTTCTTCTATTACAGTTATTAAATCACTTTTGAATCACATGCTGTACAAAATATGGTTATACTCAACATATGGTCGTGTTTTTTTTTTTTTTCCCTTAGACCGGGTGCCAAAATTCATTAAACTAATCTTTCTTCTAAATGACCCTAACCATTACTATTTTTTACAGAATGTGTTTCAGAGCTGGCTTTCGATTTGGAAATTACTTTTAGAAATGAGACAAGAGACACTGATCTCTAAGACAGCAGTGATCTTCCAGGAGGTGCGTCCTTTTGCCTCCTTCTGTGCCCTGACAGCCAGCTGTGACTCTTCCTCTCCTGGCAGGGTGAGGGGACCGGGCAGGAGTTATCTAGCCCATTCCATACTTTAGATTCCATGAATTAGTAAAATAATAATTTCAAAAATTGGGGACCAGCAGGAAGTTGCCAAACTTATTTTAGAAAGAAGACAATAAAACAAAAACCAAAATTACTACCTACTACCATTACTCATAAATGAAATAACCATATTAGCCCTACGTCTTTCTCCCCAGATATCCTTTATAGTGATCTATATGCAGTGTCATAAATATGTAATACATGTAGTCATGTGTAATGAGGTATATTTGATGTGCTATGTGTACATGTACACCTTTTTCAGAGGGATCCTGGCAAGAAGTCAAATACGAAACACAAAAAGTCTATTTTCCCAATAAAATAAACTTGGCAGTGTTTTTTCTCCCCCTATTCAAATGTCAGACTCATTTAGGCAGGGACTTTGCCTTTCTTATTTGTAAAAACTAACTATTGAGAACCATTGCTAGAACATAGACATTCAAGTAATATTTTTAAAAGAAATGAATGATCAAACATATCTGCAAACTGCATTGCCATGATTTTCTCAATTTTTCATCTCTGGTAAAACACCAAACATGGTGCTGGAAATTGCTGATCTAGTTATACAGTTTGGGGAGTTCGCCATATAATGAGGCTAAAAAGACTGGAAAGCAATCTATATGCATTTTTTTTAAACCCACAAGAATGATACTAGTACCATTAGGATGGATTTTTGTTTTCTAAATATTTTGAAAACATTAATAAATCATATGTATAATAAAAATAAGTATAAGTTATTTAAAAAGATATTCCGGCCAGTGTTTTCAAACTGAGAACTATAATGCATTAGTGAAAATCAATTTTAATTAGTCACTACCAGCTTTAAAAGAAGAGATATAATAGCAGAGAATCGACTAGAAAATATCAGCATGCATCATACAGAGTACAGTTTTGTGTTATGAAAATAATTAGGCCTTTCCTGGAGCTAAATATAAACATATATGTAATGATGTATTTGTGCTATGATCTCATTGGCAATACGTTCGCAATCCACTTATCTAGACCTCTTCCTTGCCTCTACTCAAATGCTAGACCATCTCCAAAGGATCTCGTTTCATTATTTTCTTCAACTCTCCTTGGGCTGATGTTACATTGTCCAACAGTACATGACTGAAATTGAATTGAACCTAGGTGGATGTTTCATGTCAATTGTTCAGAAAGAATATTAGTAAACACAATTTAATATAGCCTAAATAAAAAGGCTGGTTCAAAAGACATGAGAAAGGAAAGACAAAAGTCAGGGAGAATGTTGAAGATTACCTGAGCCCTCTAATACTGGAAAACTGCAATGATTATGAAATCTCCCCATCATTTTGTGCTCTGGGAAAATGGCTGATTGCAAACAACCATCCTGCACTCACATATTCCAAGGTAAGATCCAGCTCGTCTTTCCTCATGACTTCCATATGTGGATGACTCCCTTGTCTACCTGCCTATATAAAGCCCAACAGCCCTTCCTTTTCTTTCACACATTCCTCATTAATGAATGTTTTCCCTATAGCAAGAGCTCAAATAAAATCATCTCCTTAATTGCATGGTACAGTTTTCCTTTGTTAGTTTGGTGTCATGACTTGGATGGATTGGATTCTGCATAATGATTCCTGTTTATTCCATCCAGGTGCTAAGGCTTCTCTGACTCCTTTGCACTCTATTCCCACCTAGCAAACCAGGAACCCAATGGTGAGTCCATCTCCTGGTCCTGGGGCATGGATTCTAGCCCATAGGTAGCATGATAATTTTATTCTGCTTCTTTTCTGAGTACTTGCTTGATTTCTGATGCCAGCTTCTTTTGGTTTTGTGGTCTGTTCGTTTGGTGATTTCTGTAAATGGATGGATACATAGTAGAGATCTTTCTTCTGTGGCATGAAAGACCGCAGACAATATTTTTTGCTGCTTTTGCTCTTTCTTGCTTTTGTGTATTTCAAACTCACATCAATTACAAATTCTTACCCACTGAAAAGAGAGCAGTTCATTGATATGGACCAATGAATTTTGTAATTCTGTGTTTCTGCTTGACCCATGGTCGAAATTTTAGAATTAAAATTACATTTTTGTTTGTGTTTGTATGTATGTTAATGTGTTTGTGTAATTCAGAAAGGCCTTTACCTCTGTTTGTGTGAGTGTGCAATATATCTCTACCTCAGATGATATTGCCAGATTAGATTATAAAATCTCTTAAAGGAGCTTGATTCTGATTGGTTTAGAGATAAATTAACATTTATATAAACTGAACATTTCTAAAATTTTCAGAAATTGAGGAAATGGGATCTGAAATTCTTTTAATGTAGGAAAAAAGAGGTACCTTACAAAAGCTAACTTAGAAATGTTTTAAGACTTCAAGTTCACATGATTTAGGTGAAGTTTTAGCAAACAAACTAATTTAATAACTTTAGTTTTTAAATAATAGCTATGATTTCTCTGAGTTATCAATATTAAGCATAGTACAAATATACTTTTTATTACCTCTTATACAGGTTTACTGATCCAACAAGTTAGTATTACTTTTCTACTTAATTTTTAACATTAAAATACTGTAGATTCACATTTAAACAAATTGAATCATTAATTCTGAGAAACTTTCTTTTCAACAGTAATTATGTTTTTTAGTATGTCAGCTTGTAGATAATTTCTGATATCTTTGGATAAGCTAAAACCTTGGCTTTTATAGTAAATTGAGAGTATTAATGAATGTTTCTTGGGTACCAAGATTATTTCTATGACAGAACACTGAAATACTGATTACTAAGCATAATTTTAAGTTTATAGACTTTCTGTCCCCTGATTTAATGCACTATAGCAAGTTGATATGCATTTGAGTTGGTTAATAAACATGTTCACTTTTTGCCACTTTGAGAAATTGAACTATAAGGATTGTGCAATGCTATAAAAATTGTGAGATGTGTATGCATGAGGTCAACCAGTCTGCTACAAAATGCTGGTGTGTGATAGACTGTTCACAGTTATCCACTTGCACATTTTCTCTGTGAAATAGAATTTTCTGTGGTTAAAAATAATAATATACATGATGAGAACTCTCTACTATGATTGATAGTGGCAGAGAGGTATAACTTTGCAAGGTTTACAGAATATTTTTTGTTAAGGAAAAGAAAAACATAGTTTTTCCAAAAGTAAAATAAGTGATTGTTCAAGTGTAGCACAAAGCCTGAATGGATGTAAAAAATGTTGTAGAAGTTTTAAAGAATGGGCATTTTATTTGCTGTGACCAAACTGGCTAAGATTTGTTTGGTTTATTGAGACTTTCAAAACAAGCTTTAGAGTCAAATATTCTGACGCAAAACTAGAATTTGGCTTTCACTCGGTTAAAATGACAAAGTTTTCTTGGATTATTGTTCTACTCTTAATAAGAGGTTGTAAAGGTTGTACTTTACCTTCTGAGTAATCTGCCCAGAAGGCAAAGATTCTGAATCTTTGAATAATTTCCTGTACTTTACGTTGACTATATCATGTCCTTGATTATTTAAGAGAAGAAAGTCTTCTCACTTTTGAAAGAACTAAGGTTCTTTATAATTATGTTAACCACTGATGTTCACTTTAAAAATCTTATTTCTACTTTGGTTAAACAGGTAACCAAGTGCTGTTTCTCAGTAACCCATAATCTTATATTAATCAAGCATTCAAATCTCCTGACAACAATTTGTTATTTTGTCTTCTCAAAATTGAATCCAAAATGATATCTTTTGCACCTATAACTGCCTTTGAGATTTCTCAGAGGACCCCTGAAAATCACAAAAGATTTGTTCTTTCACCTTGTAAAAAGAGGTGTGTTAGAGATCATGTTTACTTGACATGTTACTATCGATGAGTTGTATGGAATGCACTGTCAAATCAGCAGGATGCTTAGCCTTCCTTAGGATACATTTGCATGGATAAAACATCATTAATATAAATATTTCAGAAACTGTATATTATATGAGAAGTTTCTAGAGAATTGTCAATGACTGCTGTCCATGATGCATTTCTATTTATGAGAATCTTAGTGCTGCTTTGCCTTGTATTAGACAACACAGAATAGTATTATTATTCATTGTTTTTGTGGTTTTAAAAATGTTAACTTGATCACAACTTCACTTTCTTAATTTGAAACTAGCATCTTCCAGGGCTTTTTCAAATGTAGAGTCTTACGAATGGACTCTTATTAGATCTTTCACTATTGCAAATTACCAGGAATAAGTAAGAGACTACACCTGTTTTAGGTGTCATGTCATATTGACAGCTTATGCTTTACTTTGCTGCTTTCCTTAAAGCTTCAGGTCCAAGTGCTTTGTCTTCAGCAAAAGGGTGTCTCTGAGCCTCATGGAAATGGACTATGCCAGGTATGTTGACCTGAGAAACAGGCTTCTGATGGCACTACTTAAACAACTTTGAGACCATACCAGGGGACTGTGCCAGGATTTCCATTTCTATAACACTGGTTGGGACTGAAATTAGTTAATGAGATGGCTAAACCAAGATCGAGAAGAACAAGAATTACTTAAGACTGAAAGAAGTGATGAAGGATGATTGTGGCTTTGTTTGGAACATTTTTGATGTTCTAATGGTTTATTTTCTAAATGTAAGGTCTCCTTGTTTCTTTTTTCTTTAGCTATCCATGGCTCATAACAATTTGGTAGTAATGCTTTTGTAAAAGGAAGTGAAATATTTGTAAATGTTAGTTTTTTCTTCTTGCCTCACCCTCTCAGACTTTAGTTACTCTTACTACCTATTCTTATTTTTATGGCAGTACAGTTATTTGCATATTTTTCCTTGTCAATTTGCCTTCCTTGTTAACAGGACGTAATAGGAGATATTAGCTATCCAACCAAGGCCTTGCTTGGAATGTTATATTTGAGAATGACACTCATTTAATTAGACATGATCAGATATTTTTAAGGAACTAACATTGACTTTGTGGACGTAATGCTTACAAGGTTTTCTTGGGAAAGCTAGCTAGACTCCCGGCTTCCAGGGTGCTAGCCTTATAGGTAAGTAAGAAAGGTCACTTTCTGGCAAGTCCAAGAAACTTAGGGTATTTTGGGGTCCTTGAGAAGAGAGAAATTCACCAAAATTTATAGATATTACAAGTGAAATCTGGTGTTGAGTTCTTGGCCTAGCTTCCTAGTCTCAAGGGAATTTTAAATATCCAATCTGCTTAAGTCCTGAAATCCAGTAGGGTCAGCTTCTCTAGAACATCAAGTAATTCCATCCCCCTACCCCATATTATAGACAGACCTTTCCAACATGAAAAAATTAGAATGGGCATAGACCAAATGCCCCTAAAGAGTAGGAGACAGATCAAAGGAGAAGATGGAGTTATAACAGAGAAGATAGAATTTAACAAATGAGTATGACTGCTCAATCATTATATTAATAGTTCTTTTAGTCTCCAGTGTCTTGGAGCAGCTAGAAGGAAAAACCTAAAATTTTGGAGCTGTAACCCACACCAAACTCTGAAATCTTTAAGAGCATTCTGAAATTTATTGATGTTTGCTTTGAAATTTATTGCTTTTTTGTGTATATGTTATTTTTCACAGTAAAAAATTCCAATCTGAGAGTCCTCATGAAAACTTCTAGAAAAGCAAATATAAGAAGCAACGATATGGTTTATTATTATTCTTGTTGTACCTATGAATAATCAGGCAAAAACTAATGATAACTGTCTTATTTTGTTAAGAAAAATAATCTTTCTTTAAGATTATCTTTGTTCACTAGATCAGTGACTATAGAGGGAAACTTGGTGCTTCAAAGGAAAATGATAGCATACCCTTCCAGGTTAGAAAATTGTAGGCTAGCTCCTTGCTTTAGGGCTTTTTCACACCTTTGTTTTTTAAATTGCTGGTAACTGATGAGTTATTCAAACTCTATCTTGTCTATAGATAAAATATATTAAATGGCTGCTTCTCACACTGTGAAAAAACAATTTTGGTACCTATCTGTAAAACTGGACCAGATTCAGTTTCTGTGACCAAATTGTAAATCGTCAATTCTCCTCAAATATTGAGGTCTTCCAGTTTCATTCAATATCTGATTACAACCTTCCACATTAAGGTTTCCAATTTGACTCCCTTGCCCTGCCCTGCCTCAGTGTCATGGAGAATGTAAAACCTGACTGCCTAGATTCATATCAGGTTTTTAGGTTGCCTTGCAGGTGGCCCTTCTCTACAGGATCTGAAGAATCCCTGCAAGCTGAAGCCTGATGTTTTCATATGAATATTGAAGGACTCACCACTTTAACAGATGATGTATGGGCCAGATTTATCTCTGGGTAGACTTAGCCACGAATGAAATCTGGTAGAATACTTAGGCCATTCCTACCCTTATACAAGAGGTAAACCAAGTCTGTAGACAACATCAGCAAGAGCACTGACACCCCAGTTTTAAGAAACTCAATGAACAGTGCTGGGTAACTGTAAGATTCCCCCCACAACCACCAAACTCCTGGAACCTTCTGAGTTGATCACCCTCAGGTTCAACTCCTGGCTTTTTACTGTAACCTTTGTGTTCTAGTTTGCAAGTTGCCAGAATGTGATATACCAGAAGCAGAGCAGCTTTTAAAAAGGGGAATTTATTAAGTTGCAAGTTTACAGTTCTAAAGCCGTGAAAATGTCCATATTAAAGCGAGGCTATAGAAATGTCCAATCTAAGACATCCAGAGAAAGATACCTTGGTTCACAAAGGCCAATGACATTCAGGGTTTCTATCTCAACTGGAAAGGCACATGGCCAACATGGCTTTATCTGCTACCTTTCTCTCCAGGCTTCTTGCTTCATGAAGATTTCCTAGGGGTGTACTCCTTCTTCATCTACAAATGTGTCTGGCTCCGAGGGCTCTCATGGTTCTTTTAGCTCTCAAGCTTTTTCTAAGATGTTTTCTCTTTCAAAGGATTCCAGTAGACTAGTCAAGACCCAGCTGGAATAGGTAGAGTCTCATCTCCATCTAATCAGAGGTTAATAACCACAATTGGATGTGTCACATCTCTGTGGAGATAACCTAATCAAGTTTCCAACCTACAGTACTGAATAGGGATTAAAAGAAATGGCTGCTTCCAAAAGATGGGTCAGGATTAAAACATGGCTTTTTAGGGTGCATTATCCTTTCAAACAGGCACACTTCGCTATTTTTATTTTCCTGTGACTTTCATGCAACTGATGTTAGCCACTTTCTCTCAACAGATGGTTTCATTTGGTTTAAAAGGAATAAGACCAAGAAGAATTCTCTAGAGACTATTTCTTAGACTCTACTTGGCCTCACTCAGGAGGTCTATGACTGCCTCTGAGTTGTTCAGTGAGGAGCGATAACCATGCATCATCTTGAATATCACCTCTGTGCTGTGGTCCTGAAAAACAGTGGCCAACTCTTTGTCTCCCCCAAATCTGAAAAAACTCTGCTCCTATTCTTCTCGTTTCAGATATCCCTCATTAATGAACATTCTCTCTGTTGCAATAGACTGAAAAGTATCTTCTTAATTATCGGTCACATGTTGACTTTGCCATCCCAAATTTTGTTTCTGCTCTGTTTTATTACCTGGAAACAACTATTTTACCTAATTTCTGATTGGTTTTGTCCTACACCAAAATTCAACATTTAGACTTTGGACTAAGAATTTCTAAAGAAAAAGATCCTTAGCCTCAAAGCTTTCTCAAAATGTTCTGAGAATGGCTTTCCTTGAAGGGATCCTGAAAACAAGTGGAACATGAAGACAGAAAGTCTATATTATCTTTTAAATTTTAGGTATCTATTAAAAGAGTTGGAAATACGTGAAGAAAGAGCAACAATATTCTAAGTCTTTTGGCCTGAGGATCAAATAAAAATGGACTGCCTAGCACTGCCAGTGAGATCCATATCTTATTCAAGTCCTGTAGTGAAGGTAATGTGGTACGAAAAGAACTTTGCCTGTGAGGTTCAAATCTTAGCATGGCCACTAACTACTTAGTCTAGAAAGCTACTAGACCCTTTGAGTTTCTTTTTTCATGTGTCAAATGAGAAGACTACCCATTTTATAGGCTGCTGTTCTAGTTTGCTAGCTGCTGGAATGCAACACACCAGAGACGGATTGGCTTTTAATAAAAGGGGATTTATTTTGTTGCTTCTTCAGAGGAAAGGCAGCTAACTTTCCACTGAGGTTCTTTCTAACGTGGAAGGCACAGGATGGTCTCTGCTGGTCTTCTCTCCAGGCCCCTGGGTTCCAACAACTTTCCCCGGGGTGACTTCTTTCTGCATCTCCAAAGGCCTGGGCTGAGCTGCTAGTGCTGAGATGAGGAATGCCGAGCTGCTTGGCTGTGCAACATTGTACTCTCTCATTTAAGCACCAGTCAATTAAGTCAAACGTCACTCATTGCAGCAGACACGCCTCCTAGCCGACTGCAGATGTAATTAGCAACCGATGAGGTTCACGTACCATTGGCTTGTGTCCGCAGCAACAGAACTAGGTATGCTCACCTGGCCAAGTTGACAACTGAATCTAACTAACACAGCTGCTTATAATAATTGAATACAGAAAAAAATGTCAAGCTCTTTTCACAAACCTTGGGACATAGTAATTGCTAGATAAAATGATAATTAATGGTAAAGATTATAACTGCTGCATAACTTTTTATTTGAACGACACTTGATAAAATATGACCAACATTCAAAATTATTGATAATATCATCACCTCTATTCTCCTCAACATCATCAACTGCAGCTTATGAATTCTCCCAACAACCCTGTAATCTAGGCAGTGTTCTCTTCTGGTAATATAGGCGGAAACTGGAGTTTAGATTAGTTGCCTTGCCTAAATCAACATTGCTAGTAATTAGCAAAGCTAAAATGGAAACAAAATGGAGCATATGACTCCAAAGCTTGAGTTATTTTACCATAAAGCTATTTTACCATAACACTGTACTGACTTGGGACTTATATCTCTATTTTAGAAACCCATTAAAGAAATTCTAAAATGGACCTCTAATAGGGTCACATATTGTGCTGTGAGATTTAATTTGTTAATTCCATTTGAGTCCTCCATATAAATCACTTTTTGCATTTCTTTTGGTTTCTTTTACTCTCTTGCATGCCAATTGTACAATACATTTAAGGGCTAATGTGTTGTGTTGATGGATTTTTCTGGGATAATATTTCCTGAGAATGTGGTAGAAATGCAACCAGAAGCCTTGTAAATTATCTCAATGACATACTGTTGAGCCCACACAGTTGAAGAACCAAAACGAACATATTGAGGGAAAAAAAGGCTACACAAATTTTAAAAAGTGATATAAATATAGAGAATTCTTAAATAGTTTCAAATTCTGCTGGGATATTTCCTGGGGGAGTTTAAAGTGGCTACTCTGAGCTAGTCTATGGCAGTGGTTCTTGAGGTGGTCTCCAGACCAGTAGTATCAACACAGATATCACAAGCATAATTGTTAGCAATGCAAATTTTTGAGCCTCATCTCAGACCTGCTGAATCAGGAACTCTGGGATTAAGAATCAGAAGTCTGTCTTTTAATAAGTCCTCTAGTGAACCTAATGTACTTTTTTGTAGTGTGTGCTATATGGTGGAGCCACATTTCATTACTTTTCCATGTGAGTATGCCGTTATTGCAGCATCACTGGTTGAATTTTTGTTTGTTTAGTGAGTTTGTTTCTTTTGGGGAAAGTGAGTGGACCGGGAATGGAACCCAGGTCTCCTGCATGGCAGGCGAGAATTCTACCACTGAACTAGCCTTGTACCCCCTGAACTACCCTTGCATCCTCTCTAATTTACTACTTTTTTTGCATGGGCAGGCACTGGGAATCGAACTGGTCTCTGGCATGGCAGGTGAGAACTCTGCCTGCTGAGCCACTGTGACCCACTCTGTAATATACTTTTAAGTTTGAGAGCCACTGCTCTACTGGCTTGCCCTAGGGTTCCATTGTCTCTTCTTTCTGTTCACTCATATTTTTGTACAAGAACAGGAGCTACAGTCTCTCCTGGAGTCTCAGGTACTCTTTGCTATTCTTCTCTTCTAACATCCAGTAGACTAGGTTTCAGATGGGAAGGGAAGAGTAGTGAGCAAAAGCTTTATTTTCTCATATAATAGATTAAATCACAAAACAAGACAGCCCAAGCAGAGTTTATAATTTATTTAAAAATGTTTTTACTTTAAAATATTTATAAATTCACAGTAAGTTGCAAAAAAGTGTACAGGGAGGTACCATGTACCTTCACCTAGTTTCCCACAATGATGACTTCTTGCCTAATTCTAATATCACAACCAGGAAGTTGACATTTATGCAATCCACCAACCTAATTCAGAGTTCACTGGTGTCATATGCACTTATTTGTAAATGAGCATGTGTACATTTAGTTCCATGTAATTTTATCACGTGTAGATGTATGTGACTGCCATCACATTAAGATACAGAACTGTTCCATCACAAGGATTCCTCAGCTACTCTTAAAACCATGCCTACCTCTTTCCTTTCCCAACTCCTTAGCCCCCGGAAACTAGTAGCATCTCCAGTTCTATAATGCTGTCATTTCAAGAATGTTATATAAATAGAATCATACAGTATATGACATAGGAGAATGAATTTTGTTTCTCAGCATAATTTCTAAAGATCCATCCAAGTTGTTGCCTATTCCTTTTGATCGCTGCATAGAATGGATTGCCACAATTTGTTTAACTGTTCACCAGCTGAAGAACATCATTTGAGTTGGTTTGAGTTTGGAACTGTTATGAATAAGACCACTGTAAATATTCAATACAAATTTTAATAGGAACATAGCTTTTCATTTTTCTGGAATATATGCCCATGAGCAGAATTGCTGGATCATATGTTAAGTACCTGTTCAGTGTGTGTGTGTGTGTGTGTGTGTGTGTGTGTATGTGTGTGTGTGTTTAGTTTTATTCTGGTAACATAAATAAAAAATCAAATTTCCCATTTTAACCTCTTTCAAGTATCCAATTCAGTGGTGATAATTACATTCATGATTTTGTAACATTTACCACATCCATTATTCAAATTTTTCCATCACCCCAAACAGAAACTCTGTATCAATTAAGCATTAGCTTCTCATCCCCAAACCTACCCAGTCCTGGGTAACATGCATTCTAATTTCTGACTCCATGAATATGCATATCCTAATGATTGCATATCAGTGAGATCATACAATATTTGTCCTTTTGTGTCTGGCTTGTTTCACTCAACATGAACTTCAGCATTCATCCATGCTGTCACATGTATCTGGGCCTCAGTCTTTTTTATCACTGAATAACATTCTGTGTGTGTGTGTGTGTGTGTGTGTCTATCCCATTTTGCTTATCCAATCATCCATTGATGGTCACTGGTATTGTTTCCATCTTTAGACAATTGTGAATAATGCTGCTATGAACATCAGTATGAAAATATCTGATCAAGTTCCTGCTTTCAATTCTTTGGGATAAATACCTAGGAACGGGATTGTGGGAGTCACATGGAAATTCTGTAATAACTTTCTGAGAAACTGCCATACTGTCTTCTACAGTGGCTGTAGCATTCTATATTACCACCAACAATGAATGAGTATTCCTATTTCACCATATCCTGTCCAGATCTTGTTATTTTCAGTCTTTTAATAATTGACTATAAAGTGTTCTTTCAGTGTGGTGTTGATTTGCATTTCCCTAATGGCTAATGATGCTGAGCAACTTTTTATGTGCTTATTGGCCATTCGTTTATCTTTTTTTGAGAAATGTCTATTCAAGTCCCTCATCCATTTTTATTTGGGTTGTCTTTTTGTTGTTGAGTTGTAGTTTCTTTATATATCCTGGATATTAAACCTTTGTTAGAAACATTGTTTCCAAATACTTTCTCACATTCTTTGGGTTGTCTTTTCGCTTTGGTAATGTTCCATGCTGTACAAGCATTTTTAATTTTGATGAAGTCCAATTTATCTATTGTCTTCTTTTGTTGCTTGTGTTTTTGGTGTAAAGTCTAAGAATCAATTGCCTAATAAAAGGTCCTGAAGATGCTCCCCTATTTTTCTTCTCGGTTTCTTATTTAGTTGTATAATAAACTGCCAATCTGTTTTATAGAATAACTGTACCATTTTACAATCCCATCAGCAATGCATAAATGATTCAGTTTCTCCACATTCCCGCAGCATTGGAGTTATCATTATTTTTTATTTTAGCCTATAGATGTCTAAATGCCTTAGCACCACTTTTTCAAAAAAGGCTATTGCTCCTCCCTTGAATTACTTTTTTTGTTTGAGGGGAGGGGGGCATGGGCTGGGAAGTAAACCAGGTCTCTGTCATGGCAGGCGAGCATTCTACCACTGGATCACCCTTTGATTTACTTTTGCAATCTTATTAAAACTCAGTTGGCCTTATTTGTGAGGGTCTATTTCTTGTTCTGTTTAATTGATGTATGTATCTACCTCACTGCCAATACCATATATTTTTTATTATTTTAGTTATATTGTAATGCTTAACACTGAGTAGAGGTGTTCTCCTCTTTTTATTCATCTTTTTCAAAATTGTTTTGATATTCTAGGTCTTTTGTTTTTCCAAATAAATAACAAATTTATCTATTGCTGCAAAAAACTGCTGGGATAATTCATCTACTTAGATAAAGAAACCAAGGACCAAGGAGTTTAAGACACTTATTTCTGACCATATAGCTAACCAGTTGAAGAACAAGCAAAACCAAGCTCTGTTATTCCCAAATGAGTTTTCTTGCTGCAACTCAATGATGCTGTCTTCCAGGGGCCAAGCTCCTGGGGGAGAAGTGTGTGTCTGTTAAAGTATGAGTGGCATCTCCCTATTCTATTCAGGGACATTCTCAGCCTGGCCAACATTTTTGGCTGCTAAGTTCAGTGATTTGTGTAGGACCTGTCATGAATTCTATAGAGTTCAATAAGAACTTTCCATCTTAATCTAATGGTTTAAAAACATAATTTAAATGAAAACTTGGAGAGATGTGATAAATTTCAAAACAAAAGTGTAGAGATAAGCACAACTGAAAACTTTACCCGCTGGAAGAGCAAGAGATTACCATTAGTACAGACATGCCAAAATAAGACAATTGACCACTTGCTCATTGCTGGTGCCCTTAGTCTGGTCAAGAATTGGTATCATCTCTATCTCTTTGCAGTCAAGAATATCTGAGCCTCACTTGACCTATAACTTGATCTCACCATTTCTTTAATTTTGCGACACTATGATAATACATAACAGTGTTTTTCCCACATTTTACATTTTTTTAAGGAAGCATAGATTATTATATATATATTTGTTCCCTCATTTTTACTCATTGAATCAGAGAGACCTTTGAACATAAACTGACAGGATGCCTTTATGACACTCAAATTCAAACCGCAGTGCTGCTCCACCCCAGTCAAGATGGTAGAGTAACACATTTCATGGCTCTGGTCCCCCACAAAGGTTGAAAAACTGCCAAAAATTGACAGAAACATCTTTATCAAAGCTCCAGAAAATAGTTAAGGGACTGCAGTAACTAGGAGAGTACTGAATCGAGAAAAGAGCAATCTAACAGTGGTAGAAGTTCATGGCACTCTGGTTGGTCCCTCCTCTACTCCTCACTGTTTCAGCCCAGAGCCAGCCCACACTCTCACTGTGGATGCCTGGTCTTGCTTTTGCAGGGATAAGATTAGCCTTCAGCTACATATTTGGAACGTATGTCTGGCCTGGTGGTGGCCTGAGGGACTTGCCATTTCTGGAGCTGGTAGAAGGTAGCTACGGGAACTTTCTTACAATATGTTGTGGAAGAGCTGTCAAGCCCTGCTTCCTGGAGCAAGGGATTGTTGTCTGTAGGTTATATAGTACAGGACACTGGACTGTAAAAAAAAAAAACTGTTCCTAGGGAAGAGGGGACATTCAGAAGGGTAGAAAGGGAATTCCTTGGACCACAGGCATATGCCCAAGATAAGACTAAGTGGAGAGATGATCAGAGAGGCTCCTAATCTTAGGCTCGAAATTATTCTCTAAACTCATTATATAGATAAGTCCTGAAGGAAAATACTTGCATAGATCAAATGGCAAATAGGATAAGCTGTTTTCTTTTTTACCTTCTTTTTATTTATCTATTTATTTAGCTCCTGGAAATCAAGGAAAGCTCTGTATTAACACTAACTGGTTGTACAAGTTTAAGGAACTGAGCTTCAGAGTTTAAATTCCGGTGACAACACATCATCAAAATACCAAAATGGCCAGGTTTCAACAAAAGATTTCAAAACATACAAAGAAACAGGAAGTGATGTGCCAGGCAAAGGAGACGATTAAAGCATTTGAAACTATCAATGAGAAGCTCCAGACCTGGGGCATGCTAGACAAAGACTTAAAAAAAATTAAGTCCTATATATGCTCAGAGAGTTAAGGAAAATAGATAAATTATAGATGAATGGAAAGAATATTGATGGAAAGATGGAAATTATGAGAAGGAAACAATCAAAGCTCAAGACCACAGCAACAGAAATTAAAACTTTCCTAGTATGTTTCAACAGTGTATTGATTGAAACTGGCAAAAGAAAGAATTACTGAACTTGAAGATAAGACAATTGAAATCATCTATTCCGGGGAGAAGGAAAAAAGAATGATGAAGAAAAGTGGATAGACCCTGAGGAAATTGTGGGGCACCATCAAGCACACCAATGTACACATTATGTGAGTCCAAGAGGAGATGAGAGAAGGAGTTAGAGAGAATTTTCAAAGTAAGAATAGTTGGAAACTTCCAAAATCTAAAGGAAAGCATGAATATACATATTCAAGATGCTCAACAAACTCCAAACAGGATAAACCCAAATAGAGCCATGCCTTTGTGTATTATAATTAAACTGCTGAATGCCAAAGAAAAGGAGAAAATTCTAAAAGGTGTAAGAGAGAAGTGACATGTCATGCTTAAGAGAACCTCAGTGAGATTAAGTGTCAATTCCTCATTGGAAACTATGGAGGCAAGAAGGCAGTGGGAAGACATGTTTTATTTATTTATTTATTTATTTATTTATTTATTTATTTATTTATTTTCATATGGGCAGGCACCAGGAATTGAACCTGGGTCTCTGGCATGTAGGCAAGAACTCTGCCTGCTGAGCCACCATGGCCTGCATGAAAGACATATTTTAAGTGCTGAAAGCAAAATATTGCCAACCAAGAATTCTAGGCAAAACTGTGTGCTGGTTTGAATCTGCTATATACCCTAGAAAAGCTAAGTTCTTTAATCCTCATTCAGTATTCCTGGGTGGGGTCTCTGATTGTTTCAATGGAGATGTGAGCCACTTAATTGTGCATGGCAACTTTTGATTAGATGGTTTTCATGAAGATGTGTCTCCACCCATTCAAGGTGGGGTTGCTTACTGGAGCCCTTTAATAGGGAACCATTTTGGAAAAAGCCTTAGAGCCAAAAGAGCTGAGAAAGCCCATATAGCCAGAGACCTTTGGAGATACAGAAGGAGAACATCCCTGGGGAATCCTTATGAAGTGAAAAGCCAGGAGAGAAAGCTAACAGACATTGTCATGTGTCTTTCCAGCTAACAGAGGTGTTCTGGACCCATTGGCCTTTCTTGAATACAAGGTATCTTTCCTTGGATGCCTTAGTTTGAACGTTTTCGTGGCCTTGGAAGTGTAAATTTGTAACTTCATAGCATCCCCTTTTTAAAAGCCATTCCATTTATGGTATATTGCATTTTAGTAGCTTTAGGAAACTAAAACCCTGTCTTTCAAAAATGAGGAAAGATTCCTGGTGCCTGCCCATGCAAAAAAAAAAAAAAATGAGGAAAGATTAAGACATTCCCAGATAAACTAACACTCATACATTCCCACTAGACTTTATGAGGCATATTAAAGAAAGTTCTGTTCTAGGGAAAGGACGACAGACAGTAGAACAAAGCATCATGAGGAAATAAAGAGCTGTGGTAAAGGTAATAGCCTGGGTAAACATAAATACTGGTACTATTGTATTTGGGGATTTTAACTGCAATGTTTGCTCCCTAAAGGCTCTAAAATGCAAATGCCAAAAATGTAATGATAAACTGGGTGGGCCATGGTGCTCAGCAAGCAAAGTTCTCACCTGCCATGCTGGAGACCCAGGTTCGATTCCTGGTGCCTCCCCATGCAAAAAAGTAATAATAAACCCAAAATTTTGCATGCTCATAATACATAAATGATCCCATGAAGCCCAGGGTTATAACGTGGTTTGTTTTGTTGTTGTGTGTTACTGTAGTTTTCTCCTTTCCGTCATGTGTCCTGGCATGAAGTATTCTGTTTTCTTGCATTACGATAACAGCATGCTCATCTTGGAGCAAGTTGTGTATTAGAACTAGCAGTTGGAGCATATGCTCAGGATTATTGTAGGTGCAGGTTGTTTCTCAATCTGCCAAACTGTGCATATTAGCTGAAGGCAGCAGCCAAAGTCATTCTTTAGGTTAAGTGTGATTTCCACTTCCCTCCTTTAGTTCCTTCCTGCCCCCTCCCTTCTCTCAATCACCACACATGTTAACAGAAAAGTGCTCTTTATATGGTCTTATGCTCTGTGAGGAAGAGCTGAAATGCTGAACTGAGAAAAAGAAAACAAATTTAATTGCCGCTCAGAGAGGAAAGTGAGCTGATGATCTAATAGCCCGTTTCCACCTCTAATATCCACACTCCAGTTCATGGCACAGGAACCAAAAGAACTCACTTTTATTGTAGGGTCAGCTCTCCTGCATCAATCGGGAAGGGTGATGGTTCTACATTATTTAAAGCACTCATTAATAAAGTTAAAATTCCTTTCCACTTTGCTCAGTATTTATGTTATTTGTCTTCGGTATCTAGAAAAAATATGTTATTTACAGATAGAAAGAAACACATGAGAGGGAGCAGGGAATAGGAAAGGAATTTAGAATATTTTATGTTTTTCTTTAATACCCTCATAATTCACACTTTTTAATATTTCATTCCAGGACTAAGTTGTCTCAAAGGCAGCTGGGGCAAGGCTTTTTTTTTTTTCCTACATTAAAAAAAGGCCTTATCCATTAAAAAAATTTAAAAATCTAACAAGCAAAGCAAATTTAAGCCCTTTAAAAGTTTTAGAACAAATGTATCTCAACTCAAAAAACACCATAGAAATCTACTCACTCCCAGTCTCACTCAGAGAAGCTCATTTGGTAATTTGATTTGTTCTGAAACTAAACTTCTCTGGTTCTAAAATTCTATGACAGTGGTCATCAAACTTTAGTTTGCTCATGGGGCTTATTAGAACGCAGGTATCTTATGTTCCACTTATAAAAAGTTAACGTGATCCATTAGTCATTGTTCTGGTTTGAATCTATTGTGTACCTAAGAAAAGTCAAATTCTTTAATCCTCATTCAATACTGCTAGGTGGTATCTTTTTTATTGTTTCCATGGAGATGTGATTCACCCAGTTTTGGGTGATAACTTTTGATTAGATATTTCCATGGAGCTCTGTCTCTACACATGCAAGGTGGGGTTGCTTACTGGAGCCTTTTAGGAAGGAACCATTTTGGAAAAGATTTAGAGCCATCAGATTCTGATTGAGCCAACAGAACAGACAGAGGCTCGGGGAAGTCTTTGAAGAATTCCAGAGAGAAAGCTAGCTGACGTCACCTTGTGCCCTCAAGGCTGAGAAAGAAACTTTGAACTTCATCGGCCTCTCTTGAGTGAAGGTAATCTCTTGTTGGTACCATAATTTGGACATTTCCATGATCTTAGAACTATAAACTTGCAATTTTAAAAATTCTTCTCTTTAAAAGCCTTTTCATTTCTGGTATATCACATTCTGGTAGCTTACAAACTAGAACAGTCATTAATCCCCAAATCACCCAAAATGGATTTTTTTGGTTGACCTTGAATTGAGCCAAACTCCTAGAATGAAATCCATGTTACTATATACTTTTGAAAGTGCAAACATTAAGTACTGGCATGGGAACGTGATCAGTCAATCCTGTTTGCCTGGGGCTGGGACTGGTTTTGGTACTGAAAGTCCTGTATCCTGGAACAGCCTCAGTCCAGGTATACTAGATGGGTTGGTAACTTAACAACTCAACACCACCTAAGCAGTAAGAGTGACTCTTTTCAATATACTCCTAGATGTACCAACTTAAATGGGGTGGGATGGGGGCTGAGACTCCGCATTTCTTTTCAAGCAGGTGCTGTTTATATAGCCAGAAATATAAGAACCATCACTACAGAGGTTTTGTCAAGCCATAAGACATTTTTTGTAAGTTTTGTAAGACATCTGGTCTGAAGCCACATGGCTACTTGTTTTTTTTAATCAGTCAGTAGCTATTTATTAAGTACCAAAAGGATACATAGCATCTTTCACTTCTCTTGTCTGACATCGGGGACCCTTACAAGGTGTTACATTAACCTAAGGTTAACCATTATAACCGACTACTTGAGCAATTTCAAGAATATTAATGAATTCTTACTGTATACCTATTCAGGAAAGAAAACATAGGGCACTGAACGAATACCTCTTATGCATGAGATTAAGAACAAAACAGAGGTGGAATGTGGGAAAGGGAAGATTTATAAATGCAATAATTAGTATTAATTAAAACTAGTATCAGAAAACAAAAACAATTACCAAAGCATAGCGTTGGACTTTACTGAAAGGGTAAGAAGGCACATTTCCTCATTCTACAACTAATTTATTTCATAATTAATATATACTAAACTCATCAACTTTGATAGAAGTTCCATAACCTAAATCCCACCATAATACAAATTTTCTGCCACATCTAATACTTTGATCACCAGGCTATTGTCCTATTCCTTTCGCCATCATCAATTTTACTCCAAAATATTTTCCATTAAGTAGGAGGAATGGATTTAATCTCATCCTACCATTACTTAAGTCTTGAGAATTTAGAAAATGCATTTCCTAGTTTGTGGGAGACTCTGTTTTGTAAACTAGAAAACTAGGTTAACAGACTATTATGAAGTTTAAATTTGAATGTACATATGAAGTTAATGTGTGAGGGTAAAATGTGATGCTATATATGACAGTTTGCTTATAACTGAAGAATACTTAGCTGGAGTCATTTAAAAATCATCAACAATCAGCCAAGTTGTTGAGAATAAAAAGTCAAGGCTCTCAAAGCTCCTTAGTAGGAAATATTTAGGTTTTCCAGTCCTTTAAAGAGCTGCTCCTATTCTAGCTTCATTTTCTTGGCTAAAATTAAGCCCTATAGGTGCCTGTGGTTAATATACAATCTATTCAAATTTGCACAAAGGTTGTAAAGCTACGAAGAGAAAGATTTTGGCCACCTTCAGTCTTTCAAAAACTCCCTAATGAAAAACATGCAAAATAAAATGCTATTATTGCATATCATTGGTAAGGAGAAACAAAACATTTTTGGGTAAAAACTTATAGAAGAAATTTACCATGTCAGTCTTTATACAATAGATCCTGAATAGCATTTGTATAGACAATATGTTTAAACACACAGTTCCCAAAATGTGGAAATGGCCATTTTCATGTGACCCCTGTCTGCTAAAAGCTAAGGATGAAACATAGAAATGGAACTTAGCTAAGGAGCTTTTAGTGACTAGTGTAAGCCAAAAGAGTCCAAAAATGAAGATTTTAATAATTCAACTAATATTATTATGCTATGAGTTCATTTTCTCATTTTCCTTTATGGTTTCAGTGGTCAAGTTTCTTTTCCTGGGAAAAAGCACCAGTAAGACTGCAGGCGCCCAGAAATGCTGGGACCAATTCTATGCAGCCTGTTCTAACCATTAAATTTCAAGATTCAATTTTTAGTGTCCTGTCTTAATTTTAGACTGGGTTTTCTGATTTTTGTTTCATAAAATGTTCTCACCAGGTCTGTAAGGTATAAAATAGTTGGGGAAAAAGAAAACAACTCATCGTTGCAATTCT
Organism: Tamandua tetradactyla; assembly: GCF_023851605.1. Classification (NCBI taxonomy): domain Eukaryota; kingdom Metazoa; phylum Chordata; class Mammalia; order Pilosa; family Myrmecophagidae; genus Tamandua; species Tamandua tetradactyla. Next base: position 11,189,493 of record NC_135352.1, read on the forward strand.
GTTGAGATGAAAAGATATTTGTATGGTTCTTTAAACACTGACAGAACTATCTTTTCTCTAGCCATAAAGGCAACTTGGATAATTTGAAATATATCCAAGTTTTGAAAAATAAATCTTATTTTAAATATCTTGTCACCAAAAAGTCATCAAGTCATTTCCTATTTTTATATTTATATTATATGTTAATTTCTGTTCAATGCAAAATAATCAAAATATTTCAAAAAGCAATAAAAAGGAAATAATACTATCCCATTAATTATTAATACTCCAGTGTATATTAATCTTCCTTTCTACGTATATATATATGCAAAGCAGATTTTTCTTTAAAAGGCAGAATCATAACTTAATATGTCCTTTTAACTAACTTCCATAATTTAACAAAAGACATGTATTTCTTTCAAGTTAATATTCTTCCCTAAAATGTATACTAAGATTTGTGATTGAGTCATGGTATGGCCCTATATACAGCACATAAATTTGACGAACTCAGGATGTCTAAAAATAAGTTATTTTCCCTTCCAAATTTATCTCCTCTCCCATCTTTCCTAGTATGTTTAAGAGACCTACTTTTCCATCAGTTTCCTAAGCAAGAAAACTCAGTCATTCTTTACTTCTTTCTTTCATTTGGCTCAAAAGTCTTGTTACTTCAAATCTTTTATACATAGGTTTCCCTTCCATTTCTACTTTAATGACACAAATCCAGATGCTCTTTTCCTCCCTTTGGACTCAGGATAACTTTCTATTGTCTTTTGTTTCTATTGTCATTTCGTTCCTGCTCAAAATCTTCTAGTAACTTTACTCCCCTGAGGATGAATTTCCCTGAACTCTCTTCTATCTTTTCTCCAATGGGCAGCTTCTATTCTGTCCACTCCAGAGCTCTGGGAGAGGGGGCCTGAGAAATATAGGGGAAGGGTAGAGAGAGGCAGAGAGAAAAGTTAGTATTTTTCTGTCGTAGGCCCACACAACTTTAACAATACTTCAGGACGTGAGAAATTTGTCTTTAACCATCTCCCTTTCTGTAAATTCCTCTTTGTTGTCTTCCAAGGACCATCAGCTGCTCCAAAGCTCACCTCAGCACTTTCATTTGAGAAATTAGAGAAGGAGAACTTAGCCTTTTTGCCAATGTTCCACTTCCGCAGAAGGGCTGGCTTCAGCTAAATATTGGAAGGAAAGGTACTGGACTAAACAAATTCTCACTAAAGTGCCTCCTGAAGGCATGTAGTGTTTAATGATTAATAATGGTATATTTCTGCAGGGAAGATTTCAGATGGTGAAAGGTAGGATGTAAAAGCTTTCAGATAGTGTGTTTGGGTGAGCTGGGGGACTAAGTAGAGATGGGAAGTCAAAGGTAGTCTTGCAATCTTGTCTTGAAGGCCATTTTGGGGCAGGACAGCTCTATCTAAATATGAGTTATTTGTAAAACAAGGGCTGGCTTCTGCCTCAATTCCCTCAATAACTCTGTGTTTTCCATTAAGAGAGAAAAATGTGCCTACAGAATTGTAAACCCTATCAAGCCCCAAACAGACCACAGCAGGAATTAAACGGCCGATGTAGGCAACATTTCCCTCATTGGCTCTGTATTTCTTTTCTCCAGTTGGCCAAGGGCAGAGGGTGCTTTAAGGATCTAAAGGAGGCCATAAGAAAGAGATTTGAAAACCTGGCAGACAGTAAAGCTACAGCCATGACTTTCTCTGGCTCGTTAGCAGAGCAAAGCTGGATCTGCCCTAAAAGCATTGGTCTTATCCTCATTCCCACGCAGCCAGGGCTAATACAGGGACAAGCGTGCTTCCCACCCAGCCAGTCCCCCTTACACTATCATTGTTAGTTCGTTCATCTTACCCAAATCAGGAGCACCCTGGCTAACAATATCCTCACAAATGCAAAAGCTGTCAGTTTGAAGCGGCTTCTAGTAAACGGGCATTTACATTCATAGTAGAGACACAAAACCTTGCATTATCTGCGTGTTCCTGCAGTTGCTGTTTTCTTGGCATGCTCCACTTCACTTCCTTGCATGATATTTGGGCCTTGGTATGCAACAGAGCTAGTAGCTTTCCAATTCTCTCACTTCGTGATTGCCAGGAGGAAATATCATGAGTCTTTCCGGTGTACTAATTGGACTTGGAGATGCCAAGGTGTACTGTAGCATTTCCTTTTGAAGATAATACAGTCTTAAGGAAACACTTTTCCAATTTGTTGGCACAGACGGTTTTGAGATTTTCTGTTTCTTGGTGCAGAAAGAATTATCAAAACATCTTAAGTCTGAGTCAGTCATTTGAATTCTTCTCCTTATTTCTCATTAGGTATTTCTTTGGTGGGAAATTCTCTTTGGTCACATACACACAGGAGATTTATCTTTATTCCTAAAGGGAAGTTTATTATGGGATAAGAGGTAATTTAACTTGGTGTTAAGTATGTACACAAAAACATTTCCTACATATACAAAACTTGAGATATACAATGTATTTATATATGTTTCAAATGGGTGAGGTTTCAGATGGGTTCAATAAAATTTACTTAAATTACCTATAATGTAAATTAGGGCCTAATATCCTTAGTTTACATGTGTTACAATCATTAATAGAGAGTGGGTTAATGAGGAAAGTCAACATAATGAACTGACAATCTGCATTGCAAAACAATACAGGCTTTTCTAACCCATACATGTATGAAAACTTAAATTTAACAAAAAACTTATAAATGATGCCATCGTGAGATTGAAAGCAAAGTAATAACACAATAGGGTATCTTTGTTTTTATGCAGAAATTAACCAGGCACTCAGGTTAGTATTGAAAATTCAACTCAAAAAGCAGTAGAATTATAATAGACTCTAGAAGTTGCCAAGCTCAGCTCTAGCTCAGTATTGCTAATTAACTATTAATTACATGGAATTTTTAACTTGAAGGGAGCTGCTATTAAAATGCAGTTGTCAGCTTTCATTTGTGAACTTTACTAGAATAGTAATTTTTTTTAATAAGGGCAGTATATTTAAGTTCAATTTATATGATATAAATAAATGCTTCCTACTCTATTTTTCCTCACTTTTTGGGAAAAATTAGAAAATCTTAGGTATAAATTCAGTGATGTCAAGAAATAATAGTCAAGCTTCCCCAATCATAATGTAAGAATGAAATGATAACTTCACTGCTGCAGTTCAAAAAATACCAGATAGCAAGTAAGAGATGGGGGGGAGGGGGTTTAAAAGTGAGACATAATTTTTTTTTTTTTCACATGGGCAGGCACCAGGAACTGAACCTGGGTTTCCAGCATGGCAGGCAATTGCTAAGCCACTGTGGCCTGCCCAAGATATAATTCTTAATATCTGAGATAAATCAGAATAAAAATACATAGAAATTATGTTTCTGTATATTGCTAACATCTTGTCTATTTGTATCACTACTGAGCTTGCTAATTTACACAAATTTCTTATCATGGAAGAGTTTTGAAGACAAAATATATGATCTGACCTCTTTTGGTTCACTGTCCCTCATTTTTCCTTTTTTGTCATCTAGAGGTGGTGATCAGGAATGCTGTGGTTGTTTGAACACATTCCTAAGAAGCACAGGGCTGGAAACAAGGGGAGAGGGTCCTGATATATATTCTGTTGATGGATTTGAACTTAGTCATTGCTGGGGAGAAAGATGTTAATGATTTAGGGTGCTCGGCTAGTCTAAGCGTTACTCATGTGCAAAGCAAGACTAGTATTGCCTCCTCATGGACCCTGTCCCTTTGAAAAAGAAAAATTAAGGGAAAGGCAGAAAGAGAGATCTTTGACTTCATTCATCATAGCTTAAGAAATGTTAGTCACAAGTACTTTAATAGTTTACCTTCTCCTGTGCCTGCTGTTTAAGACTGAACTTAAGCAGCAGGTTTTCCTTAAAATAATCTTTAAAGGAGATTGTGCAATTAAAAAAAAACTTTATATCACTTAGTGTGTTTTACTTTATAAAATCAGAGTCACTGCTTTTTTAGCAGGATTAACACATGCATGAAGAAAGAATGTTTATAATGCAATTCATTGCTATAAATGTGTTAGTCTTTGACTAATGAATGAACTAAGCACTTCTGCATCGATTGGAACATGTTATGAGGTTCATGAGCATGTTTGCCAGATCTGGCTCCTGGAAATACCATCCTGTGAATACAACACTCCCACAGTTGGAACTCATAAAATGTGTCATTTGTCCAAACAACTTAGTTCAAGAAAACTCTAGAGTAAAAGGCAAAAGGAAGTAATGACCTTTCACAGAAATCCTCACAAGTACTAACAGTAACTCTGTGCACATTCCAGAGCTTTCACCCAGAATCCTATTTCCTGAAACAATAAAATAAAATGCCAGGTGAATCTGAGATGCTGCATGGGCATTTAGAGGGTACTTTGGATTTCTCTGTTGCAATATAAAGATAGAATGAATGTAAATCAGTAAACTCTAGTTGCTGCCTTATTGTTCTACATTTATGAACTTCCTCATTTGTTGTGAAGTCAAAACAACTTGACATTTGGACAGGAGAAATTTATTTCCCATAGAGTGCAGCCCGATGCATGCTTTGCATGCAAAATCATTCCCCTAGTTCTCACTTTTGGTGTCCTATGATGCTTCCATCCAAAAAACCTGCATCGTCAAATAGCATATCCCATGAAAATAGGGATGGACCACAAATGCAAAGCACTTTTTTAGCACCCATGGGAGAATTTCAACTTCTAAAATGTTATCTTTAATAGCTTTGTGTTCATGTAATTATTTGGAATATTATTAGAAAGAAGGAGTGGAGCCAGAAATAAATGTTTTTCTGATTTTACTCATTCAGGTAAGTTCAAAGTCTATTAAATCAAAATCTTAATTTTAAACATATATTGAAACAGAGGATTAGTAAAACTAAGAATAGCAGTCAACCAACTAGAACACATGAAAAACAAGCCATCAGCGTTCCCTAGAAAATGAATGATGAGTTGGTGGCATTTTTATGCCAAATTGAGTATTATGATGTTCTAGGTTTAACATAGTAATCTGAAGTCTGATTGAAAGAAGAAATAGCTTTCACTTGTTTCTCATCAGGGACCCCAAATATTGAGAGATTAAGTTGGTCAAATCAATGTTTAGCAAATCTTTCTGGAAAAGGGAGTATGATGTCAAATGTTCTGTTCTTAATTTTGTTTCGGTGAAATTTCTGTGCAGAGTTGCCATCTGAAGCATGCAACAGGCCTTGAGCAGGTTCACACGAAGATTTGTATATTAACAAAGGGAAGTAAAATGCATGGAATCTGAAAGAGAGAGTCAAACTATGAAGGAAAAAAATGAAAAACCAAGATGAGGCAGGAAGAAAGACAATTTCTAGGAGTAAGAGAGATCTAAAAGAAATTTACTAGTTAACAAATTTATTTAAAAATTGGGAAAACCCTTTGCAAAAATGATTGTAATAACACAGTCTACCTCCCCCCATCTGCAGGGTTTAGACTCTGAGCTGTAGTGCAATGGAATTAGGCTCTAGTATCATATCATTTGGAGTCAAATTCATATGGTAGGACTTCCTAGTTTTTCCACCTTTCACAAAATGCCTTATTACCTGTGCTTCCCTATCCCTCTCTATTGAATGGATATATTTACTGATGTTCTTATCCCTCTCTGTTGAATGGGTATATTTATTGATGTTGCTATGTTCACATATGAGAAACCTCCTACACCCAAAGGTTCCATATAGTGTTCTCCCAAAGTAACCCCCGCCTTCCCTGAGGATGAGCGAAGAAAAGCCTAAGACCTTTTTCCCTAACTGCCACCTGGTGGCTCCATATAAAAATTTTTGAATTTCTGAATAGAGCGAGGACGGAATAAAAGAGACCCCTATTAGGTGGTATTCTACATTGAGAGGACAGGGGCCATTTCGTTTCCTTTCTGTATAGAGAGGTTACTAGAAGCTTCTAGACATGGAAGGTATCTAGATAGGAAAGCATTTAAATAGTTTCAATCTGCTGGGTGGCAATTACTTTGTGCACTTGCTGATGGAAAACTCTTTGGCAGAGCTAATAGTCCTAGGGAGTTAACAGATTTGGGGATATACTGGAAGGAAACATTTAATGGTCAATGCCATTTCCAATGTTTCCATAAGTTACAGGCTCTCAAGGTAAGAGATAACTTTAAATGCAGCTCCTTCAGGTTGGAAAAATCAAAAACAAACAAATGAAGCTCTGTGGTTTCCACATTGCTTTAAGGGTATTTTAAAAATACTAAGCCTGTTCACTACTGCAATCTGGGAACTTGACATAGTACCTGGCACATCATAAATATTTCATAAATCTGTATAAATGAACAAGTTCATATTTTACAGATGAGGAAATGGAAGCTTAGATAAATTTAGAATATTGCAGAAGATCATGCAACTAGCAAATGCCATATGGTTCCAATGCAGGGCTCTAGCCACTGAACTGCATTGTCTTGTATTGTTGTCAATGAATGATCATTGAGAGAGCAATGATAGAATTGCCTGATTCTTTGCACCATCATTGTTTTAATTACAGAGCTCTTACGGACTTTGATTACTTTTAAATATCACTCAATTAGTTTAGAGAAAACACCACATAAGCTTACTTAATGAACAGGATTGTAGCATCTATTATTTCAAATGAGAAGCTGGACTTAAAGAGCTTCCCACCGTAAGATCATTTGATGTTCAAATAGCTTTATGTTAAGAGAGCCATACCCAAAAGAAGAAGGAACTCTTCAGAAATGTAGTCATTAAGTGAATGTGAATTCTTTAAGTGAATACCTATGAACCTCACAAAGGCTGCACGTACACTCCCGGATACATCCTGGCTACTTACTTTACTCATATTATTGATCAAATCCCCAAATTTGTTTGCACCCTTCAGCCACTTGATTGTTAGTTAGATCATGAAATATTGAGGTGCCTTCAGAAACATGATAAGAGTTAGTCTGAAAATATTTCAGCAGATCTTTCATCATTTCTCTTTTATGTCTCTTTTTAAATATTATGTTCTACTTTCCTCTCAAATTCAAAGAATTCTGGACTTGCAAGGAACTTTAGTCAACTTTCATTTTCATGATCTAACTTCACAGTTACAGGGTAAGTTTTGGAAGCTCTGAGTTTGTGACCAGCTCAAGGTCCTACTGCTGATTTTTAACAAGGCTGGGCATAGATTTCGGTTCCACTGATTCCTTGGTCGCTGTAGTTTTCACAGTCATCTACATCTCATTTCTTTTTTCTCTTTATTTTCTTTTCTCCCAGTTAATGTTTCCCTGCCTCATAGTAATTTGCTGCTTATTTTCTGTCTCCTTGATTGGTTTATATCCATAATTTTCAACCACCAGCCTCCTGTCCCTTCTCTGTTTTAAATCCTTCAAGTTCTTTATTTCCCCTTGAGCCTTCCTTGGGATCTACAATCTCTACGAACTGCAGTCACTAGAGGGCAACATGATCACATAGAGCTGACAAGGACAGGGACAGCCTCCTTGGCTGGTGCAAAAATAGATAGCAGTGAGTCAGATGTGTACATTATTATTTACAAAAGCACATTCAGTTATATCGGTGCTTTTAACTTTTATACAAATCTGGCGAGGCAGGTCAAGTGTTATTGTATGAGAGGTTCCGAGAAGGTAAGTGACTTACCATAGGGTCATAGAAATAAAGGATATCCTTTCCCTATTCCTTAGCATCCCTAGAAAATTCTAACATAAAATCTGAAAATGTAAGCTTCCACTTCTCCAAAATTTAAACCTAATTGTGGTAAGGTATTATATCTTTGCAATCGTAAGTTTTTCATATTATTCAAATACAACCCATCAGCTACACAACAAATTTCCTGTTAGAACAAAGTTATTTTAGGGATTTATTTGAAGATTTAAGGATTTAGTTAAACATTTTGTAAATGTCTTTTACTGATATCTTGCCTAAGAATCAGAAAAATGATGACATTTTCTGGAATTTTCTAATTATACTTTTAAAAAAATATATGATTTCTTCTGCAAAATAAATGCATGTTTACTTTGTTCTATTTTCTCCTCGCTGATATTTGAAGTAAAGAAAAACAGATAATAATATAGTGTTCCATTATAAAATATCTGATCCTTGAGAGAATGCCATTATTTCTCTCCTCTCTGGTTGACTGAATGCCATGAATGCATTGTTTATTTGCTTGGTGCTGTCATTGGTATAATGGAAATAGAATCTATTTATAAAAACCAAGTCTGTGAAGCCCTGTTTTGTCTGAGCATTTTCTCAAGCCATTTTGAATTTGACATCTCCTAACTTTTAACAGGGCAGGTTCCTCCAGGCGGTGGCACCTGATACCTGCTGATGGCAGACAGGAATCCTGTTTCCAGGGCCCCAGAAATTTGAAAGACAAATGCAATGGTTGTGGCGATGGTGTGGGAGGAGAGGAGGATAAAAAGGGGGACAGGAGGTTACCAGAAGATTTAGATAGCTAAGCGTAAATGGTGCAATTGAAGGTCAGAAAGGACAAAAGCTGTAGGCTGGTGGAATGGATGTGAAGATGGATCTGCTGTGTTATATGGCTGGAGGAGATAGGAGAGAGAACAGGATTTGCAGTGAGTCAAAAGCTTCTTCATCTTTTCTGTTTCCAGGGGTTAATGGTTCCAAAGACTCATTTCACAAATTAAAACATGTAATAATGAAAAAAATATTCACTAACAGCTATGCAGAATTTTATAAATTCCGATTGCTTTACAATAACTCCTCCTCATGTGATTTCTAAGGGGCAGGTAAGGATGGAGTTAAGAAATCAAGGGATTACATTCCAAAAAGCTTCCAGGTGAGAGTGAGTCCACTCCTGTATCCTGCTTCACTTTTATCTTTTGTTAAGTCTATTTTTACACACAGCCAGCACTTTGTAAGAATGAGAAGTCAAGTACCATTGGCCTTTATTTGCAGAAAAATCTATTTGGAGATGCTTGTGTATAAATACCACTGAAAAGACTTACATTTTTATGAATGATTTCTTTTTTGTAGACTGGAAGAGGTGTGTGTGTGTTTGTGTGTGTGCATGTGTGTTTCCTTATAGACACATTATCTTAACTGTGAAAGGAATGTGAATTGGGAAAAAAAGGGCAAATCTGTTTTGGTAACAAGGATTTGAATGATAGGAAAGTAAAGAATTGTAAATGTGAGAATATGAATGCTCTATACCAAAATCAAACACTATAGAGAAAAGAATCAAATATTTGAAAGTGTATGTTCTTTTTTCTTTTTTTTTTTTTTTTTTTGCCTTGTACATCAGTTTCCGAAACAAACAACAAAAAAAAACTGAGTAGAGAGATTTATAGCCTCAACATTTTGCTTACAATGATGACAAAAAATAATGAGTTTCCAATAATCTGTACCCAGTCAATATATGCTGGAAATACATTCTCATTTTATTCTCAAAGAAAACAAAACTGAAAAGAGACTAATTTATCCCCTAAGAATTTACTGCTTTGTGTGTGATTTATTGCCTAGAAGCAATATGACAGCAAAGCTGCAATAATCTAGGTCCTTGAATAAGGAATAAGATCTCCAAGAATATCTATTTCTATTTATTTGCCGCACCCCAATGCTACTAAAGCTTATTCATTTTATTTTATTACTATTTTGCTAAGATTCTAAGCATATGAGTTAAGGACATTTAGAGACAAGACAACCTTCCCAGGACAGCTCTTTTTCCATATTTTCAACTTTACCCAAAGGTTAACCCTCTTTGTTGGATTTAGAGGGAAAAGGAAGCAGGTCCCATTTCTTCAATATGCACCAACAGGGATAAAGCCTTATTTCACCAAATACCCTTGGAACAGCAAAATGCATGCTAGCTAAGGCTTGCATTGCTCTGGGTCTCTGTGTAACTACGGCTCATCTGAGATTTGTCCCAATATTCTGCAGAAGCAACAACACAATGAACAACACAAAGATAAGAAATAGTCATCATCTTTGTTTTTTAAAATGACTTTTAAAATATTTTCATTTCTTTTTTTCATGCATCCGTAGAGTGTAGGTGGAAACTGTAGGAGAATTGGCTGCAGCTCTGCCACCGTAGGCTAGCACTCTTTCACAAATTAAGTCTCATCATATTTTTTCTTTTCGAATCACGATTTTAGAATCTATTAGGAACTGTGCTTTGTGGACTGTGATGAATTGCATATTGCTCCTCTAATTCGTTATGGTTAGAAGCCCCAGGTTTCCAGCATCCAGAGCCGACCATGATTGGCTCCACTCAAGGGACGCGGACCCTGGGATTCCCTCCCAGCGAGCAGCAGTGACATCACCGGCAAGCTCCTCTGGCGGTGCAGAGCTGGAGCTGGGGAGGCCGCGGAGGAGCACCGGGAGGGGCGTTGCTGGGAGTTTCCAGGGAAACACTGCAGCAGATGGCCCGCCTCTCTGAGCCCCGGTGACACATCTGCAGCACGGCTGGTGGGAAGGATATTTTTGGAAAATCTCTGCACTCTCAGGTCCGGCTAATTCTGAGATATATATATATATATATATATATTTGTCTTAACCAACATTTTTATTTCTCACTAAATCTTTTTATATCTGGAAATGGGGTTTTCTATTTTCATTGCAGGGAGATGATCGGAAGAATAGCAAGCCACAAAGTAATGTTAAACCCTCCACGTGTCGGGGTTTTCTTTCTATTTTTTTTCTTCCTCTGTGCCAGTTACATTATGCAGGCTGTCAAGGTGGTGTGTGGAATACAAGGGCAAATGTTGCTAAGGTAACAGGACTGAAAACCTGTCTGCAGAAGCAGATGCTTTATAACCTGGGATTTCCCTCATTTGCATTGAAAGGCTCCTGAGCAATAACCTCTAAGCTAGCCAGGTCCTTGTAGCTAAAATAAAAAGAGAACTATATATTTTTAAAATGTCACATCATTGCCTAACATATCATTGAGCATCTTGTATCACTGCAAGGTTAAGTGCAGGAAAATATGAAGTGCTAATAATTCTGACTATTTCTGGTGGTAGAGCAATGATACATTTATTTAAGAGTGCATCCCCCACCACCTTCCCTACTTCCTCATCTTAAACCATCCGAGGAACTCCTGTTTCTTTTTTCTTCCAGGATTGCCCTTCACAGTGTTCTTGAAGGTTAAACTTCAAGTGCATCTCTCCTATTTCTGTGTGATCTAGGAATGCCTCATTGCACATATACAAACAAAAGAGATCAATAGTGTTGGCGGCAAAGCTCAGAGTTGAGACAAATGGAAAATCCCTTAGGCTAAGTGCGATTTGGGAATGTTGATACTATTAAGGAATTAAACAAACAGGATTTTAGACATGACTTTGACCACCAGAAATACCTTTAATTAATCAGCTTTACAGGACCTAATCAATGCACTTAGCACATCCCTTAGCTCACTCCAAGAATGAGCTACAACTGTATCCAAGCAGTAAAACTGCATTTTGCTCACTTTTTTCTTTAAGAGGATTGGATCATAATTCTTTCAGATGAAACATATTAAGCATTTGCCAGGGTTTCACCAGCATCTTAAGGGGCTCCCAAATGTGTATGAACAGAACAACAAATAGAAGTTTGCAACCCATACACAAAGGCGGATTCATAAATAGCTTTTAACAATTATAAATTCTGGGAACTGGATGATTTGTGATTGTGCGAAAGAAGCGTAAAAGTGAGAAATGACAGTGTTTTTGGCAATAGAGGGCATCCATCCTTGGGAAAGCATTTCAATAGATTCTGAAATAGCTTTGTCAAATGAGTTTCTTCATGCCTGAGACCTGAATGCAGATTTCTTTGTTTTCCTGCAAAGCTCAATAAAACCCCGTGCTGTACAAGAGAGAAGAGAACTGTTTTGGGTGTCAGGGATGGCATATAATCTTGCATAGGTGACATCTTCTGACATTTTTGGGGGATGGTAGAAATAAAGGATCATGTGAATGACAGCAACATGCAGCTAACTTAGGTGTTCTTTACTAAATCACCACGAATACAAGTTTAAACACAATTAGAAATCCCAATCTCTTTGGCCTCAAACACATTTTAATAGATTTTTAAATTGCTATTTCCGAATCAAGCAAAGTCTGCTTTTTATCCACAATATCAATTTTTCATTGACTATATTATAATACCACCCGGCGCAGGATCTGGCACAAAAAATAAACAGACTCAATGGATGTCTCCTGATTCTGAATCTGCAGTTAACAAGGGTGGTGACATGCATTGACATTAGCAGTAAGGACTTGGTCACCAAGAGGAGTCCACCCTTCCTCGCTGGAATAAATGAAGGATGGTAATGGACTCTTTGCCAAAAGAAGGCCATGCTCATTCTAGCATTCTTTAGCCTCTAAAAACTCTGAAAGGCATGGTTCAAATGGCATGCAAATTGAGAGATACAATAAAGAAGTGATTCACAGAGAGATAAGTTTGAAAGGACCATAGAAGTCATTGGATTCAAAACTTTCATATTATAGATGAGAACATTGTAAGTAAGAACTAAGAAGCATATACTTATCTGGAGACCAGGAAGGGGAAAAACCTTTCCTAAATGGCATTTCTCATGGACTACGATAGAGGCTACAGGGATTCCCCAAACAACATATGCTGTGATTCCTGGCAATTCCCCACGAGCTCCCACACATGAGGGTGAACAAAAGTCATTTTCAGTGTGCAGAGTTCATCTTGGGGGAGCCTCTTAACTTGGAGTTGGCCTAAAAACAAGGTTGATAGACGCATCCTCAGAGCATCTCAAACCCAGTCTTCAACTCCTGGTATACAATCATTTAACGCTTCAATCTTCACCACTCCTTACCTTGCTCCATTTTTGTATGCCTATATAAAAATACACTTGAGTTTCCAAATGCTGAACTAGAACCGCAGCTATCAAACCTCATCTTGATAACACCATACCTTTACTCAACAACTTAAATTAACTCCTCATTGTTTATTACTCAAGAACTTATATTAAATCCTTATTGTTTAATAAGTAAGTGGTAAGGTATGCAATAAACACAGGAGTCCTGACTTCAGCACTTACAGGTTTTAACTTCAGGATATCACTGTTTTATTAAGTGACTTTGTCTGGCTAGGACTTAGCTTAGAGTCTGGTGTTGGTCAGGGGCCCACTAGAATATAAATCCTTGGATGGGGATTGCAACCTACTTTATTTAGTGGGATATATCCCAGATACATTGTCTAACACCTTCTAGGTACTTGGTAAATATTGATTGAATTCTTTATTTTTAATTAAATTGTACAAGATTTAATTGTAGAAATTTAATAAATGACTACAAGAATGTACTTGCCAGAGAGGAATTCTTAATTATTGATGGCTTCTCGTTTTTCCTTTGCATTCTTCCCTTTTTGTTTAGTAGGGACATCCTATTTATAATAGGCTGGGAGCTACAATATCAAGTCAATTCTTACACTTTACCTTACCCTAGATAAAGGAAAAGATGGCTTCTAATGGCATTAAACGAACTCTCCCAGTGACTCTTAGAAACAACCTACTCTATAAAAATTGGTGGGCATTGAGTTGACTCACTAACAGAGGTATAAACCTTAGGTGGTGGTCAGTGTCACTAATTTCCTAAAGTAATGGCCTTCATCTTTGGCTGCTCATTAGAATTTCCTGAGTGTTTGTCTCTGTCTACCTGAGACCAATTAAATCAGAATCTCCAGGGATGGCCCAGGCTTTAACAAGTTGCTTTGAAATGAGTAACTGAGTTAACAACCACTGCCTCAGTGAAAAATAAAAACCTAACATTTGTTTTGGATGGCAATTATATTTTTAGGCTGATTCTGACTAATATCATTTATGTCCTAAGCTGGATACTCTAGAATTTTATCTTTGCTAACAAAATTGCATTTATGTAGCAAATAATGATCTTAATAAGTCCAATTTTAGTTTAAACAGATAATGATTAAAAACCAGAGAAGGTTTTTAATGATTATAAACCAAAAGAAGAAAATATTTAGGAATAAATTTAACTAAAGATACAAAACAAAAAAACAACAACAAAGAAGACAATACAGCACTGCCTATTTAGAAAAAGAGCTGGGCACAGAGATTCTTTTAAACAATTAGTTTTAATAAGTTTGTTTTTATTTGTCACTTGGTAAATTGCTTGTATATCATGTGCCATCAAGTCATACACATAAATAATGACAAAGGGAAATGATTGTATTACAAATAGTTGCTGGTTTCATTTGAAGTGATTTTTGTTATCGAGACCAAATGCACTTAGGAATTTCAGTAAACAATATTGTATTATATGCAATGGTTTCTTGGCGTGTGCTAAAAATATAACTGCCTGCTTCTGTACCTATTTGTAGTGTTTCTAAATTAAATATAACTTTGAGCAAGATGATTAATCTCCTTAATTAATTCTCATCTACTATATTCCTGCCAGTTTAAGAAATTAAGATATTAGTGCTAATTTAGTCCAACAACCTTGATTTGCTCATTGCCAGTCTAAATAGTGACAAAGATAATACTTGAATCCAGATAGTTCCTTTTAATATATTTTGTGTTTGCCAATATAACTGTTTACATTAAGAATAATTGGCTGGCTGTAGCGAATCAGGTATGTGAAAACTCAGAAAACAGTTATAGTTGACCCCATCCTTACCCAATTATATATGTAAACAAGAATAATTTGTATCCTAAGAACTCTAGAAATTATCTTGTTTGAGTAGGGACTAGATCTGTGAGGTACTGTGTTGATAATATTTTGAAGAGTTGAATTTATGGAGAAAGGTAGCTCCAAATAAGGATATCATTATAAGACTTGTATTATTAAAAAGAAGAAAGGGTGGGCCACGGTGGCTCAGCAGGCAGAGTTCTCGCTGGCCATGCCAGAGACCCGGGTTCGATTTCTGATGCCTGCCCATGCAAAACAAAAAAGAATGCAAAGAATCAAGATGTTGAGAAAAATTCAGAACTCTTTAAATGATAAACTATGAAATTTATTTTTTGAGCACATTGGAATTATGCAACTGAACCCTGAAACTTAAAATAGTTTAAAATAAAATAAGTTACTCAAAGTCAAGATGGAGATGTCATGAAATGAATCATGTCATCCGCCAAGACACATTCAAGTCCTATCTCATGGTCCTGAGGATATGAATTCATTTGTAAGTAGAGATCCTGCTGAAGATCTTGTTAGTTAAAATGAAGCCACATTGAATGAGGGTGAGCCATTAACCAATGTGACTGGAGCCCTCTAAGCAGAGGAAATTTGGGCACAGTGTATGGTAAGAGACAGAAGAGACAGATGCCCATTTGATGGAGGCAGAAATAGAATTATGGCTTCTGACAAGTCACCACCAGAACACAGCAGACTTCAGAGAGAGCACAATTCTGTCTGTCAACACCTTGAATTTGGACTCCTAGCCTGCAAAACTGTGAGACAATGCATTCCTGCTGTTTTAACTAACTAGTCTGTGGTCTTTTGTTTTAGCAAAATCTGGCCAACTAAGGTAGTCAATAAAGTTCTTGGGAAACCTTCAACATTTAGCATTTCCTATGATGCCTTCTAGGAAATGGACATTTAAAACAGTCAAAAAGCTTTCTTCACTACAGAACTTAGACCTCTGGTGGGCTGGCGTGCATCAGGAATTTCCACTGATGAAGTCAAAGGTACTCGATTTAGACTCTCTAAGTTGTTTAACCTCTTGGAGCCACTGTTTCCTCAGGTGTGGAACCCCTATAGGTCCCTCACGGTGTGTGGAGATTTAAGAGGAGAGTTACACAAAGTACTTAGTGTGGACATTGGTACAGGACAAATGCCCAGAGGTGTAGACTGTAGGAAGTGGATCTCCAGTTAGTTCTCCTCAGAGAACAACACAAGTACTAGTGGTCAGCATCTGTTCTGACTGGTTAGTGTCCAGTTACACTGGTCATTAAAATGCGTAAAAATTACTTCAGGTTATAGTGATACGCGGAAGGGGCTACAGCTTGCGGTGGCTCCCACACTTTTGTGACTACGTAACTATTTTTGCTGGGCCTTAAAGAACAAGTGTTGTGAAGAAGAGATTTTGTGGAATTCTACCTTACATAAATATAAGATACTATAATTTATCCCTAAGGTAGGAATGCCAGCTGTAGCCCAGTTAAATATGCGTTTCCAATAAGGAACAAGCACGTTTTTTAGTGTAAGCAAGCATGGGATATAATTATGGTGATAAAACTATTCCTTGTTTATCTGAAATTCAAATTTGACTGTGTGTCCTATATTTTATCTGGCAATCCTACTCTAAGGGAAAACTTCAAATACTTTTAAAATACCTACCAGACTAAAACAATGGGACTGTTGACCATGCCAAAATATCCCCAAACTCATAATACTCACAGCATTTATCTCATTCTGTCCCTTTTCTGTAAAACAACTTAGCTTTTTTCCTCATTAGGCTGTGAGTTTCATCAGTGGCAAGGACTTAAGCATTTTATTTCCTGCTTAGTGCTTGCAGCATCAGAAGTAACCAGTAGCTTTGTTTGTTTTCTTTTGTTTAAATGAATTAAGCTCAATCACTGCTTTTACAGTTTTTGCTTAAAAAATAGTTCTTTAAATAAAACTCAAAGAAATGAAATATGTAAAAGTACAAAGTAGTCATTTAAATGCATTTATCCAAAGAAAAGCAATGTTAATATATTTGTATAATCTAAATGGGAATTAAATATTTTTTCTACAGCATGGTTTTAACGGATATATAATATCACTTTAATCAATTCTCATCAGTGTTTTCAATTTTGCTGTATTGAAGATGTTGGGATAAACATTCTTAGAAATCTTTGGGTAGGACTTGAGCTCAGTATTTCAAGTACTTAAAAATCAAAGATATCATTTACTGGAGATATTGCTATTCAAAGCAAATTTTTCTTTGGCATACCAGTGGCTTCAAAAATAGGAAAAGTATATGGGCAGATACTTGTCTGAAGAAGAAGGGCAGATACTTGTCTGAAGAACAAATACAAATAGGCGATAAAAATTGGAAAAGATGTTTAAATTCACCAAAAATCAGAGAAATGCAAGACAAAACAAGATACTGCAATTCACCCATTAGATGGGAAAATCTGAATGGGTGTTAATAGGCAGTGTTATCAAGAGTGTGGGGGGAAGTGGACTCTTGCCTACATTTCTGGCAATTGTTTAAACTGGTAGGCACTCTAGAGGGCAATAGCTATCAAAATTTAAAATGGGGATGTCCTTTGACCCAGCAATTTCACTTTTGGGATTTTAGCACGTCACAAAGATTTATGCACAAGGGCATATTCTTGGCATGGCAACATTGTTTACAAAATGGGGAAACCATAAAAAACCTCAATGCCTCTGGTTTAGTGAATGATTACATAAATAGCATTTCATCCACACTGCAACATGACTTGCATTCCTTTGAAAAAGTGAAATATATCTATTTGGTACTTAGAAATATCTTTAAGATATATTGTTTATGTGAAAACAAAACAAAACAAAACCTCTCTCAGAGTCCTTCAATTTATCTATGCTTTTGCTTGACAACAAAAGGACTGTAGGAAATACACATCAAAATGCTAAAAAGTTAATAACTGAGAAGCTTGCTTCAGGAGAGGGCTGTGAAAAAAGGACTTAGGTTCTCTTTTTTAGCCATTATGCTTATGCATTGTTTTAATGGTTTGTAATGAGGGTGTATTGATATTGTGAGCAACCAGATTTAAACAACAACAAATATATTTAAACCAGTACCCAGTATGTTCCACCTCTTTTCACTCAATTCTCCTTCCTTCTTTCTCTAGGCAGATAATCTATCTATGAATAAAGATGGAAGCGAATATCACATAAATGGTTTGTTCCCAGCTGCCCCTATTGACAGAAAGTTGAATTCAACAGGTAGCAGTGAGCCTGAAACACTTTCTGTAAACAAGATCTTGTAAACTTCTTCCCTAGTTCTTAACAAATATTAGGAGCTGTTGCTATCACAGCTGCTGAATGAAGTCGTCTGCGAATTGAGAGGAAGAGAATTCAGTCAGTGTACACTTTCAAGCGCTTTTGCTTGGAACCAGCTATGCTGTGGTCTTAGGGATATTTGCACAGGTGGGTGGGAGGGAGAGAGACAAGTACAAAAGTGGCTCTCAAAGTCTGGTGCAGGGGTTCTTTAGTTTCCCTGAGGTCCTTTCAAGGAATCTGTGAGATTAGCACGATTTTCATAGCAATATTAAGATGTTATTATTTGACTTTTTTCACTCTTACTCTTTTTTTTTTTTTCTTCTTCTTCTTCCAGAGCAATGATGCTCACTCTTACTCATTAATAAATCTATGGTGGAATTTTCTAGGGACTACCTGGCATGCATTGGTGTGTTTGCACTGATGACTAATGGAATGTGTGCTTGGGGACTCTTGCATTTAAAACCTCTCTCAGTTTTAATTTCCAGTGTGGAAAAAGTTGATAGCTATAACTCATGTTAAAAAAAAACTCTCTTGGCGTCTTAGAGTGTAAAGGGGTTCTGAGACCAAAAAGTTTGAGTATTGCTGCTTTTACAACATCCTTAGAACACATTCTGGTTTTGTTTATGATTTAGTTATATACATATATATATATATATATCCTTATTTCCTAATCATTTGAGATTAACAATACTGTGTAAGAAGCACGTGAAGAAGTTCACTGACAAAATAAATCTAAATTACCAAAAAAAAAAAAATCAAATTATAACTTCTGAATTGAGAGGGCTCAATCGTTGCCTGCCTTAGTTTAGCAAGGCTGCTAGAATGCAATACACCAGAAGTAGGCTGGCTTTTATATAGGGGATTTGTTTAGCTATAGATTTACAGTTCCTTGGAGGAAAGACAGCTAGCTTTCATCTGGGTTTCTCTAGCACATGGGAAGCCACATGGCAACATCTGCTAGGCTTCTCTCCTGGTTTCTGGGATCAAATCACTTTCCCTGGGAAGTTTCCCTTCTGCATTTCCACACATCTAGTTCTGAACTCCTTCTTTCTCTTCTGACTGCTCCTTTTAAGCTTCCAGTTGATCAAATTAAAACATCACTCATTATGGAAGTCACTCCCCTTAGCTGACTGCAGATGTAATAAGCCATAGATGAATTTCACGTGCTGATGATTTAATTCCACAGCAACAGAACAACTGGGCACCATCATCTGGCTAATCTGACACCTGAACCTAACTACTACAGTGTCTCCCCTTGTCAACTTGGAAACTATACACTTTGCCTTGAACTGTACATAATTCTAAATAGAAAACAATAACAGACTTTTTTTTTTTTTTTTTTTTTGCCCAGCAGTGCTCATCTGTCCTGCATATAGGACTAAATCTTTCCGTATACAGAATGCATTCATTCCATCACAATATCACAAATGACTTAAATCATTTTAGTAACAATACAAATACAATACCAACTCAAAAATAATACAAAATCTCATCAAAGTCAGTTACAGGCATGTTTTGATCTGAAACAAAATTCTCCTCTGGCTGTGGACCTTTGATCTCAGAGCAAATCATCTGCTTCTAATATTCAAAGAATGAATAACCATAGGATAATCTATCCCATTGCTATAAGGAGAAATTGGAAAGAAAACAGGGGTCACCTGACCTAAACAATTCTGAAAACCTACAGGGCAAACTCCATTAGATTTCAAGGTCTGAGTCATTCATCCCTGGGGCTTTAGAAAGTGGTAGCCCCATCCTTTCCAAGGGCCTAAGCAGTGGTCCTGATTTCTCCAAACACTGAGATGAGGGTTGCAACAGTGGGGAACACTGGGAAGACTGCCTTTTTCTCAGCTCTACCTGCCTCAAGCATCTGGGTGGCACCTGTATTTTCTGTCATCCCTGGGGCATACAGTCCATGCCTTCAGAAAAATAGTGTGGCAACCAGACTTCCTCAATCCCTGGGGAATGTGCTCCACCTGCCTTGAGGCCTAGGGTACTAGAACTCTTCAAGGAAGAAGGCCTGCCTTCTGCCTCTGGGGCAAACTCGCCCCCTCCACACACACAGTGTGAATCTGCTCTCCTGGCCCAAGGTTTCTTGGCTGCAGACCTTAGCTTCCATGGTTCTGTTTCTGAAAATATCACTTCACTCTGTCCCTTTCAGTTCAAACCAGCAGTGGTTCCATTTATATAGATCTTATAAAAAATGTGTTGACTTGGCATGCAGTATACCAGGATCAAAGCCATCAGACAATAGAACTTTCCACAAATCCCTCCTGGCTTGTCCTGTAATGACTGACTGGTTCCATGTTTGGTTCAATCCTCATGTGGGGGCACTATCCTCTGAGTTCTCCCACTTTCTGGAAGCCCAGAATTGTCCAGACCATCAATTTTTGGTTTCTTTATACCAAAAAGTTCTGTTTTCAGTGTATCCTTTGCTTGTTACATTTTTACTATAAGCTGCAAGGAGAAACCAGGCTGCATCTTCTATACTCAGTTTGAAAATCTGCCCAGCCGGTATCCCAGATCATCACATTCAAATTCTTCCTTCCAACCAGGACTAAATCTTACCAGGACTTTATGCCACTTCAAAACAGGGTCACCCTCCTTCCAATCTGCAGTGGGAGTACCTTTAGAATCCATATTTCTACCAACAGTCTCTTCAAAGAAATCTAGGCTTTCTCTATCAAGCTCCACACAATTCTTGTAGAATCCTCCCATTATCTGTTTAAAAAGCCATTCCAACATGTTTTGTATTTGCAAACACAGTAGCACCCCACTCCTAAAATCTGTTTTAGTTTGCTAACCCTGCCAGAATGCAACATACCAGTGATCGATTGACTTTTATAAAGGGGGTTTATTTAGTTACAAATTTATAGTTCCCCCAAAGGAAAGGCAGCTAGCTTTCACCTGGGTTTCTCTGTCACATGGGAAGGGACATGGCAATGTCTGCTGGCCTTCTCTCTTGGCTTCTGGGTTCAATTGGCTGTCCCTGGGGAGTTTCCCTTCTGTATCCCCAAACGTCTGAGTCTGAGCTCCTTCTTTCTCATCTGACTATTCCTTTTAAGCCTCCAGCTGATCAAATTAAAATGTCACTTATTGTGGAAGGCATGCCCCTTAGCCCTCTGCAGATGTAATCAGCCATAGATGAATTTCACATGTTGATGATTTAAGTCCCTAGCCACAGAACAATAGGACACCCTCACCTGACCAAGTTGACACCTGAACCTAACTACCACGTTGCCAAAGCAGGTTTACTTAGCTCAGTTCATTTCAGGTCGTGGCTAAGGCCCATAAGACCCAGAAGATGGATGGGCTTCATTGTCAAACTCCGTTTGTCTCTTCAGCTACCCACAGGAAACTTACCCTTCCCCCTGCCCTCAACTGCCCCTGGTAACTTGACACCAAAGAAGGAAAGTCAAAAGGTGTCCAAGTGGATGATGTTTTGCTCCTTCCATAAAAGCAAATAGATTCTATGTTTCAAACTAACTCTCTTTTGATGGTTGTTCTTAAATAATCATTTGGCAGCGCATGGTAAAATTGAATTGTCCACTTCAAATGGGTGAATTTTATGGTATTTGAACATACCATAAAGCACTCTACCATAAATCTCAAGATAGCACTGAGAATACACAGTGAGATGAGTTTTGCCTCCTCTTTTATTTAGTTATATATCTATTTTTTAAATTTAATGATAGTACTTCCATTTTTAAAGCAATTTTATTGAGATGTATTCACATATCATACAATCCATCCATCAATGGCTCCCGGTATGATCACATATTGGAGCCATCATCACCACAATCAATTTTAGAACATTTTCATTATTTGAATATAATAATAATATATATATTATTACTCCAAAATAATAATAATAATTATATATATGTAAGAAACCCAATATCCCAGACCCCTTATCCCCATCTTCTGTTGACACCTAATATTGATGTGGTAGATTTGTTACCATTGAAGAGAGAATATTAAGATATTACTATTAATAATAATCCTTAATTTGCAAGAAGTACATTTTTTCCCAAATACCCCTCCTTTATGAACCCTTTGTAATGGTGCCAAACATTTTTTTTTTAGTTCATCAGAGCACTTTTTTATATTTTTACTGTTAATTACAGTCGTACACCAGAAGATTCTCTGGGTTCTATATTCCCATGTTTTCATCTCTAGCTTTTCTTTTGGTGACATACATGACTCTAAACTACCCCTTTCAACTACATTCACTCACAATTCAGCACTATTATACTCACAATAACGTGCTACCCTCACCCCTATCCTTTTCCAAGCATTTAAGTTTAACCTAGTTAAACATTCTGCATATATTAAGTAACTATTCCCCAATTCCTAGTCTCATTCTGTCCTCTGGTAACCTATTTCTATTTTATAATTATAACCAATATTACAAGTGATAATTTAGGGAACATATGTTTTAAGTGAGGTTTTGTTAAAGTTGTCCCTATAAAGGAATTCACTCAATTCAAACAACATCTTTAAGATATGGATAGCTATTCCTTATGTTTCAGATGAGGAAACTGAGTGTTGAGAAGTTAAGTCATTTTTGTAAATCATGTCACTAGTAAATGGCAAAGAGAAGACTAGAACCCAGACCTTCCTTATGAAGTCCATGGTTTAAACCTCTGTGTTTATTTTGCACCCTTTACATGATAGACTATGTTATGCCTATTTGTTATGGAAAATTTGGACAATCCTGAGAATTATTTATAAGAAAACAAAAATATATCACAAATACAGTTTTAGAGCTTGTTATTAATTTTTAGGGCTATTCACATTCCTCCAGGCATTTATATTTAAAATGTCCCTAGATTAAGATTTTATATATTTTTCACTTTGAATTGAATTGAATGTGTTTCTCAGGGCCTTACTATGCCATTTTCTTGCACATTTAATCTGTTTCCAAATTTTCCCTATTATAAATGCTACTGCAATGAGCACCTATTTACACAATCCTTCACAACATGTCTGATTATATTTCTTGGGCAAGATTCCTTTATGGAATAATTATATTTTCATATGGTCAAACTTTAAAAGAAAATGCAAACCACTTTATGCTCCCACCACATTGATTACACTGAAGAACTCTATCTGCCAATATGATAAGTCAAATTTATTTCTTGATTGTTGTTTCATCTATTTCTAATGTAGTTAAGAAAAATCAAATAGGGTCATTGAAAGATTTATTTGATGAGCATATGTAGACATCAGGCAGACACCTAACATTCCTTTTCTCACGTGTTGACTGTTGTGAGAAAGATCATGTCTCATTTCTTAAACCATCTGTTGTCTTCCCATTAGGTCAACTCTAATCCCTCAGCATAGGAGGATGGTATTACATGGGCAAATAAACGTGATTTCCCTTCCCATAAAGGGAGTGAGAATGTCTGCTATTTAACGTGGTATAATTAAGTAAAGAGCTTTAGAAGCAGGATGAGGAATGAAATATTATTATTCTAATGGGCTAGAGAAGCCAGTTTCTCACCACTAAGATCCTATTGGCCATGAATGATTAGCCTATAAACCATTCCCTGCAGTGCTGAGTCAAACAGTCAGATATTTTTAACTCGGGCTTCCTTTCTTCAAACTGCCTAATTGAATTTTTAAATCTCTTATTAGACAGAAATAGCAAACTGGCGCTACAGGAAGACTCCCCGTATGCTGTTATGATGTTGCCATAGTTTTTCTAGCCTTAATCACATTTCATTCATAAAGATTAGCTGAAATTGAAGGGAACAGATTATTCCCAACTGAACTGGAAAGAACAGAGTAGTAGCTTCTGATAGAGACAGAAGTTTGGTGGGGTAAAGGGGGAAAGTCTGCATTGCTAGAACAAGAGTATCCAAAACTCCTGGAAGGAAAAATAAGTCATTAAGCAGTGACATTCAAGCATCTTCTAAAATCTAGAGGTATGTGCTTTGCTTTCTCTATGCCATTTTATAATTATATTAATATTGCATTTTTGTTATCAACGGGTATAAAGAAAATATTAAAATTATCTGTACTATCATACTCAGAGACAACCATGTTTTAGTGTTTTTCCTTCTCCAAAAAGTTATAAAAAGATTTATTTTAAAAAGCAAAATGTTCTTTCACACTCTTGACATTCGCATACTAAGTAGAGAAAGGGAAAACACAATAATAGTTATAGTACTGAAGAGACCTTTTAAATAGGATGCAGACATTTACTAACAGAAGACATGGATTATTGTAAGAGGCTTGGATTCAAACATTTTAATGAGACATGCATTTCCTTTAACAATGATTAGGATAATAATTTTGGTCATGGGGGAATATTGTCCTGATAGTAGTAAAAATCACAACTAGCTACAACAAAAGTAGTTACAAATGCTAAGAGGAAAAAAGAACTTAAGTCTATTCTATAGATTTACAAATACTAAGAAAAAAATAATTTGTCTATTCTTTATAGTCCCAGCTTTAAAACTATAGCCTACAGCTTTAAAAATAAAGCCTAGTTTTCTTTTTAGAGGAAAATTGAAAGAGGTATTGGTGTCCAAAAATCTCCATTATTTTTTTCCCCCATACTTTCTTTCTATTTTTATCCAATAGGTATCCATTACCTTATTTAGCTGAATATCCTTAATGGCTTTCACTTCAGCAGGCTTCACAAGAGCCAGTAAACCGTGAAGGATATTATCAGTGAGATAATCCCAGATGGTATGGGAAGTAGATAGGGATTTATGAGCTCCATGCTACCAACAGAGGTAGCGCACAACGTGCTTTTCCATCAGTTTGCAGTAAAAGTGGTTCTAGGGAAGGCAACGGTAGTGCAGTGGAAAAGTTCTTGCCTGCCATGCCGGAGACCTGGGTTCTATTCCCGGTGTCTGCCCATGCCAAAAAAATAAAACTGGTTCTAGTTATTCTAAAACCACCTTCAGTTTTATTGGTTTTTTTTTTTTCATAGTAGATTTAATTTTCTCATTCTATATTTTTGTTTCTTTGTCAACGGGGAATGCTCTCTATTAAGCCGATAGGGACATATCCACCCTGCCAGGCAGTATTCCACATTTTCAGCAGTAGCCAGCCGCTGCTGCCCTTGTCTTCCTTAGGAAAAGTGAAAGAGGGAAATTATACTTATGGGCCAATGCCTGATGATTCTAAAGGTCCACCTAATGCATAAAATGGCTCTGAGCTCCTCCCTTTTTCCATTTATGATGCAGGAGAGGTCATGCCACTGTTTGCCAAGGTGATGGAGCAAAAAAGTAGGATTATGGTGTACACTGTTGCTTTTTATATCCAAAAAAAAAAAAAAATCATTATATCTTCTTATCATCTCAAATTGTTGTTTGAAAAGTTTTTTTCATTGTTGAAAATCTCTCATAAAATAATGCTTTTGCCTCCTGGATGGCAATTAGTTCTGGGGAGAGAATCACAGAAAAAGCATAATTATTGCACTCCTACCTTTGATCTCGTTACTGAATGAAGTTCTTTACATACTCTTTCTAACCTTCTCTGCAAGCTCTACTCCATCAAGATTTATTAAATAACATGTATTAACCATTTTTGAATATATAAGTAACATTTTAAAACTATTTGTAAAACACAGAAAACACAAAGGAGAAAATAGGAGACTTAATTGCCCCAGGACATAATTCTTGCTAACATTTTAGTGTATACCCTTCCAGGAAATTTCTAAGCATCTAAGTTATTCATAGTGATATGTGGCTTGCTTTGTTTACTTAACAATATAAAATATGTAGTTTCTCAAGTAAAGTAAAAATCAAAATGCCATTTCTTCTACAAAATGGTATTTAAAGATGGTATAATACTTCATTTATTTATGTACCATAAATTAATTTATTTCATATTTATGTTGTTTTCATTTTTTCCCTAATAAAATTCCACAGTGATCAACCTTACAAATGTAATTTTGAGTACATTTTTTAAGAAAGTCATTCTTCAAAAAACAGTATGTTTGCTCGTACAAAATATGTGAATTTGTAAATTTAAGAGGATTTTGTAAGACTTTCATGAGACACAACACGCACACAAAAAGTACCAAAGAGCAAAAATATCTTCAAAATGGTTAAAATTTTTAATTAGCCATAATTTATTCCAAAGTATTTGAATTTATGGTTTGTTTATTTACTTATTCTGACAATTCATTGAAGATATAGCTAACATTTTATAAATGGCTAACATTTATAAAGTTCTTCTATATGTCAGGTACTTTGTTAGATATATTAGTTTTATAACTTATGATATAGATACTTTTGTCCTTATTTTGCAAATGAAGAGACTACAGTTAACACCCAAAGTCATCTGCTATGGTGGCAGTCAGGAGTTAAAGTTTCTCTGATTAGTATATGGCTGACATGAGCTTGCTCTATGACAATTAATGTAATTAGCACCTCTGATTACAGTAGAGACTCAGTTACAGCTGTTTCATTCATTCACAGGAATGAATCCTACTTTTTGGTTTTTCATTGATCAGCTCTGACTCACAGACTAATCCAAGTGATACACTCTTATAAAACCATTTTGCTAATGATGCTATAGGTAAGCAGTTGAATTTGATGAATTCAGACAGTATAATATTTTGTGGCCTTTTTAACTTAGAAGGAATTGGAATTTTCCTTCCACTGTCTATAGTGCTACCTGAAAAGACATTGTTATCAACAGTGATCAAATCCATGAGTTTCGAGACATATTTTAGGAGTTAACAGGGATACTTAGTAGCACTCTGACAACAATAGACCTTGGCAATGAAATGGACCATTTCACGTGAGAGCAAGTTCCCCATCATTGGAGAGGTTCAATTGAAGACTATAAAATCACTTATTAGGGATATAATTTAGGCATCAGAAAGAGGGCTGAAATAAATGATTGCAAATTCTTTTGACTCAAATTCCATGGAATTATCTGATCTAGGTATACTCTTGTAAGTTGCAGCATATTTTTCCTGAGAAAGAGAAAACTGTTTTGACTAGGGCTAAAAGTGAATATTCCAGGTTCTGTTGTAGGATAGTTGCTATTCTGGCCGGATTCTGGGGAATATGATGCATTAACCCACACACATCTCCTCCTCCTGCTGAAACCCACTAAAATGACAATAAATGACTAAAAAGATTAGAAACCCACAAGGATAGAATGAATTAAAGGGGACTTTCCAGTGAATGCTGTTTTAACAGTCTTTGGAAGATAAAGTGAAAGGTGGCAGAGTGGCAGCTGATTAATTAGAATAGGGAATGCCATAACTCGGGTGCTGGCAAACAGGTTGATGGACATTCAGCAACTTCGCCTGAAAAATACCAATGAGAGACTAAGAGACATTGTACCAATTTCCCCGGAAGGTACTGTGTGAATTATAGGGAGAAAACAACAGCATTAATTGAAAGTCTGCATAAGGAGTAGTTTTGACCACCTGATTCTCCCCTTATCGCACAGCCAGGTGACTTACATTAACACCTTTCCCACAAGAGATGGTAGGTTCTTGAGTCAATGAAGTAGGGAGGGGGGATAATGGAAGGCCAAAGGGGTTTAGGGGTAATCTGCATTCTGGTTCTAGAATGCCTACAACCAAAATTATAACCTGCAGGTAGGAACCTGGCAAATTGAGTCTTCCCCAAGGAAAACCATCAATACTAACACGGGGAGTCCCTGTAATAGAAAAACCAGTTTTCTGTCTCATCATTCTATGGTAAGACCCACCGATTGGCAAGCCTTGCTTATGTATTCAGAGATTTCAATATGTTTTTTTTAACTCCTTGTTCCTAAATATAAATGAACAGCTAAAATCACCAGTGAATTCACCTCCATTATGAAAGAGAGAGCTTCAAACAATCAGGAGAAAAGGGTAATTCAGAGAAAATTAGACAATGGAAGAGTCAGATGAAACATTAAAAATATTTCTCAGAGATGTAAAAATCAGATATTGCTTGTTATAGAACAGTTTCTGCTACATAAAGTGAACAATCACGGGAAAACAACAAAACTTCCAAAAGTGATTTTGGAAACTAAAAATAGAATACCTGTAATAAAATTATCAAGAGAAATAATGAAAGAGAAAGTTAACAAAATTTCCAAGAATTTAATCCAAAGGCAATTTCGAAACACAGAAAAGATCAATCCAGAAGATCTAAATTCAAAATGATAGGAACCCCAGAAAATGATCTTGTTAGAGAGAACATGAAGTGGATGGAATTAACAAAGAAATAAGAAAATTCCCCAGTTTGAAAGGGTGCCTATAATAATGAGGTGCCTATAATAATGAGGAAATAAAAGGAATCGCATTACTAAAGTTCAGGACCTTTGTGATAAAAGAGCATCAAAAAGTTTTCAGTGCAAGAAAACCACAAATACAAAGGATTGGAAATAAAAACAGCATGGGATTTCTCAAAAACAACAGTGGAAAGGAGATCGTAGAGGAACATCTTCAAAATTCTTCTGGGAAAGGCTTTTCAGTCTCCTTTCTATATTTACTCAAATATCAGACAACCAGTGTCTAAAAGTTCACTTCCTATGTGCGAACTTTTACTTGGGCTGGAAGAGAAACAAAACAGGGAATAACATGGAGGAGGAAAATATGGGATCTCAAAATACTGACCCTGGAATTTTATGTAAAAATTAAACGACATAATACATGTAAAATCTCAGGAAAAAAAATTAGGTGCTTAGTAATTATTTCCTCCTGTCCCTTCTTTCAACTTTACCTAAATTTCTAGATGCTGCGGAAAGAGTCATTATGAAAATATGGCATTGTCAAGCAATTCCTGTGTTAAATATCACCCAAAGGATAGCTGAAATTATCTTGATTAGGAAACAATGCCTTCACCAAGTACAGGATAATCAAGCAATAGTCTTTGCCAAGGAGCACAAATATAAGCGTTGTTTAACCTGCCAAAATATTGCCCAAATCCTCATGCAAAATTTGGCCCAGGAATATTCATTCATCCCCAGGAGGATCCTGGATGGCGATGTGTGGACTGTGTGCTCGGTGACCCCAAATTACTGGAGAAATGTTCTAGGATGTGGCAAGCTGAGGATGACTTCCTGGGACATGGCCAGGCTTTAGAACAGGCATCTGTAATCTGCTGCTCAGAAATGTCAGAGGGTCTTACTGGTTCAAGAAAAATGCGGAGGAGGGCAAGAACGGGGAGAAACAGCAAGAATGGTGGAATTTAAGAAGAACTATGGAGTCTTCTGTGATTTGAGTCTGGGCTAGTTCCCATTTTTTTATTTGTTTAGCTGAAATGACTGGCCCAGAGTTAGATAATAAGCCAACAATATATGCATCCCAGATGTTTATAGTTCTGTGACTTTTGGCGAATCGTTGAGAATCAGACACTTCTGAAATGTTAAAATGGGAATGAACCTAGGAGATGGTCTGTTCCAAGCTCTCACTCACTGCATGAAGAAAGAGAGGCCTCCGAGAAGATAAACCGTGCCCAAGGCAAAAAGATGGATTAATGTAAAGGCACATTTTTCCCAGGCTAAATTTGGGGCTGGGTAGATAAATTCAGTTACTGAGTCAGCCTTTAACATAGAGCAAGAAGTAATGGCTGCAAAGCCAAGGTAGCCTCCCAGGGTGAGGATGAAAGCAAGAGGCTGACAGATTATCTTGTCCTTGTGTTCGAATGAGATGCTTCATGGAAGGTTTGGACTGAGGAGCTTCTGATAACACACCTGGCTTTTGAAACACAGAATCTAGCAATTTCATTCCAAAAAACTCAAGGGAAGAAGCATGTGAGAGAAAAGATGAACTAGAATAATATCATGTTACATATAAGAGGAAGACTGTGTATAAACCTTTAATTCATAGGTCTCAATTCTATTTATTGAGATTTAGTGTTTAACACCCTTGGATTCATTTCAATAACCTTTGAAAAGGCATCACTGTACAGTGGGATAAAAGGCAAAGATTTATCTTAATATTTTAAACATTTTATTTATTATTATTATTATTTTTGCTAGCAGTCTTCATTCAGAAACTAAAGTTTTACTAAAAATTACCTCCCTCTCTGTTCCCAGAACTCTTGAGGGGCCCATTTCCTTTTTATAAACATATGGCTGACTCAGAGAATGGATTCATTGTACAAACTGGGAATTGTCACTTTCTTATCCCACTTTATTTAGTATTTTCTAGTCACCATCAAGTATTCTGAATCTAAAGCTCTAAGCTTAGATGATGAAAAATTTATTTTATCAGAAAGCTTTCTGCAGCCTGAAGGGCAGCATGCTTTTCCTTAAGGCTGCCTCACTGGCCAGGCCATACCTCCCTCAATAGGGCTGGAGCTCCTTATGCCAGTGAGCTCATCTTATTTACTGTGGCTTTCTTGGAGTTTTGACAATACATGGTACATATTGATGCCAAAATGACTAATGAACTGAATGGATATGCACGGATCAGTTGCTTTCCAAAACACACCTACACTCACACACATGCATACACACCTTACATATTCATTCTTTCCTACACAAGGCCTAAAGAACAGGTTTAGTGTTTACTGAGCATTCTTTGTACAGGCATTGGCATAGAAACTCTTCACTCCTAGTGTTGCCAGGAAAAGAGGTCTTATGTATCACTGAGTTATCCCAAAATCCCAGAACCTATTCTTTAAGTCATAAAATTAAGACAAATTCAACTACTTTGCATGGGACTTCTTTCTTAAATATATTATGCACTTCCCTAATGTCTAAAACATAGCATTCCATGTCTGCCCTAGGATTTCAAAGTCATAATTATAATCATCAATGACTGAATTTCATCAGCAATGCACAAAGAGGCTTTGTGGTTTTTCAATCTATTTGTACCTACATTTAATGGCCCTGTGTTATTATGCTTTTTTATTCTTCCATTTCCTTTTTTTTAAAAGATTTTCTGATTCCCATCCTTCTAATGTTATTGGTAAACCAAACAGGTCCATATATTAGATATAAATAGATTTGAGTAAAAGTAAGAATTCACGAGCTTTAATGTAGATCTATTTTAACTGTCCAGGGGCCTCTGGCACCAACTTTTAGGTTCTTGCTTTCATGCCAGACAATCCTGGTACCAGAGAAGTAACCTCTTCATGGCTAAGAAGTTAATGAAAATGCTGCTGATAATAATTGAAGTGGTAATGATGAAATGCCTTTCACTTAATTAGTATTAAATAATCGATACATAGGTAAATCAATCCCTCTAGTTACTCCCTAGGAACAAGATACACTTAATGAGAAATCGGTGGGAACATTTTTTTTCTTAAATATAATTTTTTTGTGTGTTCAATTTTCTCCCAGAGATTAACTTCCAGGCTTGCAAAAGTCATTGTTTTGGAAATTATCTGTGTTTTTTTTCAGAGAACCGTAGAGAGGAGACTCATCACAAAAATGCCTCTTTTATAAATGGTGCCCAGGTGAGAGTGTGCTTTGGAGCCGTGTTTTTTCATTGATCTTTTTACATTTTTAAAACAAATACTGCACCCATCAGCTGCATTTACTCTAAATATCAAGCAAGGCAACAGAGCCGAAAGTTTGGTGGAAGGGATGGCACTGGGGAATGTAAATGATATCCTCACTCTTATCCCATCTGTGTCTACTGGGCTGAACTGACCATGCCAGGACCTGACAAATACTTGTCTTCTCATCCTAACAGAACATGGAAGTAGGGTCATAATTTTAAGTCATAAAATTAAGACAAATTCAACTACTTTGCATGGGACTTCTTTCTTAAATATATTATGCACTTCCCTAATGTCTAAAACATAGATGAGAGGGGGGTTATCATAAGATGGTATGCCACTCTTGCCATTTCTTTTGAGTTTTGCAGAGACCTGTAAAATGTAAACTCCCAAATTTGAATAGAGTCAGTTCTACATGCATTTTATCTGCTTTGCAGATTATATGTGGAATT
This sequence comes from Tamandua tetradactyla, assembly GCF_023851605.1. Taxonomy (NCBI): domain Eukaryota; kingdom Metazoa; phylum Chordata; class Mammalia; order Pilosa; family Myrmecophagidae; genus Tamandua; species Tamandua tetradactyla. The sequence goes on from NC_135352.1 coordinate 11,221,249, forward strand.
TCCTTCTGTTCTGCTTTGCAAGCTGCCAGAATGTGATATACCAGAAATGGAATGGCTTTTAAAAAGAGGAATTTATTAAATTGCAAGATTACAGTTGCAAGGCCATGAAAATGTCCAAATTAAGGTACCAACAAAAGGTTACCTTCAGTCAAGAAAGGCTGATGAAGTTCGGGGTTTCTCGTTCAGCTGTAAGAGCACATGGCACAGTTTACTAGCTTTCTCTCCCAGCTTCTTGTTTCATAAAGCTTCCCTGGGGGTATTTTCTTTCTTCATCTCCAAAGGTGTCTAGCTGCATGGACTCTAAAACTTTTTCCAAAATGGTTCCCTCTTAAAGGGTTCCAATAAGCAACCCCAGCTTGAATGGGCGGAGATGCATCTCCATGGAAACCATCTAATCAAAAGTGGGTGGGTCACATCTCCATGGAAACAATAAAAAAAGGTACAGCAATAGTGAATGAGGATTAAAAAACTTGGCTTCTCTGGGGTACCCAAAAGATTCAAACTGACACACCTTCTAAGGTTACTGCCTAAATTAGGGGAGAACAAGATGTGGTGGGAACTACTGCCAAACGTGTAAAAGTACTACTGACAGGGTGTATCTGTAAGAAGCTTTTGTTATCAAGCCTTAAGCAGAAAGGGACTTTGGTTTCTGTTTTAAAGATGAGGAAAGTGATGTTTAGAGAAGAAAAGGAATTCCATGCTAAATGAGTACAGAAAAGTTGAGTTGCTGTGCCTGTACCAAAACCTGGATTCCAGACACCCAGGGCTGAGTTTGTCCTTCTATCACCTGCTTTTTCTGATGTTTGCATGTATTTTCTGAGCACAAGCCCCTGAATGCATCCTGCAGTCAAATGCAAATAATTTGGGATTATTTCTTTAGCATCACCACTCCATTCATGTAGATGATTCAGTTTATTGTGGTTGCACTATTTTTCATTTCTAAAGCCTGCATTAAGATGGAATAGCCATTTTCCTGAAAGGAATGGGGATAATCCATCACTCTGACACCAAGGAGGAATGCCACAAAAAAAAAGGTAAAAAAAGAAAAGCACTATATTTATGTGATTCGTTATTATCATCAGCAGGGGCACCACTGCTGTGCTTCATTCATTCATTATTAACACCCACAAAGAGTGGACTCAACCCAGCCCTTGCTTTTTGGAAAACAGGAGATCAAATGAGTAGGCCTATATTCTTCAGAATAAGGCAAATCACAATAAGAAAAACAACAACACTATAAAAGTTTGGCATGCATCAACCAACTATTTATTGAAATTAAATAATATGTGCCAGGCACTGATCAAAGGTGCCTATGACATATCAATGAACAGAAGAGACAAAAATTCCTGCCACTGAGCATATATATTCTTGCTAAATAAATATTGTAGTGTGCCATGTGAAAAGATTATGTATCCTAGAAAAGCCATGTTTTCATGCAGATCTATCTTGTGGAAGCAGCTGTTACTTTTAATTCCTATCCAATACCATAGGTTGGAAACTTGATTAGATCATCTCCATGGTGATGGGACACACCCAACTGTGGGTACTAACCTTTGATTACAGGGAGATGTGACTCCACCCATTCCAGATAGGTCTTGATTAATTTATTGGAATCCTTTAAAAGAGGAAACATTTTGTAAAGAGCTACAGAGCCAAGAGAACATCGAGAGTCCAGGAAACCAGAGACCTTTGGAGATGAAGAAAGAAAATGCACCCAGGGTTGCTCCATGATACAAGAAAACTGGAGAGAAAGTTAGCAGACACCGCCATGTTTGCCATGGGACTGTCCAGTTGAGAGAGAAACCTTGAATTTCATCAGCTTTTCTGAATGAAGGTAACCTCTTGTTGGTGCCTTAATTTGATCATTTTTACAGATTTGCTTTAACTGTACATTTTCACAGCCTTAGAACTATAAACTTGCAACTTAATAAATCCCCCATTTTAGAACCCATTCTGTTTCTGATATATTGCATTCTGGCAGCTTGCAACTAGAAGATGGAAATAACAGAGCAGAGAAAGAGGGTTTCAATGTTCTAATGTGTGTGGAGGTAAGTGCAATTCAGGGTTGGTCACTAAGAAGGTGGCATTTGAAGAAGATTTGAAGGAAGTGAGAAAGCGAGCACTGGTCTTCCTGGGGGAAGGGTGCGCCCATAAGACACAAGGACCTGAAGTGGGAACATGCCTGGTGTGGTCCAGGAACAGCAAGGAGGCCAGTGTGAATGGACTGCAGTGAGTGAGGGGAGACAAGGAGGAGATGAAGGCTGAGAAGAAGTACCTAGATTACGTAGGGTCTTATAAGGGCTGTAGATTTCATTCTGTATCATCTTATAAGCTTTTATTCATTATCATAATCAATAGAGGCATAGCTGCTGTGCTTCACTGAACATTATTATTCATTAATTTATTATTAACATTTCTCAAAGAGTGGACCAAACCCAGACAATGGAAGCCTTTGACTAAGTGACATGACATGGCTTCCTAGATATACTATATATTTATGATTTTTTTAAATTAGAGAAGTTCTAGGTTTATAGAAAAAAAATACATTTCAAAAGGATCCCTCTGACTGCTATGGTAAGAATAGACTATATTCTCAAAGGTGAAAGCTGTGAGGCCAATGGGAGACTATTGTAGCAATCCAGGTGAGAGATGATGGTGGCTTAGGTAGAGTGTTGACAGAGGGATGAGAAATAGGCAGATTCTGCACCTATTTCGAATGTAGGGCCCAGAGGATGGCCCAAGGGATAGGCTGCAGTAAAGAATTATAGGAGAGAAGAATGACTCCAAGTCAAGAAGTAAGATAAATGAATCAACATCGCCTTTCTTATCCTTTTTTCTCTACTTTGATGCGTGACTTAAGTCCCCCTTTCAGGTTTACTGCATGATGTTTTGGTCCATAATGTGTACAATGGGGATTTATTAACTTACAATTTACAATTCTTAGGCCATGAGAATGTCCAACTCAAAGCAACAACAGGATGACACCTGGACTCTTGAAGAAAGACCACCAGCATCTGGGACACGTGTGTCACATGGGAAGGTATATGGCCAGTGTCTTCTGGTCCTTTGCTTCTCTGTGAGCTTCTGTAGGTCTTCTCTTACCTCCTTCAGAGGTTTTCCTCTCTCTCTAAGGTCTCTCAACTTTTCTGTCTTTTATCCTTTCATAAAGGACTTCAGTAAATGGATTGAGACCCACGTTGAGTGGGGGGTGTCACATCTCAATTGAAATAGCCTAACCAAAAGGCTCTACCCACAACTAGGTCTGAGCCACAGGAATGGATTAAGAGAATGTGGTGTTTTCTGGAGTACATAACAGCTTCAAACCAACACACACAGCTATTTTCTAATTGTAAAGTTACACATTCTTAAGTGTCATTGTTGTAAGGTGGTGTTTTCTGAGATATTTCCTGATGCATTATTACCTTTGTTGAATTTGTATAAACAGTTGCACAAACCTCCTTTTCACACCCCAAAAAATTCTTACAAATTTTGAGCTAAACAACTGGGGGATTAGCAGTTAACATGACTGTTTACTATGTGCAAGCACTGCTCAGAACACTTTACATGTATTAACTCATTCCATCCTTATATTAACGGTATGAGGCAGGTATTATTATTGACCCACATATAAAAATATAGAAATAAGATGCTGAAAAATTATTGAATTAGTGCTAGATCACAGAGCTAGAAAGAATTAGCTATGAGATATAAACCTAAAGAATTTTTCCATAGCTTATTCTTAAAAGCTCTACCATATTATCTCTTATTCTAGTTTGCAAGCTGCTGAAATGCAATATACCAGAAACATAATGGCTTTTAAAAGGGGGAATTTATTAAGTTGCAAATCCACAGTTCTAAGGCTGTGAAAATGTCCCAACTAAAGCAAGGCTATAGAAATGTCCAATCTAAGGTATCCAGGGAAAGATACCTTGGTTCAAGAAGGCTAATGACATTCAGAGTTTCTCTCTCAGTTGGAAAGGCACATGGCGAACACGGCAGAGTCTGCTAGCTTTCTCTCCCAGCTTCTTGTTTCATGAAGCTCCCCTGGAGGAGCTTCCCTTCTTCATCTCCAAAGGTCTCTGGCTGTGCGGCTCTGTAGCTCTGTCTAAAATGGTTCTCTCATAAAGGGCTCCAGTAAATGACCCCACCTTGAATAGGTGGAGACTCACTTTCATTGAAATCATCTAATCAGAAGTTACCACCTACAATTCAGTAGGTCACATCTCCATGGATAATAAAAAAACTCCTACCCAGCAATATTGAATGAGAATTAAAGGACGTGGCTTTCCTGGGGTCCACAAATTCAAACTAGCACACCTGTCATACTATTTACAGAGTACCCACTTTCTGCTGAACCCTATGTTAATTAATTTTTAATAGATATTCTATAGATGAGAAATACAAATCTCAGTGAGAGTAAGTAATTTATTGGGTGCCACACAGACAGAATTTAAATCCATACCCAAATGACTCCAAAGTTAAACTATTACTAACCCTGATGGCTGAAGCCCTGATTGTGTTGTTCTCTTTTGCCTGGCCTGATTAGGTTTGACAATTTCAGCCTCTGGAGCTTTCTTGACTTTCTCCTGCTTCCAAGCCTGAGATCTGGATTTTCTTTGGCTCTCTTTCCTGACCAACAAAATTAAAAGGGGCAGCAATATGCAAGAGAAAGGGCAAAGCTTTGCTATCAGGTTGCACAATCATTACTCTGCCTTTCCCATCCCATCACCTGCCCAGGTAAATATTTCTGGTATTGAAAAATAGAAAATGATTTATTTTTTTAACCTGGTTGATTCAAACTGAAGAACTCACCTACCGAAGCCTGTATTCTGCTAGAGAAGTCAAGCAAATCCTTCCTTATGGGAAAAAGGTTTAACATAGTGTTTCTGATAATGTTTCATACTGCAGCATTTGTACCAGTATGGGTAGGAATTTATTTATATCTAAGAAATGCACTATTGGGAGACAATTCTTCCATGCCTGCAGAAAACCATTCTGCACATCTTGCAAAAAAAAAGAAGATGGAATAGCTCTGTTCCTGGCTATTTTTTCAAGAATATTTAAATAGTGAATAATCTTGGAAGATAGAGATAATGTCTTCCTTTAGGCAAAGGGTTGGCTAACTCTCTAGTACAATAAAGGTATTGTCTTTCTCTAGGACAAAGGGTCAGAAGCTTACTGCCTATTATAAAACTTTTGGATGCCCTAAGCTCAGGGCTCTCCTCCCCACTGCAAATGCAGGCATCATATAGTTCTTTTCTCATTGCCATGTGGGAATTGGGTTTCAAGGAACCAGCACAAATGCTGATATTCTGGCGTTGTTACTGTTACAGTGATGAATTATCCTTCATCTCTAACACAGGAGTCTCTGTCTCCTGCCAGCATCCATGTGGCAGTCTAAGTTAATACATTGCAAGTAGGGTAAAACCATAGTTTCACATCCGCAAAAAAGGATTCATAGGAAAAATGGAATAATGGATGTTTGTACCCATAAAGACATTCCAAGAGAAACACTTCCCCAATAGCTATTTTGGCCATGGAATTTTACAGGATTCTGGTTGCTTGATTGTCCTTCGGGGGACTTAATAAAAATAGGGTTGGGAGCACTCTGGAAGTGTTAATTGCTCTCAATTTTGCACAGCCAGCTGTTGTAGGGGGTGGAACTGAAAAGATGCACTGGGACCTCACAGCTGTTGTCTTTATTTGCTCACAAAAAAGATTCAAGCTTTATAGTGAACCAAGAATGCTACCAAGATCAGATGAGTAGGATAAATTAGGCTCAGAGGAGGTTAAGATCATCTTCAAGCCTGCTGGACAACTATAAGTATTTTTTCCTTTGTTATGAAGGATCCTAGAAGAAACATCTGCTGAGAAGATGACATTTTTTTAAAGGGGAGAGAGAGAAAGAAGTTATTTCTTTATAATAATAAATTTTGATAAAGGAATTTAGGTATATTTCCAAAGTTTTGTAGTCAGGGCACACAATGATACACTAAACCGGTACCTTCAATTTCTGAGCAATGTTGACAAATGTCTATTCAAACGAATTGATATATCCTTCTCAACTGATTTACTTGGTTGGCTTTTAACAGAGAAGAGGAATGAATTGTACAAAGTGCAAAGCCGTAAAAGAGTCTAAAATTTATCAAGATACAGTATTCACTTTACCTGAGCATTAGGAATATCTCCCAGTAAACAATTATCTGCTGGATGCTTCCAGATCTATGAGGAGTCTAATGGTGATCCAGCACTAACAGAAATCCAGGTGGTAGATAACTATGTGGTTCATTGAGGTGCTCAAAGAAACACAATGGAGAATCAAGTAAATGCAGTGACATTTCTAAGGTAATTCCTGCTTTACTCTACCTTGTTCTCCAGAGAAAAGCAAGAAGTGAGTCTTAAAAAAATGAGAACAATCACTGAGAGGGTCACCAAGATGTACAAGGGGAAAATGTTGGGGAAAGGAGCAGACACAGTCTGTTACTGTCCTATATGGGAAGGGTTGTCATGTCCATTTGGCAAGTAAGGAAAGAAAGGCTGAGGAAATTTGCCTGTGGCACATAGCTAGTGAGATGAAGATACAGGATATGTAATGGTCTTAGGATATAAAGCTAGGCTCTTTGCATTACACCAGTGTTTACTTTACTGACTGTTATTAGTTTTTTTACTGCTCCTGTAATAAATTACCACAAACTTAGAGACTTAAACAATGCAAAGTTATCATCTTACAGTTCTGTCATATAGAAGTCCAGCTTGGCTCTCCCGGGCTAACGTATATATGTGTTGTCAGGATTGTGTTCCTTTCTGGAGGCTCTGAGGAGAATACATTGCTTTCCAGCTTCTGGAGACCACCCTGATTTCTTGGCTTACGGCCCCCTTCCTCCATCTTTAATGCCAGCAATGTAGCTCTTTAACCGTTCTTCCTTAGTCACATTTATCTCTCTTCTCCTGCCTCCCTCTCCCAATTTTAAGGGTCCATCTGATTACATTAGGCCCACCTGAATTAACCAAGATCTTCTCCCTATCTGCTGATTAGCAATTTTAAGTTCATCAGCAATCTTCCTTCCCTTTTGCCATGTAGTTTAATATATCACAGGTTCTGGGTGTTAGACCATGGGACATCTTTAGGGAGCATCTTTCTGCTTGTCATAACCAACCAAATTAATCTAAATGGAAACTCACAATCCTAAAGTAAAGGCATCGGAATATGGCCTTAGCTTGCAGCTACAATGCTCCAGACGTATCTTGCTCTTCCCTGAGTACTGGTCTTATGGGCCATGAATGTGATAAAACACTCTTCTTCTCTAGGCTGTACTGCTTCGAACCACCCCTTCTGAGCCTTGACAAACCACCGCTCCCCAGCAAAATCACCCCTCTCTTTCCTTAGGGAAGCCCCTTATTCTTCTGCAGTTGCTTTGGCTTAAGGGTAGCACCAAGACTTTTGAAGCAAGAGGAATGTTTCATGATCCCAAGCATGTTTCAATGTGGAGGACACAAACCTCAAGTGGTAAATGGAGCCCAGCTGCTTTGGATGAGGCCCTAACTTCAAGGATTGTCATTCTTTAGCTGTCTGCCTTAAACCAGAGAGTACAATAGCTCTTTCGTTAGAAAAATATATGTTAAAGTTAAAACTGTTTGCTTTTATTATTTAGACAAATGATTAAAGATAAAGTATCATAAAGAAAGGGCTCTGCCACTACTAGGAATCCTGGAAATATTTAATACATCATGTAGTCTGATTCCAAAGGATTATGTCACGAAAATCTCAAACAGCATTGGCAGGCATGCAAACACTAGTCCACTAATGCACCCATGTTGAATCCCTAGTGAGTGTGCATGAGAAGTAATAAAAATGATGAGCATGATGGTTTTCACAATGAAAGTGATTCATATAATATTTGACCTGTTCCAATTCCATTGCCACTTGAGTATATGCTGTAAAATCACCACCATAAATGTCCTAATGAACAACTGAAATAGTATTACAGTTTGAACATTCAGTCATTCAAGGCGTTATGGCATAGTGGAAAGAGCACCAGCCCATCGCAACAGGGATGACTGTATGGCAGCCCAGCATGGTCAGCTGAGGGAGATCTGAGATTGATCTTTCTGAGATATCTTTGGATCTGTGTAAGGCATAGATCAGACAATGAAGTGGCTAAGGTCAGACTATGACCTTGCCAGAAGTAGCTAAATAGAACAGGATGGCTGGATCCATATTAAGGGTTGTGCAAAGCCAGCTACCTAGATTGAGATGGTTAGAGAGCAACTTCAGGTCATCTCTAGCTATGCATCTCAACCTTTACCGTGCATATGAGTTGCCTAAGGATCTTGTAACATACAGATTCTGACTTAGTAGACCCTAGGGGCCTGAGATTCTGCATTTCTCCAGGGTACCCAAACTGCTGGTCCAAGGATCACAATTTTGGAGGTGGAGGTGGAGTGTATATTTACAACTCTGTAGTGCCAACAGAAGCTGAGAAGAGGATGAATTATGTGTTAAAATTTAATGTGTGACCCCACTATACAAAGGTAACCACCTCACTTCTAATTTTAGAATTGAGATTTAGAGGAGATGAACAAATTTCTCGGGTACATTTTGCATAACAGCTAAGTGAGATGGCACCAGAACTAATTGTGGTAGCCAGAGGTCTTTTCCTTTTAGCTTTGGGTTAAAGTGTGGCTAGTTCTTCATATTGTGAGGGGAATTCTTTGGGTTATTATAGGATAATTTTGGAGGGAACAACTTCAGAACAATAATTGCAGAAATGGGAGCATTTTGAAAAACCAATCGGAGAAGAAGTTTATGATTATAAAGAGTATTTTTTTTATAAGAAATGCAAAGTGACTTACAATTAGGCTTACTGATTTTCCAAATACATCTATGAAGGGGTTTTTATTTTATCCCTGGAGAAACTATAGTTATAGGATCATAATAGCCTTGGTCATTAAATCACTAAATGTTCCCATGGGTTTTCATGGGTGAGAGCAGAAGGTCACAGAAGTCACATTTGTGAAAAAATGTGACTCATGGGCAAAGATGAAGGAAGGTCAAATGAGCATTCCACTGTGCCAAAAGGCAACATGAATTATATTCATAAGTTCCCCCTCTAGTATTCTGTGATGGTAGACAGATCATTTAGTCTATGTGGCTTTGGTTTTCCTCATTTGTAAAATAAGCATAATGATAACAACTTCTTTACTTTGCAATACTGTAAAATTGAATGGCCACCTGTGAACAACTATGCCATTTTGACCTTATTTCAAGGTTAGAATTATATTGGTCCTGCTTTGGTTTTGCCAGTAGAACAGAGCTTGGGACAATAGCATAAAGTGAAAAAAACCTACATATTAAATCATAGTAAACAGAAAATTGGCTCTTTTCTGCTTACTTAATCAAGAGGCATTAGAATAACACCCATTACATCCTATTGCCTTTTTATGGAAGTAAATGCCTTTATTGCTTGCCACCTTCTCTATGTTGGTATTTCATAGCTTAGTGCCTCAGGTGTTGAATGTGTGTGCATGTGAATGGAAGATAAGAATTTAGAAGGATGGGAGGAAAAATTTACATTCTTTCTCATAGTAAACAGATTAACCATGAGACAAATATGTTCTGGAATTTCAATGATTAATTTATACACGAAGCATCTCTGGAATGCCACCTTAGCTAAGAATAGAAGATCATAGGATAAAAAGTATTTTTTGAGCTATTTTACTACTAGCTGCTTCCTTTAATGCCACCAAGCAAAATTCTAAAGACTTCCCAAGAAAGTATCCTTGGAAACTCACCTCCTTGTTATATTTCTTTAACATCTGAATAAATCTAACCATCATTTAAATATATATGTATATATACATACCAATATGAAAGCACACACACACACACATACACACACACATATATATGCATGTATATACTTTTTAAAATGATAGTGCATATACTTTAGGAATAAATAGGGATACACTTTAGGAAGGACTGGGGAAATGCTATTTGGAATAAAAATGAGAAATGTGTAGAAAATACACTGTAATGGAATAGTTCCAAATTATTAAAGGATAAAACATATATTTTCTTCCGAGGAAAATGTCTTCAATCATGCTAGATAATTGATCATGAGAGGCTTTTTTACTCTTTCCATAAACCTGAATTTACACTGAGAAAATAATAATTACCCCAGCTTCTTGTTACCATGTTAGAAATGTTTCCCCAGAATGTTATTGTCTAAATAAAACACTTATCAACAAAAAGTCAGTTCATAATATATTCATGACGTATGAAAATACATTAGGGGTATACGTTGAGCCTTGATTTTCTTTGACCTCAGCCAGAATAAAACATCAAAGCATGAGGTTCTAAGATCATACCTGAAAGTACCTTCGGGAAAATAGAACACTTCACCGGTTTCACTTAAAGTTCCAATGAATCAGAAAGTAAACTGTCAAAATAAACTTCTGTAGCTGATGTTATATGAAAAGTTGAATGGCATTTCTATACAATTCCCTCGAGTCATTGAAACAAGTAAAATGAAAGTGAAAAACGCAATTATCTAAAGAGGGAGTCACTAAATTCTTTTTCAAGATTCCACCATATTCTAAACTACACACTCAACTTATCGTAGGAATATATTATTTGAATCAACACGACCAACATAACAGAACATCCAATGGAAGTGATTGTGAATGGCCAGAAAACAGAGAGGGACAGATTTAAGTGACCCTACATCATTACCCTCAATTTCCTGCTCATCTCAACTTTGTAGTCCCAGTGTTAAAGAGCTGGATAGGAATGTGAAGTAGCTAAAGAATGCTGGAGAAGTGTTTTCTCATCTCTTACCTGATTTATGGACGGTAAATTCCTTTTAGGATAGGAAACCCTACACAAAATGTGAGTCAACTCAAGAACTCTCATTAGAAGCTCAAACTCATTAACCTTGAAGGCTATGAGTGCCTGGCATGTCACTATTAGGTATTTGATTTTTGTTTTGTGAGCACCTTAAATCAGGGCTTTTAGTGATGTTAATGTTGGTGGAAGGCTCGAGAGACAGTGTTAAACATTTGCTTGTTGAAATTAATATCTTTTTACGAGCTGTCACTATGATTTGACTTAGCTGCTTTATCTTTCTAATTCCTGCAGCATTTTGCCTTGAGCAGAGCTGTAGGGTTTGAACAAAAAAAGAAAAGAAAACTTGGGATACACTTTTTGGTAAGGAAAAAGAAAAACCAGGGGTGGGAGACAGAAGGAGATGTAAAGGGGAAGAAAGTGACTTGACCTCTGCACGCATGAGAAAGCCCTCTGGGGCAAGGTTGAAAATCTTGGCAGGCGTGACTCATAGATCCCTATAATCTCAAAGTGGGTCTGTAATAAAAAGCTCTCTAGCAGCTAGAATGCATATTCCACGGGGAAAGTATAGGAACCTACTGTCACAGATCCACTCTTCACAGATTACAAAGGAAAAGTAATCTTTCCTTGCCTCTGTATCCCTTAATGGGGCTCTTTTTCTTCTTCTCCTAAAATGCAAAATCTAACTGAAATTTAAACAAACAAAGCCTTAACAATTACAATTAGTTCCCAAACAGTTCATGTTCATATGTACTTATTCTACCTCACAGTTTTTCATTTATAATTTTTCTCGTCCCATTAATTCAGTAGAAATATTTTAAAAAGAAAAAATATAAACACTTTGAAATCTTTGTAATGACATAGGCAGAAATTACTTTTACTTCACCAATATTAATATTCTTTTATCTCAGTGATTTTCTAATAAAAATATTTTTAAGGTGTAAGGGAAATATGTATCTTTCATCAGGAAAAAAATTCAACGATAGGCAGATATTACCATTATCTTGTAAACATTATACATAAATTAAAATATGTAATAATAATCATTTTGTAGCCACCTAGAAAATTACCCTCTTCCCAAAGCAACATAAGAGAGAAGGGTGGAAGAAAGGGGTAGAAAAGGATGGAGAACAGGGAGAGTGCCTCTATTTCAGCCACTTAATTTTTCCTGATGGCCCACTGCGTGCAGACTACAAGAAATTCATGGATTCTTTTTGGTTGATTCTAGTTCTCTCCCATCCTTCTTTGGTTTTTCTCTTCCAGATTCCCTGTGCTTGCTATCAGAACTCATCTTTTTTTTTTTTTCTATGCTGTATGGCAGGATCACATTTCATTATTCTTCCATGTGAGTATCCTGTTATTACAGCACCATTTGTTGAATTTTTTGTTATTGTTTGTTTCTTTGTTTGTTTCCTGGGAAGTGCATGGACCAGGAATTGAACCCGAATCTCCTGCATGGCAGGCGAGAATTCTATACTGAAATACCCTTGCACCCCTAAGAACTCATGTCATTTTATGACTTAGTTACTGTGCTCACCTCCACTTTCCAACAGTGGCTGGAACATCATGATATCAATTTCAGCTCTTTTGGGGTATCTGTCTTCATATAGAACTGAATTGGGTTATATGAAAGTAAAAATTTCTACTTAATTATCAGCTAATTGATGCTACTTGCCAGTAAGTTTAATACATTTGTACCAATCAGAATAAATGTTTCTGTAACCACATTTTTTTTTTACTGATAGCTAAAACTATTTATGATTCTCTAGCATGTTATTCAAAATAATTGTGTTTGAACAACTAATATTGCATTGCCAACGTTGTTTCAGTTATAAATAAAAATATTTGCTGGCAATCTTTATGACGTATTTTTGTTGAAACATGGAATAAATTTTTCATTTTGTATGTTCATAAGATACTAAAATAGAATGGAAATTCGCTCAGAAAGCAATAGCTGTGGCTTCATGCAAGAGGAAGACTATACCCAACCCAGAGTAAAAGGTTGAGAGTGCACCAAGCAGACCCTTGGAAACAGACTTCTTATCAATTGGTCAAACGAAGTTTGTATACTGTGCTCCTTGTTGAAGAGAATGTACTAAATGCATTCCCTTCTATTCCTAGTGATCTGCGAAAATTCACCAAGCACTGTCTACGGTTTTTATATCCAGGGAAAGAATACATGGGATCCATAAAGGTAGGCAGGAGAAAAAAATTACACTTTTCTTTTCTTTAAACTCTTAGTGGCAATTAGCATGTCTGTTAATTTTAATATAACCACAAATAATCACAGTAATGTTAACTGTACCTGTGATTTTTTCATCACCCATAGAAATGACTCTTTTTTTTTTCCACATGGGCAGGCTTTGGGAATTGAATCCTGGTCTCCATCTCAGCAAGCAAGAACTCTGCCACTGAGCCGCCATTGTCCACCCAGAAATGGCTCTTTTTGAAATCATTATTAGGCCTGTTGTTAAATGTTGTCCCTTGATGTACCAACAAAGAAGTTCATTTATTGCTATATTAATTACTATCCATAATTTTAAAATATTTAACTGCTTTTCTTTATAAACGGGTGCATTTTACTTATATGTTTAGAGGCATTATTCTAAGTCTGCTATGGGTTGAGTTGTGTTTTCCAAAAGGACAAGTTGGAGTCCTAATCCCTGATGCCTCCACATGTGACCTATTTTGAAATTGAGTGGTTATGGATGGGATTAGGCAAGTTAAAATGAGGTCATATTGGAATAGGATGGGCCCTTTATCCAATAAGACCTGTGTCTTTATAAGAAGGGGAGAGGAAACACAGAAGGACACAGAATAAGAAGAGAGGCTTGCAATAAGAGAGACAGAGATTGAATTATGCCACAAACCAGGGAACATGAAGAATTGCCAGCCACGGCCAGAAGCCAGGAGAGAGGCATGGAACAGATTGTTCTCTAGACTTCAGAAGGTACGTGGCCCTTCCAACACTTCTAGCCTTAAGAACTGCAAGACAGTACATTTCATTTTCTAAGCCAACCAGTTTGTGGTACGCATTTATGACATAGGAATTTAAGACAAGGTGCACAGGTATTGCCAGACGGCCAAAGGGATCTATGGCACTGTTCTAGTTTGCTAGCTGCTGAAATGCAATATCCCAGAAATGGGATAGTGTTTTTAAAAAGGGGAATTTACTAAGTTGCAAGTTAACAGGTTTTAGGCCATGGAAATGTCCCAATTACAGCAAGGCTATAGAAATGTCCATCTAAGGCATCCACAGAAAGATACCTTGATTCAACAAGGCTGATGAAGTTCAGGGATTCACTCTTAAGTGGAAAGACACATGGTGAACATGGTCAGCATTTCTTTCTCAGCTGGAAGGGTGCCTGGCAAACATGGCATCATCTGCTAGCTTCCTCTCCAGTTCCCTGGAAAGTGTTTTCCTGCTTCATCTCTGAAAGTTGCTGGCCAGTGGGCTCTCTCCTTCCTGATTCTGTGGCGTTCTGTCATCCTTCTTTGCTCTCTCTGAATCTCCCACATTTTCCAAAATGTTTCCACTTTTATAGGATTCCAGTAAATAGGTCAAGACCCAACTGGAATGGATGGAGACGACTTCACCCAATCCAGTTGAACACCCACTCTTGAGTGAGTCCCATCTCCATTGAGATAATCTAATTAAAGTTTCCAACATACACTACTGAATTGGGATTAGAAGAAATGGTTGCCTTTACAAAATGGGATTAGGATTAAGATATGGCTTTTCCAGGGTACATACATCCTTTCAAACTGGCACAGGCACTAAAAACATTTAAGACCATGGACTAGAGGACAGTTTACCAGATGGAGAAGAATTGAAAGTTTAATCTCTGTTTTAATAAGATGCATATGCAAACTCTTCAAAAGCACAGAGAGGGGTGTGTATAAGAGAATCCAAAATTCCCTTAGAGAAAACTGCAGAAACTCCCAATCCAAAGAGTGCAGAAACAATGCATCAAAAAGACCTTAGGAATTGGACAATACTTTGGCAAGGGGAGACACAAATTCATCTGATCAAAACTTAACATAGTACTAGTGAAAAGAAGAGTAAAATGTTTCAAAACCAAAAACTGTATGCTCAAATTTGAAAAGATAGAAAAACTCTAGAATACGAATGGAATCAAAGTGGAGGCAAGTATGTGTGTGGCTTATCTTAGAGGCATGTTTGTCTTCTAAATTTCATGTGTAGCATGATGGATAAAAATATAAAACATTATCCATCATGCTGAGGCTGAGATTAAATGCAAAAAACAGGAGAACCTAAAATACCTTAGCAACAGTGACATAACACATTTCTGCCGGAAAAGAAGGAAAACCAAGGTCCATAGTCAATGTCACTGACTAGACCAGACAGTCTTGGCTAAAGGGCATCAAACATTTTCTGAATATGAAGGACAGGGTTCAGCTGGGATTTGGTAATAGAGAAACTTCATTTGCTGGGGCAGTTGAAAGGATATGCAACTTCCTAGGATACAGAGGGTCAGAGAGGAGAATGTAGAAAATGGATGCAAGGAGCCTAAAGCTTTGAGATATTTTGCTTAGTAAGTTACATAATCATAAATACTTATTATTTAATATCAATAATAATATTATTTACATTATTTATTAATAATTATGTTAGTTAATAATAAAGTTAGTTAATAAATATTAGTGTATCTAATGCTTTTATAGCACATACTATATTCCCAGCACTGTTCTAGGTCTTTTAAATATAAAGGTTAAATAATGTGTTCATGATCAACAGGTACTGAGTAGAATGTGAGCCAGACATGCACACAGCTGGCTCCAAAGATGGAAGAGGAGAGTCTGGGGGTGTAGTCAATTCCAGAAGAGCATCCTTCCCAAAGTTCTTGAGTTTCTCAGCTAGGTAAATGATTAGTTGTGGCAGTTACTACATGAGAAAGTTTCTTATTTTTCTCAATTAAATACTTAGATACACAAGAATGGTGAAAACAAATGGCAATTTCCTGAGAGGTATCTGGGTCCCAGAGTTTCCCTACAGGTAAATTCTCATCAATGGATGAGTTGTCAGCAGGATGCTTAAGAGTCTTCTGTGTTGGCAATTTGGAGTAGCTCTCTCTGTGCTGCTTTCCCAACTCTGCTGGATGTGAGTGTCACCCCTCCCCATCCTTCTCTACATCAGGACCACGAGCCCCTGAAATGCCGAATGGATGCCACCATTTCAGAGATTGGCCCATTCTCTCACCCTCCACTTCATTCACCTTACCCTGCTCCTAAGCATTCACTCTTCTGTAATGGATGTTAGATCATAAATTAGTAATAAGTTGAGTCTTCAAGAACTACATATATACCTCTACCTGAAATGTTAGAAAAGCATGCGAATCATCCACATAACATTGAGAACTGCAATCTTGATGGCTTTCTAAGGTAGAGCAGTTTCTAGAATGTTCTACAATAGAACTTCTGTTTTGCTGGGGGTAGAAAAACGTTCCATATGTTTCATCATTGACTCTTCCCTCTTCATCTCCAAATGTAATAACTCATCAAGTTCCATCTAGCCTACTCCTACATGCCTCTTTCATGTGCATGTTTTTCTCCATTCTTACGGTCAATTTCTCTGCCACCTAGATCTGCTTTGGTTACAGCAGCAGCCTCCTACATGGCCTCTCTGACACTGGTCTTGCCTACATAGAGACTATTCTCCATGCAAGACCTGGCATGATCGTTGTTAATCACTGTCCTGTTAAGCCTGACAGTTCTGCAACCTTGAGAATGAAATGGAAGTTCCTTAGCCAAAAACATCGGGTCATTATATGTCTTCTAACTGTCTTGCTTCACTGCTACCCTCTCAATCTAAGCAATCATTCTACCACATTTCTTCATGTTTGCTGGCATGTAGGCTCTTGAAATTCCTGGCTTTTTAACATGCTACTTCTCCAATAGCCTCCTCCTCTCCCACGCTCTCTTTTCCTGAAGAAACCCCCCATTCATCACGTTACAATTCCAGAGCGCCCTCCTTGAATAGCAATTTTAAGTAAGACACTTCTCATTTATGTGTCTGCATCCCTGCTACATAGAAAGCATCTGAAGTCAGGGACTCTGTCCTTGTGTTTTCTTTGCAATTTCAGCTCCTATCACAGTCCCCTGTGGACCCTAAATAAATATTCATTATATGGATAAGTGGAAAAGATAGGTTTGCAGTAACATTGATAGAGTAGTGTTTTCCCGGCAATAGCTACATCTGTGTGTTTTTGAGTCTAATTAAATTCACAATTTTGCTGTTTTTGTCTCAATCACTAAACATTAATTGACCCCTCCTGATTAAATGAGCAACACAGAACATTTTACCATTCGCCTAACATATCAAAATCCTTCTAAAACATTGTTTCCTTCCTCCTCATTCTCACTGTGTGCACCTTACAGGCTTCTTAATTATTCAATAGCAGTTAGAGATGGATAAAGAGACTATTTGAATCAAAGAGCCTGTAGAAAAGGCTGAAATAGTCCCACAATTTTTTTTTCTGAAAGTGGCATATTTTGATAGATTTAGTTGCATAAAGCCTTCTTTAAAAAATATTTATATGTAATTTACTAAACAATTGAATTCTATTTTTTAAATATTTGCTTTATAAGGTATGTATTTTAGTTATTTTAGTCTTTTTTTTCCTCCCTAAAATGCAGAAAACAAGTGGTCAAGATATTTGATAACTTTCTACAGAAAACCTATTCATTCTTTCCTCTGTTTCCTATCTCCAGCCTGCTTAGACATGCAGAAAGTAAAGAAAATCCACTGATTGGACAAGAGTAAACAGTTCCAGAAGAGGCCTTGTAGGGGGAAGTGTGAGGAAGGTAGAAGGCAGGAGACAGGTAAATGGTTACCTCTGAGAGCCTAGCAGGGAAGAATTTATGGGAATATTTTTTTAAAAAATACTTGGAAACCAATTGAGTAGCTGGGTAAGAGTTCCTAAGGCAATCATTTTAGGGATTTGGGATCCCATTTTTTTCATACCTTTAATAAAACTTTCTTTCTTTGGCTATCATGCTATCCCTAAAATAAACAAAGCCTATAAACCTTAAATATAAACTTAGTGAACACATAGTAGCTTGATTTTTAGACAACGATGTCATGTTGTGAAAAATAAGAAGGTGACTGGTCTTAAGCACTGTATTTTAAAATAATTTGGGGCTCAGTTTTGCTTAAATGTCCAGCTTCTTTAGGGTTACCACTAATCCCAGTTGTCCTGTGGTGATTTGGGG
Organism: Tamandua tetradactyla; assembly: GCF_023851605.1. Taxonomy (NCBI): domain Eukaryota; kingdom Metazoa; phylum Chordata; class Mammalia; order Pilosa; family Myrmecophagidae; genus Tamandua; species Tamandua tetradactyla. Next base: position 11,239,325 of record NC_135352.1, read on the forward strand.
CTGTATGTACTCCAGGAAAAACATGCTCTTAAATTTAATCCTTTTCCTGTGGGTGTGAACCCACTGTAAGTAGGATGCTTTAATGAGGTTGCTTCGGTTACGATGTGGCCTACCTCAATCAGGATGGGTCTAAATCCTATTATTGGAGTCCTTGAGAAGTAGGAGGAAATTTAGATGGGGAGAAAAAGCCATGGAAAGCAAGAAGCTGAAGGTCAACAGAATCCGGAAGAGAAGAGAGAGGCCAGGAGAAGCCGCCATATGCATTGTCATGTGACAGAGAAGCCCAGGACCAAGGATCACCAGTAGCCAGCCCCAGAATGCTGCAGTCTTTAGGGAAGAAAGCATGACCTTGATGATGTCTGGACTTATTCCTGTCTCAAAACCATGAGCCATTAAATTCCCATTGTTTAGGCATTTCCTGAGCAGCTTAGGAAACTAAAACCTGACCCCATAAATAAAGCCTGTCTGATGACTCTTTTTCCAGAACAGCCCGAGGCAGCAGTGCAGACACCTGGTCTAACTGCTGCTATTTCACCTGCTGAGACTCTCTAGCTACCCTTTTCTAGCCAGACAAGGCATGCCCCTTTCCCTAGGAGTCCTCACAGGCATCTAGAAAGTGCCATATGTGCCTGCTCACCATCAGCATATGCATCTCACCTTCTACTCCACTTTTTGACTTGGTTCCCTCTGTTTTCTTCTCCATCTATGTGTAGGAAGGATATGAGAAATTCTAGTTTGCTTTCATATTACTTATAGTTTGGTGTTTGTGTTTTCTATGTAAAACTCCTCTCATTTAGGGGAAAAAGAATGTATTCCTAATTGCATCTCTGGAACCAGAAAACTATCCTTTTGTGAGTGATACATGGGGATAATCAATTACCAACTTTCCTCCGTGCTCCATTCCTCCACATTCACCAACCACAACCAGCTGTACAATTTCAGCCACTTTTTCACTATGAACACTTAATTTTCACTAATCACTGTCAGGCAACTCATCACCAATCATCAACTTCCAGAAACCCAATTGGAGAACTTTTGGCCTTAGTGAATCCCTAATGATGGAGAATAAGAGGGGAATTGGCTTTCTTTTGGTCAGTCAGACTACTTATGAATGGTTATGTGCTCACCCTCACAACTCTCAAATGTCTACTTGTTTATCATTACGAACTTTCAACATTCCTTCACTGAAGGCTATAATAAAAGCAGTTAGAAAATCAGTTCATGACTGCTAACTGTGCCATTCTCTGATATCTGAAGTAAGGTCACCTAGCCAGATCTACAGAGGAGAAAGCAGATGGCTCAAAGCAGGTACACCTCACTTGGCCTCATAGCCTAGCAATTTCAGATATCAACCCAAGATGCTCCATCATAGGTGAATACGTGATGTATTAATCAATGCTAATGTCTGATTCACCCATTTTGGAAGCCTGAAGAATTTTCATCTCCCAGAAACATCTGTGGCAATGGCTGTGTGACAAACTGTTCGACACAGGAAAAAATGGCAATAAAGTACCAGTGATCAGAGATCCACTAAGGGAGATGCCTCTGGGCTGTAGATGGGAAGCTCTTAATGTCATATGGGAACAACTGTGAAGAAGTCTCTAACCTCATGAGCTCATATTCTAGAGTGAAGACACAGACAATACGCAAATAAATAAGGACACTTACAATGTGTCAGAAGGTACAAATCAGGTGTAGAAGTAAGTGGGGTTTGAGGGTGCCTGGGATAGGGAGAAATTAAAATTTTCATTGGATGACCAAGGAAGACCTAGCTGAGAAATGAACATTTGAGCAGAACTGTGAAAGAAAAAAAGTAGGAAGCCAGTGGTTTTCCTATTTCTTCCAAAAAGACCCTTTGACTTTATAGTTTTCTTCATGGATTTCATATTATAAAAAAATTTCACTTACCAAGAACTTAACTTCTTGGTAAATAATAAAAAAATAATTCTCTCTGTAAAATACCTCCTGGATATATACACAACGGTTGAGGTCTTAGCTTTCACAGCAGAGTCCGATCCCCCCAGCAACAGGACTAGGTGACAGAATTCTCATTTCTAAGTTTATTCCAGCTCTAAATTTCTGCAGAAATGCACTCTTTTGCAGGGTTTTGTGATTCCAGCCCTATGTGACTTGTAAAGCCGTTGAGAATATACAGACCAGATGCTAGAACATGGGCACTCGGGAGTAAAGAGTGTCATTTTGTTCAGTGACAGAACTCAGAGCCTGACGCATAGTAGGTGCTCAATAATTTTCTTTTTGATTGCATAGTAGGTGCTCAATAATTTTTTTAATTGAATTCCTTAAATGCTTACCATTCCACTGGTCACAGACATTGACTTTCCCACTTGAAATTGAATCCTTCCAAGTATACTAATTTTTATTTACCTTCCTTGATGCCCAACACATCACTGGCCATGATTATTTGTTCAGCTGGATGACATATTAGATTATTGGATGTGCCAGAATGCTGAGAAATCAGTGATGTAACAGTGTGGGATGTGGGCAGGGAGGGGTGCATATTTCTTTAAATGGAATTACTAGATAAAGAGAACCCCTAAGGTATAGCAAAATGCATGTTTGGAGAGCCGAGTATCCAGAGGGAGGGCCGAGCTGCTCACAGATAATAAAACCATTTCCTTTTCATTCCCCCTACTGATTTGAGCTGTTTCAAAAGAGGAAGGTAGAGGCTCCAAAAATCTATGCTTATCACTAGTGGTTTGATAGAAGGGCTGCTGAAGACACATTCTGTTTTGTTGTTCAATTCATTTCTCAATTTGTACCAGATGCCTTCAAACAGGGTGGGGTTTATATTTTCTCAGCATGTGCTCTCACATAGTTCTGCTGCTGAGAGCTATTGTTTTAAATTCTATTTTATCAAGCATGTACCCTCCTACTTAGCCATTTTCTACATTTTATCATATCCCAAACCTATCATTGATAGCGACAACCACACACCCTTGTGGTTTGTTCTCAGGAAAAGATCTGTGGGAAGAGAGGTGAGCTGGGAAGAATATCAACCAGTGCTGAATTTTTTTGTAGAAATAATTTGTTCTCTTTTTTTTTCCTGGAAGAAGAGCTTTCAGCCCCTTCAGAAATGAAGCAAAACTACCTAACCCAAGATGGTTTCTATATTCATCAAACACTTATGTTCAATATTTGTTGAGTGCCATCTCTGTTCTAGTCATTTTTCTGGACCCTGGAAATATAGGCATGAATAAAAGAAAAAAATTCCTACTCGTATGGGTCTTGCAACCTCATTTACATACCATGAGATGCTATCCTAACCAAAATGTTCTACTTTAGGGGCTCTTCAGGAAATGGGGATGGTGGTTGCTATTTTAGTGTGCAGAGCTGTCTTTGCTTAGCTAGATTTTGACTTTATTTGATTTACATTGAAATTAATTTATTAAACCCCTCTTTACATACCATGGATTGAAAAACAATAATAAAACAGGCAAAGTTCAAAGTCATTAACTTAAAAGCTTCAACCTTTGCCCTGAGTACAGATTTTACTGTACCCATGGACTGCTTATAGACCTAAGTGGTAAATAAAGAGGGAAACTTTTGCTCTGTGATGAAGTCAGCCATAGTTTAATGTCCATTTTGAATGGTGAAGGTATTCTTCCATGAATAGTTCATGAATTGTCCTTTTGATTATTTTATCGGTTGCAGCCTGTCATTGCACAAACCGTTGAACTTAATGGGGTCTGAAATTGGTGTGACTTTAATGCCAGTTAAGCTTGCATTACCTATATAGATAAAGCAGTAAACTCTAGGGATATGTTCCCAACATTCACAGGGAAAAACGTTATTATTCAAAGAGCATCATGGCCTTCCTTTCCAGGAATGCAGTAGCAGCAGCTCAATTAGACACACCATTGTAAAAATCAAGGGAGACACCATGGAGTCTCCCCTAAACTGTAGATATTTCATTACTCAAGGTAAAAATGGTAGAGAGATGCAACTTGCCACAGATTGTCACTAGACGTGTACAACTCCTGCCAAGCTAACACATGCAGCTTTGCTTCTTTGATGTCACTAGATACTATAACTCACTCCTGAATCTGTGTTGAGAGTAGTAGAAGAAGAAAAAAGAATCTTTTAAGCCAAGGATAATATTCCAAAAACAAGGAATGCCAATGAGGCCATTTCTGCATGTCTGCATTTCTGTGGACAAGCAATCTAGAGATGTATAAATACCACCAGCCACTATCTAACCCAAGATTCTATTCCAAGTTGTGAGTTGGGCACTTTGTACACAAAGCTCTATGAGTAATTACTGGATTACAAAGGAAAAAAAAGAGAAAGCAGACTGCCGTTCTCCTGCCCTCCCCGCCTTACCTAAGTAGAACCTGGGCGCAGTAAGTAACATGAATAAAATCAGCCTTTGAAGCAACTGCCCAGCATAAGTCATTACTTGGCAAGTGGCTATAATATTTTCCAATAATGGTTCTTCGCAGCATGACATACGCTTCCAAGTAGATGTCTTGATAAATATGGCATCACAATCCATGCCTAAGGAAAAGCTGAGAGCGGGATGAAATTATTCCATTTCAGAGAGAAATATGCCACTGTGACCATCTGTGATCTCCTACATGAGCAATAAGCAGCCTGAACACATCTGCCATGTTTGAACACCTATCACTTGCAGATGCTTTAAAGGCAATGAATGAAACGTTGCTCTCTTGTTGTCTTTTACAGCACCTCTCATTGTAGATTCTCATTTCCTCATTCAGGAAATATTTTGGCTCATTTATTGAATACTAGCACATCTGATAGAGAACAACCAAGTGACCACACAAATGTATGATTACACAAAACACCTCTGTGAACTCTCCCTGTGATTCTTCCAGTGAAAAATATGCTTTCCTCTGACCTCTGATAGCACTTTCTCACTTCTCTATTCAGCACTGCCTTCTTTTCGTCTTGTGATATGAACTGGATGCATTCCTCTGTCTTATTAGACTATAATCTACTCAAGAATAAGGGCCACCTCCTATTCACATTTGTGTATCCTCAATACCCTACACACCTGTCATTCCACATGCCTACAGTTTTTAACATATGACCTTGCACAGTAGCAAAAAAGAAAAAATAAGTAGAAATAAAATCTGACCCATTTACCTGTTTTTTTTTTTGAATGCGTCAAATTCATTTCAGGTTTTTTCTTAGTCTCTATTTATACATTGAAGCTAAGAACTTACCACTGACTCCCTTGGGACACTATAACTCTAAATATGAACTGGTGATCCTTTATATAAGGGTGGCAGGATATTATAACCCCTGAGAGTAAAGCGATCAGCCCAAAGGCAGAACCATTAATATGGGGAAAAGAAAAATTTTATTGGACCTTAGTTCCCAAAGTTGGATTAATCTACTTGGTATCTATAGCCAGTCTGATAAAATAAGAAGATAAGGGCAAAGCAGTGGATTTTTCATAGGCTAAATTTATTTAACATGGGTTGAAATTATCCTTCCTGGAATGTTCCTTTTTATGAAATAATGGTGACAATGTATGATGGTTTTTAAAAAGTGCTCTTAAAGATTTTTAAGTGCCTTTTACTTTTAAATAAAAAGGCAATCTATAGTTCTTCCATTTTTATTCTGGAGATTTTACAGTCCCACAAAATCGAAATATCTGGGAAACCCGGCACTAGGGTATCTGCTTTCATTGGTTGGAAGAGCTAGCAGCAAAAGTCAACCCAGATATACAACCTAATATCAGGAGGCAGCTTAATGGCTGGTATGCTGCATGAAGGCTGTACAATCCAAGGAGTTTCAGAAAATAATGTTCTTGGCCAGGAAGTCCTGCAAGTTCAGAGACAGGTAATGAAGACAGATGAATTTCTCGCTTTGTTGAAAATTTTTTCAAATAGAGATGACTAAAACTAGCATTTTCCTTGGTGCTTACACCTGATGACAGGCTTAGAGGTCAGATTAATGGTGGAGAAAAAAAGGGGCATAGAACCAACTGGGAAACCAAGAGAAGAAAGGCATGAGGGCAAAAGAACAAGAAGAATGAAGAAGGATTAAAAGGTTGAAGTGAGGGATGAAAATGAGAAAAGAAAAGTAAGGAGAAAGTCAAGAAATTGAATGCATGTGCATACCCCCTCCACACACACACACACACACACACATGTGCACACACACACATCATAATTTCCAGGACTGAAGCCGTGGAGGCAGTTAGAAGAACCTACAGTTCAAGAAGTCTGTCCTGCCCTACTTCCTCTTTACTATGGCTGCCAAGTGATAGAAAACTAAGCCCACAATTCAACCAAAGCATTTTTTAACATATAGAAGTCATCCACTTTCATGAATTTGGTAGCAGCTAAACTGAAGGGCTTAAGGCTCATAATATTCCTGACATACCAGTGTCTTTGCTTTTGCCTACTACATCTGTTTTCTTCCAGGGAGAAGGTGTTGGCTTAAGAAGGAGTAGCTCTACACTTCAGAAACCAGTTCAAAACTATCACTCCATTTATAGGGACTAAAGAATAAGATGACTTTCTGGGATTTTTCTCCTTACTGGAGGAAGGGATGGTGAGCAAAAGAGAAGAACACCCAAACCATTCTGCTTCTAAGTCTTTTTCCAAACTTCCTTCACCTCCTGTCAAGAATGAAAACAGTTATTAATATGGTATCATAGATGCTTATGAGTTTTTGTTGGTTGCTGAGTTTATACCCACAGAAAACTTCCCTATAACTTAGAAATAAAAGTCTGTTCATGCTTGCAGAGCCAGCTAGTTAAAGTCTTTATTGTAATCTTCTGGGATGTCAGGAGACATCCTTTAGTGAGTGGTGCCCTTGAGTGCTGGATGCTCATCTCTGTTTTTGAAGGCTGCTCTTATATATATCAAAGAGTGCTTTTGATACATATATATCAATAAGTCACAAGTCAGGATCAGTGTATGACCTTCATCCACCAAAGGCAAGTTCCTGCCACTTCAGTCCAGTCTGGACAACCAGAGCTAAGGGCCATCTGCCTGGGAGCACCCCTTCCAGTCTCACTTCCCTTAGAACTGAATCACCTATTGGATAAATATGGCAGATCCATGGGTCCCTCCAAGTGCATCCATTTGCTTTTCTTTTTGAGGAGAGATCTATCTCCTTTGTTCATAGGCTTAACATCGCCTCCAGATTCCAGGTCTGTTATGCTGCATTTGGAAGTTGGAAGGAAGGATCAAGAGCCACCAGGGAGGAGGGATCATGTTCATGAGCCTTGTGATGTGGTTGAGTCATGTTGCATTCATCCTCACCAGGAGGTGGGAGTGAAGTTTAATGTCCATGTGATAAAGAGTTTACTCAGCAGGTGGAACTAATTACATACAGCTCTTTTCTCCAGGCAGCAACGTTCCTTTGAGCTTATAATCCACAAGAGCACAATAGTTTGGGACGACGATCTGAATTTCTAGCTCATTCTCCAATTCTCAAAGCATACCTAGTGGATCATAACTGAAGACTCTTGCATTGGCATAATAATTCAAGTTCTGCTGAAGATGGAATGGCTGGTAAATGTTTCTCCTGGATCTGAGGTCACATATTGCCAGCTCTAATATATTCTTAACTTTCAAAATTTCATTTACTTGGGATAACTTTTATTCTTAGGGGAAAAAATCGCCTTTCTTTAGTCTGAAAATAGAGTGATTTTGCCATGAGTTAAAATTTTACTGCAATATCATTCTGTCTTTTAGCCAAGTTTTATCTGGGTTTACAAAATGCCAACACAACTGAATCCAAGGTGAAACATTTACACACACTCACACTTTGGTCCAGATATTTTGCGAATTTCCAGGTATGAATACCGTTGCAGCATTCCACGATGATGGAATGATGGATATACTATTTTCTGAGATCCAATATTTATTTCACATCAATTTGGTCACTTTATTATGAAGTCTGTATAATTAAGTCTTGCAATGACTAGCTCAATTGCTGTTTTGTACTTTGCTTCACTATGCAAAGAAATAGGAGAACCAATACATAAATATATAAATATATATAGATATATAATTGTTTAACAAATATATTATATGTATGTATATAATTGTTTAACAAATTAAATATATATATATATACGGATTGCTTTAATAAATTAATCTTCTGGAAAGTAAAGAACAACATCATTTTTCTTTTTACTAATATGATTTTTTAACCAATCCTGCCATAGAAACTGACTATATGCTCACCAAACCCATTTCCTCTCTCTGAGTATGGAGACAAACTACATCTCCCAGCCTTCTTATATCTAGACATGGACTACTTCTATTATCTACATGCAATGAATTTTGGCCAATAGAATGTGAGCAGAAAGTGTGTGTCACTCACAAGCCAATGCAATAAAGAATGTGTGTGTGTGTACGGATGTGTTTGCACATATTTCACACTCTGCTCACCATATACTGGCTGCATAATGGCAGACAGACCTTGAAGCCATTTGTTGAATGGTGGAGTCATCTTCTTTTTTGAAAGCATAAGAGGAGAATGGTTCCCTGGGTCACTCTTAAAGGAGAGCAACCCAACCAGAAAGAATTTGAACCAATAGACACAAATTTGTGTTGCATTAAATCACTGAGATGTGGGTGCTATTTGTTATAGCAGTAAACCTCTCGAGACTAAATTACTAAAATAATAAAGTATTCTCTTTTTTCAAGTTTGCATGTTTAGCATACCAACACAATACAGCCACATAGATAAACATGTTGTATTGCATTCTTTTCATAATATGAAAAATGAATTGTTTTTCCTCTTATAATTTCAAATTTATGACTGGCTCTTTTATTATACACATGATGGGCTCCTAATCCATATAAATGATACTGCTAGCTTGTAATTCAGCCCTTTTTCTCCAATTAGCTGATTCAATGAGCCTCTGCCAAAGACTTTCCAATTCCCCACTGTTTTCTCATTCAGAATTTGATTTCATAATTCATCTAGTGATTTACCAACTTTAATTCATATCGACCCCTTGATTACAAGTCTGTTAACTATTTTAACTTTTTCTAAGGAAACAATGCTTGATAAAAGGTAGAGTAGTAGAGTTAGATTGGAACTCAGAACTCCAGATGTTCTGGTCAAAATGAGCTATGGGGCAAATTATTTATTATATTTACTTTCATAAATATATCTTAATGCTAAGAAACCAAAGTCCTGGAATGCTAACTTCTCCCCTCTGATGATGCTTAAAGTATCAATGTGCTCTCAATAAAGTGGATATTTACTTACCACTGACTATATTTAAAACTTCCTCACTGGAGGCTATATATTTCTTCCACTGCAAAGTGGGAATCACCTTTCATATGACCCACTTTTAAGTGAGTCAGAAACAGTACTAAGGTACAAGACATGCACGTCAGAGAAATATAGAGATTCAAGTACATAAACAGAGCTTTTAGAAAGCTTTCTCTATAGGAATTTAGAAATTACTCCCTAGCCTAAAGATAAGGATCCATTTGACTGTTAATACTGTTTGAAAATGGAGGTCTTCTATAAGATCCGATAAAATATGTCTCGTGCTTTTATCTGGTTTTAGCACATTTCAATAAAATGGACCCAAGATATTTCATTACAACTAATAATAGGCCACATTAAAGTCTTTTGCTTATGAAGCAGATGTCCATAGGTATATGACAGCATCAGCACTAATCCAAGCTTGATTGTGTGTACACACAGACCTGTGAACATGAAGATTCACTTATTTCACATATTGGTTAAGGGTATGGGTTCTGGAGTCAGGCTGAGTTCAATCTCTAGCCCTACCGTTTCTCCTGGCGTGAACTTGAGCATGCTTTTACCGTCATCAACTCTTGACTTCCTCATCTGAAGAACGAGGATATCATCTACTTCATGGGTGGTTGTGAGAATGGATACCAGTGACCTCCGGGAAAGGGCTAAGCACAGTCCCTGCTCACATAGCAAGTGCTCACTAAATATTAGCTATTTTTATTATGCTTTATTCTGCATATTTGAAATGGCCTACTTGATTCCTGACCTTTTAAATGAATCCAGCATCCCACGGAGGTGAGTGCAGGGCTTTGCATAACAGCTGCTGCAGATGGCATCTGTGTTTTCCCTTCAAAAGTCCCCCAGGCCCCCCTTCATTATACCACTATTTCTCCCCACTTGGCATTCATGAAATGCCTCATAGGGGAAGAAACACATTCTATTCCTATACCAGACTCATATACTGATTTATCTGCCCCAAGATACTTCTTGGGACATTTCTTCTCCATAAAGCAATAGAGAAAATGAATTCTGCATGCACTAACTTGACTCAGAATATCTACTGTGTCAGCCAAATTTACTGCTTTCCTATTACCACATTCCATTCCAACACAGCATGAAAAAGTTGATCTCCAAAAATTTTTATTATTTGAATCATAATTGTAATATATGGTGATTCATTCCATTATGAATACTAGGGCTATTATAATTATATTATTCAGATTAATTTACTGCTGGCCATTATCATAATGTAAGCCTTTTTGGCAAAGGACATCATGTAATGTGTTCAATTGTTCTAATTGCCACCCATCTTTTATATTTTTCCTCAACCAAATGTTTCTTTATTAAAAAAAAATACTGGGAATAATTTTGGAGAAAATTATTCTATTTCCAATTACTGCTTAAAGTGTTAATTTTTTTTTTTTAACCAACCACTGTACTTTAGAATTTAAACAAAGTTTATAATTCTACCCAACCCTGGCTACTACTGAGTTTCCTACTGCTGATGACGATACAATTAGCAGATGATCAATTACTGTTTTTACTACCTAGTCAAATCAAAAGTTGTTTCCAAGGAGGAATTATGCATGTATTGCCTCACCAAAATGGGTGAGATTGATGGCAGATACAGTGGAAATGGCTCCTTCTGGACCACGGCAAGGCAGCACTGACCATGGGGGGAGGAGAGAGGTGTCACCCCTCAGATGATGGATACGAGAATCAGGATAGGTGTGACAGAGCACTTTGTCTAAATACAAACCTCCTTGATATTTTTATAGTGCTCTTCTCCCCAGCCTCATCCTTAGTTCCCAATCCTTCCAGCAGCACTGACTTCCCGTGGTTCCATTTTCCCCAAGTCTGTTATGTCAGGAATAATTGGAATGCTTGTTCATGTATACCATGGGAGGGGAGAATCTTATCTTATCTTATTAGATTATTTTCTCTGAATAATCATTCAGTGTGCTGTGTATATGGAGAGAGGACATGTGTTTCAGTTTGCTAAAGCTGCAATATACCAGAAATGGATTGACTTTTACAAAGGGGGTTCATTAAATTAATAAATTCTAAGGCCATGAAACTATCCAAATTAAGTCAGTGACAAGAAGATACCTTCTCCAAGAAAAGGCTGTTGGCATCTGGAATTCCTCTGTCACATGGGAAGGCACATGAGTACATCTGCCGGCCCCTGTGTCCTGGGTTGGTTTCAAAATGGCTCTCTCAGCTCCTGTGGGACCTTCTGGCTTCTGCTGGGGCATTTTTTTTCTGTCTGTTAGCTTCTCTTAGCTCTGAACTTTCTTCAAAATGTCTCTCTTTTAAAAGACTCCAGCAAGTGGATTCAGACCTATCTTGAATGGGCTAGGTGACATCTCAACTGAACTAGTGTAACCAAAAGGTTTCACCCACAGTAGGTCTTCCCCCGCAAGATTGGATTAAAAGAACAGGATTTTCTGGGGTTCGTAACAGATTCAAACAGGCACAACATATTTTATTTTCTATTGGCTTTATTACACTGTTTTACTGAAACAAGTTTAATTCTGTTGGCTAGCTTGTGAAATCAGTTTAAGGTGACATATGTTTCATGATCGGTTTTGCGGTCAACATATATATCACACGAACTGAACAAACGTTTGTTTGATGTGCACTTCTATGTTTCAAGAGGAGAAAAATAAAACTATACTTCATTTGAGAAAATGCCCATTGACAGGTTAACAGTTACCTTATCTTTTTAAGTTCATGCTCTAGTGACATTAGAGAGCCATCACCATCCCTCAGGTCTGATGGGCAAAGGGAAGGAAGTAGTTCTAGGAACTTACTGGGAACTGCAGCTGTAAGTTAAAAGGAGACATCTAACAGAAGCTATGACCTTCAGAAGAGGAATCAGCACCTGCCAACCAGGGCCATGCTGGTAGGGTAGGAAAAATGAGCATCTCTGACTCTCTTTGTCTACCTCCCAAACTCCTGCTAGTGATTTGGCCAAACCCAACTTCAAGACTGAGGACAAGCGGGTTCTCTGATGCAGTCCATTGATGCCACCATCCCAGGAGACAGGACTGGGGTATGGGGTGGATGGAGAGAGGAAGGTGCAAACAGAATAATCAGAACATAAACAAACCTTTAAGAGAAAAGTCACACGGTTGCCTGGAAACTGTAGCCACCTTTTAAGGCATAGTTAATTTTTGGTCTCCTGGGAATATTTTTGTGGTGCCTCCTGTTTTTACTGATTTCTTCCTTATTTGAATTTATAACACCTACAATTTGTCTTAATGGGTTTCTTTATATCCATATGAAGAAATGGAGTTATATTTTGACATTTCAGATACTTCATTTTGCACTTTATAGGGGATTGGTTAAAGGCTCTACTGGTCTATATTTATTTTATACATAACAGTGTTACTCCCTAGAAACGTTATTAACTCCCTATCTTAGTATTGTTTTTTTAATTTTTTCCTAAACTGCCTAGCCCAATAGGCTCTTGAATATTTATCAGTTTCTTTCTTTCACTTGTCTTTTATGATTCCAACCTTGCCTGCCAGGAATTGGGACGCAGCCTGTAAACTCAGGGGCTTCTATTCTTTCTTTCCACTTATTATTAATAAGCTCCTTTGTTTGAGAGCATTTTAGTGAGGACCTACTATGTATTAAATACTGTGCAAGCATGTGGTCATAATGGTGACAGACAGAAAGTTTTCAGTCTAGTGAGGGAGAAGATACCAAAAATAAATTAAAAACTCACATGAGCAAATGTAAAATTACAACTATGACGAGTACAATGAAACACAATTTAGAATACAACGAGAGCATATAATAGACAAAATTGATTTAGGGAGGATAGGACAGGCTTCTCTGAGGATGTGGTAATGTGAAACTAGAACAGTAAGAATTAGGCAACAGCCAGGGGAGACTCCAACCAAGGGGAGCAACATATGCAAAACCTATGTCCTCAAGGAGAGAATGACAAGGTGGGGGGCAGCTGAAAGAGAGCAGGAGAGCAACAGGTTAGGAGGATGCACTATGAGGGTAGGAACCACAGGCTGTATAGGTCTTGTCAATGATTCTGGTATTTATTTTAAGGCCAGTGGAAAGCCATTGAAATATTTATGCTGTCCAGATTTGCAGTGTAAGATAATCCCTTTGATTGCCCTGTGGAGAACAGTAGTTCAGGTAAGAGGTGATGGTAGTTTGGACTAGAGTATAATTGAAGAGATAAAAAGCAGTAGTTGAATTTGAAAGATATTAGGAAGGTAAAATCAATAAGAACCTGGTGAATGATTAGATATGGAAGCAAGCAAATAAAAGAGCCTGGTTTCTATCATTCATTAATAAAATGGGTGAGGGGTTAATCATTGAGATGAGAAATACTAGAATAGAACCAAATATGGTGGGAGAGGAGCACAGTGGCATACAAACTGCCATACTATAGCAGTATACGAACTATAGCAATTTCTATAGAAGGATATGAGGAAAGCAGAAAGTATATGAGTATCATCAGATAACACTAACATATTAATAAGGGAAGGAGAATGCATTCATAAGTGTTTTATAATGTGACCAGAGCCAGGGACATTGCCTAGTGGTAAGACAATTGTTTCATTTTGGCTTTAGCCATTAGTCAAGTGTCTACAGAATAAAAGAGTTAATACAACTTCTAAAGATAGTGAATGAAAAATCATTTCACATCTATATGCTTAGGAAAATAGGGAAACATGTTATTCTCCCTTTGCATTTGGAAAAATTGAGATTTAGGGTAGTTAATCACTTGGCCAAGTTTATATACACTCTGAACTCAGCAGAGAGTACAAGGGGAAAACAGCAAGCTTTAAAGGTCTGGTAGGAAATTTAGAGACCACTTAACCTAGGTCTTTTGTGGGTGAAGAATTTGTTCAAGGTGTGAAGGGGAGTTAATAACAGAGTTATGACTAAAATCCAGGTGAATTGATTCTCAGTCTTGTATTTTTTTTTTCACTCCAGCACACTTAGTAATGCTCCATTACTCAATTATTTAGCCTCTGTTGGTAATGAAAAGAACCCTTTTCTGAAGGCAGTGGATTGCAAAAAGTATTGTAGAGTAATTGAAGCCCAAGAATGTTGGGTGAAAATATAAGCTGATGTGAACTTTGGCAAATCAGACATTCAGTGCATATGAGAATAATTACAACAATTCCTTGCAATCCCAATTTCTTCATCTATAAAATGTGAGAGTTGTGAATAATTAAGTTCTTGCTATACATAATTATGGTTATATGTGTGATTTCCCCAACATCCAAGTGTCTTTTCCTGGGCTTGGGAAAATAACCCTACCTTTCATGGCTTGGAAAATGTTTCCTGATGAAAGGGGATATGCACTGGTTTCTATCATTCAACATATTTTCATGTTTAAACTCCAGAGAAAGTGAGAGGAAAGCATAAAACAGGAAGCATCTGTATTTTTAACTGGCAGACCAAGTTGAATTTGATGTGACTTCAATATTTTTCACTGCCTTATATTAACAGATGGCTGGAATTCAAAAGTGCTTTACATAAGACAATAGGTAGAAATTGGTGAAAAGGCCTTGAGTGGAAGGAAGGAGAGAAAGGGGGTAGGACAGATAGCTGGAAGGAAGGAAAAGAAGCAAGGAAGGAAGACATGAAACATGTGAACACCATCAATTATTGCTAACATATCGAGAGAGAGAGATCGCAGTGGCCTTCCTCAGTATGGTCTAGAGATAGGGCACTTGGTTTAGAGCTTGCAAATCTACTGGCATGTCTTGATTCTCCCATTGTTTGCTGACCTACTGCACTAAAATTTTACAGACTTCCAGTCTTCTCGTCAGCAAGATGAAGCAGCCAAGAGAGAATGAGAGTAGGTTTTCAGGTGAATAAAACTTCAACAAAGGGACATGCTTACTGCTCGCCAAAAAAAGCATATGCTCAGTAGGACTTGTTCCCAGCACCTGCATTGAAACACTAACAACAACTAGGGTGGTTACTTGATCACTTGAGCTAACTTGTTTACAAGCCCATTCCACTGTTTAGATCACCAATGATCTTCTGCCCTTGTGTTTGGATTTCTTATGATATCCAGCAACTGTGATAATTTCTTCCCTAGAGCACCCAAGTATGCTGAATTTTACCAATCTTAAGGCTCTCTGACATGTCAAAATGGCACAGGAATTCTGACCCAAGCAAGATTCTAGTTTTCATTGGAATTCTTGATTTCTGTGGTAGTTTGGAGGTTGTTATGTACCCCAGAAAAGATCATGTTCTTTTAATCCACTCTTGTGGGTACAGACCTATTGTGAGTAGAATCTTTTGATTAGATTATTTCGATTGAGATGTGACCCACCTCATTTAAAGTGGGTCTTAATCCTCTTACTGGAGTAAGAGAAGCTTATAGAGAAAAGCCCTGGAGAAGCTAAGAAAGGAACCAGTTCAGAAAGGAAGTCACTGGAACCAGAAGCTGAAAGCAATGAAACCTGAGAGTGAAGGACCAACAGACATGGGCCATGCACCTTTTCATGTGACAGAGGTGTCTTGGATGCCTCTTTCTTCAGAGAAAGTTTCATCCTGTTGATGCCTTGATTTGAATATTTTCATGGCCTCAGAACTGGAGATTTGTAAGCTAATAAATCCCCCATTGTAAAGTCAAGCCATTTCTGATATATTGCATTCTGGTAGTTTGCGCAAACTGAAACAATTTCCAAAGGCTGACAGGGGCAAAACAAATGGTATACAACATTGTATTATCAATGAGAAAATTTCAGGGAGCTTCTGGTAGACCTAACACAGCTTCCTCAGCATACAATGATCACCTTGGATTAGGAGTATCAACCTCAGTTGGGAGACAACAGTCCCAGGAGCTCCTTTTCCCCTCACTTTCTTCTTCACTAGCACAACTTGCTATTTACCTCTTCTCTTCCTCTCCTTCTTTTGTGCATTTAGCTTTCCTTCTCTTTATAAGTATAGGATAGATCATGTATAAGAAAAGCTCTCAATACAAAGGGGAAGAAGGCAAATGGAACACCCTGAGGTTGCTTTTCCCCCCTCTACTTCTGGAGCTAGCTGTGAGCTGATCCTTGCATTATCCTTTACCCCAAACCATGTCTTTTTCCTTTCCTTCTGCTTACATTTCTGACCCAGTGGGATGAAATCTCCAAAATCCCCTGTTCTTCTTGAGTCTTACTTCAGGCTTTTGTGTACTGAGCCTTAGCATTTCTCTGCATTTTCCCACTTTCCCATCAGAATCTAAGAAAGGAGAAAGGAAAAAGTAACAGGGAGTGCTTCAATATATAACAATAATTGAAGAGAATATGAGTATTCTCTTCCTTTCAGCTGCTTAACCTGGGTTCCATGGACAAGTTTTATTTATTTTAAGTTTCCTTAAAATAACATGATAATTCATGTGTTCAAGTGTATGTATATCACAATAGGGGAATTTATGTATACTAAGGATTCATAGGTTTTAACAGATTTTTAAAAACACAACCTTTGATCTGAAAATAGATAAACAAATTTTCTTCATAGCTCAATAATGCGGTGTGGTTTTTGTGAGCTGACCCAAAAATTTAACCAGTGTAACAATCATTCTTGGCAGCAGTTACTTCTGGATTTCAAAAAACTCACTTAAAATCAATTTGTGGAGAGTAATATCTTCTTATAAGTTGAAGACTGACTGTATTACTGAAAATAGTTTTGTATAAATTAATGTGCTGATCATATGCAGTAAAAGAGCCTACTATTTAAAGAAACCTTACAGGAAATTATTTCATAATCATTGATCATCACCTATATTATCTGCGTTATGAGTATGAATTAGATGTCCTTAAAACAGAGTATTATACATAGGTAAAAATAAAGTTTTGGTTCTTTTATAAATATATTTCTGCATCTATAAAATCCTTAAAAACAAAAATTAGACTTAGAATATGTTACAAAGCCATCAGGCTTTCCTGAACTAGAAGGACCACAAGTGTTTTACTCTCAGCAAATCTCTATCACTAATACCTGAAGTGAAGAGCTTTTTCCTAGACTATAGCTTTGAGTAAACAGCATTTACTTTGTACTTCAATCCAGCAATTTTCCTCCATGATGGAATATCTGAAAAATAGATGCACAACTCAGATTGTTAAGGTACCAAAAATGGTTCGAATATAATTGTGGAATTGCCTGGCTACAATACAAATAGCTAGATTATAAACAGAGTCTTATTACTTTATTCTGTCTCATTTAGCCTAACTCACTGACAAGATATTTATAGGGTAGGTCAGAAATTTCCGCTTTTCTACCCTCTTTCCTACTCCAGTTAATTGCTCCCATTTTCCTCACTGGGAATATTGCAGAGGATTTGATGCATGTATGGGAGCTACACAGATGACCGCTGAAACTCTTACCAACATGGAAATTCCATGAACACTACTCAGAGGCACTGAACCTCACGAGTGGAATGTTAAAACTTGAGGAAAGAGCTCAGCTATGAATCTGCCCCCCTTCTTCCAGGTCATATTAACTGCTGCCAGACCCGTTTGCCCTGATCCTTGCTTATACCTGCTTAATCTGGTTCTCTCCTTTTCATTTCTTGCATGTTCCCTGCTACTTATAGACAATCAGGTTTCTGGTTTTCATGGATTTTCCCATCCACTGTTCAGATATTTTCTTGAAGCTGGTATCCAAAGTAACAGACCCTGGTACCTTCCACTCAACTGACCTCAAGACAGCTTTAATGGACACTTGATGCCACCCCCCAGTCCTCCCACACCCCAGAACTTTCTTCCAAACTTGTTTTCTGATCTAGACCATACTTTGGCTTGCAGTCTCCTGTGTTAATAGTCTGGATATCTGGGAGGTGATGTTATTGATTTCCATGGTTTTATCTAAAAGAGCCTAATTTCTTAGCTTTTCTGTTCAGTGAAGAAGCAAAGTCCTTTCATTTTACTTTCTCTCAGACATTTTCAAGGACACCAATCCAGGTAGCCTCCAGATATGTCAAGAAATAATATTTCCCAGTCTCTGATTCTTTGAAATCTCCCTGGGTTATGAACATACCTTGCTACATGGATCCTGTGCAGCTCCCATTAGTCATCACTTTTATCGCTCATAAGCTTTCTTACCCCTTGTCAATAATGAACACCATTTCATATTGACACCCCTTAGCAATGATATCATTTTGTAATGATAAAAAGTTTATTTCCTCTTTTCTATTTCTGGCCTCCACCCCAGTTTATCAATTGAAAGGATGGCATAGGTAAACTAACACAACCTACCCTCTTGGTTGATGCAAATGTTGACAGTCTTTTTTTTGACCAACAGGGAACTGGTTAGAGGATGTTTTGCAATAAATATCAGCATAGGACACTACTTTGCTCACACTTTTCTCTTTTACTTGTACTAACCGAAGGTCTAGGCCTTTTATAGCCTCTAAGGCACTGAGGTGTTAAGGAGCCCAAAGGAGAGGTTTGGTTTCATTTGTTTTCTTCCCCTGTGCCACACTTGCTCTCAGAGGGAGATGGTCTCAAATTAAAATATGTATTCTCTACTGAATAGTAGCATCTATCATTCAAGAAAGCTATCAACGTTTCGTTCCTTTCCTTCATGTATGTAAAAATATGAATAAAAATGCAGTTTGTAAATAGTGAAATGAGGCTTCCTAGCCTTTGTTGCTTTACATTATTTTCATTTATTTGATTGTCTTTTAAGATTTATATTTGACACATATGGACGCCTTCTTGTAAGAAAAAAAATGGCAATAAAGCATGCTAATAAATTTAATCAATATATTTATAGGTATGATTTTTTGAAATTTCAGATCTTGCTGGCACTCCCAAGAAAATCAGCTTTAGAAAATGAAAGAATTTTAAAGCTGAAGCCTGTATGGATCAATTATTTTACTTAGTATTCCCACTGAATTTTACATTTCCAAAGAGCTTATAAACATTCATCATGTTTTTTATATCAACCTGCATAAACAAAATATATTGCCAAACTCCATTTTCCAAATTGAGAAATTGAGATCTAGCGGAGATTTCTAAAACTAGTGTAAACCAATGCAAGAAAACATTTTATAGAATATTTTAAATACTTGGGACTTTAAATAATTATATAAAGTCACTGGCACATAGTGGGTACTTAATGTTGACCACTTGACCTTATTCTTCCTCTTTAGTCTCTAAATTCAAAATAGTTAGCAGCTTTATTTTGGGGGCCTCCTATACTATACATTATGGGAATACAAAAGAATGGTCTGTGCTCAAAGAGATTAAAATATATAAGCTCCAAGGCAATTTGCACTTGACTTGTTCAGCATTGTGGTCGTTGAGAAGAGAAGGGTATCCCGTCATGTTGCAGTGATTGGGGAGGCTGCGCTTTGTGGCAGATTGCATGATGCACCCCAGAAAAAAAATGTGTTCTTGATCTTAACTTGAATTTCTAGGTGTGAACCCACTTTCCATAGAAACTCTTCTTTTTTTTTTTTTTCATGGGCAGGCACCTGGAATCGAACCCAGGTTTCCGGGATGGCAGGCAAGAGCTCTGCCTGCTGGGCCACCGTGGCCAGCCCCCATAGAAACTCTTGATTATGTTATTTTAAATTAATGTGTGGCCAAATGAATCAAGCTGGGTCTCCATGCTATTATTGGAGATTTTATAAAAGGGAAGCCATAGGGAGGAGCCAGAAGCTTAAAATCAGTGGAAACTAGAAGAGAAAGATGAGGACAGCACCATGTATTGGGAAAGGAGGTCAAAAATTGCAAATCAGCCAGAATGCTACCAACTCCAGCAGGATACCCCTTCTGGTCTCTGAAGTCATGAACCAATTGCGCGGCATTTGTCATAGCAGCTAGGAAACTAATACATACTTTGAAACGGATTTAGTTTTCGAAAGAGAGGAAGGCATTCCAGGCCAAGAGACAAGAAAGGAGCAAAGGTCAGAGGCCAGAGTGCGCACATTTTATTCAGAAGAAAGGGAAGAGGCCAATTGAAATGGAAAAGAAAATTCAAGTAGAAGAAACTTTCTGCATGTATGATAACTTTGGAAATTATGCAAAAAGTAGGTGGTTCTGTTTTGACCACACAACTAAGTGTGCCCAAGTAGTGAGTAATCTCTGGAATCAGATTTTAAGACCCCCAATTATTTATCTTCTCAAGGTCTTTTCTCTTAATCACTATGCTACTGCACATGCCCCAGGCAATAGCTGCCCAAATGTAGAATAATAGAGATAGTGAAGGATGTGATCTTTGGGCTCTAGACTGTTCCTGATTCTCCACTTAATAGCTAAAGACCTGGGTGAGTTATGGAATCAATCTACATCTGAGTTTCCTTATCTATGAATATAACTTACAATTGAAAATTAATAGTACTCACTTCCTGGGGGGTTGTAAGGTTTCAATGAACTGATGCATGTATAGAATCTGTATAATATTAAATGTTCCCCAGATGTTAATTTCTTCTTTCGTCCCATGCCATCCATCTCTACTGTTTAAGCGAATAATCTATTATACAGCTTCCAACAGTGGTCACATGCCTTGAGCTCACTCCCCCAAACATTAAGCAATGCTGAAAATACTTCTAAATTAAGAGTGTTGTTAAAGTAGTGATCCATAAGAAATTCCCTTTAGGGATTGTATAGTCAGGAGAGTTTTTGATATCTAGAGTTATGTTTTGTCTCTGCCACTTCCTAAATGAGTTCTGAGTGCAGCATATCATTAGTACTCAGACTTTCGAACCTGACTGGATCCAAATCTTGGCTCTACTCCATTCACGGTGTCCACTAGAGTTAATTACTTAACCTGGCTCTGCCTCTGTTTCTTCATCTCTGAAATGGGGTATTAGTTTCATAGACTTCCAGGAAGGTTTAAGTGTGTTAATGTGTCCAAGGCACTGGGCACATGGTAAGTATTCAAGAAATGTTATAATTATTTATTTTGGCCCGTTTTCCTAAATATAATAACACCACCAATCTTTTAAGCATCAAGTGAGCAAAAAACTGAAATCAATACTTTGTGAAACAGAAAATATTATATAACTTTTTAGTTAGTATCAATAGAATCGTACCATTAGCTCTGTGCGAATATCTTTGTCTTTTTATGTTTGGGGTTAACATTAACCAATGCGATAACTTTGTTTTTCATCCTACAAAAGGCTTTCTCATGCCCAAGTTTATTTGAGTCTTAGTTTTATCCAGAGAGAAATGTACGGTAAAGATTATTTTCCCCATTTCATATAGTTTTATTTTGGGGGGACAGAAGGTGACTTATATTTGTGGTTATTTTGATTTTTTCAAACAGCACAGAAAAATTCAAAAAATAAAAATAAAAATCATGCTGAATCCCACTACGTAGGACGAAGCTGTAGGTAGCAGTCTGGTGAACTCTCCTCCAGGTACCTGCTTCTTCGCACACAGGTATGGATAGATGCAGTAATGCTACAAGATGGGCTCATACTTAGTATTCATTTGACAAACAATAATTGAACAGCACGCTTGGACAATGGCAGTGGTGGATCATGGCACAGTCAGAGGGAAGTGGATGATTTGAAAGACATTTAGGAGTTAAAGTCTTCCTGCTGGGTTGGATATGGGTGGGGAGAGAGAACTTTCAGGTCTTTGCCTGACATCATAGGATTGTGGGGGGTGGGCATTTATTTAGAAGGGAGTGTCACTGTTTTATAGGCAATACTTTTTATTTTTTAAATATAATTGATAATTGTGCAAATCAATTTGTAGTTTTTATGTAGATTGTAGTTTTTATGGATTGCACAGCATTGCATTGTATGTATAGTTTCTCTACATAATTTCATTAATTAGTCCTGTATTGACAATTGAGTTGTTTCCAATTTTTTTCCCAATTTTCAACAAGCCTATAGAGAATATCTTTACAAATACGTTTGATTTTGCACTTAGTCAATTATCTCCTTTGGATAAATTCCAGGAAGAAGAATTAGTTGCACAAAGTGTAGCCCAACATACATTCTGATAATACACTGCCAAGTTGTCTTCCCTAAAAACCATACCAATTTAAGCTCACACCAACTGAATGGAAGAGCTGATTCAACTGAATTATCCTGAAAAAAAGGATGATTTATCCATCAACCCTTGCTAACACTGGATGCCAACGATCTTATTTTATTTATTTCTGTCAAATTGCCTATTCAAAAATAGACTAGCCATGACATCCAGGGGTGAAAGTCTCCCTGGAGATGTGGGAGATGACTCCCAAGGATGAATCCAGACCTGGCACCATAGGATCAACAATTCCATCCTGACCAAAACAGGGGAAAGAAGGGTAATTAAGAAAGTATCAGTGGCAGAGAGAGTTCAAACAGAGTCGAGAAGATAGTCTGGAGGTTGCTCTTATGCAAGCTTCAGGTAGACCTTGCTACCTATCATAACCTGCCAACCCCCAATCCTAAAGAATACCTAGGGCAATTTATAAGATTCCACAAAGGTTCCAGGCACTAGAGTAACTTGCCAGAAACCTACACCCTCCAGATGGGTCCCTGATACAGATAAGTTCTGGAACCTAGCCCAGCCTCTCCAGAACATCAGATAGTTCCATCTCCCTACCCCATATTAGTGACAGACTCTTTCAATATAAAAAATTTAGAATTTTCCATAGCCAAACAACCCCAATGAGAGGTATGGAAAGATCCAAAGTGATGGTGGAATTATACATGGAAGATAGGACTTAATAAATGAATATGAATGCTGAATCATTAAATTGATAGCTCTTTTAGTCTCCAGTATTTTAGAACATCTAGAAGTAAAAGCCTAAAATTGTGAAATTGTAACCCATGTCAAAGTCTGAAATCTGTTCTACAACTAATTGTGGTGCCGTGCTTGGAAATTTATAGCTTTTTGGTATATATGTTATTGTTCACAAAAAAAGAAGGAAAAAAAAGTCTATTGTGATGATAAAAAAGTAAAAAGTATTTAAGCCTTCTAGCCTCCTATATTCTGGAGCAGCAAGAAGGGAAAATATGAGAGGATCATATGGTAGCCCATGACAAACTCTGGGATCTATCCTGTAACCGCTTGTTGAAGAGTGCTTTGAAAACTACTGCTTTTTTGTTTATTTGTTTTGTATATATGTTATACTGTACAACAAAAAAAGTTAAAAAAAACTAAAAAATAACTCTGACAAAGTCTCAGAGAGGTTAAATAACTTAAATGACATCACAAAACGAGAGTAGTAAAGCAGGAGAAAACGTTCAGCTTTCACCATTGGTATAATGCTTACTTTACTAATTTATAATTTTTAAAAAAGAATTCTTCCCCCAAAAGCCAAAAGGCAAAACAAAAATTTTCAAAGTCTAAACACTTCATGGATAGCACGGCTTCAGTCTTGGACATACCCTTGAGGGTTAAGAAGAAATGACTCATGCAAGCTGTGGCTCCCTTAATAACACAATGGAAATGATTTTTCAGTGGCAACCCTAAAAGTTCTCCTAATCAAAAATTTTTCTTCTTCTGTGTCTTTCCACTGAAATATCTATCAAAATATTTATTCCTTGTGGCTAAAACATTATACATCTTAATTCTCTTTATAAAATACAAAAGATTCCTTGCTATGATAACAAACACACTAAACCATTGGCACCCTGAAGTGGGATTTCACAAATTGATCCTTTCAGAACTGAAGGAAATGGTGTTCGCACAATGTACTTTAGTTCTGATGTGGGCGGAAAGGTGGATTCAGAAACTGAAAGGTGAGATGGGAGAATACCTTTAAGGCAAACTCCCCTTACGTCACAGTATAACACGCAGCCAGCCAAGTGCTCTAAAATGAAGTTCACACTTGTTGAAGAGTGCTTTGAAAACTACAGCTTTTTTATTTCTTTGCTTTGTATATATGTTATACTATACAATAAAAAAGTTAAATAAAACTAAAAAAAAAGATAGAATGGCTGACAAAGTCTCAGAGAGGTTAAATAACTTAAATGGCATCACAAAACTAGAGTAGTAAAGCAGGAGAAAAAAATTCAGCTTTTACCATTGGTATAATGCTTGCTTTACTAGTTTATAATTTTTAAAAAAGAATTCTTCCCCAAAAAGCCAAAAGGTAAAACAAAATTTTACCATTCCTGGAAGGAGATACAAATTCTGCCACAAAAGTGTGTGATAAATGTAGGCCATGAGTGCTCCAATTTTACTTCTTTCCTTATATCCCCCAATATAGCATCTTTCCCCCCGCTAGTTTGAAAGGATGCATGTCCCCTAGAAAAGCCATGTTTTAATCTGAATCCCATTTCGTAAAGGCAGAATAATCCTTATTCTGGGTTAGGTGACAACATGTCTCCACCCATTTGGGTGGGTCTTGATAAATTTCTGGAGTCCTATAAAAGAGGAAACATTTGGAGAAAAGAGATTCAGAGAGAGCAGAGAACGCTGCAGCACCATGGAGCAGAGAGTCCACAAGCCAGCGACCTTTGGAGATGAAGAAGGAAAACACCACCTGGGGAGCTTCATGAAACAGGAAGCCAGGAGACAAAGCTAGCAGATGATGCTGCACTGGCCATATGCCCTTCCAGCTGACAGAGAAACCTTGACTATGTTCACCATGTGCCTTCTCACTTGAGAGAGAAACCCTGAACTTCATCAGCCTTCTTGAACCAAGGTATCTTTCCCTGGATGCCTTTGACTGGACATATCTATAGACTTGTTTTAATTGGGACATTTTCTTGGCCTTAGAACTGTAAATTAGAAACTTATTAAATTCCTCTTTATAAAAGCCATTCTGTTTCTGATATACTGCATTCCAGCAGCTAGCAAACTAGAACACCCCACATAACTTGTTTTCATTAAAGAGATGAATATATCTATAGATAAGATCATGTAGCTACAGAGCTCTGCAAGGATTACAATAAGCACTTTTTTTTTTTCTAGAGGAAACATCAGTGGCTCTGGAATTGGCTGGACTGCAGTGCTCAGGAGACCACAGATTTCCTTTCTTTGGGGACCAATCAATTAAAATCTGTTCTGATCCACCCAACAGGCTCTTATGAAAAATATTTGCCAGAGAAAGGACAGAGGGGTCTAGAGGTGAGATAGAGAAGAAATTAGCATTTACCACATCTAGGTATGTCACGCATCTTGCTACGCATGGAATTCTCATTACATTCTCCTGATGATCTCTCGATCTCCTTCCTTCCGTTTCTTGCTCTTTCCTTCCTTCTTTCGTTACCACACTTTTTTATTGTGTTTTTCTTTTCTCAGATGGTTTTTTACAACTTTAAAGCTCATTCCAACGAAAAGGTGGAAAACATGGCAAATGACACCTTTTTCAGAAAACAGTATAATCAACAACAGAGCCCTACTGAAAAAAAAGGTTGTTTCCACCAAATCATGAAACCTAAGCATGGTTTCACCAGCCATTTGCTAGTGACACCGAACAAGTTAGGCTCAAGGAACGGTGAATTTTCTGGCTAATTAAAAGTTTCAAATCCTTAGTGGCAATTCTCCTTAGGGAAAATAGCTCTCATATGCATAGGTCTGCATTGCTGACTTGTATATACAGCAAAAGGAAGGAAACTGACTATTTTGTAATTACTTAAGGATTCTTAATGTACCTTGGGTTTATCATTCTGAACATGATTATCATGTAGATGAGGAGGGACTGAGGTAAACCTTATGCAATGATGTCTTACTTTCCAGGGGCTGCTGTAGCAACTGACCACAAATGCGGTGGCT
The DNA here is from genome assembly GCF_023851605.1 of Tamandua tetradactyla. Taxonomy (NCBI): domain Eukaryota; kingdom Metazoa; phylum Chordata; class Mammalia; order Pilosa; family Myrmecophagidae; genus Tamandua; species Tamandua tetradactyla. The sequence continues at coordinate 11,265,208 of NC_135352.1, forward strand.
TAAAATAACAGAAATTGATTGTCTCACAGTTCTGGAAGCTGGAAGTCCAAAGTCAAGGTATCTGCATGGCCAGGCTTCCTCTGAACTCTGTCAGGTTCTGGCCATGGCTTGCTAGCAACCAACAGCATAACTCAATCCCGCCTCCATCACGTGGCCGTCTTCTCTCTCTCTGTTTTCAATTTTCTTCTCCTTATAAGGACACCAGTCATACTGAATTAGGTCCCATCTGATTGAGTTTGGCCTCATCCTAACTAATAATACCTTCAAAGGTCCAATAAGAGCATAAATGAGATCCGTGATTAGGACTTGAACACATCTTTGGGAACAAAATTTAATCCACAACACATGATATATTTTAAAAACTATGCTTATGATTGATCCTCTTTTGCCAAGGTCTGTTTTTTCCCTTAAGGGAAGGACAACCAACAAAGCCAGTCAGTAGGAAGTTACATGTAGCTTCAATTAAAAAAAAAAAAAGTTAAAAAATTTGCCACCTTTCACAGGGCCTATTAGGAAAACATCAGGGATATACACTTAGAGGAGCTAATGAGAAAGAAATCCCAAAGAGTTGAAGAACTTCCTTCCATCTTGTTGCTGAATACACAAATGTCTAAATTGAGCATTTACTTTGAACTTTGCTCCAGAGGTACTGAATGAATTAGATATCTTATTTGTTCACATGTTCTTGATATACACCTAAAATTTCTAGGTGTTGAGATTCTTTTCAAGGAATTATTAGAAAGCCTCGCTGCTTCTGCTCTGGCTGACCCAACATAAGATTTACATTAGACCTTTGCTGCTGTATATTGACCCCTTAATAACTGTAGTCCCAAGAGAGTATTTGGTGCCTTATGATTTGCACATCTAATCAAAGAACCCAAAGAAACAGGTTATGCTCCAGCTTTCCAAAGTCTGTAGGGAACTAGTTACTGTTTAGGGGAGATATGGCATCAGAAAACACATCATTTCCTCACGTACATTCCGAAGGTTGTTAATGATAATAATGTATGGGGAGGCAGAATCTCATGATGGTTAATATCCATTAAAGTTATAAAATTGGATTACTCTTCATTTTTCTACCTTCAGGGCTAGGTCACTACAGCATATTTATGACAATGAGATAGGTGGACACAGCCCCATGCCCAGGACTAATTCTTAAAAAGTGGTGCACTAACTGATTTCAACGCTTGGCTGGGAAACTTTGTGTGAATAAAACACAAACATATGACAGCCCTGTAGGCTTTGCAGAAAAAAAACATACATCCTGATTGAATATTAGAGAACGAAAACTTAGATTCAAGATTAATTGGAATTATGTTAATGTATATTTATGGAAAGTATAATTTTTATATGTTTATATAAATGCCTACTTTATTTTGAGAAAAAAAATATTTTAAGTACCTAAGAATGGCAATCATCCTTTTAACTCATACAAGTTAGAAGTAAATAGTCAGGAGCTTCTGATTCAAGTATCCCAGAAAACAAAGCCATTTATACCTCTTCATTTTCCTTTTTTTTTTTTTTTTTACCATTTTTATGAAAAGTCTCTGCTTGACCTTCCTGCATGAATCATTAGATATAACTGAGAGCAGAGGAGAAGAAAGGAATGAATCTTTCCTTGAGTTTGGTTATGTCTGAACACTTGGATTTTGCCCCAGAGGTTGGCTAAGCCAAGTGTCTCCGTGAAAATGAGGTAACTTTCTAAGGATGCCAAACCTTAGTCAGATACATGATGGGTGAGTTTGCATGGCTAGAACTCCCACTGCCCACAGAAGAGAAAAACTGGAAGAGAGGATGATGGGAATGAACGCAGTACTTTTCATTCAAACTCCAAATTCTGTTTGAGAAAAGAAACACGCACATAAACGTACACTCACATCTGTCAAAATCCAGCAATAGAGTTAGAAACTGGGTATCGGGGAATGAAACAGACAACAGGGGACACAACTGAGATCCAGGAATCTGTTGTAATTAGTATATTACTTTAAGTTATGCTCACAAAACTATTTTAAGCATAATGTACTAATTTTAGCAGGCTGCTTGAGGAATAAATTACAGCTTGGCATTTTTAGCAAACCCATGCAGCATCAGACGTGGTAAGTAGCACATAAGACAAAGAATGTTGGCCCCACTGTGTGAGGCGCTCCCTAAGGAGGGTGTATTGTTTTGTAGGATGACTTCGGTTTTAGGACCATTTGTGCTTTAGGATCTCAAGAAGAACAATTCAGCAGAGAGGTAATTATCATTCTTTTCATAAGAGGAAATGATGAGGAGTGAGAAAATATAGAAAGAAACCTATAATAAATAAGTAATAAATTGGATTGACTTTTTAGTTTCAAAGATTTGATAAAATCCACAATACTAAAATTTCAACCTAGCTGAAAGTTAAAGATCTTCTTTACACTCACAAATTCAATTCAATAAATAATCAATGCAAACTTAGAAGACACTATTTATGACACACATATACAAATAAACACAGATGCCTCTAGAAATACAACATGGGTATTTACGGAATTGTAGATGAGGCAGTAAATACTACCGTTCCGAATTTAAAATCTGTGAGAGAAAACAAGATCCGAGCTCAGTGTATAATCTATTTTGATATATCCTAGATTCTTATGATAAAGTAGTGAATTGTGGTAAAGAACAGAGTAAGGTGGGAAACCCATGGTCCAATAATTTGAGACCATTTTGCCAAATCCTTCAGTAAAGTTAAAACAATAAGAGGAAACATTTATCCAGAGTTTTAGGAACATGCATGAACTTCTTTAACATGTACTAACTTCTATAATGCTTTTATAAGTCCTACACGGGAGATATTCTTATCGTACTTATTTACTCATGACATAATGGAGACACAAATATTTTATAAAACCCCTAAATCTTACAGGGTGCCAGAGGGTAGAGCTGTTACTTGATATCTGTGCAGTTTGGTTCCTGAGCTCAAAACTTTAGTCGCTGTCCTACAACCCCTTCATCTGCTAAGCTGAAAGGGGCTGGTACATCTCTTAAGAAAGGAAAGGCCTGGGGATACCTGGGCAGCCGGGAACACAATGCCGACTTCTTATTCAGTTTCAGGCAGGAGTTTTGTCCCTGTTGCCAGATTTGCTTTTTCCAGAAAAGCAGAAAACTGAATTTATTTTATGAAAAATCTCATGACTTTTAAATGCTGATGGTTATTTTAAACAAACAAGCCAAAGAAAAGGCGTCCGAGAGAGCTGGCTATCTGCCATCTGTTTTGAATGGAGTGAACCCTTGCCCTTTTCCTGGGGTCATGTTACCCTTTGAGACCCAAACGAAACCTAAACAACTTTGCAGGGAAAACTAATCAGAAACACACACTAGCAACTCACTTCGTGGAGGATTTCGCAGAGGGTGTGTGTGCTCGGAAGGTTATACATGGGTTTGCAGGTCCCGGGGTCTCCAGAGAAGGAGTTTTTGTCTATGTGGGGCATAGCTGGTCAGTGTGTTCGAGGAAGGGGCCACATTTCTCACCCAAGACCCATCTGATCTCTCGATTAGCTGGGGGAAAGTAAAGGTAAACCTAGAACAACCCCCTTCCCTCCTGAAAAGAAAACGAAATCAAAACAGTGAAATCCTAAAAATGGTACCCACCTTCTGAATAAAGCAAGGCACTTCCTACATATAACTCATGTTCTCTCTTTTCCCTAGTGATGGGTAATAATCTGCCAGGCAAGACCAGAAGCATCTTCTAGAGTAAAACAGGTGGGCAAAGATGAGAATCTACGCAAACCTCTACCTTGGCAGGATCATGAAACAAGAATTTCAGCTCAGCGTTAAACACAGGTCCATAGGTCTCCCTCCTCCTGTTTACACACACACACACACACACACACACACACACACATCCCTCCAGAAACACACTATGTACAGCTCTTCTTCAGAGTCAAACATTTCACTAACATTGACCATTATCTCATGACTTTGGTGATAAAACGCCTCCTCTGGGACCAACCACTTTCTTTTTTTTCTACTTCTCCTCCTTTTTCTCTTTCTCTTTCGTCTCCCCCTGCTCCCCTTCCTCCTCCTTCTTCGTCTTCCTCTTCCTCTTCATTGTCATTCAGAATGACTATCTTTTGCTTCATGACTGAAGCAGTTTACAGCCCTGCCTCTCTGTCTCTCAGCCACCAGATGCCTCCATGTGACCAGGACCGTCCCATCTCCATTGCTGAATGCCCTGCTGCGGCTATCACTCCCCAGCAGAGCCCATCTAACATATCATTCTAGTTCTCTCCTGGCCTTCAGCTCCTTGCAGAACCAATGCTGTCCTCATGGGAGGGAGTATTGACACTAAACAGAAATGCACAAGCAAAGGAGGAAGACTAGGGGAAGGCTCACATAGAAAGATGTGATCTCATAGTGTGATCGCGTTTATGCGGCGATTCTCCACAAAGCGATTCTCCAAAGAGCCTGAAACTAACAGATTTTCTGATCCCTGTGTGCCCATGCATGTGCGCGCATGTGTGAATCTGCCTGTGTGTTCCTGTTTTCAACAGGTCTGATTTGTCGACTTCTGAAAGGAGAGGTGCTAACAGCGGTGTTAGATGGACTGCAAGGGGAATTAAAGCTTTATGCAGTCACCGGGCTCAGGGAACTGCCCTAATCCTACCCCAATGCACATCTTAGCACCTTGTTCCTGTGTTGATCTAGAGAAGTCCCCTGGGAAACATGCCTGCTCAGTATGTGATATCACTGGGATGCATTTCAATTCAGTGGGTGTACTGAGAGCCCAAATGGTGGTAGATACAGTGGTGAAAACGGGTGGAGGAGAAAGCCAGCCAGAGATGACCCCTGCCCCTGCAGAGCTTGCAGTCTGGTGATAGGCAGATATTTCTTGCATACTTTCATTATTCTAGCTGTTAGTGCAAGCTATTTCAAAGCAGATTAATCTTGCATCGAGAGATTTCATTAGTCCTAATTGGTGTTGATTTCTTAACATACCGTATACTATATTATCTGCACCAGAATGCAGCATCGGTGCAGCAATTTTCCTCTTGAAAACAAGGAAATATTTCTTCCCATAAAAAAACATAGCAGCTTGGACCCTAGAAACAGGCCATCTGCTCAGTGATCTGCCCAACGAGAGATAGCCTCAGGCGAGTCACATGGCTTCCACTGTTCCAAAACTGGCAAAGGCTGAATCTTAGAGGCCCGAAAGACCCCCGTCTCTAGTCTGTAGACTCTACATGATGGCCAGGGACTGCTCAGTTTGGGGAAGTAATGATACCACCAAAGAAGTAGCATGGCTTTGGTTTGCTTTGAGTTTATCATACTAAGATTCATCTTGAGGTATATATAGAATGTTGTTTCCCAAGCCTGAGAGAGACATATGCATTCTTCTAGAAACTTGATCCACATTCTAACAAGCTCTCTTTCCATTGGACTCTATATTTTATAAATACATGCCTGGTATAATTCTGTATTTTTATGTACATGTTAGCACTATTTTTAAAACATGTATGTCTTTGTCAGAGACCACATTCTCCTATTGCATCCCCAAACTGTGCTTTTCTTTTGCTCGGTGCCCCAAACCTATATGTAGGAAAAAGAATTGCTAAGTGATTCTCATTAGTGCTTAATCCTCTGGAGCATTCAGATTTGCTAGGCAGATTTCCTTTATACCAACTGCTGGCATCCCTCAACCAGTAAGGAGAAAGTCTCCTTACTAAACATGTGTTTAGAAAGCTGGTGTTTACAGATTTAACCTATTTGCATCTCCTAATGTAGTTGACATATGCAAGGAGGAATGATAATATCAAATATCAATCTTTCAAAGCAAGTGCTCTGACAGGCTTTTCCAGAGATAACACAGCCTAGGAAGTTTAAGAACTAAAATAGCAGTCGTGATGGTTAACTTCATGTGTCAGCTTGGCTAGGTTGTGGGGTCCATGAAAGCACTGGCCTAATTATTATAGTGAGGGTATTTCATAGATGGATTTAAAGTATTAGTCAGATGATTGTATCTATGCTTGATTGCATCTACAATCAGCAAAAGAGATTGCCTTCTGCAATGAGAGGAGTCTCCTCATCTAATCAGTTGCTGACCTTACAGTAAGAACTGAGGATTTCAGCACTCAGAAAGAAGATATGGCCAGTTTCTGTCTCTATTTGAGTCAACCAGTTTCTCCCAGGTAATCCATTGTCAATTTCATGGCAGTTCCCAGTTTGGAGCTTCTCTTGGGAAAATCAACTTCACTTCTGTCGAGTTTTCCAACTTGAAGCCAGTCCTATGGAATTTGGACTTGCCAATCCCAATGGCTGTGTTAACTAATTCCTTGTGTATAAATATCTTTGTACACACACACACACACATATATGATATAATATATAGCCTGTCAGTTCTGTTGAAGTGGAGAGAAGCTATAAGTCTGCTTATAGTCGAGTCTGCTTGAAGGAAAACAAATGACACACCACTGCCTGACAGCAACAAAAATCTCAAGTAGGTATCTAAGTACAGCTGACAGAAATCCTTCTATATGAAGGATGATTGCCCTAATCTTCAGGGTTGTTGATACAAATTCCAGAGTATGAATGCTTGCTCAATCAATTCCTTTCTATAGCAAGGGGGTATTTCCTGACATGAATAGCCATGATACTGGAACCCTAATGTTCTCCTCATCAGCCAAGTTGGTACATGATGCAGGCCAGAAACAATGCCATCCTATGACTTCTGAGGCCATACAACTTACAGCTACTGAATCCTAGGGCCCATGATGGAATGCATCCCAGCTTTATACAAACACCTCAGATGGTCCTTGTAGATGCAGTGGACGAGAATCTCTCTTGGAACACATACTCAAAGATTCCCAAAGGAAAGCCACCTGATTCTTGTCACCAAGAATGCATCATACATTATACACATGACACAAGCATGCATTCTCAACACACTATTTACAAATCTTACCGTTTAAAAGCATGCATTCTAAACATACTATTCATAAATCTTATGCTTTAAAAACCACGTGTACACATTTGTACACTTCCCTAAAAGCTGATACATACATATCGACATGCCTCCCACACTATCTTACACATTTTATAAAAAGCATGCCTCATATATTTCTATAATCTATATGCATGTAAAAGCTACATTTATTTTCAACATTTATGACATTTTTAGAGGCCAAAGCCTCCCAATTTCTCACTTTCTTCCATGATAAGTTATGATTTGTCAAATAAAACATGGGCTTCCTTTTCATTTTTGTTTTATGAATATGCAAGGAGAAAAAGATTACTAGGTGGTTCTTTTTCCCATTCTACTCTCCCTGATCTACCAGGTTATTAAACAGATTTTCTTCCCCATTCTGACAGTAAAGCACTGAAAATGGGAAAAGGAAGGCTGGGGGTCAATAGGAATCTCCTCAAAGACACATTTGCCCATGACCTTGAATGATGAGTAAGATTCATCAGGCGGAAATGGGCGTAGCACAGGGAACCTTTTATACAAAGACAGAGAATTATCATAGGGAGTGACATTACAGAACACTCAACTCTTTGGGCATGTCTGGAAACTCGGTGAGTGGAGAATGGGGGAAGATGCGGCCAGACAATTGCTTGAAATAAAAATATTAAGGACTCTTCTATGCCATATCAAGGGCAAAGCATTTAGCAATTTTTTTTTTCTTTTCAAAAAGTGCCTGGCTGAGGTTTAAATGAAAAAAAGGGGGGGGGGGGGGAGCTCAACTATCTTGTGTTAAAAAGTGTGAGCCTGTATGATCTTGTATCAATGGATGCTTGACAATTCAATTCATCAAAACTGGTAACTCCACATACAGAGAGTGATCAATCCTCATGTAAACTGGGGACTTCAGTAACTAAAAATGTACTAATACTAATTCACTGAATGCAACAAATGTACCACACTAATGGCAGATGTTGATAATAGGGGGAATTATGAACGTGCGTGTATGGCAGAGTGCATATATGGGAATCCTTTATTTTCTGTGCAATTTTTCTGTACAACTAAAATTGCTCTGGGGCGGGCCATGCTGGCTCAGTAGGCAGAGTTCTCGCCTGCCATGCCAGAGACCCAGGTTTGATTCCCAGTGCCTGCCCATGCAAAAAAAAAAAAAAAGAAAAGAAAGAAAATTGCTCTGAGAGTAAAGTTCTAGCATTTTCTCTGTGTGTGTGTGTGCCAGAGTTTTAAGGGAGGAAATAAGAAAAGCAGAATTGTCTTCAGCCACCTTGCATTCAAAATTGCTGTGAACCTCTACCCAAGAAGGGCCTCTTTGCTTCCTTGAGTTGTGCATATCAATGGGCCACAAATACCATTTTAGCTCCCCCATCTCCCAGAAGGGGAGAAAGCTCGGTTCTGATTGGCAGCATGTCTTTGACATGAAATCCTAAAGCTTGCATTTTGTGAAGAAAGTGCTTTCCTTGTATTCCCCTGCCCTGGAGACCCCATGCTGAGCTTCAGTTGTCTGTCTTTCTTGGGTGTTAGGTTTAAATGAGGACCCCCACAGAGAGCTTAGAGACTTTCTCAATTCTCAGTGCAACAATTATATATTCTATTTATTCCATTGGTACACTGCCCCTGAAGCTTAAATCCACTCGCTATTGTCATAGCTGATGCTATGTAGCTGTGTAGCTGCTGTCAACCTCTGCCAAGTCAAGCATGGTTCCTGAATGTGTACAAGAAGAGAGAAACAAGGCATGGGGAGAAGGAGGAATTTAAAGGAGTTTCCTGCCCCTCCTTCCTTCTCCCACAAGGACACTGAACATTGTTCCACAATATTAACAGCCTCTTCTATCTTCTAGAACCTTCAATATTGAAAGAATTCTAGCAGACACAGGATAAATTTCAGCTGTCCAGCAAACCTCAGAAGACTTCAGTCTTAACAGAAAGCTGCTTCTGGCAAATGAATTACATACAACTACACACTTAGGAATGATTGAAGAGATTCAGTTTAGAGTTGAGTCAATACTGACTGGCCTGCAGCAACACATGAACTCTAAGAAGGAAAGAAAGCAATTTCCTGATATCCAAATGCAGATGAGCCAACTAGAACTTGAGAGGTGAGGGTGCCCGGGTATATCAGGGGCTACAATGGAAAGAAAAGAGGTAGGACAGGGGATATAAAGCTAGAGCCAGAGACTGACTTTGCACAAACTCTCCCCTTGTGGAGTTGTCTGTAAGTGAAACAGATTGTCAAATACTAGGAATCCCATAGCACATTGTATCTGTATGTAAACACACATGCATGCAGAGACAGTGTCATTTCTACTATATTGCTTTCCAGATATACAACTGCTTTACTGAGCTATAGGGACAATATGCTTATGTCATTAAGCGAGAAACTGGCAACCATTTGGTAAAGGAATTTCCCTCAATCCAATTAAGCAATTCATGTTATAAAAGATTTAAAACAAACAAACAAAAACTCATGCTTATTGATTCTCAACTTAAACCAGAAACTAGAATACATGCTTCTGTAATATGTAAAGCTGTATCCATATATGTCCTGAAAAATATATGAGGAGTTACTAATTATTATTAATTAAATATAGTTCATGGGTTAAAATTTAGTCAAGTACTAAGGTATCACGTAAGGCCCAATTCTTTAATATCTAAACAAAAGGATATAAAATTTCAATTTGAAAACTGAGCATTTACCATTTTAGTGCCTCTTAGAATATTTAAATATTCTTTTATACAAATCAGCACTTCGATGTACAGTGTTCAAATTCTGGACTTCCTGGGAAGTCCAGGAGTGGGGGATGATTAATGTTCGAAAGGATCTATGTGGATCATGCAGTAAACAACTCATTAAATATATGAGGCATAACCCCATTTTCCTGCACTGTGTCTGCACCAGAAGCCCTGAATATTGCTGGAGAAAAATATACCACCATAAAGGCAGATCTCAAAGGGACAATCAGCACTATCTCCTGCCTGTGAAGAATCATGCAAGGGCAGAGATTTTACCCTTTTTTACTTCCAGAGTACCAAGTTACCCTGCCACAGTTTTACAGATATTGGCAGAAGATATGAGACTTTTAGATCAGAGACAAAGGACTTCATAATATGGCAATAGCATTCATAAGGGAATCAGCACTTGTGCTGTTTCCCTGAGTCTCAGACTCCACAGGGCGTTAGGAAGAAGGCAAGGTGACTCCCACACGTACAAGTGAGTTGCTTTCTAAGAGAGTATCCCTGAGTTTAGGGGAGCCAAATATTTTATGATGGTTAGTAAGCCTAAACTTTGCCTTACAGGTAGACATTATCTCTATTATACTTGACAGTAAACCAACCTGCCCTTTGCTTCAGAGGGAGACACTATCTATAACTTCAAGGGTGTTTACTATATTGTCTTGAAGAGATAGTCCAGAGCCAAAGGGACTCAGCACTTCTGAATGTAAGATGTGCAAAAATACAACAGACCTCAGCAGAGTTTTCTCTCCACAACACCCTTCTATGGTGTGCTTGATTTCTCAACCTTTCCTATCCTCAAACACTTTGACGATCACTCCCACATGGTGTATTCTATTCTCTTTGGCTTTTTTCCACTTCACATTTGCCCCTTCTTGGTATCTCTGCTGACTCTACTCACCTCTACATGCTAGATTGCTTTTGGGTTCTGCCCTGGGCTCCCTTGTCTTTCCTATCCATAAATACTTTCTGGATGGACTCATCCACTTCTTTAGTTTTAAGTACTATCCGTATATTAGAGGCCCACAAAATTCGGTGTCTCCATTTCCAATTTTTCCAATGAACTAGAAACTTGTATAACAAACAGCTCACTTTACATTTCCATTTAGATATTTAATAGACATTGCAAAGTGTGAACATGACCAAAATAGAACTTTTCATGTTGCTTCTCACTTCTACTGTTCTCTAAATCTTACCCATCTTAGTAAACGCTATCACCATCTACTCTGTTGCTGAGGCTGAAAATTCTTTTAATTATCTATTTCCCTCATTCCCACCAATGCAAGCCAGAACATCAGCGAATCTCACCTCTTTTATCTCCAAAACATGTTCTGAATCTCCAATGTATCTCCACTCCCACTGGCCTAAACCAACTCACCATCATCTGTAACCAGAACCACTGTATGTTTTCAAACTAACTGGTTCCCTATCTGGTTTCTATGCTTGTCATATAAAATCCATTTTCCACACAGTAGTCAGATGATCTTTTAAAAATGTAAATCAAGTAAAGTCACTCTGAGGCTTAATCCCCTCCAAATTGTTCTGTTGTGCTTAGAATTAAATACAAACTCCTTAGCCAGGTAGAAAAGAGCCCACGAACTGGTCCTGCCTCCCTCACCAACCTCAACTTATTCTTGCTTCCCCCTTACCCTTTATGCACCAGCCTTTCGTCTGTTCAAGAAACAAAATGAAACTCATGCCAGCCTTAGGGTCATCAGGCTAGAATTTTTGTTGACACTTTCTAATCTGCCATTGTATTACTTTGAGCAAAACTTTTGCCTCACTGTTTAACAGTACCTGAAAAAATAAGTATTTCTTTAATAAATGCATAAATGAATGAGTTAATGACCAACAGGCAGAACAGTTGGCAGGGGTGGAAAGGTAATTGAAACAACAGGATACTTTTTTATTATCTTTTGGCACAATCTGATTGATCCGCATACATAAAAGATATTCCGCCATCTGGAGGCCTCTCTTTGATGAACTATTGCAGTCCATATTTTTTGCCTATAGAGAGCTTTCAGGAAGACACACAGTTTCTAAGCATCCTATCTAATAAGGAGCTAACTTAAAACTAAACAATGTTGTAGGAATAATGAGTGGAATCTACTTTGCTACCTTATCCTTTAAATTAATTATTTAAAAAAATATTTCTGAGTTTCTTCTGTGTGTGGGCACTGGGCAGAGATTGAGATTTTGACAGTAGGCAGGGCAGAAAAGAGATGCAAGAAGCAGAATCAACCACACTTAGCTGGGACACAGCTTCTTGGCAGAATATGAAATTCTCTTATCTTTTTTCTTTTTTTAATTGGCAAAGCTACAGTCATTAGCTAACATATACTTAAAAAAAAATTACGAGTAACATACATCCTTAAGGAATACTGTTTAGGACCCAGAAAAAAAAATAAAAGAAAAGCTGGGCTTTAGCCAATTTTTGTATAGCTTACAAATATCTCTAAGCAATTACCACTATTTACATTTGACACTTTCTAATCTGCCATCCTATTACTTTGAGCAAAACTTTTAATAGCCTGCTGCTTCATATTCTTAATCAGGGAACTGTATGAACAAAACAAATATTTAATTTTGAAACCAACACAAGATGATCTTACAAATGTAAACTCACAGGGTCTTTTCGCAAATCTAGTTTTGTAACGAACATTTATGACTGAGATGAATGATAGAATTAAAAATGATATCTCCTAAATTATGTCACCCATATTTATTGTTACCTCTTCAGGAAAAAATGAAAAGGTTCCTTGGGTAAAACATCATTAGACTATTCATCCTGAACATCATTAGAATTGCATAAATGAAATGGTATCTCAAATCATATGTGTCAATTGAACCACAAGTTTTCCTACCATGGTTTACCTCCTTGTAACATCTCGTAGGTGCCTAATAAAATATAATGAGAAAAAAAATCTTGAAATTGGCCATGGTGAAGTTACACCACAGAAACTGGCAAATACTGGAAATCAGAGTCTTCTCCCTTTCAACACTCACCCCATACCGTTCCCTGCCACCCCTCACCACTGAAGAACTTGGTGCTAAATTAGCACACTAGTAAACCCACCCACAGATGCTTCCTTCTACCACTGTAACAGCATGTGCACTCATCATTGGAACCCTGGGGTGACGTTATTGGAATGAAACCTTGGATGGTTCTGAATCTGACAGATGTTCTGAGTTGGGATCCAGCTCTGGAAATCACAGGCCATCAATGAAACTCCTTAGGTTGTAGAACAGCCTCTTCATAGGGAAGGAGAGAGAGAAAAAAGGGAAAAGATTCATTTTTCCTTCCCCTGGAATTGTCTTTCTGTTTCTCGCTTATATATCCTAGAATTTGACAGTATTATAAGTCTGTAAAGCTCCTTTAGCAGTAAAGATGGATGATAAAACTGCATTCCTGTTAATTAAAATAAAAAAGATAGTTTTATTTTATTGAAGTGAATATAGGAAGCTAATTCTCTATTTGAAAGTGCAGTGGGGCATAGATTTGAATATTACACTCCATAAAGACAGCCTATTGTGCTAATAGCAAAGCAGTAAACACCACATTATCTCTGATGTGTCGTTCCATCCATTCACACACAAACAATAATTTATCACAAAGAGCCACTTCCGGACACCCCTGAGCCAGAAAATAGGCACAGGGCTTAGTTACTGAATAGAAAACAAACAGAAAACCAAATCCCTGTTTTACTTACTCAATATTTTAAAATTACAGCTGCACTTAAATCTCGAGCCAGAGTAAGGCTGTCACTTTGTGTTTCCTCTACCTCTCCCCAGGTCTCAGAACATCTTATTCTTTGTCCTTGTTGCATTTATGTTTATGTAATCGTATTTCTTTTCACATGCCAACTTGTATTTCTTTTAATAATGACCATGATTAGTCTAGTACAGGGGTAAGACACTAGTTTTAGGAATCAGGTAGAACTGTGCTCAAACGTCACTCATTTTGATAATTATATGACTTTAGGAAGTCAGACACCTAATCTGAAACATTTTTTTAGTCCTTCATTTGGGAGTCATAATACCCGTCTCACAAGGCTATCTCAGAAGCAACGCAGGCAAAAGAGGTGTGACACAGGGCCCACTATATAATAATCCCTCCACAGTGGCCCTTTACTTGTCTTTCCTTACCTTTGTTTACTTTTTCTCAAAAGTCAAGAAGAAATCCTTGAGTTGCTTAGGATAAGGGAATAATGACTGCAGTCCAGTTATCAGACAATTAACCCAAATTTTAATTTGAATCTTATTTATTATTCAATGTGGTGTTGGTATTATAAAAACTCAAAAATAAACAAAAAACAAAAAAAAGAACGCTTGCCTTTAAATTTTCTTTTCCGTGCTGTTTAATCACTGTTTTGTTTGTTTGTTTCCAGCCTGGGAAAAAATCTGGAGGCTTTTTTAATAAGACAAATGCAGAGAGAAGTTGAGAGTTCACATTTCCTGATTAGTGACACCTTCAGAAAATATGCACAAAGAAGGAAATAATTACCACTGTATACTATTCCTATCACACAGGGTGGTTATTATGTGCCTTACCAGAACTTAAATTCAGTCCTACAGAACACCTGGGAATAAGAAAATGATATGAATAAGAACAAATGCATTAGTATAAATCACACACACCTTTTATTTACTTTCCTGCCTTTCTCTTGAAGATTTTAAGTGCTTTTCACATAGTCAGGTAGCGTGACAAGAAATGAAAATATAACCAGCCACAGGTTTACAACTCAAACCAACATCAACATGAAATTGACATAATTAGAGAACCTCTCTAGGTTTAGCGGACCATGAGATACTTTTCTGAAATTCCTTTTTTTTTTAATCACTTGAGTGCCCATGGGCATCGGCAGGGTATTAGATTTTATGAATGCTTTACTCAACATGGAGATAAAAATGCAACTTTCTGCCTTGCAGCACCATAAAGTTTATGAAAGGGAAAGTGGAAGAATAGGTGCTTTAGCACAAACAGAACATGCATAAAAAATGTCACATTCTACTTCTATTGAGCCCCAATTTTCAGGTGTTTATCTAAGGATTCCTACATTTATTCATTACAACCCATTTGAAAATGAGAACATATCTGGATTTCAAAAGCATGTTTGAATTTTTAAGATATTAATAATTCATAACTGGGAACCATGCCCAGCAAATATTCTTGTAAGACCTGACAGCTTTATCAAGTCAGAAATTTTTGGAAACATATGGATATGGAAATTAAAAGTATGGTTAATACCTTCCTGATGGTTTAAGTTCTTGTGTCAACATGGCCAGGTTGTGGTGCCCAGTTATTTGATTTAGCAAGTACTGGGCTGATTGCTACTGTAAGGACATTTCATAGACTTAAATCATCAGCAATCTGATTGCATCTATGGCTAACTACATCTAAAATCAATTGAGATTGCCTTTGAAAATGAGAGATGTTTCATCTGATCAGGTGAAAACTTTAAAAGGAGAAGTAATGATTTCGACAGTCAGAAGAGAGAATTTTCATCTGTTCTTCAGCCAGCCAGCCTCTCTTGGAGAATTAATCAAGGACCTTCCTCAGATTTCCTGATTTGCAGCCTGTCCTACAGAATTTGGACTTGTGTATCCCCACAGTTGTGTGAGACAATTCTTATAAAAATCTCATGATATTTACAGATATCTCCTGCAGTTTTGTTTCCCTGAGAACCCTTACTAATAAAACTTTGGTACAAGGAGTAATTACTGAGAAACAGAATCTTAAGGATGAGATTCCTGAATTGGTTCTAGAGTTTTTGGAATTGATTCTCTACTCTGATTAGATTCAAAGGCACTAATGACTCTTTCCAACCAAGGTGGCACCAATAGTTTATGGTATAAGTTAGTAATAGAGATACATAAAATATCATAACAGGAAATGGTTACTCAAATGCTAAAAAGAGGCAAGGCTCTGGGTGAGAGTATTTTTTGACTCCTTAACAATTTTGTGGAGTTCAAAGGTATAATGATGTTAGGTGGCTGTTCCTAAATATGATGGATACAATTATGAAAGAAAGGGAAGAGCTAAAGGCTTAAATTTGCAACTTAAGCACCTCATGAAGGGCATGAAAATCTCTATGTGCATCTTGAAAGAACACACAGAAGATTTGTAGCCACAGACTTGAGATTTCTGTACACCAGACCCAGAGTCTCATTATGTGAGGAGCTGAATTACAACATAAACTACATTCCCAACCTTTCAGTGTGTCTACTGTTAAAGTGAGAAAGCATTGATTTCAAAGCAATGGGATACTGAAAATTGCAATGAGAAGATACAGGTTGATAATTATGGCAATGGGGACATTGAAACCTTAGATTCTGTTGAGTCTTTGCTAGATAAACCTGTAATGGTGTACCCTGAGGAACTAGCCTCCTGACCTCCAGTCTGCCGAAGAGATGAACTCTGCTGCACCTGATAAACATGTAGCTACCACCCTGAGCAAACAACTCTCACTCCTCTGTCTGCAGAGATTAATCCTCTTTATGAGAGAAGGTGCAGTGGAATGCCATGAGGTAGTTGGCTCATAAGACACTTCTAAATCTTCTCATGGTCCACCACCATCTCTTTTCTTCCAGACCTGTAACTACACTGCAATCCCAACAGGCCCCAAAAGGTAAGGTACAGTGTGACCCATGAGGAGACGCACTAAACTCCAAAATAATTTCACGAGTTTTCCAGTGTATATAGACAGAATTCAAGGGAATATATGTGGGAATGGATATTAAGAGTGTGGGATAATGATGGTGAGAATATAAAATTGGATAAAGCTGAATTTATTGAGATGGGCTCATTAAGGAGAAATTCTGGATTCAGTGTTCTAGCTCAAAGGGTTAGAAAGGTCTCTAACAGTTTATTTAGGTGGTTTACTGAAACTTGGACTAAACAGTAGCCTACATTACCTGAGGTAGAAATGCCAGAATATGCCTGGTATCAGGTAGATGATTTATCAAGTAAGACCTGCTCACATCCCAGGAATGTCCAGAGGACACACCTTTCAGCAGGACTCTGACAAAAAAGTTTGTGAGACTAACTCCATCGTCCATGAAGAGCTCTGTGGTTACCCCTTTCCATGGATCAGATATTACTGTGGGAATTGCTGGCCCTGATCTGGGATTCTCAAACACAATGGGGATCCCCAGAAGCCAAGTGGCAGTGCTTAATTGCCAAAGACAAGGTAGGTGTGGCTACCATAATTGACAGCAGATTCAAAGCATCCATCAAAATAATTTGACTTGCAGAGACATATGTATTGTCTAGGAGATAACAGTTTACTTAGAAGTAAAATTGCTGGGCAGTGTTTTGGTTTGCTAAAGTTGCCAGAATAAAATGTACCACAAACAAGTTGTCTTTTTAAATAGGGATTTATAAGCTTACAATTTACAGCTTTTAGGCCATCAAAGTAGTCCACATTAAGGCATCAAGAAGACAATACATGGACAGTGAGGATGGCCTCTTGGCATCTGGGACATCTCTATCACATGGGAAAGCATGTGTCTGCTGGTCCTTTGTTCCTGGATTTCATTGTTTTCAACAATGGTTTCTTCTGTTAGCTTCTGCAGGGCTTTACTCCAAGGTCTTTAGCATTTTTCTCTCTTTTATCCTCTCATAAAGGACTCCAGTGAAAGGATTAAGTCCTAGTTTGAATGGGGTGGGACACATCTCAATTGAAATAACCTAACCAGATGGTCCCACCCACAATAGGTCTACACCCACAGGAATGGATTAAAAGAAAATGGCCTTTTTGGGGGTACATCACAGCTTCCAAACCAATGCATGCTGTCTACTAAAATCTTACTTGATGAGTATAAGCATAAGAGTTCTAGGTAAAGTGAACAAAAGTCTAACTTGAATTAGAAACACAGACAGTCACAACCCCTTAATCAACTCCCAGACTTGAGACAGTTTACAGACTCAGAGCCTCTTGAATAAGAAGACCAGGTTCCCTTGGAGAAGGACCTTGTTATACTGCCAAAAATTTATGCTGTTAATCTTCCTCCCAGTCTTCCCCAAAGAGACCTTTGGCTTTTTACCAGTGTAACTGTGCACTGGAGAAAAGGAAATGCATTTTGAGGGTTATTTGACTTGGGCTTAGATGTGACATTAACTTCAGGAGACCCAAAATGTCACTGTGGGCCAGCAGACAGAGTCAGGTCTTATAGGGATCGGTTGATCAATGGAGTTTTAACTCAGGTTTGTTCCACAGTCAGTCCAGTGTGCTTCTGGACCCAGTCTGTGGAAATTCCCCTATTCCAGAATGCATAATTGGAATAGATATATTCAGCAACATGGACTTCCACTCACCAAGGTTGATGTGGCTACAACCACTGTTGAGTGCCCAATCTTTCAGCAGCAGTAACCAACACTCAGTCCCCAGTAGGGTACCATTCCCCAAGGTGACCAGTCTGCTACCTGGTGGCAGGTTGATTACACTGAGCAACTTCCATTATGGAAGTGGTAGTGATTTGTTTTACATGGATTTGCCTTCCTAAATGCAATGCTTCTGCCAAAACTACCATCCACGGACTTACAGAATGCCTTATTCACTATCTTGGTGTTCCACACAACATTGCTTCTGATCAAGGAACCCACTTCACAGCAAATGAAGTGCAGGAATGGGCACATGCCCATAGAATTCTCTGGTATTAGCATGCTCCCCATCACCCAGAGGTAAATGAGTTGATAAAGCAGTGGAATGGTTGTGCTAACCAGGTGGCAATACCTTGCTGGGCTGGGGCAATATTCTCCTGGGGGCTGTGTAATGCTCTACATCAGCATCCACTCTATGGTGTTGTTTTTCTCAAAGTCAGGATTCACCGGTCCAAGAATCAAGGGGTGGAAATGGTTGTAGCATCACTCACACTTACTTTTAGTGATCCATTAGAAAAATTTTTGTTTCTTGTCCCTACAAGCTTAAGCTCTACTGGTCTACAGGTCTTAGTTCTAAAAGGTGGAGTACTTCTACCAGGAGACATGACTATGATTCTATTGAAATTAAGACTACCACTGGCCACTCTGGGTTCATCTGAATCAACAGGCAAAGAGTGTAGTTAGTGTACTAGTTGAAGTGATTGATCCGAATTATCAAGGGGAAATAAGACTGCAACTACACAATGGAGGTACAGAAGAATTTTCCTGGAACAGAAAAAATTCCCCAGGGCATTTCTTAGTACTACCACACCCTGTGATTAAAGTCAATGGAAAACTGCAACAGTCCAATCCAGGCAGGACTACCAATGGCCCAGAAGCTTCAGGAATGAAGGTTTCGGTTACCCCACCAGGCAAAGAACCATGGCCAGCTGAGATGATTTTTTAGTGTAAAGGGAACACAGAACAGGTAGTGGAAGAAGGTGATGTACAACTATGTGATCAGTTACAGAAATAAGGACAGTAATGCTTATGAATATTTCTTCCTTATTTTGTTACAAGTATGTTTGTTTGTATATGTACGTAAAGCAAATATCTTTATTTTCTTCCCTATATTATCACATTGTCATATGATATAATTTGTATTAGCTTCATGTCCTAGTATTTACATTTTAGGAAATAACGTTTAAGAGTGAATTCTCAGGAGAGATAACACATTTCTGGCTGTACACAGGACAGTTAAGTATTATTAGGTGAAAATATGCCTGTTACCGTGTTCTGCTTAGAGATTAAGTGTGATTTAAAGAGATGTGTATGGCTGCCAAGTTGATGAGGGGTATTACTGTGATGGTTGAGTTCATGTGACAACTTGGCCAGGTGATGATGCCCAGTTATTTGGTCAAACAAGCACTGGCCTGATTATGGTGAGGTTATTTCATGGACTAAGTCATCAGTAAGTTGATTGCATCTACGGCTAATTCCATAAACAATCAACTGAGGAGACGGCCTTCAACTAAAAGAGAAGTTTCATCCAATCCGTTGAAGGCTTTAAAAGGAGAAGTTATTATTTCTGCAGTCAGAAAAGAGAATTTCCATCTCTATTTCAGTCTCTTGGAGAATTCATCAAGGACCTTCATTGGAATTCCCAGCTTGCAGCCTGCCCTACAGGGTTCGAATTGGGCATCCCCACAGTCATATGAGATAAGTTCTATAAACATCTCATAATAATTAGAGATATCTCCTGTCAGTTAGGTTTCCCTATAGAACGCTGAGTAATACAACTTGTGTAGAATTCAGTTCATTAATTGGCTCATTAACTTTCTGGTTTGCTTTGCATCATTTTTAACAATTCTGCCTTTTGCCATGTGGTGATCTGCTTGCACATACACGCTAACACCCTATGGAGTCAGAATTAAGGACTCCAATTTAGAATTTTAAAAAATCAATGCAAACTGTCTGGAAACAATGAAATGACCTGAAGCCCATCCTCCTTCAACCCTCCATGCCTTCTCTTAATGTCTTTTCCATTCCTGAAACTGAAAGTGCATTTGGGCACAAGTATTTTGGAAAAATTTGGAAAGGATAATGCTTGTATTTCACTAAATTAATCTGAAATTCTAAATCAGAGAAACCAAAGGGATGAGATTTGAGAGAATGCATTGGTCAGTTACTAACCTGTAATCCCCTCTGTCTGCTATAGGCATTCACATTTTCTAAAATGTCTGTTTGAGTAAAGTTAGACTACATATGAATTTCTGTGCACAACAGTCTAAAAATGATTCACTCCTGGCTTGCTACAGGGGTTGCTTGACCACTTCTAAGCCTAAACCAGATCAAACGTGGACTTCTTGGAGCCAAATGCTGACCCCAACTGTACCATCAATTTCAAAGAATATCAGAAAAGAGGAGCGGCTTACTAAATAGTTTCACAAATATAAGACTTGTACAGTTTTTAATTCAAGTAAAAAGAAACTTCTCCCCCAGTTCCTTTTAGCCAATGTTAATCAGTAAAAAAGTGTACTTCATCTTAAGATTTTTGTGAATTTTTCTGCTTGATTTCAATACTGCCAAGTGATATGAATTGTGGAATAATTTAGAAGATCATTTGCTATTCTTATCTATCTTTGCTTTACATAAACTGTGGCTTAGGAACAGACCTAGTTTGTATATGAGTCATTTGCAAGGAAAAGAAACTAAAGTGCAGATGACAAGACCGAAGAAAAGGAAATCAGTGAAGAAGGGTATTTCTAACCACAGACCTACTCTTTCTTTGGAAATTGGGATAAATGATTAAGCAAAATTAATGATTTTTAACAATAATGAAAACTAGTAATAACTTCAGAGTCCTTAAACTTTTAAAAGGTTTATACGGTGGTAGATTATCATAATTTAGTACTCTGAAAATTGGCAAAGCAGCCATTGCTTGTCATCCAAAAAACTTACATTTGAAAAATGCTAATAGCCTTTAAACTGCTTTAAACAAATTATACAATATTTCCTAGTTGGAATAATTAGACTTTGGGTTTTTTGTACAATATAAAATGATTAATTCACACATGTACACATATATACAGAGGCACACAGAAATACATTATTTAAGCAAGCGTATAGGTTAGATCTATATATGTCTTTATTACTATCATAGTAAGCCTTTTCTGTCCATAGCTTATATTAATTATATAATTATAATATAATATTTATATT
Source organism: Tamandua tetradactyla (assembly GCF_023851605.1). Classification (NCBI taxonomy): domain Eukaryota; kingdom Metazoa; phylum Chordata; class Mammalia; order Pilosa; family Myrmecophagidae; genus Tamandua; species Tamandua tetradactyla. Next base: position 11,286,465 of record NC_135352.1, read on the forward strand.
AATATAATTATATTATAATTATATTAATTACGTTCTTGAGTCCTTTTTGAGCTTGACATTGTGCTAAATGCAAGGTTACAATACTGAGCTATACAGATGGTGACTGTGCCTGTATGGAGGGTAAACACTCAGATACGAAATTATCTGAGGGCAGAACAGAGTGCTGTAGAATCCCAAGTCAGAGGCTTCTAACAGAAGACCATGGAAGCCACCACGCAGAAAGTGACATCTATGCTGGAATTTGGATGCCACGGTTCAATGCACTGCCAGGTTATCAGGAGAGAGATGACACTGGCCAGAGATGAAGGTGCATATTGTGAAAGGTTTTTAAAGCCACCTAAGGAGTTGGGACTTTATTCTAAAGTAAGAGAACATATTTAGGGTTTTACTATTTAATATCATATCAAAAGAATTAATATGATCAGGTTTACATTGAGTAAGACCATTCTGGTTGTGCTGTGGAAAATGGATTGGAAGTGAGAAAGACTGGACATAGGTAGCCTGTGCTTTGGGAAAACTGACAGAATCTATGATCAACAAGCAGTCTACTTGGTTTTACCCATTGTATTATTTCTACAAATGCTTTCACATCTAATTTTATGTTAGGCTTTCACCAACCTCAGGAGATTAGTAGAACTGGATAACTCCCAACTTTACCTGTTTCAGAACTAAGGCATATCAAAATGCTCATAATCACACAGCTGGGTGACAATGAAACTGGGACTGCATATTGTGTCCTCTGAACGGTAACTGCATTGTATGGGGATGCACAGTGTCCGCTAATTAAAGTTTCACTGTCATTAGGGGGAAGACATCACTGCATAAAGCCAGGATGATGCACTGGAAAGATAGCTCAATCCCAAACAACTGGAGAGAGCCCAGCAAGACTCTCTTTTCTTTACCCTCAAGCATGTATGTGTACAGCTCTACCAAGTGGAGGAAAATATTTCATTTAACGATGTTTGCCCCTGAGTTCAAGGAAGAAGACACCTACTTCAATTCAGCCCAAAAGTTACATGGCAAGCATTAGAAAAAGAATAGTCTTATTACATAATTACATTTGAGAATATTACTGTCAAATAGATGAAATTTATTAGATTAATCATTACAAATTAGTTGGAAAGAAGGGAAGAAAGAATGTTCTTAAACCACATCTACCAATCCCACTGATGTTGTCTGTGGTGACTTGTAGCTATACACCCCCCCAAAACATGTTTTTAAACATAATCCATTCCCATTACAATGGGAAGTCATTGTAAACAGGGCCTTTTGGTGAGGTTACTTCCATTAGGATGAAGCCTAACTGATTCAGGATGGGTTTTCATGTTATTACTGGAGGCCTCGTGGAGAAAGACAAAGGGAGCATCTAAAACTTGGGAGTCAATGGAACTGAGAAGCCAGGAGAGGGCACCATATGCATTGGCATGTGACAGAAAAGCCAAGGACCAAGGATTTCCAGCAGTCAATCCCAGAACTCCAGTGTTCTGGGAGAAAACATCTCTTCCTGACACCTTGATTTTGGACTTATGCTAACCTGAACACCATGAGCCAATGAATACCTGTTGATTAAACCAACAAATTGCATGGTATCTGCTTTGACAATCAAGAAATGAAACCATTTTGGTACTAAGAGAGTAGGGTGCTGCTATCGAAAATACCTGAAAATGTGGAAACGGCTTTGGAATTGAGCAATGCATAGAGGATGGAAGAACTGTGAAATGCTTGAGAATAAAAGCCTCGATTGCTTTGAAGAAATCATTGAGAGAAATATAGATGTTAAAGGTACTTCCAAAGAAGCTTTAGGAAGAAAGGATGAATGTGCTATTGGATACCGGAGGAAAGGTTATCCTTGTTTTAAAGTGGCAAAAAACTTGGTGAAATTGAGTTCTGATGTTGAATGGAAGGCAGAACTTGAGAATGATGAACTTGGAAATTTTGCCAAGGAAATTTGCAAGCTGAATGTGGAAAGTGGATTTTCTGCGCAGCTCATAGTGAAATGAGAGAAGCAAGGGTTAAGCTGAGAACTGAATTCTTAAGCACAAATAACGCAGAAACTGATGGTTTGGAAAATTCTGAGTCTATACAGATAGCGTGTTCTGGGACAAGGACCGGAAGCAGCTCTATCAGGGTCCTCCCTGATTTCCCAGAAAGCAAGACCCTGGGGAACAGGGTTGCATGTAAGGATTTAACTGAACATGATTCAGCCAGTCATTTCATTGGAAGTCAGAAGTGGAAATATGGTTATGCACGAAGGATCTGTGAAAGATTCTAATATCCAATGATTTGGGCCCTGTGAATTGCACACAAAGGTGACAAGGTGCATTGCATATGTATGAGCGGTATCATTCCCAGCCTGGACTGAAAGGGACAGAGAAGGGTCAAACTGAAGGAAGAATGACTTTAAGAGCAGAACCATGGAAGCCAAGGTCTGGACTGAAGAGATCTCTCCAGGCTAAGAGAGTGGGCCCACCCATGTGTGTGAAAAGGGCAGGTTCACCACTACATTTGGGGGGAGTAGGCCATCTGCCCAGGTGCTTAGAGGGGGTGGCCTTGTGCACCATTTCTCAGGGAGTGCTGGCACCCCAATGCTAGGAAATGGTGGGTCCTGTGCCCTGGCATCCACAGAGAGACTGTCTGCTGTCACGGTGCTTGGAAAGGGTGGAGTCTTACCTCAGTTTTCAGGGAGAGTTGGAGCATGACAAAAGTGTTTGGAAGAAGTGGGGCTGCTGCTCCATCAGGGCTAGAGAACAAAATCTTGATCCACAGATTATTCTGAGATCTTGAAATCTAATGCAGTTTGCCCTGTTAGGTTTTGGAATTGATTGGGACCCATAACCCTGATTTTTCTTCAAATTTCTCCCTTCTGGAATCCTATGCCTGTCTCTACATTGTATATTGGAAACAGATAACTTGTTTTCTAGGTTTCATAAGTCCATCTGATAGAAGAATTTTCCCTGAGGACAGACCACATCCATAAATGAGTTTAATGCGACTTTATACTTAGCATTGTTACTAAAAAGACTTAAGGCTTTTGAGATGTTGTGATGGAATGAATGTATTTCGCATGTGAAAAGAACATGTCAGTTTGGGATTCAGAGAGCTGTTTGTGGTGGCTTGGAGCTATGTGCCCCAGAAAAACATGTTTTCAAACTTAATCTGTTCCTGTGGGTGCGGATTCATTGTGAATAGAACCTTTTAATGAGGTTTCTTCAATTAGGGGGTGATTCAACTAACTCAGGATGGATCTTTTATTGAAAGCCTTATAGAGAAAGACACAGGGAACAGCCTAAAGCTGGCAGCTGATGAAACTAAGAAGCCAAGGAGAGGCCACAGTACGCATTGCCATGTGACAAAAAAGACGGTGACCAAGTCTCCCCAGCAGCCAGCCTCAGAATGCCACAGTTTTCTGGAACAAAGCATCAAAAGCCTTGATTTTTTTTACTTCTCCTAGCCTCAAAACCATAAACCAATAAATTCCTGTTGTTTAAGTCAACTTACTGTATGTTATTTGCTTTGGAAGTCAGGAAACTAAAACAGTGGCTTTAGTTCTAAATGCAGGTACTAAGCAGAAAAAGACAATGAGACAGTATGGCTTCACGTTTACTCTCAAATTAGTTTCTTTTTTATGTTCATAGATTTGGGCAGATGTGGGCCATTCAGGGTTACAGATGCCTTCACTCCCCGCAAAGACTGTTGGTAGCACACTCTGACCTCTAGGAAAGACCAAGATCACTTCATATTCAGGTACACACATACATCTGCATATACACACACTCCATTTAAAAGAGGAGGAGCTCAAAAAGGGTTTAAGGACCTACCGTGTATGAAAGGGTCAAGTGAAGGAAGAAAACTAAAATGATCTCTTCTTCTATTTTGGTACATTTTCTTTGGTTATTTTCTTTCCTTCTCAGATCCACAAGTGAGGACAAAATACTGCAGTCACCTCTACTGGAAAGCTTCTTGGGAGACCTAGCAGACCCAGTGCTGAAGCTACAATAGAGGAAGAATTAGAGGGCTTAGCTTAGGCTAATACTGCCCTAAACATTTATTTCCATGGTTCTCATTGCAGATGGAGAGGTAAAATACAAAAGGCCAAGTCTTGTGTATTGACCTAGGGAGAAGAACTAAAAGGCAAGCTATACAGTTGTCCTACATCTTAAGAATTTTAACTAATGATCTCTAGATTCTTTAACTGAAGAATCATAAGTAGGTCTTATTGGAACTCAACCCATCCCTTGAGATAGGAAATAATGGACATGTCTGGGACCAAACCCAAATAGTCATTCAGTTTTCAGTTATCTATTATCTCCCTTCTGGGTATGTCTCCTTAGTGATGTGGGATGCAGTCCATTTCCTCCTTAGAAAATTTCTCCCCATGTCAGTTGAAAAACTCTTCTACAGCTGCGCCTTAATTGAAGAGAAGTAGTGGAGGTTGGCAATATAGTTAAAACATTGGGATGTTGAAAATACACTGATTTGTACTTGGCAGACAGAAAATTAAAGAGGTAAACACTCTTACTGAAAACAACAATCAGATGGATGAAAATTCAAGTTCCTTTCCCAAGACTTCAGCCACAGGAATCCTCACACCATGGGATGGGTTGCTGTTTGCACTAATGAAAGACTTTAGATGAGCTTGGGTCACCCTGAAGGGTGACACCAGGGGAAATTTCTTGCTTATGCAGGGCTTGATGATTAGGCCAGCCCTGCAGAACAGCCTTCTGTGGAAGGTGGTGTCACTTGGGTGAAAAGTAAGCTTTAAACCACAACAGCTGTGGCGATAAATGATCCCTCTGCACTTTTTGGAGATGAGGAGATGTTAACCTTGTATCTTGCATCTTGGCCAAATTTCATTTTATCAGATTCTTCTTCAAGTCTGCCCTCTCTGTCCCTAGCAAGAGCAATGAGATATTATATATTGTTTGATTTCCATCCCCTAAAGTCAAGTATTAGTTTTTACCTAATAATATTTTAAGGTGAATTAAACACTCTATTGCTCTATCTCAAACCACTCCCCCCATAGGGTTGTGGGGGTGGGGGGTGTGCTGATTCATTGGTAGTCACTATTTTTGCAAGTTTCAGAACAAAGATATAAAAGCTAGAAAAGCCCTGGAGTTTGCTCCCCAGCATTTTCAACAAACGTTTAGTAAATGGTTTTATGGAAAACCTATGAGTTCAAGTCTGGTAAGACAGGTCTGGTCTAATCAAGGCATGGCACCAGCCTTGGAGTTTGCTGTCTAGTAGAGAAAGGCATGCAAGGAATTAAGAAGGGCACAGCAGAAGCAAAGAGGAGTGAATGATGGAATCTTTCCAACAAAATGGAGACATCAATATGTAAACTGAATAGTGCCCTTAATCAACCAATCATGAAATATTTATTGAGTCTTACAGTCTTATTGTGACAAGATTTTTGCAAAAAAATATGTAGAAATTAAAACATAATGCAATTACATGACTGGAGGGCTGGGGTGGCTTATGAGGTAGGGAAGAAATAAATCAATGGTTGTTAAAGAGGTGTGTCTCTCATCAGAGGATTTGGGACATGGTAACATTGTGCCTGGACAGAAAGAAGGGGTGGTGGTGGGGATTGAATTACACTCAAGATATGTTCAAATCTTAACCCCTGGTCTTGTGAGTGTGGAATTATTTGTAAATAGGATCTTAGAAGATCAGGTTAAGATAAGGCCAAATTGAATCAGGTGGACCTTAATCCAATATGACTGTAGTCCATCTAAGGAGAGGAAATCTAAACAGAGATCCAGATGACTGAGTCAGAGGGGTAGAAGCCACAGGAGGAGATTGGAGGAGGCAGATGACCATAGATGGAGGCAAAGATTGATTCCCAGCAAGTCATCACCAGAATGCGAAAGGCTTCAGAGAAAGCATGGCCTGCTATTACCTTGGCTCTGGTCTTCTGGATAATAAATTCCCACTGTTGAGGCCAACCAGTCTTTGACATTTGTTACAGCAGCCCTAACAAACTAAGACAGGTAGGGCAAGAATATTCCGTTAGGGTTAAAACTAAGTGGGAATCAACAAAAAGTTAAATAACACAAGTTGAGTATGGAGAGGAAGGATTTGGTTAGATTTTGGTCATTATTTAACGTCAGACTAGAGAGTTTGAATCTGATTTTTCATAGTAGATTTTTGTAGATTTTCAAGAGTTAATTTAGCTCTAGATAGAGGTTGTACTGGATAAATTTCTGCACTCTATACCAATCTGTCAAAAGAATAAAAAAAAGATTCCCAAAGACTGATATTTGAAACAGAAATGACACATAGAAGGATAATTCAGCAATTTAAGTAGATAAGCATAAAAACCACGGGCACATGATGGTGAAGAGTGTTTTGTAATCAAATAGACCTGTTGTTGACCTTTGCCAAGTAGTAAAATCTGTTTTGTAATCAAATAGACCTGTTGTTGACCTTTGCCAAGTAGTAAAATCAGTGTCCATTTTCTCATCTATTCAGTAGGGATAACAATAGAGCTCTTCTCATATGTTGTTAAGAGGATTAAATGAGGCAATGCACATAATTCATTTTAATGAATCTAGCACTTATGAGCGCCCAAGATATATTAACTATTTTTGTTTCAGTTATAGTTATAGTTGTTGTTACCTTCAAGAGATAGAAAAAGGGTGTAGAAGGTTACTGGAATGGAAGAGTTACTAAGATCTGGGGATTGATTGAAAATAGGGGGCAAAAATTCACTTTATTTTTGATAAATAACAAATTACAGAGAATGGTCTGGAGCAGTAGAAGGAAACAATGGTTCAGGGGGCCATCAGTGAAGGCCAAAGTTAGATTGCCATCCAACATCGGGTTTCCAGAATCTTCTATGAGAGCACCAAGTATATCATATACTTATCAGGAAGTATTCATTAGTTCATGGACATACTGAAACACTATTTTTGGCTCTGAGGATTTGCTTTGTCAATATTAAAACCTGATGAATGGCTAAAGAATGCTTTGAAAAGAAGAAAAGAAATGAAGAAATGAAATGCAAGAGTTTTAAAGTTAAAGCATTACCAGGTTCCCTCACTTATTCTAAATTAGATTGCCACATGCCATTTATGCAAAATTTCATTATTTTCAAGCTTGTATTATGGAGGGTTTCTGGGAATGAGGTGAAAAGGTACAAAATAAATCTAAATGTTCCAATTTCTCTACATAATTTCATATTTTGTTCATAATTAATTTTCATAGTTCATAAGGATGTTTTACAAGTGACCTATAGAGAACAAAAGAAATGAACTTCTAGCATTTTATTTTAACAGACAATAGTCAAAGTTCTTTGAGTTTAACTCCGAGAAGACAGGACTTCACTTGTCCCATTAACAACATGGCTCTGAATAGCCATTAAAAATGCGGAATTAGTGTGAGTGCATTTTCTTTAGTAAATATTGGAAAACCCAAGGTGATTAAAATTTTCTCTAGGACCATTTTTCTCAAAATAACTTTGACTTAGATAATATTCCTTTGCCTTAAAAATTTCAAAGAAAGTTGACAAGATGTTAAGTAATTACAAGGTGAAAATAAATTCTAGTTTATATTTATATCCTACATAATATAATTATATATGATATAATTAATATAATTATAATACATGATATTATTTCAATAATTCGTGTTATTTCAATAGGAGATATAGTGAAGTAGCCTCTACCCATACCTGGACTTGTAGTGAACCTGATAGTTACAAATGTACATTGACACTGCTGTTTTCTCATGGTGACAAGAATGCCACATTCAGCACTGCTGTCCCTGGCATGGTTTTATGAAGTAGAAAAAAACTCTTAGTAAAATTCTTAACCAAATCATGGGACAATCTTCTCTTAATGAGAGACTGGTAGTTGTGTTCTTGAAAAATTCAGAGTACATGAAGTTGTTGGTTTTTTGTTTTGTTTTGCATGGGCAGGCACCAGGAATCAAACCCAGTTCTCCGGCATGGCAGGCAAGAACTCTGCCTGCTGAGCCACGTGGCCCACCCTACATGAAGTTTTGTATGTGTGTTTATTTGTAAAATGGAATTTTAACCTAGCTCAATCATTGTGAATAGTTTTTTCAGCTACACAAACATCCCAAGAAAGATTATAAAGCCATGAGGGATGCAAAAAAAAAAAAAGTCTTCTTGACAATTCTGGCACTGGTCATTTAAATAGCCATTTGAGCCCCTTTTGGGCACTCTGACAATCAAAAACATCCCTGCAAATTTCTAAAGCCCCCTTGGGCTCTCACCATTCTCCCTGAGAACCAGTGGCCTAAAGAAAGAGAATAGAAAATGTGCTTGTTTCAGCTGGCAGGAAATACAGGGCATCTGGTGTTTGGTGCTTTTTTCTTTCTTTTTTATTTTTTTGAATTATGTATTTTTGCTTTGGGGTAATTAAGGGAAACTTTGGAATTCATTTCCACATGCTGAGTTCAAGGGATATTCAGAAGAACTCTTCAAATACAAAATCCTCACCTATTTAGAATCAGCTCCCAAAAACAAAAAGAATACCAGATGTATTCTTTTGATATTCTGATTTTAAAAGAAAAAAGGCAAATCAATAAAACAGACTGTAATAAAGGAATTAGTTGATAAGTAAAATGTCCTGGCTTGTTAGTAAATGCAAGTGTTGCCAAATACCCTTTTCTTTATCTATATTTTTATTATAGTGAGAACAAATGTTTAGAAGGATAATGTTGAAACACTCTGTGGTGATTTGAAGCTATATGTATCCCAGAAAGATTATGTTCTTAAATGTAATCCATTCCTGTTGGTGTGGACCCCTTATAAATAGGATCCTTGGATGAGGCTGCTTCTGTTGTGACTCACCTCATTTAGGATGGGTCTTTATCCTCTTAGGGGAGTACTTTATTAATGGAATGGACACTGAAAGAGAGAGAGACAGAGAGAGAACTGTGGAAGCAAGAAGCTGAAAACCTGAAGAATTGGAAACACCATCTGTGTTAGTTAGATTTAGTTGTCAACTTGGCCAGGTGAGCATACCTAGTTTTGTTGCTACGGACATAAGTCAATGGTACGTGAACCTCATCTGTTGCTAATTACACCTGCAGTTGGCTAGGTGGTGTGTCTGCTGCAATGAGTGACGTTTGACTTAATTGGCTGGTGCTTAAATGAGAGACTGCAACATAGCACAGCCTAAGCAGCTCGGCATTCCTCATCTCAGCACTCACAGCTCAGCCCAGGCCTTTGTAGATGCAGAAAGAAGTCACCCTGGGGAAAGTTGTTGGAACCCAGAGGCCTGGAGAGAAGACCAGCAGAGACCATCCTGTGCCTTCCACATAAGAAAGAAACTCAGTGGAAAGTGAGCTGCATTTCCTCTGAAGAACTAACAAAATAAATCCCCTTTTATTAAAAGCCAATCCATCTCTGGTGTGTGGCATTCCAGCAGCTAGCAAACTAGAACACCATCAGATACTGCAATGTGCCTTGCCATGGAGCCAAGGATTGCCGGCAGCTAGATTTCAGAAAGAAAGCATCCCTTTGATTTGGATATTCTCATGACCTCAAAATACAAATTAATAAATTCCTATTATTTAAAGCTCACCCATTTCATGGTAACTGCTTTGTGTAGCCTCAGAAACTAATACAGATTTTGGTATATCAGGAGGGTTGTTTGCTACTATTGCAAATACCAAAAGTGTGGGAACTGCTTTGCAGTTGGGTACTGGGTAGAGGATGAAAGAATTGTGAGCTATTTGATAGTAAAAGCTTAGATTGTTTTGAAGAAACTGTTGGGAGAAATATGGACACTATAGGTACTTTAGAGAGAAATGATGAACATGTTATTAGAAACTGAAAGAGGACCCTTGCTTTAAAGTGGTAGAGAACTTGGCAAAAGTTAGTTCTCAGATCAGATGGAAAGCAGAATTTGAAAGTGATCAATGAGGATACTTATTTAGCTAAGGAGATTTCCATGTTAAGTGTAGAAAGTGCAGCCTGGTTTCTCCTTGCAGCTTATAGTTAAATGTGAGAGGAAGGGCATTGACTGAGAACTGAACTACTGAATGGAAAGAAACCAGAAATTGATGGTTTGGAAAATTCTGAGCTTCCAGAAAGTGAGTCTCCAGAGAATACGCTTCATGTGTGGGTTTTATTGTACATGGAACCAGTCAGCCATTTCAGTACAAGTCAGGATTGAAGGTACAGTTATCCAGGAAGGATCTGTGGACAGTTCTACTGGCTAATGGTTTGGAACCCTGTGTGCTACATGCAAAACCAACAAGTTGTTTTGTGAAATCTGTCTGAATGGACCCACTGCCAGCCTGGAACAAAAGGAACGATTTAAGGAAAAATCACTTCTAAGGTATGGAAGCTGAGGTCTGGACTGAAGACATCTTCTTAGGCCGAGACAGCAAGCCCACCATGTGAATGGAAAGGCTATTTAGAGATGGAGGGCCTTCAACCCAGTTGTTCAGGAAGAGTGCTGCTACCCCACTGTTCTGAAAGGGCTGAGCCTGTGCCCTGGAGATTGCAGAGTCTGCTGGCCATCACCCCAGTGTTCTCAGAAGGTAAAGCCTTCACCCCATTGTTCAAGGAGAGCATGGCCACTGCACAAGCACTTGGAAAGGGTGGGGTTTTTGCTCCATCAGGCCAGGAAGACAAAACATCATTCTATAGATGACTCTCAGACATTGAAATCTAACGGAGTATGCCCTGCAGGTTCAGAATTGTTTGGAACACATAACCCTTGTAGTTCTTCTAATTTATCCCTATGGGAATAGGAATGGTTATCCTATGCCTGTGTGCTGGTTTGAAAGGATGTATGTCCCCTAGAAAAGCCATGTTTTAATCAAAATCCCATTCTCCATTCTATACTGTATATTTGAAACTGTAATCAGATCATCTCCCTGGATGATGTGATTTAGTCAAGAGTGGTTTTTAAGATGGATTAAGTGACAACATGTCTCCACCCCATTTGGGTGGGTCTTAATAAGTTTCTGGAATCCTATAAAAGAGGAAACATTTTGGAGAATGAAAGAGATTCAGAGAGAGCAGAGAATGCTGCAGCACTACAAAGCAGAGAGTCCATGAGCCAGCGACCTTCAGAGATGAAGGAAAACGCCTCCCAGGGAGCTTCATGAAACAGAAAGCCAGGAGAATAAGCTAGCAGACGATGCTGTGTTCACCATGCACCCTTCCACATGAGAGAGGAACCCTGACCATGTTTGCCATGTGCCTTTCCAGATGAGAGAGGAACCCTGAACCTCATCAGCCTTCTTGAACCAAGGTGTCTTTCCCTGGATGCCTCAGATTGGATATTTCTATAGACTTGTTGTAATTGGGACATTTTCTCGGCCTTAGAATTGTAAACTAGCAACTTATTAAATTTCCCTTTTTAAAAGCCATTCCATTTCTGGTATATTGCATTCCAGCAGCTAGCAAACTAGAACAGCCTGTCCTTCCATTGTACATTGGAAGTACATTACTTGTTTTCTAAGTTCACAGGCTACCAACTGAGGGGAATTATGCCTCAGGACAGACCATGCTTATAATTGATTTTGATGTGACTTTGTACTTATTGCAGTTGAAATAACTTAAGATTTTGGAGATATTGTGATGGAATGAATATATCTTGCATATAGAAAGAACATGTCTTTCTGGGATCCAGACATGTACTTAACTTTAATCCATCCCTGTGGGTGTAGGCCCATTGTGAGTAGAATCTTTTGGTGAGTCCCATCAGTTAAAGTGTGACCCACCTCATAGGATGGGAATTAATCCTCTTACTGGAGTCCCTTAGAAGTGGAATGAATATATATACAAGGGCCTTCCCATGTGACAGAGGCATCCCAGATGCCAGAAACCTGTCTTCAGAGCCTGTTGATGCCTTGAATTGGATATTCTCATTGCATAAGAACTGTAAACAGTAAGTTATTGAATCCCCATTGTAAAGCCAACCCATTTCTGGTATATTGAATTTCGACAGCTTTAGAAAACTGAAACCATACCGTGTAACAGGGACTGTCAATCTGAGGTCTGTTGCTAGGAGCTCATGGGTGAGTTGCATGAGCTTGTAAATTGTATGCAAAAGTTGGGATATAGCCATTTCTTCTTGAGATAACCCTCTTTCTCTTTCCATTTCTCATTACTTCCTGAGATTATCATAGCTCTTTTTATAGTCTCAAGATAGTTCATGTCCCAAAAAAGTAAAACAAAGATGAAACAGCACTCCGGATTATTCAGCCAGTATGAATTAAATGCTACCCACTATTTTTTTCTTAATAAAGCAAAAAATGAGACAATAGTATTTAGAATGTCACCAAGAGTTTAAAACAAAAAGAAATCAGATTGACACTCACTAAAGCATATTGACTGGAACATTCCAATAAATTGAGGTTTTATAATTTACTTTATAAAGATAATGTTAAAAAAAGTAAAAACTTCCCAGTGAAATGACCAATCTCTGGATTCTCAAAGGGAGTACTCAGCAACAAATCAACCCCTCAGCCCCAAAGTTTCTCAATTATTTAATGTGATGCTGTTATTGGCTGCCATTGAGTTGAATTAAAATGCATTAACTTCATGTAGACATTACATTGAATGGAAACAAAGAACAAAAAACTTAATTGTAAACTCAATTTTTTTTAGTTGTTGTTTCCCAATGTTTGTACTTTTCTTCTATCTAGAGGAAAGACTGTGCAGGGTCATACATACTTTGCATATTTTAATGCATTAACAGATTAAGTCAAGGGACATATAATTAGTACAATTATAACTACTGCATTCTTTCTAAGACATAATGGGCATGGGGAGCAAATGGACTGGAATCTTTAGTTTCATAATAAATGATATCCCATGAGGTCTTTACTTGAGTGTAGAACGTCAGTATTATTTGCCCACGGTCTTCATACAAGTCTCCTACTGGAAGAAGAGACATTGTGCTAAAGACATTGAAATCCCTTAAAATATTTCTATTGCTCAACAAAATTCACCTTGTTTTATCCACTCTATGACCATTGCTTGTCTGCATAGGCAATACAACCAATGTTTGTCCTCCATCTTCTGATAATAAAAGTCACAGGCTGACTTCTTCCTTCACAAATTACCCCAAATCTACAAGCCTGGTGGATAATGAGCTGCAGTTCAGCATTACAACCAGAAAAACAAAACCGTGTCCTAGATATTTCAAATTGCTAGTTACACCATTCATCTCTAACATTTGGAGAAAGAAAGGTAATTGTGGTTCTGTAGGAATGACTAAAAGTACTCCATATAGAAGTCCATTTGGGGATACAAAGGAAACCATCAGTGTGCAAGAAAATGTGATTTCACAGACCTTTAGAATTGCATCTAATACTCACAATTCTGAAAAAGGACTGTTGTTGTCCCCAAATTACTGATCTAAGGCTCAGAGAGGTGACACAGCTAATAAGTGGTCAGATATTTTCACCCCAAATTATTTTTATTTCCAAACTGATATTCTCTTATTTTACTGAGGTATGTTTTTCAAAAGTCACTAAATATAATTTGAAAGTTCTGCAATATAAACGTGGAAACACAAAAAATACCTAAGACACATTTTAAAAATGTTTTCATAATACTAAGACATGCATAATTAAAAAAAAAGTGGGACAACTAGAATAAGCACAAATTGACCACTGAAATGGAATAAGTAACAAGAAATAGAAATTTTTATAGATGCTAATTTATTATATCTCTATGATTGACTATTACTTTAAAGATCAGAAAACTGAGGCTGTAAGAAATTCAGTTGTGTGCCAAATATCACACTGCTAGTAAATAGGTATAGGGTTTTAATCTAGATCTTTCAACTTATTATTCATGATCTCATCCCAGCTGATGTTTTATTTAGACTAGGCTAAGCACTTGAGAAAATAGATTAAAAATTTTATAATGGATAAAACAGAAGTTTATTTTTTGCTCATATAACAACACTAGGTGGGAAAACAGGTCGATGGGGTAGCTCTCTTTCACACAGATGGCTCTGCCATTTTCAACATATGCTTTCCAGCTGTCCTGAGGGTCATTTCCATTTCAGTTAGCTGGAAGGGAACAGGCTTAGAAGATTGCATGTGGGAAGTGGTGTACAAAGATCTCAGATCCCATTGACTAGAACTCAGTCACTTGGTCACAGCTAAAGGAAGTAGAGAAATAGTTTAGAAAAGTAGCTCGAAAGAAAAGAGAACCTGATAAAGAAACAAGAGTCTCTGCCATCCTGACTTAGAAGATGAACCATCTTTAATATGAGAAAAGAATGAACCCAGGAAGAGTAAAAACTACTAGAAAGTTTTGGGACAAACATTGCACTGTGTGTAATTAGTTAGGAACCCAGGTTGTTGAATTAGGTAGCACTGTTTCAAAGCCTAAAGTCACTGATTACTAAGGATGTGACTTTAATTTTACACTTTCTATAGTGTAGTTTTCTTCTCATTAAAATGGGGACAGAAATACCTACTTGATTGGGTTGATTATGGGATATAATGAGGTAAAAACATGGCAGAGATCACTGACTGTCTTGTAATAGCTATTCCTTCTTTCTTCCTTTTAATAAGAGAACCTCCAGAGTTGTGGCGGGACATGTGTTCCCCAGGCAAAGACTACCTTTCCAAGACTTCCTTGTAGACTAAATGTGGCCATGCAAATAAGTTCTGGGCAATGTGATGTGAGCATAAAAGTGGTGTACAGCTTTCAGCTCAGGTCTTTCATGGGAAGATGCTTACCTTCATTTTCTCCTTAGTTCATGCTGAGCGATGGGACATGAATGTGGTGTGAAGAGCCAGTTTTAATCATAAATAGAAGGGAGGACCTAGAAAGAATTTTGAAGCAACATGATAGAAGACATCTGAGACTTCTTGGATGAATTGTTCAGACAGAGGTAGCCTAAACCCTTATACTGTTATCTTAAACTTTTACATGACAGAGAATCTGTTAAAGTAACCAAACAAATACTTAGCTATTATCTGAACTACCTAGAACAGTGTCTAATACATAATAAATCCTCAATGAATGATAACCATTACCAATATTTCATAAGGATCATACAATTGGAGTACATTTCCCCAGAATCATCTGATGAATGCTAATTTGTGGTAGTAAGAAACAAGTCTCAGAACCAAAGCTGGGTCTTGTATAGGTGAGGTCAAAATATTTGGAGAATAACTGTACTGAAGGATTTCTCAATCTTTAATCCAGTAATGCTAATGGTTACTCCCAAGGAAGGGGAAAGAAAGAGCAGGGTTTCTTAAATGCATTTGGCCACAAAAAGAGGAGACAGTGTTCTGTGGAAACACTTCAGGGAAATATTTTAGTACAGAATGTATTTCAAAAATTCTCAGAGAACTAGGCTAAGATTATTCCGAAAGAGGGCTCTTAGTTTATGGGATGATGCCTGAGTACTTAAAAGAATCCTAATTCATGTTTCTGTCTTCAAAACAAATTTTTCTTTAAATGAAATAGTGTGTGTCACTAAATACAGTAAGTTTTGAGATAATCATGAATGACAAAATTAAGTAACAAGTATCAGAAATGGAGAAAGACAAAGCAAAGGGTGAAATGGGCAACAAGTCGTGGAGATTCTGATTTTGATGGAAAGTATTTCTGATGCCATGATATATTTTTCGATCCAAACCATTTCAAGCAGATGAACTGATAAATACATTTGGGGAAAAAAAAAAAAAAAAAAAAAAACCTGCCCAGAAAATAAATCCAAAAACCATACAACTGCAAAAGGAAAAGAGGCGCGGAGGTGAATGTGGCCTGCATGTCAAGTTGACCACAAATTTCTTTATTAATAAGAATGCTCTGTGTAAGATAGTCACATCACTACAAACATCTCTAGATATTTTGATAGATAAATACCGCAGGAAAGTGATTTCGCAGGTCACATAAAGTCCACACAGAGTTTGGCTAGGGTTCCATCATCAGGATTTAAAACACAACCACACTTGAAACGTAGAACAAATGATAAAATATGGTTCTGATAATATTGAGAAAACTGACAGAATAGCCAGGTAAAGCAGCCTTCCGGAACGCTCTCTCTTACCATTCTAATACAAATTTGGGGAAAGAAAGTAGGACCCTGAAATGAGATTCCTATTCAACATTTTAAGATGAGTTTGTTTTTATAATCCAGCTGTTAGAAGGGAAACACAAAGATTCTCTCTGACAGCGACTTATGAGAAGAATACTAACAGTTGAACAAAGGTGAGCCAATTCAACCACTTACCACTGCTTAATATAGTTTTGTATAGCCCAAGCACCTGGCTTGAAATAAACATTTACTTTTTGCTTCATGATATTTAATCAGCTCATCAGATGGTAGAAGAGTTCCATCCAGGAGTGTGGTTCTCTCTGACCCTATACTTCTCTTAATTGGAAACATGATTTAGTGTTATGCTTTCCCTCCCCTTGCTCACCCTTCCTCAAGAATCTCCACAGTGTGTAACTGTAATATATGAGTCCATGAGGCTAATTCAGAATCCTGGTCTTTCCCTCTAACTCAGCACTCCTTTCTGGATGGGTGTGACAAACTCGGGATTTAAAAAGCTTCCTGGAGTTTTCCCCCAGGCGCTGAAAGATAACGAGCAGTTTTAGGTCTGATAAGAAGAAAAAAGATGAGGGACAGAGACATAGCAGCAAAACACATGCGTGGCCTTCTGCTTCTTTAATCAGGGAGTGGATGAGTAGAAAAATGACCTACTTGCATTATTTTGAAAGTTGTCACTGAACTGTTTGAAATATTTTAGGGCCGCAGAGTATATTAGATGAATTAATATAATCTTCTGAGTGCTAAAATTCAAAAACATGGACGCTAGTCCAAGAAAGGACTTTAAAACATTTAGAGCGATTTCCTTATTTTACAGATGTGAGCAGTGCATTGCAGAGGGGTTTATTTGCCCAACTAATTTGATACATTGGTTAATCGTAAAATTAGAATGTGGTTTTCCCAGCTCCCTGTCTAGCACAGAAGGTAAGAGTAGGCAATCTGCAGCCAGAGCATGCTGTTTGAATTTTGGCTCCATTACTAATTAGCTGTGCAAATTTGGGCACGTCATTTGCCCCCCTTATCTACTTCCTCAGATCAGTACCCTCCCCATTGGGCTGTTCTGAGCATTAAATAAGTAATGTGTAAAGGACTGAACAGTATTCTGTACAAAGATGGTACTATATAAAGGCTAGTGTTTTCCAGGTTTTTATCACCCAGCTTTGGCAAACACTGTGGTAGGATAGGGGTAGAAAAAGGTATCTGTCTTGTCACTATAAATACTTAACATCAGCACTTAGATGAGTGCCTGTGTCCATTGAGCTATCAAATCCATATCAGGGAGTTGATAGGGTTGGCTGAAATCCCAGGAAGAGCTCTGGGTAGGTCTCCAAGGCCACACAATGCAGAGAAACAGATGTCATCAATAGCACTTTGCTGTTCATCAAACCCATTGCTTTTAGACTTGGATATATTTTGAGAATGCATGGGTACTTGTGTTTCCTTGCCTGATGAAGTAGACAAGAACTAGGCAAGGAACTAAATATTCCTTTGCTAGTCCTTTTCTCATAGCCGTCAACACATAGCTGACAGCACCCATGTACAGTAAGGGTGGCCACAGCAAAATAAAGTAGCCTGTGACTTTTCAGTTTCTCCATCAGCAGGTGATGGATGGTTGATTATGTCATTTCTACTGATTGCAATGTGGCCTGGGAGCATAGAAATCTCTGTAGGGCCCCTTAATATATTTGAAGAAGTGGAATGTCACAGGTCCTAGGGTGTACTATAATATGCTGATGGAGGAGCCGTTTAATTCCATCACTTCCTTCCCATTCCCAGTTTTACGGGCAAGACTTGCCTGTTTTAAAGAATTCGGCTGTAGGAGAAAGATGTTGCAGGGACAGATTCACGATGACTCATAGAAAAATAAAGTATTATTTAAGAACTGATTCTGTTCTTTGAACCTGGCCGGCTTCTCCTTCAGCCAAGGGTGGTGACTCAGGCTGGAACTGTCTATGTGTAATCAAACAAATGTAAGTAAATGCTTTGGCCATTTCAGTGCATCCTGGTCCAAATGCATGGAACTATCCAAATGAGCTAAAATGAACTGCAACAATAAAATTTGGGGTTCTGTTTGAATGGGTCATGTTTATGACACGATCTAGGATGGCAATGATAATTGCTACAATCTATTGATTGATTATATTCTAGAAACCTTAAGCCTGTGACTTTCTTTCTTTTTTTGCTCCCAGCTGCTAGAACAGCACATAGTTTTACAACATGAACTGGTAACACTACACATACAGACAGTTACAATTTTTTATGAAGAAACACTTACCTTTGATACATACAATGATCTTTAATATTCTCTATTCTATGCTGTATTATTTTATGCACCAAAGTGCTGGTTTTGACCCGTTAAGTTAATTTCATGACTCAATAATGTATTGCAACCTACAGTTGAAAAAGCACTGCTTTATACAAAGCTAATCTTCACAATAGCCTTGCAAAGGAGACCTTTTCTCAGATTCCATGCAGGATAGTTCTATGGAGAATATTTAATAAAGGGAACTAGTTAAAAAGTGGTTGGTAGAGCTGACATCCCAATCAGGGAATGGCAAGACAGTTAAAATACTGGCATTTGAAGCAGCGATCATCCCTAAGACTGGTGGAACTAAGAAAATAGATGGTGCTGTCAGAGCACAGAAACCTGAGCCACCTGCAGGAAACTGGAATACAGGAGACTTTCCAGCCGGAAGTGAGATCAGGAAAGATGGGACCACCCAAGGTAGACTGTCCTAGAGAAGCTAGGACCACTGAGGATGAGAGGCAGTTACTGTTAGGGATACTTCTCAAAGGGAACCAGGGGTAAGGTAGGGATGAAGAGTACAAGAGAGAGAGAAAGAGAGAGAGAAATTAACTTGGTTAACTTGGTTTCTTTCCCCCTACCCACTACCTACCTATCAGTTCCTCCTACAATTAGCAATGCATTGGTCAAATCTAGCTCACCAAGCCAGTTTTCAGAGATCAGCTTTCTTAGGCAGAGATAAACAGGGGATGATATATTGGAGCAAACAGGCAAAGGACCCCACAGCTAGGGTTAGCTTTCAGAGCACGTGACCTGATCAGGCACATGGGTGGGCCCCATGCTTTGAGGGGTTCTGCACTTGACTTAACACTCTGCTATCCCTATAATGAAATTCGTAATAATGTTTGCACAAGAACACTGCATTTTCATTCAACACTGGGCCCACAAACTATGTAATTGTTCCAGTGCATGGGACTGTTTTCCCAATTGTACAGAGGAAAATATTCTGGCTCAGAGGGTTTTAGAAGCTTATTGTAGGTTTCAAGAAAGTGGATAATGTGAAATTGTGTTAATGAGCTGGCTATGTCTGACTTCGAAGTCTGTGCTCTCTCCACTAAGCCATGGCTCCCTTCCATACCCTAAACAGCATGAAAAAGCAGAAGGGAGAAGAATCATGCAGGTAAATATCTTCTGGTGTTGAGGAAGGGCCTCATGGGCTCTACCTCGGCTGCCCAGAATATAATTAACACGATTCCTTTTCCCATGTTCAAGGCCACACACATTAACTCAGACTTTGGACACTTGTTAAGAGCAGCTGAAAAGATGTAAGTAGGGTTTCTCCATTTCCTGCTGAAGAAGCAGAGCAATTCACTAAAGAGAAATGCATGCTCATTTGCCTTGAAAGATGGGTGCAAAGGAGGAAATAAATAAGGAATGTTGCATAGACTTGACTTCTCCTCCACAGCAGCATCCAATCATCTCGAGCCCCCATCCCTCCCTTGATCCACTGCCACAGTTTTAGGCATGTGACTTCCCTTTAACAAAGTCTTCATAGAAGAGTCATTCTGGTTTTCTCAACATATGAACAGCACTGAAACCAAGAAATTTGGCAGGATGCATCCTAGAGGAAATATTAATCAATGCAAAGGAAGTCCTAAACAGAAGACAGCAGTCTCTCTCAAAATTTCAGGGATCTTTTGTTTTTTCCCAGGGTACCTCACACAGTCTTTGCCTTTTGCATTGTTTGTAGCACTTGGGGCAGCAATGTATTCATGTTGTTCCACTCCACATCACAAAATAAAATACTACTAGGTAATCATCATTATCATATTTTGTCCCACACCATCTCTATAAGGTTTCTTGCACTCTGAGTCCAAATGAAAATCCTAAGTTTCACAGGTGCATATACAGATCAATGAAGTTCAAACCAACCTCTGAGATCAATTCTGACCAATTCTAGACAGATAAGCCAACTGGTGTCCAGAGAGGTGCTGGGAAAGGCCCAGGGGCTACCTACTAGGTAGGATGTAAAGGTGATCTTAGGAAAAAAATTTCAACCCCATCTGTTGTTCTTTTCTTGGAATATGCTCAATGTTCTCCTCGCCTGTGTACAACTTCAAAAGGGTCTACGTTGGGTACTCACTCAAAAAACATTTATGGAGTATATGCTATGTGGTAGGCAGACAAAATAGCAAGGAACATAAGATGAGTAAGACATGATTTCTACCTTAAAGGGCAGAGAGACTTGAGAAGTATCAGACCATTAATCATCATGCAGTGTGAATCTGTGCCATACTTGTGGGTATGCCATGAAGCAGGGAAGCAAGCCTGGTGAAAGAGCACAATGAAGACTTTACAGAGAAGGTGTCTCTTGAATGCTGAAAACACAGACCAGAGATGCATGCATAAACTCATAATCACTAGTGCAATAAGACAGCTCAGGTACAACAGAGATAACCCATTTGAAAACATGGATCCAGAGCTTATTTGTCAATTTGTAAACTTTTGTTGTTGCAAGAATAGTGGTTCGAACATTCATAAACTTGTTGTTAATCAAGTGGACCTTAACTTCTCTTGGGCTCCAACAATCATATTCAGAATCACCCACTCACTAGGATGATAACTTGCTTTATACTGAAGTTCCTTCATTCCCGTATGTTTCAGTTTCTGATTAAAAAATCACCTTGGGGCGAGAATCAGAATCTATAGACAGGCCTGCCACTTGGTATTTGCAGACTGAGGCAAGTTCGGGAAGCACTGCATAATTCTATTTCATCCTGATTTTATACCCTTGTAGAGTTGATATGGGCACTTTGAGAAAAAGGAAAAACAATTGTAAGCACAGTGATTTGGGATCACAGTCTTTGGTTCAGTTCCCAGGTGGGTTAGTTCAAAAGGACCTGTCAGGTACATCATTCAACTTTATACCAGTCACAGAACGGGGGGAGACCCAATTTGATCATATTGTAACACAGCTTCAGACAAGAGATTTCTGAAAGGAGAGCATGCCCTTGCTCAGAGTCATCAGTAGAAAAAGGAAAGAGATTCTCACCTTTTATTCACCAGCACACAAAAGAGCAAAGATCCCCCTTAGAAAGTAGTTCCTTTAAGAGATGAATCAGAAAATAACTGGTGATTTCAATTTCCCACTGTGTCTCTCTCTCTCTTTCTCACCTCTATGTCTTCTGCAACTATCACCTTTTAAAAACTGCTGGTTTCTATGCTCTCCTTTCATTATTCCCCTCCCCTTCTTTCTTTTGCCCTTCTTCCAGCTTCTTTTCTCTAACACTTTTTCTAGCCTCTCTTTTGACTCTTGGGCTCTTAATGTCCCTCAAGAGTTTCCCTCTTTATGCAATGACATTCATATTCATATTCTCTCATTCTCTCTCTTTCTCTCTCAGGTTTTTCCTCTTTTTTATTTCCCACTGAGATAAATATGCTATTCAGCATTTCTGGCATTTTTATGAAAAAAAGGATATTAACAACAAATAGCTACCATTTATTCAGCACCTGTTATGTTCCAGACACAGGATGGAGTTTGCAAATATTAGTTCATTTCACCCTTACCAATAGCTGTTTGATATAGTACAGTTGGTGGTGTCTGTGGAGCAGAGAAGAAGAGACTCAGAGATGTTGAATGAAACCTACTTAAAGCCCCATAACTAGCAAGTAAAAGAAGGGATTTGGACATGTTAGTATGAAAAGTAGCCCAGTGCTTTTCAACAATCTAGCAGTTGAGATTATGGCTAGTAAACAAGGTAAGCTATAAACTCATTGTTCTTCCTAAAAGATCATATTATTATATTTGTGCATGATGTTGGTCTCAATTACTCTTGAGTGTGAAAACTCTCATTCCCTCCTTGAGTTCCTTGATATAAATGAAAAGCTTTAGGTAACCTACCTAGGGAACACACACAGATATTAACTGTGGTCTCTTGGATCCAGCCTCACTTGTGTTTAACTTGATGAGTTTCTACTTGTGGGAGAGTAGGGATTCATAATGCGTGGATCTGGTTGGAATTCATTAAACAGTAGACATGATACACATCTGGGAAGAAACAGAACAAATCAAAATGTCTACGTGGCCCCTGCAAGTTGAGGTTATACAGAGGCACCAAGGCATTGTAATTATGGGACTAAGCTAGAAAGGGTTCCAGAGAGCATTTAGCCCAATACTGTTACGACATATAACAAATACCTGAACCCCTATATTCTCATCTCAGTTTTACCACCTATCAGCTGAATGACCTGGGTCTACACTTGCTCATTGGCAAAACCAAAATGTCGGACGATATGGACTCAAAAGTCCCTTCTAGTTCTCATTGCCTATGCTGTAATAAAGTTTCCCGGGCCTCCAAATCACCTGTTCAGGAAGTTGGACTCTGAACATGCCGAGCATTTCTTCATACTAATAAATCCCTTGGGAACAGGGCGGAGAACGAATGGATGTGTGTGGATGAATGTAGAGACGATCGGGGTTCCATCGCCCTACTCCTCCCCTTAGGCCCCAGACTTCCTAATGCGATTAGAGAAATCATAAGCTTTGATCTGTCAGGGCAATGGACTGACATCTTAAGAATGAGTCTCACTTTGATTCAAGGATGACATTTTACTTACACCCCAAAAACTGTTGCAGGAGGAAGTAAGACCCATTTAATAAGACACTTAAAAAACATTCAAGTAAAAACTATATGTAATAGACATTGTTGTCTTTTGCCGTCTGTATTAGTTTTTTATTCCTGTTGTAGCAAATTATGATAAATTTAATGGCTTAACCTAACTAATTTATTATATTATGGTTCTGTAGGTTAAAAGTGTGAACAAAGGCCTGTCTGGGCTAAAATCAAGATGTTGGCAGGGCTATATTCTTTCTGGTAGCTTTAGGGAAGACTGCATTTCCTTGTCTGTTCTAGTCCTAGAGGCCACCCACATTCCTTGACTCATCGCCCCCCTTCCCTATACAAAGCCTTCAAGGACAAATTGAGTCCTTCTCCCATCACCTGATTCCCAGATCTTCTTCTGTCTTCTTCTTCCAATTTTAAGGACTTCTGTGATTAAATTGGTCCCACCCAGATAACCTAGGATAATCTATTTGAAGGTGAGCTAATTAGAAACCATAATTACATCTATAATCTCAATTCTCCTTTGTATGTAACAATATATTCACAGGTTCCAGGGATCATTAGGAGGTGGAAATCTGTAGAAGGCCACTGTCCTGCTTACTGGACTGTCCATATTTTTTCTGGGCTTAAAATTTTAATACGAAAACTCACTTGGTCAATCTAGAGTAGGACTACATATTAGATATGACATCCATCTCTCTCAGGAAACTTCTGTAACCTCACAGTGGAAGTACATGCTAACATATTTCCTTTCATAGCTAATTAAGCTAACTCATCAGTGACTTAAAAAAAAAAAGTCTAGTACATATTTCCAAATAGGCTTTAGGCTTTCTGTACAGGAAAGAGATACTGAAATTTTTAACATAGTGGGGTTAAGATCATCTTGGGACCAGCTCTGAAACTCACAAGATTTACTCCTTTGCTAGAAAAACCCATCAGCAACCTACTAAAGACCACATATTCAGTCAACTGCAAGAATTTCAGCATGCCACCTTGTGAGTTGCTTTTTTTTTTTAACCATAGGGCTGAAAGTGAGCATAAATGAAACTAAGTAGTATTGCTATTATTCAGCATTATGAATAAGGGAACTGACTGCATGAAATATTAAAAAAATATTAACTCTAACTTTTAATGGCTTTGGAACAGCTGGAGCCAAAAATCAATATACAAAAGTCAAGGAATGTCAATATGCTTACTTTCCCCGTGAAAATGCTCCAGGAGTTCTGCTGAGTTTCTTTTTACTCTTGTCTTTCAAATGCCAACTGAGAAATAGCTGTCATTTTTACCTTCATGCCAGGTCAACTGAAAGGAAAAGCCAAAACGGAAAACTAATATCTAATGGGACCTAGGAACATACTGTAGGTGATTTTGCTACATCCTTAAGTTCTAAGCTAAAAAATAAATCTTGATTTCATTTCTATTATAAACTATAACATTTCAACATAATATATAATTATATTCTTTATTGTTAAGCATTGTACGGTCACTTTATTTTTTTTACGCAAATGTTACCGTTTCCCCCACCCAATTTCCCCATCACTTATAATTAAATTCTAACAAGACAATTGTTTTGTTTTAAATGGCCCCTTAAAATAATCTTAACAGGGATGAATAACAAAGGAAGAAAAATGCAGGTTTTATTCTTCACTCAATTTGATTTTTATGACAGAATTCTATCTATAACAGAATAGCCCAATTTTCATATTTTTAAAAGGGAGCAAATTACTTATCCATTTTCAGTTAGAACCATTAATTCCCATCTTCACTTTCTCTTTTCTACATAACTTTTATTATGAATGTATTATTGAAGTAGCCAAATTACCAAAGCACTACCTGTAACTTTAATAATCACATTTGAAGAAAATCGGAGAACAGCTATTTTTATAAGCCCATCACACAAAAAAGTAATGTAAGGCATTGATTGCCACTTTATGGATGGTAAAAAGAAGTTATTGTGGGTCCGAAAATGCCAAATTATCAGATCCAGTACTTTACTCTAGTCTAAAACTAATCCATTCACCTCTATGCTATGTAAGCCTCACCAACATGACTTATTCTATGTGCAGAAAGTTATATAATCAAAATACATTTCGACTGACTTCCATATGGTAGCCAGTTGGCGACATAATGAAACTACATGAAGTTATATGCACAAGCTGTCTGGATGCTATAAAAGGAAAAGTTTGACCAGCATGATTAAATCAGCATGTATGTTAAAATACAATGCCTAAATTCAAAGAACAAATCAAGCATCTGTCCCATGAGCAGAATCTGGAAAAACAAGAAATATATGCAAGTTTCCACAGGTGTTTACAGACTAAATGTGTCTAAAGCAATTATACCACTGCCATATGTACACACAATTTTTCTGCATTCTCTTTTCAACCCTATTTTTCTTTCTATAATTCTTTATCCTAAGAGAGCAGTCAAGTCAGTCCATTTGGCAGAACCAATAACACATCAAGAACTGCTCTCTATGATGGGATGAGATTAAGTTTCCAGATGAGTTTCCACTATTCAAAAGAGATCCTGGGTGGGAGAAACACAAGTATGGAATTTGTTTTAAGAAGTGGCCATGTTAGAGTTCACTCAAGGGCTTTATTATGTCATCACCACCCTTTTAAAAATATCATTGATGATAACATTTGCAACTTGTGCACACTAATTAAAAGTATAAGTAAAAGTAACATTAAGGGTTGCATTTCTTAGTACCCTCCTCTGTCCCAGGCACTATGTGCAAGCCTTGCAAAATCCTACAGTATAGTTTTGGTGCCATTTGATAGATAATGAAATGACGACCTAAGGGATTTAAAAAACCTACTCAAGGTTATAGCACTGTTTGTAATCCAGACTGGCCTATTCGGACTACAACAGCTTTTTTTTTTAAGTTTTCTTCTCTTAGCAGGAGAATACTTTAGATAAAATCTTCTATAGAAGCCCAGTACAATCAACAGGCAAAGGCAGGACATGCCTGAGAGAAGCTAAGGTGGGAGGCACCCTGAATGCTCCAACACCTGGCTTACCTACCTCCCTCTCTAAAGCGCTGTAGCAGCCTTGGAGGCACCTCACTCAGACCTTACATCTTCAAGGATAACAACTTTTCTGCACCCATCTGATGTATTCTCACCTTAATCAGCTTGGCTTTCCCAAGCTGAAGCTATATGGAGCTACCAGGCACAGTAATTACAGGACTAAGTTGGAAAGGGCCTGAGAAGGCATCTAGTCTAACACCTATCTTACAGATAAGGAGACTGAAAACCAGAAACACACAGCTAGTCACCCGTGAGCCTTGAACCCTGGTCATTTGACTTTAATTACAATGTTCTTGCTACTCCAGGGGAAGACTGATGGCTGATGGGTATTCTTGTCAGTCCAGGTGCTTTCTAATAGGGAGCAAGAGATGATATGTACCATGGGACTTAGCACAATTTGTAATTGTGTATTTATCTGTGTGCTGATTTATAGTCTATCTCCCTCTCTAGATTGTAAATTCCTTGAGGGCAGGAACAGTTTGTGATTTCCACCTCTGTATTCCCCAACACCTAGCATAAGAAAAGGCTTCTGGAATTTCTATGACAAATGCCCAGATATTGTTACCAGTGCATTTGGAAGCAAAAACTACTTTTTCTCCAAATCTACTTAGGAAAGGAAGTGCTCTAAGCAGGTTCTCTTACTCCCACCACCCAGATTCACCACCCAATGAAAACTACTAAGCTACTTAATTTTAAATGGAAAGCCCTTCTCTTAAAAGGCCTTACAACTATTAAGTGGCTAACTGAAAAGCACATTTCAACTGAAAATTTATTTTGCCTGCTTTCTGTAATTTATACTAATGGCATATTAGTATATATGGCAAAATTCAAAGTTCAACATAACTCATAAGGAAAGATGCACACAGAACAGCTCTAAATTTCTATAGATAAAAGGAAAACTAACGTTGGGGTTTGTGGGTTTGTGGTTTGTTGATTTTCCTTTATATACCACATTAGGCACAATAGGCATGCTATTCTTTGACATAACTTTGCATCTGTTTCAAACATGGCATTTATTATGTCCTACATGATACATCAAGTTTAACATTTAGTACCACTAGCTGAAAAGCTGACTTCAGCTCAATTATTTGTAGATGCAAGGAAAGAACACACCACAGTCTCAGCCATTGCTTTTCTGTGCCCTAAATCTTTTTTCGGCAATTTTTTTTTCTTTTGCTTCCCACAAACAAGAAGGTATGAAAAAGACTATCGGCTTCTTTACTGCTCTCTGAGGACTAGACTTTATTTTTTTATCCCTAAACATTATTTCCTATATTTTGAGCAATCCTGAAATGTGTATGTACAGTGTGTGCTGGTTTGAAGCTACTATGTACTTCAGAAAAGCCAAGTTCTTTACCCTTCATTCAATATTGTTGGATGGGATCTTTTTGATTGTTTCCATAGAGATGTGACCCACCCAATTGTGGGTGGTAACTTTTGATGAGATGTTTTCCATGGAGATGTGTCTCCACCCGTTCAAGGTGGGGTTGCTTACTGGAGTCATTTAAGTGGAAATCATTTTGAAAACGCTTTAAAACCAACAGAGCCCACATAGCAAGAGACCTTTGGAGATGCTTAAGGAAAACACCCCTGGGGAAGCCATTGAAGAAGCCTGGAGAGAAAGCTAGCAGATGTTGCCATGTGCCTTTCCAGCTGAGAGAGAAACCCTGAACCTCATTGGACTTCTTGAGCCAAGCTCCCTCTCCATGGATGCCTTAGTTTGGATGTTTTTATAGCTTTGCATTAATTTGGACATTTTCATGGCCTTAGAATGTAAACTTGCAACTTGATAAATACCCCTTTTTAAGAGCTATTCCATATCTGGTATATTGCATTCCAGCAGCTTTTACAAACTAAAACAAATGCATAAGCACTCTTGGGTAGAGGTTTGCCATGGAATTCTTTCTGCTGAGAAAGAGAACCTTAGGAATGAAGGCCTGGGGAAGCTATGAGTATGACAAGCTCAGCATCAACTGGAACCCAGGAAAAGGGCAAGCAGCTAGAAGAATAAGAACAGAATTTTAAATATTTCTGATTATTTTCAGTTTCTATTGCTGCACAGAACAGGTTACATGAAATCATATATTCTATTTGAGGTATAATTTAATCATCCGGAATGAGATAAAAGAAAATGTCTGAAAAAAGCAGCATGTGGAATAAATATATATTTTGGCGCTAATGACCAGGATCTGTCTCTTGCAGTACTTACTATGACTCTACAAAAATGTCATTTATAATCATTTGATCCAATAACAGATTAGTCCTTGTGATAGTAAACTCAAAATAGCGTGGTAAATAATTCTTACTTTCAATTTCCTTAAAGTTTTTCTTACTAACACCCAGCATTACCAGGTGTCCGAACCACCAGGCAACCCCAGTAACTCTAGCACAGCCCTCTTCTGACAGTTTCTTGATTTAGCATATACTTTATTAGTTATTTAGGCTCTTTGGTTCTCCTTCTGCCTTTGGCAAGCTCTTCTTATCCCCTAATATCATCATTAAAGTATCGGAAAAGCACCTGGCTTTTGTCATTTTCACATTTCTAATAAAAAATGTGCGTTTGTGTCTAAAACTGTATGTTGCCCTAAAATATTAAAAAAAAATACTTTTCCCATTTTAAAAAAAAGTGAAGTCTCTGTTGTGTAATGAAAAGAACAGCACACTTGGAACAAGAAGACCAGGGAGTCTGGAAAATGGCTTGGCTTAGTTTGCCAATTACTAAGCCTCAGGCAACAAACTTAACTGGTCAGAATTTCAACTCCGTCATCAGAAACAAGGTTTATAACTACCTGCTTCAGGCATTATCGCAATGGTCAAATCAGAGGAGTTAATTACATTAACAAGCTTTATGTATTGTGAAGTGCAATATAAATGTCATTTTGAGTTTACCCCCCATTAAAAATCCTGTCCACTGCTCTTTGTAGGATGGTATGAACACAGAACACTGCCGGGTCTATCAGCATGGCCTCATTATCAGAGAGTTTTTAAGACTGTGTGCGTCTGTGAGAGAGAGAGAGGGAGAGAGTTAAAAAAGAGAGAGCATAAAGATCAGGAGAAAGAGAGAGAAGATGGAAAGAGAGGGAGAGATTAGAAGAGCAAAAGAGACTTTGAGTTAAGTACCTTCCAGTCACAGTTCTGACCTCCTTACCCCAAGATCTTGTTCTACCCCCACCCCTACATGAAAACACTCTGTAAAACTCCCCAGTCCATTGCTCTATACCTACACCATCTACTGTACTCTCACACAAACATTTACTACGGTGGAAGGCCATTTCTTCATACAACTGGGTAAAGTTGAAAAATCTCTCAATGAACCTTGCTGTTTTTGATCACTTCAGTTGCGGCTCAACCACAATCTTTCCACTTAGTGTCCAAGCAAATCTCTTCATTCCCCTTCAGCCTTTGAGATCTTGTCTTGTCTGGCCATCAACTAAGACCATTCAACCACCAGTGTGAAGCCTTGGACCTCAGTCTCTCGCCTTTCAGCCTCCAAACTTGGTTCCATGGCCATTCCCCTCCGTTCTACCTCATTTCCTCCATCCCTGCACCTACTTCTCCTCCTTTCTGTTCTCTTAAAGTCCTTTTTGCCCTAGGATGGGATCATCACATCTCCACATTTCACTAAAGGCATTTCTCAGTTTCTATACTGGGTCATGTTCTTTGCCAGAATGTTCTAATCAGCTTCCACAACGGGTCACTATCTTAGAATACATGAGATCCTTCCATTATATTTAAATAGGTCATCCTTGCTACATAGTTAAGGAATTACAGGGGGGCCAAGAGTTTCACTGACTACCCACAGTAATCTGGAGGGTCTGTAGTGAACTTCAGGGAACAGATTCTGTTCTTTCTTGCCCTTACTCCAATATCTTTTCATCTCATTATTTCCTTGAACAAATTCTAAATTATTTCATCTTTGTTCATCTATACCCAAGGGGCTTTCCTCCTTAATTTTTATTGGGAAATATGCTAATATGGGGCAGTCACCCTGGTGAAAAGGTTAGAAAAGTAAAACTCAAGATTATAAAAGCCAAGCAAGCTAAAAAGGGATCTTTCACCCAAAACATATTGCACTAAAAGTGGTCTCTAGTACTAAATTAAAGCATTAAAAAGTCAGACAATTTAATGGAGTTATATTTTACCTAATACAGTCAAGGTTTGAAATGTTTTCAGGAAGCAAGAACCAACAATATACTTCCAGGATTAATACTCTAGGGTTTGTTCAGTCTTGTCAGAATCATTCATCAGTAAGACATTACTTCTGAGACTAAATTTACAGACTTGTCTATTTAACAGGAGCACTCAAAGAACAGAAACAAAACATGTACAATGAGACACCTCATGTCCTCATCTCCTGTGACTATGCCTTCAGATGGAGTGGATGGAGAGCATGTCTTTTAGTCTGAGGTGCATTTTAAATGCATCGTTCTCTGAAACTATCCCTGTAATGATCACAAATGTGACCTTCATGTTGCCAAATCCAGTGGGCACTTCTCTGTCTTCACCTTAATCCATACTCCCTCCATCCTGAGATGCTTTCTTATTGGACTCATGTGATACCACGTCTTCCTAGTTTTTCTCCTTATTAACTGCTATCTCTCAGTCTCCATTGTTGGTTTCTCCTCCTCTATAAACTCTAAATATTGGAGCTCCCCAGGGCTTGGTTCTGGATTCTCTTACATTCTGTATCTACAAACTTTTCCTGGATGATCTCGTCTCAGAACTTTGCTTTAAATAACATCTATATTTCAATGACCTTTAAATTTATGTCTCCCACCCTAACCACTTCATTGAACTTTAGTCCTTTACAGACAACTGCTTATATGTCCAAATGGATATATAACAGACATATCAAATAAGAGCCTTGTAACACCTCCAAAAAATCTCAACTTATTCTCCCCTAAATATCCCTTATCTCATTTTATGGCACCACCCATTAATCCAGTTACTTATGCCATAAATTTAGGAATTAACCTTCATTGCTCTCCTTCCTTCCCTAACCACACCTAATTCTTTGGTGAGTTCTGTTGGCTGTACCTCTAAAACAGATTCCAGTTTCTTCTCTTTTTTCTTACCTACTTTCTAGTTCCATATAATCTGTGCCACCAATCTCTCTCTCTCTCCTATACCACAGACATAGTTCCTATTTGGTCTCCTTGCTTTTTATCTTGTCTTACTATAACTTACTTCTTATGGAACAATTAGAGTGATGTTTAAAAAAATGTAAATCAACTCATGTCACCTCTTGTTTAATATTTTCTATTGGTTTCCAGCTGGGCTTCAAATAAAATGCAGACTTCTTGTACTCCCTCCCATCTCTTATGCTTTGGGACTCTGGCTACACTGGCCTGAGCCATTCTCAACCCCTGAGAGCCTTTGCATTTGCTTTTCACTTGCCTGGAATACTTGCTCAGCGTGTGGCTAGCTCCTTCTCAGTACCCAGGTTTCTGAGCTGAATGGCCTCCTCCTCAGAGAAGCCTTCTTAGGATGGACAAACAAAGGTAGCTCCTGTCACGATCCATCACAAGGTAATTTGTTATGTTCTTATATCTAAAGCTCGAATGACATTTTCTTCTTACTTGTTTACCTGACTCCAATGTCTAGAAAAGTACCTGGCCATTCTAAGTGCTTAGCATATTTGTTGAGTGGGTAAAATTATTAATTAACTGTTGGTATTATTCCATGAATTTATAGCTATAAAATGGACCATGAAGACTTTCTTTTTCTTTTTTTTTTTTGCATAGGCAGGCACCGGGAAATGAACCCAGGTCTCAGGCATGATGGGTGAGAACTCTGCCTGTTGAGACACTGTGGCCCACCCACCATGAAGACTTTCAATCAAGTTGAGGAGAAAGCAATTCTATGAAGAAGCCGATCTATCTAGATGGAATAATTAAAGCATTACAAAATAATTGGGATGGGAGGAGATGGAGAGAGAACTGGGATCTACATTGTGACCGAATTTACCACATGGAATCCATTTCACTTGACGTATGTTGACTTTTCTTCTCAGTCCAGTGGAAGAGGAAGGTTCAAGGTCTAAGATAATACTTCTCCTTCTTGAAAGAAAAAAGAGGAAAATCGCTTTCTTTTTTTTTTATATCAGTCCTGAGTTGATATTTTTATAAATGTCAATCTGACTGTATCTGAGGCATAATGGCACTGGCAACAATTAATTCATTCTCTCCTGATGTACTTTGCCCAGAACAAAGCTATAAATAGCAGGTACAGGACAGTCATAAGGCATAGGTTTATTTATTCTTCCCAAATTTCTACCAGAATACTTACAGCTAATCACCTAGATGTCATTCTTTCTGTCCAGACAATTAAAAAAATATTCTATAAATGTATTGTATACTACATCTTTTCTTACATCACTCCAAGTCAGTGCTCTTTTCCCAAATCACTATGAGCTGTAAGGATTTAGGACCATTTCAATAATTAGTACCATGGAGATGAAATATCTGAATGACTGAATTGTTTATGCTTATGCAAATGCCTGAAATTACACAGGCATAAATTCAGAGAAAAGGACTAACTCTGCCTGATGTTTCTCCATTCACAACAAATGAGCTCAGCCCTCAGTTTCACTCCTGCCTACCTATGCTATTTCATGCTGGAAAGAAGGAACCAAAAGTTGACATTAAAGGATGCTAAAATTAAAAGTAGAGATCAGAAAGGAAGTTTGCAAGCAAAAAGAATCCTAGACATTTTTTAAAAATATATTTATGTTTGGTATTCAAAGTCATTTAGAACAGCAGTTCAATGAAAAAATAAGCTTTAAGGGGTAGAAAGATGAAAGTTGAATAGACAGACTAAAATAATCGGTGGATCATGAATGCTAATAATAATGAAATGATTTTACTCTTTGTCTGATTCACCTACTTGTTGTCCACATGCCCGTAATTCATTGCATTCATCAAAAGAAGTTTGATGCGGAAATTGTTGTACATCTTGCAAAGATGTTCTTTCTTAAGGTGACTTTGGCATTGCCACTTTTTGCTCTAAAATATTGACGAAGAATGAACACAGTGCCAGAGAGCCAAAATTAATATCATGTACTATACCTTAACCAACGACCTCAACATTTCTCTTTTTTGTGCACTTATACCTATTTCTAAAACAAGACAGAAAGAGAGAAGAGAGAGAGAGAGAGAGAATCAAGTACTTCTATAAGAAAGGAAGAAAGATTTTATTTAAGAATACTTGATTACAGTAATCTTTAGCTTGATATGCCTTCAGGATATATATAGATAGATAGATAGATAGATAGATAGATAGATAGATAGATAGATAGATAGATAGATAGATAGATAGATAGACTGTGTATTCATGTTTGAAATGATTATATTCCACAGAAATATAAATTTGATATAGATATTTTTTTAGGGAGGTGACAACAACTTAAGTTGGCAAGTCTTTTGAAGTAACATTTTAGTCAAAACTCAAAACTATAAACATGACTCCTGTACTCTTTATTGGGTTCTTCTGTAAGCTTGTCACAGAGGATGCTGCACAGCTGTCAGATGTCATTTCAACATATATGTTTTCAACACATATCTTTTTTTTTTCATTTTAGAAACTAATCTTTCTAAAAATCATGAGTTCTTATGGACAATCAACCATGAGATTGTCCTAAATAATATTGCTACGTCTTAACTGCTCCCCTTCTCCATCCTAGAGGACAACTGCCATACAACTCTAAGAATGCACTGCTGCTTTTAAGCATGTTGGTTTTTCACCATAAGCAGTGCTGTTATACTTCTGATTTGTTCTTTTAAAAATGAGAGATACAGTCCATAATTGTTTTTCATACCAGGACATTCTTCAGGTACACACATTTTAAAAACACAGAATTGAGGGAAGGCACATTTGCTCTTTCCTTCTCCTTTTCCAACATAGGGTAAAGTTAACAAGCCTCTTTCTCGTTTATTCATAAATGGTTTTGTGACACAAGAAATCTTTTTCAGACTTCTCATAAGGATGTCTTTTCTCCTACTCTTGGGACATGGATAGGTAATTCACTTCTGGCAGTGAAAGCTTAACTAACTTCATCAGTGCAACTCTGAAGTACTAGAACTAAAGGATAAGGTGAGAAGAGACAAACACATAGTTGGAACTCTCAAGAAAAAACCTTTTGCTTTTTTTGCTACGAAAGTAACATTATGTAGTTCTTACACATTTCTGAGCACTTATATACAGCTTTTCTTATTTACTTCTTGCCTCAAATTCCAAATTGGAAATAAGCAAATCATTTTAATGTTCTTCACTAAAGTTCAGCCAATGGACCCTGTTCCTCTTTTGGCACCTATAATAATGAGTTGGGAGTCAAGGTTTTATAAGAATTTCACATAGTTTATGAAATAAGCTTTTGTTTAATACCCTTTTATAGGAAAGGCTCTAATGTCTTGTTTCCAAAATACATGCTCACTTTCCATCTCTGGTAGTGTCTTTCAGACACCAAGCTTGAACAACATGTGTTTAGAAGCAGATCTCATACAGCCAAGCCAGAAGTCGTCTGGAGAGACTCATGCAATTAGCATCACTACAGTTTGGTCCAGAATTCTCACCTTTTCTTGCTAGTTTTCTTTGCTCAGGCTTTTCACCAGCCCTGCTTGCCCCTTAACTCAGATTGCTTCTTTTTTTTTCACATTATCACCTCTGAACGTTTGGCAACTTGGTTCCAGATCTCAGCTGTAGGTATATCATCTACAGCCATGGGAGCTGACTTTGGCCCCTGCTCCAGTCTTGCCCTTGTCAGTTGCATGTTGACACACACTTTTCTCAGACCTTGAATGTATTGCAGCAATTTGAGCATAACCAAATCTGACCTAACAGTAAGGAAGGTTCATGTGGCTCCCAGCTAACTATAATCATATATCAGCTCTCTTTCTGTGATTTGGATGAGAGAAGACAAAGATGTAAAGCTCACAATGTCAACATGCAGCTCTACCAACTTCTCTTACCACCTTTGCTATTACTGCAGACACTCTTATTCTCAACCCACTACCTTGCACCTCAACTGCTGTGTAGGTCATGAAAAGTACTGTTTCGTTATCATTTAGGGGTTGTAGGAACTGTTTAAATCATCTGATCCGATTCCTCAGTTGACAAGTCAGGAAGCTCCTGTGAGTTGCTTTATGCATGTCATGAAATTTGATTTCTCAAAAAAAGTTGTTTAAATGCAGTTTATTTATTCATTATGGGGGTGGCAGCTGTGGTGACAGATACGTAATAAATGGAAAGACTCTGGCCTTGGAATAAGAAGACCCAACTCCTGATTCTGTTTTTACTTCTGCCCAGATGTATAACCATTGCCAAGTCATTTCCCTCTGACGGTAGGTTGTTGTTGTTAGTGGTGGTAAAATGGAGGAGTTGGCTCCGAAGCCCTCTAAGTTCCCTTCCCTTCTGATGTTCTAATGCATCTGGTAAAAAAAAACTCCATGTTTTCAAACACTACTGTGGTACCAAGATGTCTCAACATTTAGTCCATGAGTCTGACTCAATGTATTTTCAGCCATACTTAATTTATGAATACTTGAAGCAAAAATCAAAGTTAACACAAAATGACACCTTTTCTGAACTCTTATACAAATATGTTTTTCTCCTTTACAACGTACCTATGTCAACTGTGATCTCATCAACATTTTACAGAGAAGAAAATAGATTTAAAGAGTTTAAATGACTTGCCCAGTGTATTACAACATGTAAGAGGTGGAATTCAGATATGAACTTCATTGATGACAACTTCACATTCTTGTCAAAGTTATTGGAGCTTTCTCATAATTATCAGAAAGGAGTGACAATTCTGACCACTGAAAAAAATAGTAAATGAGTTCTGCGTCGTGATATTCATTATAAAACCAAATAAAAAAATAAATGACAAACAGAATTAGATTATTTGAGCACAGAAGACAGAAAATGTACTATTTGCTTTATTCTCTAAAAGCTTTCTCAAAATGAAATCCATGGGGTGCGAGGGTAGTTCAGTGGTAGAATTCTCACCGGCCATGAGGGAGACCCAGGTTCGATTCCCAGCCCATGCACTTCTCAAATGGGCAAACAAACAAAGAAACCAACCAACCAACCAACAAGAAAAAATTTAACAAATGGTGCTGCAATAACGGGATACTCACATGAAAAAAGAATGAAATGTGACTATACAGCAAATAAAAAAAAAACTATGCAGTTTCCTGCCAAATTCCTGCTCATATCCACACCCTCTTCCCAACGCATCTGTATTTGTCCTCACTGAAGCCAGTGGACTCCTTCCATTTCTAGAAGTGTGCTAGATATAACTGGTTAAGCATAGTGTTTAATATATGGGATATTTTTTCTATCATTCTGCTGCTGATACTCATATTTAGTCCGACCTCTAGATCTCTGCATTTTTCTCATTTGCACACAGTATCATATTGCTGAATGGAGGATATTTCTCTCTTTATTGTACTAAAGAGATTTTTAGCATCAATTCAAAGCTATACAATGAAACCGTTTCTCCAGAGGAAAAAGAAAATTATCTTTTTCCCTGTTTTTCCACTTTGAAACAAAATAGAAATGGTTGTACTATTTCAGCTGCTTCTAATGGTAGCCTTGTTATTTTTATCCCACAGAAGGTAAAATGTCTATACTTAATATGTGAAAGTTGCACGTTCCACTGTCCAGCAGAAAAAACTCTTCTTAAGCACATTAATTCTTTGCATCTCCAAAGTGTGGATTTTAAAGGGTTAGGGGGCATTCTTTACAAAAATATATCTTTGTTGTGCAAAGAGTTTGGTGCAAAATGCATACCCAAGATGAAAATAGTACATCAACAATTTCCAGTCATAATACTTTCACTATGGAGTATGAATAAAACTGGGGTGGATTGCACTATATACAATTTGCAGAATCCTACAGCTACAAAATGCCTTTCTACTAACAAGAGGGCACACCATTGTGCACACACATGCACCTTTTCACACCCAGAAGTGCACAAACATTTTAAGTGCACAAACATTTTGTCAGGTCGTAGCCTCTGTTTTCATGACAGTTTCAAAACCCAAATGGGCAGCCAGCGGGAGGCAGTGCAGCTTGGAGAAGAGAACATTGAAGTAAACTTAAAAAAGTACGGATTCTAGTCTACTTCTGCCCCTGTGTTGCATTAAGTCAGCCATTTCATTTTCTGGACCAATGTTTTCTGATGTGGGGAACTAAGAGGGTAAACGTGATGAGTTCTGTGTTCCTTTCAAGAATCCAGGTTCTATGAATGCACAAAAAATGTCAGAATAGACACCTGTACTCAGGTAGTCAATGAACTATATACCCAAGCTGCTTTGGACCAGTTATGAGGTTTTTGAAAGATTACTTTCCAGAATGCTAAAACTTATAAGCCACTTTTTCCAACCTCAAATGGAACTCATTCTCCATGATTAATTTTTAACCATCAACAGATAACTTATTGTATATTCGTCCAATGCAAGACCCAGAAGAAGGCATAGAAATGAGAAAGAAATTGTTCCCAACCTTCAGGAACTTTCGTTCTTGCTATAGAAATAGAAGACACATGCAAGATTGTATGAAAAGGTATTGCAAAGTCTTATCAAGAGATACTGCAACAACAACAAAAAATAGATACTGCAAAGTACTTTGGGGTTTTAGATGACATAAGATTGAAATCTGGTTAGGGGAAAAAAGGTTGGAATCCTAGCAGAGTTGCATGCGAACAGGGTCTTGAAGGGTGGTTAGTGCTCTAGTTTGCTAGCTGCCGGAATGCAATAAACCAGAAACAGAATGGCTTTTAAAAAGGGGAATTTAATGAGTTGCTAGTTTACAGTTCTAAGACTGAGAAAATGTCCTAATTACAACAAATCTATAGAAATGTCCAATCAAAGGCATCCAGGGAAAGATACCTTGGTTCAAGAAGGCCAATGAAGTTCAGGGTTTCTCTCTCATCTGGAAGGGCACGTGCTGAACACAGCCTCATCTGCTAGCTTCTTCTCCTGGCTTCCTGCTTCATGAAGCTCCCCGGGCGGCACTTTCCTTCTTCATCTCCAAACGTCGCTGGCTGTTGGACTCTCTGCTTTCTGGTGCTGCAGCATTTTCTGCTCTCTCCAAATCTCTCATTCTCTAAAATGTTTCCTCTTTTATAGGACTTCAGAATTTATCAAGACCCACCCAAATGGGTGGAGACATGTTGTCACCTAATCCAGCTTAACAACCACTCTTGACTAAATCAATTCATCCGGGGAGATGATCTGGTTACAGTTTCAAACATACAGTATTGAGTAGGGAATGGGATTTTGATTAAATCATGGCTTTTCTAAGGGACATACATTCTTTCATACCAGCACAGTTAGGATGCAACCTTGCAGAGCAGAATGAAATAGATGTTCATAGTTCAGTCGTGAAGGTAATAAACTATGAGGCAAGTACTAGAAAAATCCTATTTGGCTTTTGCTGTGTCTTGGTCACCAAACTGTTCTTATAAAGCCCTTAGGAAGACTGTCTTGCTATTAGCTTTCCATGTAAAAATCTAAGTCGCATAGACTGTAAATCCGTACAAGTCTCTCTTGATATGATCCAGTCAATTTGACTAAGTGAAATTTATAGTGCTACTTTTACAAACAATTGATAATATGTATCAACTCTCCTTCTTTGCCTAAATGTCCCTGATCTTGCTACCCAAATTCTGTTTTCTTCATCCTACCTTTGTTCAAGACATAAGAATTTTGGTCTTTGGAAAATGTGGACCCAAGAGAATGCACTGGCAAAAGTGTATTTGGTAGTTAACATCAGTCCTGATAATCATATTTGCACAACAAGTACATGGCAATCTGACAGAGTGTGTGCTGGATGTAAATTGATGTGACCAACGTTCATGGCTGCCATTAACAGCACTTGTGCGATTTGCTAAATGTGCTTCACCAAGTTCGAAGACACTCTAATGGGCAATCTCTAAGGATGGAGCAAGAAAGTCTATCTAAATGCAGGAACTCCCTCTGAAAAACTTTGTCATCCTTTTTTAGGCAAAGTGGTCTGAATTATTCGGGTGATGTCATTTGCATGGACCCAAAATGCATGCAAATGTTTAATCAGGATGAGAAAATCCCTTCTCTTTCTTTATATTTTTATAATGTTCATCCTAACACATTAAAGTTATGCTAGGTCACATTTTCTTAAATTACTGGAACAAAATTTCCTTTGCCCAAATGCTCATTTACAAGTTGTACTCCATGCACAACTTGTGTCTCTCAGAATTGCCATTCAATCTTTCTGTGCATTGTTAGAACTTCCTGACCTCATCTGCATTTATCGCTACCTGAAGGGTTCTCCCTCTACTGAGGAGCATGACGTGAGTTGAGTTACCAAGGGGCTAAGAAGCAGAGCTCCATTGATTGTCACACCTGGTTGTAGCTGCTAGCTGACCCTATGGGATCTCTTCAGTGAACGATTCTGAGCTGCATTAGGTCACTGGTAATGGACTTCTAATCCCTGAGGATTGCCTAAGGCCCCCTTAAACCACCAATGTCAATTTAAAGTTGGGAAATATTTAAACCAAGTATCATCAACAAAGCCTCGTAGTGGCTACTAGCTTAAATAACAAGTCACAGTTACAAGTATATTTAACTGTGAGAGACAAAAACATGTAGATAAAGGTCTTTGGGTTAATGAGGGATGGGTTCTTCAGTGAACACTTTGTCTGAAAGTTAATATCTCTACACCCAGAACCAGGGAATGTAGAAAACCCTCCCCACAGCGTTCAGATATCACAGTTTATAAGAAAATAATTATTAGAAGTATTTTTGCTGGAGGCATTAACAAGAAAACATTGCTAGGGAAGAGCTGTAGCTCCTGAATTTCTAGCATTTACATCGAACAGCGCAATTAAATTACAGAACAAATGTATTAACAGCAGTACGACTGAAAAATCTCTGCAGCACAAGGCAGAGATTGTCCGATATAGACAAGTCTCACCAAAGAGACTTAGAATTGTCTATGATTAACAGATCAGCCCTTACACAAGAGAATTATCAGGAGAACAAAAAATAGAGGGGGAAGGAGGCCCTAGATTAGAAAGGCAGATGTAGAAATAAATTTTAAATTCCAGAGAATCACTTATATCAAAAGTAAAGGACTTGGATCATGCATACTGACATATTTCTCCCCTTCCTTCATGAAAGCTAAAGGTTTTACCCATATGACCAAGGAATTTGTGGCTACCTCCAAAATAGCCCTGTAATTATGCCTGCTCATATATGTACTTGCTGTGTTAACATATTCCCACAGGAAAGACCACTGGGTAGTACACTTTGTGTGCTTTACTATCTAGCCTGGGAGTAATTCATTTCCAGGAATTCTTTGGCTATTTAAATATAATTCTGAATTTCAAGTGCTCTTTCAAATGTTGTTAAGGCAAGCTATTTGCACAAAGTAAAGCTACCATCCTGTGTTCAGAGCAGACAGAGGGAGAGGGATTCCTTCTCCAGAGGTTGCCAACATTTCCTGTCCTGACTTTGTCATTGTCGTCAAAAGGCAGGCACCTTAGCGACACAATCTAACCTCGCACTTCTGATCTCTCATCTACTGGGTGCTGCAACCATCACACCTGCTGCCAAACCATATTCCAGCTTGGGTCCTTGGACACTGGGTTTTATCACCTGCAGTTTACCTAGCACTTTTACTTGGAAGTACTGAGAATAGAGTGCTTAGGACAAACGGTTCAATTAAACTTTACAAATTTAACTTTGGGTTAAATTTGTGCAACCTATCTATCAAAAAGTTTCAAGGAAAAACTTCTTGTAATAGCAAATGGAATCTCAAGAGTACTTTGAAAATTCAATAGGACCAGTTCTTATGCAAAACTGTATTTTAAATAAACCATATGAAGATATGCCTACAACCTTAGTTGTGCATAGCCAGTACAAGCTATAATTTACACGTTACTATTCACAATCTAACCCAGCTACTTCAAATCACTGACAACCCACTTTGCTTTTTATTTATAGGATTTTTCTGGAAAGGATCACCATTTAATGGGAAACTAAATGACTATGTCCTAATAATGTTTCTGAGACCTCATTTCAAAATCTCAGAAACGTCTCCAAAAAAAACCTCTGTGAATTGAGATTTCCATAAGTGAACTCATAATGAATGCCTTTAATAAGGGTGATGGGTCTAAAAATAGTTATCTCATGTAAGTAGCAGGCAGTTACAGTATAAATCCTCTGCACTCACCCCATTTTTAGTTTCTATAAAATGAGAATAATGACACTAAATGGTAGAAGGCTTCACGTTGGTCCTGATTTAGAATGCCTATTTCTTTATGGCACTGTCTTTTTTTTTTTAATTTTTTTTTTTTTTTAATACATGGGTAGGCACCGGGAACCGAACCCGGGTCCTCTGGCACAACAGGCAAGCGTGCTTGCCTGCTGAGCCACCGTGGCCCTATGGCACTGTCTTTTAAAGGGTAATGGGAAAACTCCAGGGGAGGGATGTCAAGGAGAGCTGATATTCTCCCAATTCAAAACACTGTTCTTTGGTAAATTTTCATGCCTCAGTTTCTCTCTGCCAGTTTGAAAAAGGCTGTCAATCATCTTGTTGGGGAAAATTCCCTCTGCAAGTCGTGGAAACTTTTGTAAAGCCAATGACACTGTCCATTGTTGTGGTTTGCCAAGAGAAGGTCAAAGCCAAAAATGTCTGTGGCTTGATGTCTTTAAAAATATATATATTCATCTGTTTATTCACTTATTTATTCATACTGTATCACGTAGCATGAAAACAATTTTGTCTTCAAAAATTGTCACTCCTTTGTTTTATAGTGGACTTGTATCTAATATAAAATGTGGAATGGAACAGATCTGTTTCCAACTGTTCGGATAGCTCCTTATCCTGCCTTAAAGACAGAAAGATTAGGCTGTATAAGGGCAGTACTAGGAAGGGGCAAAAAAATCTGGGAACCTGAAAACAAGCCTGAAGCCAAATGTTTTTGTGCTGGGAAATAAGGCTGGGATCAGAGATAAGGTTTGCCACATTATCCCCGAGATGACCCAATATTCATCCCAGGTACTGCGTTGAAATGAAACGGAAAGTGTATCTCAATTCATGGAACTTTAAATTTGTTATTGAGGAGTTACAAACATAACCCAGGAGCCTTGGCTTGAAGCCTTGGTTTCTCCATTTCATTAAAACAGTATTTTCAGTATTCATTAAAAGGGGGATGAACCTGGCTTCGGGAACTTTCTACATCCTACCGGTTATCTGGTGTCATTAATTCAGGTTTGTGGCCATGCATGTGTTTTTAAATGTCCTCATAACTACACATAATCCTAAATTTGGCCTTTTACACAGCTGTTGTTTTAGAGTGTGTTGGGTTTAGTGGTGCCAGTAGGGTAGGTATACCCTTAGCTGTGCCATGCCTCCAGCTGCAAAACAGATTCCTGCAATTCTCAGCACCTTTGTTGACAGGAAGGTCAGAAGTCCAAACGGTTTTATTTATTTATTCACTTTCCCTTTATTTAGTTTTTGATGAGGGAGGGATTGGGGTCAGGGTGATGTTGACATATATATTTATTTATAGTCACTGTAAGTATGTAGTTTGAGTTGAAAAACCTGAAGTATATTTGTGTATGACAGCTAAACACGTATCTTTTAAGGTGCAATGTGACTATGCATAGAACAACTTGGGAAGTTTGTGAGAATTCATCTCTGGGGAAGCAAGTTTATTGTATTCAATTT
Source organism: Tamandua tetradactyla (assembly GCF_023851605.1). Taxonomy (NCBI): domain Eukaryota; kingdom Metazoa; phylum Chordata; class Mammalia; order Pilosa; family Myrmecophagidae; genus Tamandua; species Tamandua tetradactyla. The sequence goes on from NC_135352.1 coordinate 11,329,096, forward strand.
AAAACATCCACTCAAATCAAATCTTAAATCAGATACAAAAAAAAAAATAGGGCTTAAAAGGCATGTGTGGGGTGGTACAATGGTGGCTCAGTGGCAGAATTCTTGCTAGCTGTGCTGGAGACCTGGGTTCGATTCCCAGAGCCTGCCCACGCAAAAAAAAAAAAAAAAAAAGGCATCTGTGTTGGGGCAGGCAGGCAGCAACGTTCTTGAAAGTTAAAGGATTGACAATAAAAAAATCAAACACATGGCCTGTAGCTTTCTGTATCCTACAGAAACCCCAAGTACTAGAAGTATTCTCTGGAGGGGTGGTTAACTTCCTGATCTTTTCTGGCAAGACATAAAAATAAGAACACCATGTTGGAAAATACCACCTGGATATGGAGATAAGAAAGACACTTGTGGTGATCATGTCTCTGCTTAAGAGTAGTCTTGGTTAACATGTTCTGATCAGATTCAAGAATCATCTCCAGGATGTTAATTAGTTGATGAGTACTTTTCACTGGCATTTATATTATCTCTTCAAGAGAGACTCCTGCCTACAAGACCAAGTCCTGTGTCAGAGCCAAACCCCAGACCTTGCTCACTAAAGTGGAAGGAATATCTTGTTCATCTAATTCAGGCTGGCCAGAGGCTTTAAGGCCTCTTATTCTCTCCAGAGGTCTTAGGTAGAAATATTATGATACCAAGAACCAAAGAGCCTCCTGGGCTGCAAAAGCTAATAATCTGCAGTTTTGAACTTTTGCCTTCTTTTTTGCCATGTGTCCAAGGGCTTAAACACTTACTAGCTCTCCCTGCTTATTGAATTTTGGGATTCAAGTAAAATGTCCTAGCTAGTGGCAGGCCATAAGCTTAGCTTTCCTAATATTTCAGTAAATACATTTCTATTGGAAGTCAATTGGTGGAGCATGTTTTTCCAAATGCTATTGGATGACCTTAACAACTCTATTTCAGATTCATTCCTCCATTCTAGAGCGAGCCTGCCTAGAATTTCAGTTTTGATGATTTTTTCCTTCTCTGTCCTGTTAACATAGGTCTCCCTTGCCAAGTTCTGGGGCTGTTTGGATTCAAGCAAACTGCTCTTCAATCCTTATTTTGTGCTCCATTTCTCCTACTATCTTCTTGCTGCAGGTTGCATTAATGTTGGAAGTAGAGGACAGTAAAGTAAATGAAATGGAGCTTCCTTTTTCCATCAAATGTCTTATCCACCCAGAAACAGGAAAAGAAAGAACCCCAGGTTCACCTTTGTAATATCCCATTTCGGCAACCCTGAATCTGGAAACAAGCCATGGGAACTCTCAAGCTGCAGTTGTTTTTGAAGGATCTACTTGATACATTTGGAAGTTTCTGGGGTCAGGAAACAATCTTTCTTTTACATAATTGTTTTTATTTATGTAGCTTAAAATATAAATGTATCTCTATGGACCACACATGTACTCCTATCACTATTCCTCTAAGGCTTTCCCCCTTGTATAGCACCGTGACTCTAGGTACAGTAACTGCATTTGTGGGCCTGTTAAATTCAGGGACATGAGCTGTGGTACATCCTGGTCTGTAACTTCAGCATTTCCTAAGTGGAAGATTCCTTATCCATCTTTTTTGTTAGTGCCTGCCCTTTAATTAAGAGATATTTCAGTACTTTTGGCTTCCTGTGCTACTCTCAGTCCTGTACCTTGTCTCATCAATTAAAAAATTATTTAATAGTAAGCATTTTAAAATAATTTTTTATTTTGCTTTAAAGCAAAATTTAGTTTTTAGTGACATGTATATTTGCACTTAGTTTTGCATACATGTAATATGTAACTTTTGGAAATGTTGAAATGTGGAGAAACTGACCATTATTTTTAAAATTATCACATGCAGCATTTCCTGCTATATCATTCAGATCACCTTCTCCCATGTGGGAACAAACCCATTACCTTGACACTTGGCTGTATTCATTTTGCAATTGAAGGGAAAAAAAAAAATACTGCATATGCCCTTTAATCATCCCAGATGTAAGCACCAGCTGCATTCTCTGCCTTGTTTATGAACATATTTTACTTCAGGTAAACACTAATTCTGGCAGTAAATTATGTCTGATGGATAGGAATCCTACTATTGTATATTCATTACTTATTTTAAAGAACATTTATATTTGTATAGGAAAGAATGCTAAATTAGAAGAAAATCAACTTGAATTTTTGTCCTGGCTGGGCTATGCTGATTCTAGGCAAGTCAATTCATCTCAAGTTACCGCTTTGTAAATTGGGATAACACTATTTACTTTATGGTAAAGTATTTACTTTAGGTAAAGTTTTGTGGTACCTATGCATAGCTTTTGCTCAGTTAATTATTGTTCAACTCATTCACTTCTGCAAAGAAAAATATAAACTATCTACTTTATCTTTTAAGCATATCATGAGGGGAAAAAATGTAGTAATAACCCAAAATACTATCAGGGGTGGTCTGAGAGACTGATACAAATGTAACGTATGACCAGTTGCGAGCATGAGTGTGCCTTCTTCTACATGCATAAACGTTCTGTGTTAAATCCATTAGTCTTAGTTCCAGCTGGGCAGTACCAGTCAGCAAAACTGGTACTTCGTGTTCCTTCCCATGTGTCCATTTCAGCTTTTAAGTCCAGTTCTAATCAACGTGAAAAATGTTAATCAAAATGTTTCAGAAACGGCTGACATATAGACAAGTCATTGTAACTGGTGGATGTTAACAAATAATGGCCAGTTGATATCTTGTTTCAACCCTGCTGACAAAATCCACATGCACGGGAGAGAGCCAGCCAGCTGGAAGACGCCCTCAGATGATCAGAGAGTGAGTTGCTAATTCATTTTCTCAGATTTGGGAAGTTGGGATGGGTTTCACAGACCTAAACAGGAGATAGGGCGAGCCTGTCATGACAGTAGGCTGGAGATAAAAGAGACAAGGGGTTTTCATTTTTTCCTTAGAAATTGGAAAATGTTAATAAACGAAGCTCTGCCAAGGAAAATTAGTTTTGGAGAAATATTCATTCATAAAAGCAAGATTCCATTTCATTTGATCCAGTCAGGTTATACCTGGCAAAACTCAGGGGTCAGATTCCTCCAGGGTTACCTTAAAGTGATGCACATGTTAAACCAGATCTTCTAGGCTTACTGATTTTTATTTGTTGTTCATTTAGGAAGGAATTTTTGGTGTGTTTTCTCATTCATAAGTATGGGAAGTAATAAGAATAACTACACCAATTATTATACTACATAGCAAATTCAAATTAAGTTTAAATAAAATTAAGTATCCCTAATTCACTTCTGAGTGACATGGAAGAATTCCCTAGTTGTTTCCTTTTGGCCTCTCTGATGGAGCCAGATTGCATTCAATACCCTTAGAAAAGGAATAATCTTCTATTCAGTAAAGCTTTAGGCTAGTCACATTAGACCTGTTACATCTCTTTGTTGATCACATTGATTGGGAAGAATAATCAATATATTTTCTTTTTCAAAAAATCCCACGTCATCACTATCATAATGTCTTCTCTCACTGAGCATTTTATAAATATGGCAATAATGAAAGGACTCTTCAACATTTACTCCTCTTGCCACATTGCCATTTCCCTCATGAACTCAAATCAGAGACATTGGCTGGAAATGAAATGGCCTAAATTAATTTCCTAGTAAGCAGAACAGAGGAAAGGAAAATAGCTAATCAACAAATGGATACTTAAAACTCCCAGATACACCTATCTCCAGCCCACACCCACTGTCCTGGAAAACTTCAACAAGAAGATAAAGATTTGGAGGCCTTTAGAAACAAGTTCCATTTACTGAAGGGCAGAAAGGAGAACCAAAGGACTTTTTCACTGGGCAACTTTGTAAAAACCATATCATTTGGGTTTCCAATGAAAATCTCATGTATTCTTTTTAAACACACACTTAAACTATGGCACTCAAGCTTCGATACATTTTATCAAGCTCAATTATCTGACCTCCCTGCTAATATCAGATTTAAGGAGTATGAGAACTATAACAGCATTAAGAGGGAACAGCTGACTGCTGGACAAAAGACAAAAAACAGAAAAACAAAACAGAACACAAAAATAAAAATTGGATGTAGATGTGCCTGTGCATTGCTATTGAAGAAGAAAACATATGCAAATGGACAAATGTGAATACCCACCATACTGCCCAGTTTTAAGCTTAAGTTATACTGAGAATCCCATGTGAAAAGCAGCCACAGCATGCATAAACTTATTGGAAGAGTTACATTTATTATAGTTCTACACAATTTTAGTTGCAATTGAGAACCTTAGTTACCTTAATTAACTTTCTGGAAGATTACTTTCTCTAGCAATATTTATGCAATTTAGTTACTTTTCGTTAATTGCATGGTATCTAATGTCACCATCCTGATTCTGGATGGAATATTATTTACTCTAAATGTGCTTAACAGCATTTAAGAGAATCTGACAAGTGAGATGGACAGGGCATGAAAAAGGGAAACCCTTCTTATCTATTATTGCCTGGTAATGACAAAACTCCAAATCAAAAATTGTAATTTCACTGATCTGAATGCATTCTTTATTAAAAAGCAAGCCAACTGTGTATTTGAAACATATGGGTCATTTATTGAACATCTGACATTTATCCTTATGTGTGAAATTGCATAGATGCAATCTACATGACTATTAGTAAATGCTTAGGTATGTTTTCCCAGCAGGGAACCGATGGTTTTCTGACTCAGATTTCCCTTATATAAAATGAAGGTAGTATCAGATGTATCATCTGCCTGTCAGGGATATTAGAAAAAGCAGTTCCCTTCCTTAGGGAAGACAGACACATAAGAACAGAACATTTTTGCTATAATTCCATGAAAAGGAGTCATGCCACCAAGAACTGGATGGGATGCTGCTTTTTAAGGATAAAGTCTGCTATAGAGGATTCTGCCAGGACTTTTCCATTTTTATTCTCATTTTCTATTTTCTGCATCTAAGCTTAGTAATCCTCAGTATAGTTTGGCAAAGCCTAAGCTCTCTCCCTTAGTTCTAACTTCTCCTTATTAACCTGAAAAGAAATGCTAGAAGCTCTGTGCAGAAAAATTACAGGACCACATGGAAAGGTTACACTAGGTATCTCCTGCCTCAAACATCTGCTTAATGTTCCAATGATAAGACAGGGAGTGATGCAGAATACTCAAGGAACAGGACTGGAAAACGAGATGCTGAGTAGATGCCTGTGCCTCTTAATGGAATATCTACAAAGATAGAAACCAGAATTAATTTCTCTAAGCCTCCAACTTCCTAAAAAATAACCTCAGGCTATCTCTCTGACCAACTGCTTTGCCCTGGCCTGATGTCAGACACTATACTGAGGACACTCGCTAGTGTAGGAAGATTTCGTCCCTTCATTCAAAATTTCCCTTACCCAAACCTCTGCTGTCAGCCATAGACAGGAACAAAGACCAGGAAATTAGCAAAAATCTTGAAATTGTAGAAGGTGGTGGGCAGACAGGTAGAAATATTTGCTGTTTCATTAAGAAACTGGCTAGTTTTTCAGAAATTAGCATGATACATAGATAGATAAATGGATAGATGATAGATTCTCATTTGCCATTAAGCCAACAGGGCCTTATGAAAATGAATTTGGGATGCACTACAGTTACAGTTATATTTGAAATTTAAATAAAATGCAGACAGCTGTTAAAACAAATCATCACATTTACAGTTATATTATGTGTCCTCTGACTTAGCTATGCAGGAAGTTCAAATCCAGAAGAGAAGTTAAAAAAAAAAATAGCAGTTAGGTAGTTCTCATCATTATTACTAAATTATTTGTATCTACAAATTTAATTCCAATCTTTTGTAAAAACAATTAAAAGAACTTCAAGAAAGTTACTTAATAATCCAGAGTGAAAATGTATACAGTAAAACACTGGAAACATTTGTTTTTGTTGAACTAGAATTTGAAAATCAGTGAGTGATAAAGAATGTTACGGAGGCCTGGGGTGAAGGCTGGGCAGTTGATTTGACGTCACCTTAGATTACTGTCAGATCATTTTAGAACTCCATTGGCCCAGAAGAAATCAAGATACAGATCTACAAAGGAACAAAAAATGAAGGCCCTTTCTCCCTTCTCCCAATAACAATGGTTTTTAGAGCTTAACTGTTGTGCTGATGTTCTTTTCTATTCTGGCATTTCTATAATGAAAACTGCTTACCTTTGATGGAATTTGAAGGAATTCCTTCAAGCTGAAGATATCTCACTGGGGTCTGCTTAATGGTGGAAGCCCTATTCCATTTCCTGTTGACTTAAATGCCAGGACATGTGGCACGTCTTTTTTAAGAGATAAGGTGTAAGAACTTAAAAAGGAAAGGACTCTGCCTTTCTCCTCATTCTTTTCATTTTATCCTCATAGTACCCTAGATGAAGCTGGCAATATTCTCATAGAACATCTGTCATCTCACCAATTTGGGTAATCTTGAAATTTAAAAATGACTACTATTTATTAAGGGCTCACATTATATGAATTATCTTGTTGAAATACCGAAACTACCTCTGATAAGAGAAGGGTTATCCAGTTTAGCCAATTTCTCATACATTGTAGAGCTGAGATAGAAACCCAGGTTTCTCTGACTTCGAAGCCCTGTTCTCAACCACAACATCGTGTGCTTCCCTTACCTTCCATGATGCCTTGTAGCTGTTAGGTACCCCAGAAAAGATCGTGTTCTCTTAATCCATTTCTTTGTGGGTGCAGACCTATTATGGGTGAGACCTTTTGATCAGGTTATCTCAACGGAGATGTGACCCACCTGATTCAAGGTCAATCTTAATCCTCTTATTAGAGGACATCTAAGAGGATGAAAGACAGAAAATAAAACCCCAGAGAAGCTGAGAGAGAAGCAGCCAGAAGCTGGAAGCAAGGAAATCCAAGAGAGAAGGACCAGCAGATGCCAGCCATGTGTCTGGACCTGTGCCAGAACAGCTCCCGATGCCTGGAGCCTTTCTTTGGGGAGAAGGCATCATCCTATTGATGCCTTAATTTGGACATCTTCACAGTCTTAGAACTGTAAAATTGTAAGCCAATGAATTCCAATTGGTATATTGTAATTCTGGTACGTTGCATTTAGTCAGCTCTAGTAAGCAAAAGCACCTTCTCATTAGTTCTTTCACTGCATCTATTTTCAAGAATGGCCATCCTAAATGGAAACCTTAGTTTGAATTTCTCACTCCTCTCTCCACACTTCCATTGCCATATTAGGAATATTAGCTAATAATGACATGCTCCAGAGTGCTTTAAACTTCCTAGTTAATGCCCAGAAGGAAGGAACATGGCTAATCTTGAAAGCGGATCTTTACAATTGCCCAATACAGTAACACTCATATATAAATCTAAGTGCTAATCTTTAAAACAAGAATATTCTACTATGGTGTAGATTTACATTGAACAATTATGTCATTGAGAATCACTGATCATCAAAACATCATTTGCTTAGCTGTGTGATTGTGAAAGCCTTGTTTCTGACACTTCCTTTATCCAGTATATGGACAGAGGAGTAAGAAAATAGAGGCAATAAATAAATAAATACTAAGGGGATATAGAGTATGGGATATTATTTTTACTGTTTTTGGAATAATGCAAATGTTCGAAAATCAATGGTGATGATGAGTGCCCAACTATATGATTATACTGCGAGCCACTGATTTTACACTTTGGATGATTACATGGTATGCGAATATAATTCAATAAAATTGCATTAAAATATATCTACACTATATATATATTTTTAAAGCTTTTTTTTTTTTTTGCAAGGGCAGTCACTGGGAAGTGAACCTGGGTCTCTGGCATGGCAGGCGAGAACTCTCCTGCTTAGCCATCGTGGCCCACCCCCATATACTATTTTTAAATGTTTACTGAATGGCTCACATTAGTAAAGGCACTTGGAATTCAAAAGTGAATGTCAGTTAAGAATTTTACTGTCTTGAAGTTCATGAGTGAGATAAAAAAGTAGAAACATAAATATGAATCATGATAAATGCTATGAAGTAGGCTGGGACAAGAGAGTGATGGGCTGGTTCAAGTAAGGCTGAGGATGGAAGCAAAAGAGGGAGATGGCTCTGCAAAGAGTGTAGAGCATAGCAAGGGTAAGACCTCAAGGTGGCACTGAGCTTAGCATGTTCTAGGAGCTGAGAGAAGACAGCGAGGGAGGTGGGAGGATGCAGGGTTTAAAGGTGAGTGTGGGTGTGTGGGGAGGGGGTAGGAGAGGAATTGGAAGACAAAGAGAGAGGTCCAGTTAGGACGCCAAGTTTGGATTTTAATTCTAAGTGCAATGAGACTCCACTGAAGACTTTCAAGCAAGGTGTCCTCATGATCTGATAGGTATTGTAAAAGCATCACTCGAGCTATTTTGCAGAGAATGTGTTCTAAGAATAGAATAACAAAGGCAGGAAAACTAGTTAAGGGCCACTGCTCTATTCTAAGTGAGAGATGATGACAGCTCAGATTAATGTGATATGCATGCATTTGTGATATGTTTCGAAGTAGGACGGGGACCTGCTGATAGGTTAGAAATGGAAAGTAAAAGAAATTGAGGAATCAAAATTTTCATTAAGCCACTATGCAGATAAGGACACCTTTTCTGGAAAGCCTGTATTGTAAGGCCTAATTCTCAGATGAGCCCAAATTTAAAGAGCTGCAGTGATACCTACTGTGTTACTATTAGATGGGTTATCAGACACTTCAAATATATTATTTCAATTAACCCAGTTGGCAACCTTATAGATCAGGGTTATAATGAACAATTTTATGTTTCAGAAAATTGATCCTCAAAAAATTCAAGTAAATTTCTCAAGTAACCCACTCAATCCAAGAATTGTTAAAATCCAGGTCTGCCTGACTTGAAAGCTACATTCTATACATTATACAAGTGGAGTTTGTGTTTAGCTGGCTGATAGCTTTACACCTAGGTCAGTGTCTGGCATGTAGTATGCCTTTAATACATATTTATTACCTATCTGTGGTACTTAGATTCAGTTGTCAACTTGGCCAGGTGAAGGTACCTAGTTCTGTTGCTGCGGACATGAGCCAATGGTATGTGAACCTCATCTGTTGCTCATTACATCTGCAGTCAGCTAGGAGGCATGTCTGCTGTAATGAATGATGTTTGATTTAATTGACTGGTGTTTAAATGAGAGAGTTCAATGTAGCACAGCCCAAGCAGCTCAGCATACTTCATCTCAGCACTTGCAGCTCAGCTCAGGCCTTTGGAGATGCAGAAAAGAATCACTCTGGGGAAAGTTGTTGGAAGACAGTGGCCTGGAGAGAAGGGGGGCAGAGATCATCCTGTGCAGATCTTCCCACATAAGAAAGAACCTCAGTTGAAAGTTAGCTGCCTTTCCTCTGAAGAACTAATGAAATAAATTCCCTTTTATTAAAAGCCAATCTATCTCTGGTGTGTTGCATTCTGGCAGCTAGCAGATTAGAACACTACCTAAATAATATATGCATTTCCACTATAGCTTGGTGCTTCTCAGAGATTCCCCAGTACACATCCTTCTATTTGACATTTTAAATATAGACACTATTTGAGTAGACTTGTGAGGCTATCCTTTAAACCACTGTCTCAGCTGGAACCACAAAGAACTCTCTCTCATGGATGAACTCCTCTAGTTATAATTCCATCCCTATATCCTTCCTGGAGAAAGATATGTGGGCACACTGCACTGATAGACTTAGGAGGTCCTATAAGACCCTCAACTCAGACTCTAGTCCTCTTGGCCACTACAGGGAGATCTAGAAAAGACATGCCCAGAAGAAAGGTTGCCTAGGTGCTGTCAGAGCTTCCTTCACTCTGCCAATCACTCCATGTCCTAGGCCAGACTCAGGGCCATGAAGCATCCTTACCCTAGTGTTCATTCTCACAAAGATGGCCTCCTTTGCTCTCATAGTTTAGACCATCTGGTAGCTCCATTAGAGTGACCCTCTTCACCAAGGAAATTATCCAATCTTACAGCATCCCAACCACGAAATCTTGATTTCTGACACCTAGATCATCAACCACTGCTCGAAAGCTCAGTTTAATGTACTACATGTCAAGATATAGGCTTTTTACTCTTTATCTACTCAGGTGTGATGGCTAGGTTCAGGTGTCAACTTAGCCAGGTGATGGTGCTCAGTTGTCTGGTCAGGCGAGCACTACAAGGATATTTTGCGGTTGTTAAATAGACCAGAAGGCTGGTTTATTAAGTCATCAGTCAGTTGATTGCACCTGTGACTGATTACATCTATGATCAATTAAGGGCATGTTTTTTGCAATGAAAGAATCCAATAAACTGGATTTAATCCAATCTGTTGACTTTTAAGGGGGAGAGAGAATTTTCACTACTTCTTCAGCCAGTGAACCTCTCCTATAGAGTTTGTTGAGGAATTTCACTGGAGTTGCCAGCCTTGCAGCCTACCTACAGATTTTAGGCACTTGCATCCCAAAGGTTGTGTGAAACACTTTTATAAATTTCATATTTACAGATACTTCCTGTTGGTTCTGTTTCCCTAGAGAACACTGACTAATAAAGCTTTGGTACTGGGAGTGGTTCTTGAGAAACAGAATCTTAAAATTGTTTTTTTTTTTTTTTTTTTGCCATTGATTTTTTACTCTGATTAGACTCAAAGGTACTAATGACACTATATTCAATACTCAAGATGGCATTGATAGTACCTGGCATGAGTTGGCAATACAGATATGCAAATTATCACCATTTGATTCTGCTAAGTGTATGCTGATATGAGGCAAAGCTCTGGGTGACAGAATGTTTGATATCTTAGCAGAGTTTTGTGGAATTAAGAGGTATAATGATGTTGGCTAGTTGTTTTTAGATACTCTGGATACAGCTATGAGGGAAAGGGATGAGCTGAAGCCTTCAAATTTGCAACTTAAATGCCACATGAAAGAGGTAAAAGTTTCTGTGCATGCTGAAAGAATATTTTAATCCAATAGTCACAAACTTGAGATTTCTGACAATCAGACTTAGAGTCTCATTGTGTGAGTAGCAGATTGACAATGTAAATTAAATTCTCAATCTTGCAGGCAGTCTGTTGTAAAAGTAAGGTCTTTGATTAGAAAATAATGGGACCCTGAAATTTGGGATGGGAGCATATGGATGATAATGATGGCTGTGAGGACAGGGAAAGACTGAATTCTGCTAAGGCTTTGCAAGATAAACCTGTAATGTCTGTCACAAAGTGAAAGCTACCCCACCTCCACCCTGCCCAGAGGAAACACCCACCCAATCTCCAGCCTGCCCTGAGGTGACAGCTATTCAACCTCCAGTCTGCCTTGAGGAAGGAATTTCCTGATCTCCAGCTTGCCTTGAGGAAACAGCTTCCAGACCTCCAGTCTTCCCTGAGGAGTGCACCATCCAAATTCCACATAAAGACACCCTTCAGTGTCTACCAAACCTGTAACCATTTCCCTCACTCCTGTGTGGAGCAATTAATCCTCTTTCACCAGATGAAACTGCAATGGAATGCCTTGAGGTAATTGGCTTGAAGGCACTTCTAATTCTTTTCATGATCCATCCCCACCACCCTTCCTTCCGTCAAGACCTATAACTAGACTAAAGTCCCAACAGGCTCCAAAAGGTGAGGTACGAAGTATGAGTCATGAAGAGATATATTATTTTCCAAGAGGTCTGCATGAGTTTTCCAGTTTTTATAGACAGGAATCAGGGGAGTATGAGTGGGAATGGATATTAAGGGTGTGGAATAATGGTGGAAGAAATACAAAATTAGATGTTCTAGTTTGCTAGCTGTCGGAATGCAATATACCAGAAACAGAATGGCTTTTAAAAAGGTGAATTTAATAAGTTGCTAGTTTACAGTTCTGAGGCCAAGAAAATGTCTCAATTACAACAAGTCTATAGAAATGTCCAATCAAAGGTATCCATGGAAAGATACCTTGGGTCAAGAAGGCCGATGAAGTTCAGGGTTTCTCTCTCAAGTGAGAAGGCACATGGTGAACACAGTCAGGGTTCCTCTCTCATCTGAAAGGGCACATGGTAGACACGGCATCATCTGCTAGCTTCTTCTCCTGGCTTCCAGTTTCATGAAGTTCCCTGGGAGGAATTTTCCTTCTTTATCTCCAAAGGTCGCTGGTTCATGGACTCTGCTTCATGGTGCTGCAGCATTCTCTGCTCTCTCCAAATCTCCTTCATACTCCAAAATATTTCCTCTCTTACAGGACTTCAGAAACTAATCAAGACTCACCCAAATGGGTGGAGACATGCCTCTACCTAATCCATTTTAACAACCACTCTTGATTAAATCACATCTCCAGGGAGATTATCTAATTACAGATTCAAACATACAGTATTGAATAGGGATTATTCTGCCTTTACAAAATGGGATTTAGATTAAAACATGACTTTTCCAGGGGACATACATCCTTTCAAACCAGCACATTGGATCAGATTGATATTACTGATATGGGCCCACTAAGCATAGATTCTGCATTTAGTGTTGTAGCTTTAAGGCTTAGAAAGGACATTAACAGTTTTTTTTGATGGTTGGCTGAAACATGGATCAAAAGGTGGCTGACATTACCTGAGGTCAAAATGCCAGAACTTCCCTGGTATAATGTAGATGAAGGGATCCAGAGGCTTAGAGAGATTGGAATGTTGGAGTGGATTTATCAGGGAAGACCAGCTCACACACCCCAGGAATGTCCAGAGGACACACCTTTTACCAGGACTTTGAAGACTAAATCTTTTAGACTAGCTCCATCATACCTGAAGAGCTCTGTAGCTGCCCTTCTCTGTGGTCAGATGTTACTGTGGGAAATGCTATCCCTGAGCTGCAATGATTGGATGCCAAGTTAGCAAAAGCCAGGTGGCAACAGTAAATTGACAAAGGGGCATGGTTATCATAATGGACAGCAGACTCAAAGCAGCAGTCAAAATATTCTGAATTACAGAGACCTATTGCGTTGACTAGTAGATCATAGAGTACCTAGAACTAAGATGGATGGGCAATCTACTAAATTCTTGTTTGAGCTGTATAAGCAGAAGTGTTCTAGGTCTAAGTAAACAGAAGTCTAACTTGAATTACAAAAACAGAGAGCCAATGTCCCTTAATCAATTCCAAGACTTGAGATAGTTTACAGACCTAGAGCCCCTTGAATGAAGGGAAGTCCTCATACCTTGGGGAACAACCCTGTCACACTGTCAAAAATTTACATTGTTAAACTTCCTCCCAGTCTTCCCCAAGGAGATCTATGGAATTTTACAAGGGTAACTGTACATAGGGAAAAAAGAAATGATCAGACATTTCCTGAATTACTACACATTGTCTCAGAAGTGACACTAATTCCAGGAGATCCAAAATGTCGCTCTGATCCACTAATCAGTATAAGGACTTATGGAGGTCAGATGATTGATGGAGTTTTAGCTCAGGTCCATCTCACAGCGGGTCCAGTGGGTCCAGTGGGCCCCAGGAGCCATTCTGTGGTTACTTTCCCAGTTCTGGTATGCATAATTGGAATACACATATGCAGCCACTTTTAGAATCCCTTCATTGAACTCCTGGACTGATGGAGTGAGGGCCATTATGGTAGGAAAGTCCAAGCAGAAGTCACTAGAACTGTCCCTACCTAGCAAAATAGTAAATCAGAAGCAACACCAGATTCCTGGACGGATTGCAGAGATTACTGCAACTCTTAAGGACCTGAAGGATACAGGGGTGGTGATTCCATCACATCCCCATTCAAATGTCTTATTTGGCCTGTACAGAAAACAGATGGGTCTTGGAGGATGACAGTAGATTATCATAAATGTAACCATGCAGTGATTCCAATTGCAGCTGCTGTCCCAGATATGGTGTCATTTCTTGAGCAAATCAACACATCCTTGATACCTGGAATGGAGCTATTGATGGCATTTTTTTTTTTTTTTTGGAATAGCTATTAGTAATGACCACCAGAAACAATTTGCTTTCAGCAGACAAGGCCAGAAGTATACCCTCACTATCCTACCTCAGGGTTATATCCACTCTCCAGCCCTATGTCATAGTCTTGTCCACTGGGAGCTTGATCATTTCTCTCTCCCTCAATATATCACATTGTCCAATTATATTGAACATGTTGACTGGACCTACTGAGCAATAAGTAGCAACTAGTGTAGACTTATTGGTAAGGCATTTGTGTGTCAGGGGATGGGAGATTAATCCAACAAAAATACAGGGGCCTCCCACCTCACTGAAATTTCTAGGTATCCAGCAGTATGGGGCTGGTTAAGATATCTCTTCTAAGGTGAAAGATCAGCTGTTGCACCTGACCCCTCCTATGACCAAAAAGGAGGCACAAAGTCTGGTTGGCCTCTTCGGATTTTGGAGACAACATATTCTTCATTTGGGTATGCCACTCAGGTCCATTAACTGAGTGAACAGAAAACAGACCCATTTACTGCATGAACAGGAAAGCTGCCTGTTTTGAATGGGGACCAGAACAAGAGGAGGCTCTGTGACAGGTCCAGGCTGCTGTACAAGCTTCTCTGGCATGCAGGCCATATGATCAAACAGATCCAATAGTGCTGGAAGGGTTAATGGCAAATAGAGATGCTATCTGGAATCTTTGGCAGGCCCTTGTAGGAAAATCATAATGAAGGGCCTTAGGATTTTGGAGTAAGTCTTACCATCCTCTGCAGATAACTACTTGCCTTTTGAAAAATAGCTTTTGGCCTGCTCCTGGTCCTAAGTAGAGACTGAACTCTTAATCATGGGCTACCAAGTTATAATAAGACCTGAATTGCTTATCATGAGCTGGGTGTTGTCTGACCCATCAAGCCATAAAGTTGGGCATGCACAGTAGCACTCCAACTTAAAATGGAAATGGTGTATTAGATATAGGATTCCACCAGGTCCTGAAGACACAAATATGTTACATGAGGAAGTGGCTCAATTACCCACAGCCCCAACTCCTGCCACATTACCTTCTCTTTCCTAGTCCAGGGCTATGGCTTCTTGGAGAGTTCCAGTTAAGTGAGAAAGAGAAAATGGGCCTGGTGTACAGATGGTTCTGCACCCAAAAGTGGGCAGCTGCAGCACTACAGCTTCTTTCTGGGATATCCCTAAAGGACAGCAGTTAGGGGAAGTATTCCCAGGTGACTGAACTTCAAGCAGTGCACCTGGTTGTTCATTTTGCTTGAAAGGAGAACTGGCCAGAAATGCATTTGTATACTGACTCATGGGCTGCTGCTAATATTACGGCTGGATGGTCAGGGACATGGAAGCAGCATGATTGGAAAATTGACAACACAGAGGTCTGGAGAACAGTCAAGTGGATAGACCTTTCTGAGTTGGCAAAAAACATTAATATACTTATGTCCCATGTGAATGCTCACCAGAGGGTGACTTCAGCAGAGGAAGGTTTTAATAATCAAGTGGACAAGATGACCTGTTTTGTGGATACCAGTGAGCCTCTTTCCCCAGCCACTCCTGTCATTGCCCAATGGGTTCATCAGCAAGGTAGTCATGGTAGGAGTGATGGAGGTTATGCATGGGCTCAGCAAAAGCCCATGCACCACTCACCTAGCAGTACAAGTTGGCCTTCCACTCACCAAGGCCAACGTGGCTGCAGTCACTTCTGAGTGCCTATCTGCCAGCAGCCGAATTTACTCACATTCATTCCCTAATATGACACTAATTCCCTGAGGTGGCTGTCTGCTACTTGGTGGTAGGTTCATGACATTGGACCACTTCCATCATGGAAGGGGCAGCAATTTGTTCTAAGTGGAATTGACACATACTCCAGATATGCAATGCCTTCTCTGCATGCAATACTTCTGCCAGAACAAGTGCGGTAGACTTACAGAATGCTTTATTTGCCATCATGGTATTCCACACAGCATTGCTACTGATCAAGGAACCCACTTAACAGCAAATGAAGTGCAGGTATGGGCCTTAGTCTTACCATGTTCCCCATTATCCATAGGTGGCTGGGTTGGCAATACCTTGCAGGACTGGGGTAGTGTTCTCCAGGAGGCTGAGTATATTATGAATCAGTGTCCACTCTATGGTGCTGTGTCTATCATAGCCAGGATTCATGGGACCAGAATCAAAGGGGGAAATGGCAGTGACACCACTCTTTATCACCCTGTGTGATCCACTAGAAAATGTTTGCTTCCTGTCCCTGAATCCTTAAGTTCTGCTGGTCTACAGGTCTTAATTCCAAGAGAAGTACTCTCACCAAGAGACACAACAGTGATTCCATTGAACTAGAAGTTAATCTTGCCACCTGGCCTCTTTGGGCTTCCCATGTCTCTGAATCAGCAGGCAAGGAATGGAATTACTGTACAGTCTGGGGTGATTGATCCTGACTATCGGGGGAAATAGAATAGCAGCTACACAATGGAGGTAAAGACTTTTCCTGGAATATAGGAGATCCACTGGGGGTTCTCTTAGTACTACCATGTTCTGTGATTAAAGTCAATGGAAAGCTGCCAAAACCCAATCCAGGCAGGACTACCAATGGTCCAGAAAGTCCAGGAATGTTTGCGTCACCCCACCAGCAAAGAACCATGGCCAGATGAAGTGCTCGCTGAGGGTAAATGGATCTCGGAATGGGTAGTGGAAAAAGGTAGTGACAAATATGAACTATGAGCACATGGCCAGTTACAGAAATGAGGACTGTGATGGTATGAATATTTCTTCCTTGTTTTTTTTTTATGAGTATGTTTGTATTTGTACATAAAACAAATATCATGTTTTCTTATTACCATGTGATGTAAGCTGTACTGTTCATATTATAGTATTTAAGTTATAGGATATCAAGTCTAAGAGTGAATGTTACCTAAGTACTTGCATCCTAACACAGATTTAGTACATTTCCAGTTGTATGCAGGACAACTGAGTATTTTTAAGTAAAACATATGTCTGTTATTCTGTTCTGTTTGAAGATTAAGTAAGGTTTAAGGTCATGTGTGTAGCTGCCACTTGCAAAGGTTGAACTGTGATGGTTAGTTTTAGGTGTCAACTTGGCCAGGTGATGATGCCCAGCTGTCTGGTCAGGCAAGCACTGGTTCTCAATGTTACTGCAAGGATATTTTGTGGCTGGTTAATAGACCCTAAGGCTGGTTTATTAAAGCATCGGGCAGCTGATTGCATCTACAACTGATCATGTCAAGGACCAACTAAGTGCCTACTCTCCACAAAGAGATAATCCAATCAATTGGACTTAATTCGATCACTTGAAGATTTTTATGGAAAAGAGAGAATTTTTACTTCTTCCTCAGTCAGCCACCTTCTTCTGTTGAGTTCATTGAGGAACTTCATCAGTGTTGCCAGCCTTCCCATGGTTCCATAAGGCAGTTTTATAAATCTCATATTTACAAATATCTCCTGTTGGTTCTGTTTCTCTAGAGAAGCTTGACTAATATATCAGGTGTCCAAAAACTACAGCATACACTTTAATCTTAGGCAGTTTCTCTGTTATTATATTTCGCCTTAGCTGCAATATTGGCTTCCCTGACACAATGATCAATGAGATCCACTCTATGCCATCAAATACATGCTTTATTCCAACTTGGATTTTGTCCTCTCCCTTCCTCAGACTATCCAGGTACATTAATCATCCATTGCTCTTTGTCTTGCTGCAGAACAGTTTGTGTTAAACTCAACAGGTTCACCACAAACTCTAGAACCCTTCCAGAAAACATGGCCCTAATTATGGAAAGACAAGTCCTGAGGAACCATTTCATCCCATCACCAAGGAGAAAACATCTGGCTGTTCATCCCGTGCCACTTCAGCTTTACTTCTTGCCTCTTGAGTTAGATAAATTTGCCTAAAACTATTCCTCATAAATGCCATTATTTTTGTGGTTTAAATTTTAGCATCTCTCCAACCATACCAAGCATTTCACATATCCCTTCTTCAAAATGATCAACAATATGTCACAGTAGATCTTTCAGGTTCCAACTCACAGCAATGAATAAAATTCTCAACTACACCATTTGAATTGGATTAGCAAGAAAACTGGAGCCAAGTTTTGTAGTTACAGGTGTCAGAAAGAATGTAACTAAAGGGCAGATCTGGATATCAATATCCATAAAATAACTGTGACAGGCTTTCACAGCCACTATCTTGGCATAAAACCCAACAACAATTATCACTCAGGGTCTAACACCATTCCTGACATACAGCAGCATAATGAAATAAATGTTTGATAGATGCATGAAAAGAAGTGACTTTCTTTAGGGTGAACAGAAGAAAACAGAAACTCGAAAGAAACATGGGAAGAAGGGACTCTTTCATTCTGTGTGATGACTTCTCTTTAGAAAGAGCCTCTACTTATTCAGGGAATAACCATTTACTGATTTTTCCTTGAGGCTGTCAGGTTAAGTGAGGCTGCAGAGCTCCCAATAACCTATGCATACAATGCTGGAAATTGTTAAAATGCTGGAAATATTAAACTAGACAAAACTAGTTCTCCCCAAATTTGAAGTCTCAAGTAATAATTTTAAATATGTTTTACAAAACCCAGAAGACATTATCTGCTCAGTTAGTAAGACAAAACCCAGGGGAGACCTACTCTTGCTCCATCAAAAGGATACCCAGAAGTATTTTTCTTCAGACAATTAGACAAATTCTATTCTGCAGAAAGGTTTGGCATGACATTCATACCTCCTACCAAGTAAATTCAATGACAGGTGCATCAGTGGGCTTGAAATATCTCAGAAAGAACCTTTCCGTTTCAAAAGGTCACTGAATAAAACAAAACAAAACTGTCTACTAAAGCATGCTTTCATTCCAACTGATGTGCTTTGGAAGTACATGAACTAAGGGGGTCCTTTGTGCTCCACACCTAGTTAAGAGCACTTCAGAAGTTTACATTCTCTTGGATACTTACATGTCTGTCCTGTGATAACATTTCCTGGGAATTCTGTGTTTTCCTTTGTTACTTCCTCCTGTTTCTATTTTGCTAAATTTTATTTTTCCAATTTCTCCCTGTGATTTGCATTTTAATTTGACAAGCACCTTATGTGATTCATATTTCTCAACAAGTGACAGAGCTTTTTTCCTACACAGCAAGACTTTTCCAAAAGTTCACTCTACTTATGTGCCTCCATCCTTTTCTAGCCTAGCTCTGTGCATTACCAAAATCAAATATACTGAAATGTGAGCTTCCTAGTTGTGACAACAGGACAAATGTAATGCAGCGAGCAGTGCATGACCAGATTTTGAATCTGGAGTACTTCATGGTCACCTACAATACTAGCTTTTAAAGGGCATGTGGTATACAACATTGTACTTAACAAACCAGTATAAGGATTAAGATCTATTTTGACAGGTCACAAGCAGAAGAGAATAATGGACTTGGTGTTATCTGTAGTTGTCATAGTGTCTTGGGTGAAAAATGTACACCTATCAGGTAAATCAAGAAAGTTCAAAGACATATGATTACAAAATGATATATTGAGAATTAGGTTTATGAGGAAAGAGGAATTTCAATGATGGAGTTTATTACAAAGCAGTTATCAGAGGTAAGTATAATACTAATTGGTTACAGGTCTGGTGCTTAAAATAAAGTAAAATAAAATAGTTTTTTTTTTTAAAAAGGAGCCACTAGTGGATTGAGAATGCATTACTGATTCATATAGATTTAGTGCTTTAGATAGGTAATGACTGTGGTTCAAAAAGGCAGTATATATTTGCCAGCACTCTTTTCAGATTCCATTATACACATATAATACTTTTATTACTATGTGTATTTATATAAATATTTATTATATAGCAATACCCATTATGCATGTAGTATAAATATGACACATAAAGGAGCAAATAGGAATAAGTGGATAACAATAAAGAGAATTGGAATGATGGATGTTGTGATACAGGCAAAAGGTTGAGCAGGTAGAGGATGCTACAGTCCAAAATATGCTATGAGGCGACTGCAGAATTAATAGGGGGAACCTCAGAGGAACCCAAGGGCTGAAATGAAAAGTGTGACTGAAAACAGAACCCAATTAACTTCTGCATATAGAGTATACATGGGTCCCCTCTCGAATTCATTCCCTGCATCCTGAATTCCAAGAATAAACAGCTGTATTGATGCCAAGCAAAACAAAAAGGTCCCAAACCAAAAAGCAAAATCCAGAGGAAACACATAAGAAAAGTTATTAGCAGTGTTTCTCTAAAATAAATGAATGACTTTCTTTTTTCCTGGAAAAGAAAAAGCTATAGTTAGATGTTCGCAAATGACGATACAAATTTTCAAATTCTCTCGTGAAGGAAACACGTTGATGCCAAATCCTACCTCTTTACCTTAATATTATACATCATCACCCTTCTGTCTGCCCCCCCATTGCCAGAATTCCCACTCAGGAAAGAGACTTGAAAGATAAAAAGTTCTATAATGGTGAAGAAATACCTCAGCCGTATGCCATCATTCCTTAAATAGAAGTAGAAAATCAAGCATATTGAATACATTAGGAGATCCAGTAGCATTACGGATAAAGACTGAGATATGCAAACTCAACATCAGCGATGATTTAGGAAACAAAAAGGAAAAGGAAAACCCTGTTGCACTCAGACAACTTGGATAACCTACAAAACAAAAAATAAATCTATAAACCAAAAAATACAGACGAGATGCTTTCAAAAAGGATAATTAACATTGAGCACTTAAACATTCAGAACAGGTTGTTGAAATAAAATCAGTAGGAGCAAAGATACAGCCAAGGAACTCTCACAAGCATAGACTAAAATACAAAGATACAAATAGTCAGGCTATTGTATGTTAGATCTGAAAGATCTAACATCCAAGCATTAGGAGCCACAGAAGAGAGAAAATTGAGGGGAGGAAATTATTAAAGAAACAATGGAAATAAATTCCCCTCAGCTGAAGGAAGCTAAGTCACACTAAGTGCATAGCATAGTAAGTGCAAAATGATACTCTGGCATGTCTTTGAAACAGTTAAACACCTGGAATAATGAAATGATTTTAAAAGTTTTTACAGAGAACTGGAAGGAATAGAACTCATCCTGGAACTTGACTTCTAATCAACAATGGAGCAGACCTTTACAATTTGAAAGGAAGACTCTTTTCTACTTCTAATTGTATGCTCAGCCAAAGTTCAAACACATATGAAAATACGCAAGAAACAGAATATTTATTTCCCATATTCTAACTTCTTAGGAAGTTACCTTAGGATGTAGTGTAATGAAATGAGAGGATAAACCTTGAGATACAGAATCCAGGAAACAGTGGCTTTAACCAAAAAGAATAAAAATCAACCCAGATGGTGATTGTGCAGCACGTATGGACATTATCAGTCCAATCTGGAAGGGAAAAAAGGAGGGGGGATTCCTGGAGGGTGGGGAAGGCAGACCAAAAACAGAATAAAACATGTTTGAAGATATGGTAAAAGAAAATAGAATACATTAAAAATGTGGCTTAATTTTAAGCAATTGACGAAATTTAAGAGCAAAAAAGTCATTGACTTGACTGCTGTGAACATTTTTGTTTTAGTGAACTTGAGGTCATGACATTGCACCCTTAGAAAAAGAACAAGTAAGCCTCAAGTACTTTTTGACCTAACAGCGAATGATATTTATGTGATCATAGTAACGTCAGTACTGTTTCTGGGTCTAATTTTGAAGTGTACCTTTGAACAAAGACTTGGTTGTATTTTTAGCAGAGAATGCAAATATCAACAATCTAAACACAGTA
This sequence comes from Tamandua tetradactyla, assembly GCF_023851605.1. NCBI lineage: Eukaryota > Metazoa > Chordata > Mammalia > Pilosa > Myrmecophagidae > Tamandua > Tamandua tetradactyla. Next base: position 11,350,776 of record NC_135352.1, read on the forward strand.
AGAGCTGTTGACAGAAAATAGGACTTGGAACGTGAGAAAAAGGTGAGGAAAAGTTATGGAATGAAATCCTCACTTCACTCAGTGAGGGATAAAGAGAATTGCTGAAAGTTATCAGGATGAGAAAAAAGCTGTAAGTATTTTACTTAAAGCTTTCAGTTCTATTACAGCTATATTAATAGGACAAGGAGAAGAATGTTAATAGAAGAAGGGGGGAAGAATAAATTAATGAAATGCCCATCTTTCAGCCTGCACAGTGAATGGATAGTGTCTAAATGGATATTTTCTTGGCAAGTCAAGAAATTACAGAATTCTTTAGAAGATTTAGGGTTTCATTCTCTTTAAAATTGTCTAAAATAAGAATATGAAGAAAATGTCTCCAGGGAGTAAGAATGGGGTGGGGGAAGATAGAGGAAGATCCAGTTGCTTCGTAGCTTTTCTTAGTATTAATTTGTGTATTGGCATGTAATACTGTAAGTGTGTGTATGTATGTATACTACTTTTTTCCTAGTAATTATTGTGTGATTTTTGCCTATAAGACAGTATTCTACCAGGTACTGGTGTAAAATAGGGTCTTTATTTATTGTATAGGCTGTGAATAGCCCTGCTATATAGTGCTTTATATATAGGCACTTCTTTGAGTTATGGTTTTCAATTCCTGAAGTTTTTCTCCTTCTTTCCCTATCAGGTTTCACCAATAGCAATTAGTAAGCTGGGCTAATTATCTGGGCTTAGTCCCCATGTTCTTTTTTTTTTTTAATGCAAAAATTGCAGAAAGGAGTAAATACTGGGAAACAAAGGATGGGGTACCAATCATTAAAAGAATGTTAAAGAACCCGGAAAGCAAGGTGAGGAGCCATGAAGATATTTTGCTTACTTCAATCTTTCAATAAGGTCCTCTATCTTCAAAGACCTTTAGTTTCAGGGCCTTGTAAGTACTTTGCTTATACTTACATAGAAAAAGTGAAAAGTTCAAACAGACTGAACTGATACTTAACCCTATGACCTAGAAGACAGGGCATATTTATTAGACCAGACTCTTGAAGTTGGAAGTTTAAGAAACAAAGAGGGTAGGGGTGATGGACAAATGTCTCCAACCATGAAACATTTCACCTAGTTCTCTTGATGTATCTTGTTTTGAAAAATTCACACCCAGTGGCCCATATTAATGAGGTGGCAATTAAATCACAAGCGAAGTCAGAAGCTGAAGGATGCCTTTAGGATAAATGTTTACCTTTCCAGGCCATCTGCAAACCTTTGAACCTTTGAGAAGCTCAAACATGCAGGACTCCATTTAAAGCACCAGGGCCTGATACAAACTTTACGAATGGGAAAGAAAATCAATAACTGATTAAGCACCCTGCCCTTACATAGTTGCAGCTTCAGAACTCCAGATTATCTTAATCTTTGCATATAAACATGCTCTCTCTATCAAGAGACTATTTGCACACAGTTATGAGTGCTCTTCATATAGGGCTAGTAAAAGAAATTGATCACATTTGACCATAGTCAAATTAATATGCAGCTATTCTGATTTTTGCTGCTCTGATTCTGAAGAATTTGACAGCTTTGGAAGTGGGTGCCAAAAAAACATATTAGGTAACCATTTGTGTATCTCCAGTTGTGTGGTAGGAGATAGCAGAAGATTCTGGAGCCATTCCTGTCTATTCATGTATGCTAAAAAAGTACCTTCATTCTCCAAATCATCTCATAGTATCTTTACTATCCCTAAAAGAAGAGGGCCTAGCCTTTAACCTTTGGGAGATTTTTTTTAAATAATTTTTTCAAAGCAAGCCTTCTTTTTATCTCAACCGGCATTAAATATTAGGGGAGAGAACACTATTATTCTTTCAGACACTCACAAACTTGCCTTACTTGTCAGTTAGGGAAATTTGGAAGAGAAATAGAAGTGTATTCAGTGCCAGGGGGTTGCACTGAGTTGATTCCCAGGATTTGCAAAAAAAAAAGGGATATGATCAAACAAATGTGGGGATAGACCAATAACTATACATTTTTGACTTTAATACTTGGATATACCCCAAACACCAATAATGATTATATGGAAGTAATCTTAGGGACACAGGGATGAAACGTAATTGTGATTGGATGAATCAATACTAAGGAAGACAAAAGTCTAATCATTTGTATTATGCTTTTTTGGGGAGAAGACAGCTGGTCAACAAAAACACAGAAAAAGGAAAAGCAGAAAACAAACATCATGTTACCTACTTTGGTCACAGGAACTAAAGCTGTATAATTTTTAGTGGTTTTTTTGGCATGGTTAGCCAGGTAGAGGGGAGAATGCATGAGAAACCATCGTAGCTGCAAACAACTTTAAGATCAACTCATTCCCATTGTTTTGATTGCCTATTTTCTGGCAACTTTCAGAAAATTTATCATCCCATGCCACTAATATACAGGGAAAGAATGAATTTGTCAAGCCAACTCAAGTAATAGTCTCATTCATGTGGCATGCATTTCTCATTATAAATTGGTAATCTGACATGGTGATTATAATTTGGATTTCAATATAACTTGTTTATGGGGAGAGAATTCTGTGAACTGTTGTTGATTTGAGAGCTACAGTCTATTTAAGAGTTATATTTCCCATTGTAAATAAAAACGTGGCATTCTCTTTGTATTTAAAAAATAATGCATGAACTCTGTTAACATGAATCTGATTCTGAGACATGGACACACCCCTACCTAGTCTGCAAACGAAATCGTAGTTCTCAGTCGGCAGTGCTGAAATACACAACCCTTTATCATATCAGTTCACCAAGAAAAATATCACCACATGGGCATCTCTGGGCAGCCAGCCCCCATGCACGTCCTCCAGTCTCTGAGCATACTGTTGAGTTAAAAGATATAAGGATGAAATATTATTTTAAAACAGCACATGCATACACAGTTATACAAAGTAAAAAAATGTGTCAAAATATATAGCATGTCTTCCAACAGGCTCTGTGTTAAGGAAGGATGAAGGGAGGATACAAATACGGACTTGGATTACATAATTTGCCAATTTTAGTGATGATTCTTCTATATTTATCTTCTGAGAAATGTTTTGCCTTACTGTAATCTCTAAAACAACAACTATATTTTCAGTGGAATTGCTTAGAGAGAAATAGAGTGGGAACAGAGTTGAGACAAGTCCCTTATGCATAAGATACATCTTGATAATGATTCCTCAAAGAAAGGACTTAATTCCGAACAGGTCAGACAAGCATCAAACAGAAATTGTTTGCAATTAGCACACTAAATAGCTATCGATCTATATTTGTATGGGGACACAGATTTTTCTCCTCAAAGTGCAAATGTTACACAAGGCAATGCTCACCTCAAAATGATCACAGTTAATGTCTTTATTGCAAACTTTTTGAGGGAGAATAACAACATTCCAGCCCACTTGTGCAAAAAAGAAAAAAGACGTGATTTTAGAAATAAATCTGCTTTGCAAGCAAAACGGTTCCTTTTGAAACAGTAAATCTTGAGTTCAGATCCACCTCAGACAGAGCTTACATTAAAGAGATGAAGAAACCTCAGGGTAGGTGAGGACAATTCCTTGATATGTCACAGTCTCCCTCATTACTCTTCACCTAAATTACCTAGTTAATTGCTGCAGTGTAGTATTGACCTAACAGACAATAAGAGCCCTAACCCCACAGCTAGCAGATAAATCAGAGGATAGAATAGAGATTCCAGAGGATAGAATGGAGCTTCCAAAAACTGGACAAACTTTCTTTGGTTTTGCTCACTGCTTCCAAATGTCATCCTCTAAATACCTTAGAAAATAACATATTACTCATATACATTCTCATAGCCGTGGAGTTTAAAGCTCTGATAGTACAACTACAGGCTACACCTTGACTCATTTGTATTCCCTGTATTGTGGCATGCCATTGACCCTTTACTCAATAAGCGTTCATTCATGCAAAGTGCTAGCTAAACATTTTTTACCAATACCCTTGGGGATTCAAAGACAGGCACTGACCACTTTCTTCGAAGGACTCACAATCATGGTATGTGCTCTGATTATTACCACTCACTGTAAGGCATTTTATTGGATTGATGGACACAAAGGAATGCTTTTAGACTTTCCCTGTGTTTATATCTAATTTCCTGGTTCTATTGGAAAGTTCCGTATACAGCACAGTTCAAAGCATGTGGGAGTTCCTACAACAAATCTTAGTATTTGATTAAGGGATAAGACCCACTATTCAAATGTAATTGGAGGAATGTACAGCAACTATGGTCAACATAGTACTTTTATTTTCTATATTAGTATTATACAGCACTTTCATTTCCTAAATTTAATTCACTAATTTTTAAATAATGAGTATACACCACTTAAGAAAAAAAATGAGATAAAATTAAAGCTAATGAAAGAACTGGTGAAAGCTTCAAACATATTTGGGCTGCCCCACAAACGATTTAGATACAATTATGACCACATTTAATGTATTTTCAGCTCAATGTGGGAAAACATCCTGACCGGTCTGAGCAGCGAACCATTACTCATCATGATGCCCTGTAATTCTTTTTGCTCATGTATCCCATTTACCAGAAACTGTTACAGAAACATAAATGCAGTAAAATCCCTTTGCAATTCACCTTTAATCCTTGACCCTTGCTATTTCTGTCACTTTTAATACATGCGGTCTCTCCATGGTGTCAGCTGAGATGTTTGATAACTAAACACATCATGTCAGGGGCCACCCAGCAGCTTTCATGATGAAAAGAGTCTTGGTCCTAAAAACCTGACCCCCTCCTCCTGGTTGTTCAGTTCAATTCTAGTGCTGCAATTAGTGCACAAAACCAAGTGGCTGAGATTGAGTGTGCACAGCTCAGTCCACTTGATGCAGAGTCTGTGAGGAGAGAATTCTGTGAATTCTCATCTTACAAGGTCTTGGCCTCAAATAATAGTTATGAGCGAAAACATAATTGATTCATTTATTCATTCCCTCATTCAGCATGTTTGTGAAGCACATATATTCTAGCCAGAGTGTGCCAAGCCTTGATGACTCAGTGAATCGTCACACACTTTTTGATCAAATATGTATATGCCTGGCCACCGAAGAGCCTGATTTCCGTAGTGAATCCAATCATGTAGCAATTAAAAGGTCTCTAAAGTGGATTGGTATTTATTAATCCCTGTACTTCTGCCTTTTACTCTTATTCTCATGCATCTTTAACCAAAGAATGGCTTTAACCAAAGGTTGTTTATTCTATTGTGTTGATTGCCTGGTTTTTTTCCTGGCACACCACACACATATATCCATTTCAGTCAAATGTAATGCAGGGACAGTAATCTTACCTCCACACTGAGTGTGAACAAATATGGTAAGCCCTTCTCAGTCTCTAGGTTTCTATGACTAGTATGCCATCCGTAGGATGGTACAATGGAACATAACTAATCAGAATTGTGGCAAAGTGATTGTGAAGGATTTTTCTTTTTTGTGCTAATTTATCAGAGAACCCCTTGGCTCTGCAAAAAAGCAACGTAGAGTCCATGTACTTTCCAAAAAACAAACTAACAAAAATTCAACAAATGGCGCCACAAAAATGGGATACTTACATGGTAAAATAATGAAATGTGACCCTGCCATACAGCATACCAAAAAAAAAAAGGAAAAGCATTTAAATATACTTTTATTTTTCCATGCTTCTAAGTGCGACAAAGAACTTGATTTAGCCACTCTGTTTAGCCACTCAAAATTAGATTACTGAACTAGAAAAATTATTAGAATATAAACTCTTACATCTATATCCAAAGTGAATAACTGCTGATCTGTTTTTATAGATTTGAAAATGTAAAGAAATTGAATTAGCTGTATAGCACAGTTAACCAAATAAAACCCAACGATATTGCTATTACAGAAAGGGAAGCTGAAAAATTCCAATCCCCCCTTGGGATTTTTCCCTCTGCCCCAGACTTATCTGTATCTTGGCATCTACTATATATCTCTACTTACATACCCCACAGACACCAAAACTCAACTTCTCAAAGTGCTTGCCTTCCCTTGGAAAGGACTTTTCTTCCCCCTGTGTTTTATGTTGCCTCAGTCGATCAAAAAGCCAGACTAGAAACCTGAACAATATGCTGGGTCCTCCAAATGCAATCAATTCTACACTTTCAGTGCCTTTCCATGCTGGCCAGTTCTCCACCTCCCCAGCACAAATCTGAACATCCGTCTCTTTGATTTAAAATCCTATGCTGTAAGAACAAGTCTGAACTCCTTAGTATGGCATGAAATAGTTCACATGCCCTGGTCCTTGCTTCCCAACACTCTCTCCCCTCCATCCTCCAACATATCTTCCATCATTCCCTTTTAACACCTTATGGGCCAGGCACAGAAGAATTATTTTGCATGTGGGGGCTCTCACACATGTGTTCCATTTGTCCTTCAGCTAGCTGAGTTTGTTGGCATGTCATCATTATATTCAGGTATAATTCATTGGTGGAGACTCTCCCTGAGACCTCTTCCCCATGACTGCTAAACTGCTTGAGTTAGATACCCCTTCTCTGAGTTCCTCCAGCATCCTATCCTTATCATGTTCTCAGCCTGTAACACTGTACTGTATTACCTTGTTTACAGATTTGCTTTCTAAGAGACCATGGATGCTTCCTGGGTCTCTGCATCCCAAATGCCTACCCCGGACCTTTGCACATCATTAGTAGTTAATACATACTTTTCAAGAAACAAACAAAGGAAGTGTTCTTTTATATCTGTCCCAGAAAATGCTCACACTTTACTTATACTTATTAAAGGAGACAAAGAAGTGATGAACAAATATCTGGGTAACTAAAAACACAAGGACAGCTCCTGGTCTGTTTGTTCTTTTGATGTCGTGAGGCTCTGTATATTTAATGGAGAACATAGAGACATCCCATAAAGACTTTTCTGTCAGAACCATGGCCTCCCATAGCTCCTTATCCTCAGACAAAGCACCCTCTAAAGGCAAAGAATTCTAAAGGCAAAGAATTACATGGATTCAATCACTTGCTTCTCTCCACTCCCCACCTTCTTCTCTCTAACCTTTAGCTTTTTCACTTTCTAATCCATAAGCCTTTTCTACACATTATAAAATATCTGTCTCTGTGTTCTAATTCATACTCATTCATGGATTCTAATCTGTATGTCTTTTCTATACATTATAAATTATCTATCTCTGTGCTATAAATCATACTTATTCATAGATTCTAGTTTTCCACAATTTCAGCTGAATTCATGGCCCACAGTGGCCATCTTAGCTCGTTTCTACCTTGGGAACTCTCAACATCACTGCTCATTGCTTCATCCCCTCATGTCAAATTCCCCATAAAAGATGTCCTATCTTTTCAAATTAGGTCTTGTAAAAAATTCCTGGCCAGCCTATACATGACTGGCTGCCAGCTTTTAGCTTTTGGGTATGGTAAACGTAGGTGAGGTCATGTGGTCTACACTCAGGATTTTTCTCAGCAAGAAGATTCTTGTGTGTGGTAGGGTATGGGGTAAGGTGAGTGTAGAGTGGGTGTTTAGAAGAAGCTGTGTAGGATGGGGGAGAGAAGTTGAAGGAAGAGGGTGGCAAGCATTTTCAGTACACTTAGGAACGAAAGAACTTTTCCAATAAACTTAGATCTTCACTTTCTGGTCCTGAGTGCTATTTTTATCAGCTAGAATTGTTCTTTATTTTTAAAATTCTACTTGTTGATTTTCTACCACAAAAAGAAATTCCTAGAATTCTGGAAGTTACAGAATACTACTTGGCAGTGGATGTCCCAAGGAGCAATCAAATCATAACTCATTGAAGGCGAGGTCACCAGAGTGAGATATAATGTTGTCCTCCAGTCCTTTCCTTGCCATTTTTATTGGCAGGAAGGAAAAGAAACTATGTTTTGGTTTGTTTGTTTGTTTTGTATCCTTCATGAAAACAGATACTGATTGACTTAATTCCTTTTCTTTTCCCTTAAATATTTATTTTCTTGCAGCCATTATCAAGCAATTTACTACATGCCTTGCTATATCCCACATGCTTTGTCTAAATTGCCTCATTTAATTTTTACAACTATATGGTGATGCATATGTTATCTTGGTTTTCAAGAAAAGGAGGGCTTTGTAATCTCCGTGCTTAAAAAAATACAAGTTCTTTCATCCTTTCCCTCCGGTAATGTTTATATGGAGGGGTTATTCCAGAATGATGTAATAGGACCACCTCATTCATTATCATGCCATTAATAGCTGGGAGACTTGGGTCCAAACCCAGTTCTGACATCAGTGAGCATGCTGGCAAACATTGCAAAGCCCTCGAAAAGTCTCAGAACTGATTAGGAGAGATGTAGAACGAGATGGAGGCTGATTTGAGGACCTGTGATGATAGTCACATCGGAAATTCTCCATCCCAGTCCAGGTCGTAGATTATAAATCATAATTTTCCCTTTCATTAGTACTGACTTAGAGAATCTATAGTCATATTTCAGAATCTTGTTCTTGGATTTGTTCCTCTGACATTCTATAGATGCCCTATTTCCATTTACAGAAAATAATGTTGAATTTCCTCCTGTCTAAAATACAGCAATTGCAAATATTTATTCACATTTCATGTTGTCAAAATTCAAAGTTTTTTTTTTCTAGTAGTAATGAAAAGAAGATAATTTTTCTAAAGCTGCTGTTCAGATGAAAACTGATTAAATCTATGACATCTTTTCCTATCAAAAATTAGCCAGGAGTGAAAAAAAAAAGGAATGCCAGGGATTCTAGACTTTACCATTTGCCTTCACCAGGATTTTAATTTCCCAAGTGAGGAGACAAGGATCATAGGCTCAAGATGACAGGAGTCTGATCTTAGCTGAATGGGGTATGCCTAATACATATAAGAAATTTCACCTAAGTTTAGAATGCCAACACTAAGGGAAGGATTAAATATAGACCATATGAGATACCATGCTCTGCAGAGCTGCATGAATAATCCATTTCTCAGGGTTTCCTTAGCTTTAGAGAGGCTTTTATGGCATCAAAGCTCAGCAAATATTTTGCAAAATGAATCTGGCCCTAAGTGATCAAGTGTTAACCACAGATCGTTAGTGGAGAAGAACCTGCTTCTCATTTCAGGAGAGGAAGCTTTTCAGTCTTCAAGTAATTTAAATATCGTGCTGAGAAAGAACAGGCTGATCCCGAAGAAACTGTGCCAGAATCCATGCTGGAGCCACAGAGATAATCTCTTTCAAGCATTCTATTAGGCCTCACTAAAAACACTTCAGACATCTAAGAATCTAACCTGGTCCTTAAGAGTTCTGGAGAACGACACCATGACAAAGCTTGGTCATGCTTGTCAACAGGGTGAACAAGTTTTCTTGGTAGGATATTATTCAGTAATCCTTCATGGTATCATTATTTCCTCTTCTTGCATTCTCTGTGAATATCATTCATTCATTCCTTTTTATTAATAAGTAGTAATTCACTGTTAGGATGTACCAGAGTTTATCTAGTCATTTGTTGAAAGACATTAGGGTTGTTGTATGTTTTGGGCAATTATGAATATAGCTGCTATAAATATTCATGCGTAGGCTTTGGGGAGACATAAGTTTTTATTTTGCTATTGTAAATACTGAGGACTGTGTCTACTGGGTCTTATGGGAGGCATACATTTACCTTTATAAAAAATTACCAAACTGTTTCCCAAATGCCTATATTATTTTGTATTTCCATCAGCAAAGTATGAGAGTTCCAGTTGCTATATATCCTTGCCAGTACTTGATGGTGTTTTGGGTTTTTTGTTTTTGTTTTATTTATAACCATTAGAGTAATACCTTATTGTTGTCTTAATTGTCATTTCCCTAATGTCTAATATGTTGCACATGTTTTCATATGTCTGATTGCCTTCCTTATATCTTCTTTGATAAAAGACCTTTTCAAGTCTTTTGTCTACTTTTCAACTACATTGTTTGTTTTCTTCCCATCAATTGCACAGTGGTCTTTTCATTGTTTGTTTTCTTCCCATCAATTGTATAGTGATCTTTTTTGTCTTTTTGATATTTTGAATACAAGCCTCTTGTTAGATGTGAGATATGTAAATATTTTTCCCTATTTGTAGCTTATCTTTTTTTTTTTGCAGCTTATCTTTTTACTCTCTTAACAGTGACCCATGCAGAACAAAATATTTTAATTTTGATAAAATCCTATTTATTGATTATTTTCCTTTCTTGGTGTCACATCTAAAAAGTCACTACCAATTCTCAAGTCACAAAAGTATTCTCCTATGTTTTCTTCTAAAAGTTTCACAATTATGCATTTTACATTTACATCTCATATCCATTTTTGAGATTCTTTTTTTTTTTATAAGATGTGAGGATTGGCTTGAGGTTCCTTTTGTAGATATGGATTTCTAATTATTCCAACATGCTTTGTTGAAAAGACTACCTTGTTTCCAGTGAGTTGCTTTTGCCACATTGCCAAAAATAATTTGTTGTATTTATATAAGTCTCTGTATTCTGTTCCATTGATCTTTGTGACTATGCTTTTTTTATACCACATTATCTTGATTATTGCAGCTTTCTAATGAGTCTTCAAATTGAATACTGCGATTTCTCCAACTTTAGCTCTTTAAAAAGTGTTTTGGCTATTCTAGTTCCTCTGTCTTACAATATAAATTCTAGAATCAGCTTGTCAATATCTAGAAACCATGTGCTGGGATTTTGATTGGGATTGTATTAAAATCAATAGATTTAGCCAAACCATGAACATGGTACGTCTCTCCATTTCTTTAGATTTCCTTTCATGAGGATTTTGTAGGTTTCAACATATGTATGTCCTGCATTTTTTGTTAGATTTATATCTAAGTGCCTTATATTTTTCAGAGTTATTAGAAATGGTATTGTTACTTAAATTGTTTTTGAATTGTCCATTACTAGTATATAGAAATATTCTTGATTTTTTCCTCTGTTTTAAGGCTGTATTGTGCAACCTAAGTATATCACTTCTTATTTCTAGATTGGCTATTTATATATTTATGTTCCTTGGGATTTTCTACATAGACAGTCACATCATCTGCAAATAGGGAAAATTTCATTTCTCCCCTTCCAATCTGTATATCTTTTATTTATTTTTCTTGCCTTACTATACTGACAAGGATTCCAGTATGATATTGAATGAGTGAGATTGAACATCCTTACTTATTGACTGTAGTAGAGGGGAAAATTCACTATTAAGTATGATGTTAGCCCATTATCATTTTGAGGAAGTTCCTTTTTATTACAAATTTCCTGAGAGTTTTTAAATCATGAGTGGCGGTTGAATTTTGTCAAATGATTTTTCTGCATCAACTGAAATGATTATGTACTTTTTTCTTCTTTAGATTATATGTTAACAGTGGAGGATGTTGATTGATTTTTGAATACTGAGGATAAGTCCCATTCCCAAAATAAGTCCCACCTGCTCCTGGTGCATACATATTTTATATATTGCTGAATTGGTTGCTTAATATTTTGTTAAGTATTTTTACATCTATGTTTATGAAGCATATTAGTTTGTAGTTCTCTTTTATTGTATTGTTTCATCTGATTTTAGTATCAGGGTAATGCTGGGCTTATAGAATGAGTTGGAAAAATGATACTTCCTTTTCTGTTTTATAGACAAGATTGTATAGAATTGATGATATTTCTTATTTACATGTTTGGTCAAATTTGCCAGTAAAACCATCTGGTCCTGGATAGTTCTTTTTCAGAATATTTTAAAACTATGGATTCAATGACTTTAATGGATAATTATTAATTATTATTAAGGGTACCAATTATATTTTGAGAGAGTTTTGATAGTCTGTGGCTTCAAAAATTGGAACATTTCACCCAAGTTGTTGATTTTATGTTCATAGAATTATTCATAGTATTTCCTTATTACCCTTTGACTGTCTACAGAGTCTATAATGATAACCTCTCTTCCCCTTAATACTATGATTTGTGTCTTCTACCTTTTTTTCTTGCTCAATGTTTATCGATTTTATTCATCTTTTCTGAGAACCAGTTCTTGGATTCAAAGATTTTCTCTAATGTTTCTCTTTTCAATTGTATTAGTTACTGCTCTTATTTTGAATAATTCTTTTTCTCTGCTTGCTTTTTTTGGGATTTTTCTCTCCTTAATTCCTGATTTCTTAACATGGATACTCGGATTATTTATTTGAGATTTTCTTCTCTTGCATTTTGTATTTTATTCTAAACACTCCTTTAGCAGTCTCCCACCCACTTAATATGTTCTGTTTTCATTTTTGTTCAGTTAAAATGAGTGCATTATTTCCTTGGAGACTACTTCTTTGATACACAGAATATTCAGAAGTGTTTTAATTCCCCCTTCCTCACCCATATCTTTCTGCCATTGATTTTCAGTTTAATTCCATTACCATCAGTAAGAACATATTATGTGATTTCAGTTCTACTAAACTTGTTCAAATTTATTTTATGGCTCAGAAAAAGGTCTGCCTTAGTGAATGTCCCATATGCACTTGAAAAGAATATGCATTCTGATGTTTTGGGGCACAATATTAAGTGTTAAGATCCAGTTGTTTGATGATATGTTAAGTTCTTCCATATCATACTGATTTTCTGTTTACTAGCTCTACTGATTTTTTTTAGATTTTGGTGAAGCCTTTAACTCTAATCATGGGTATGTCTCCCTCTCCTTTCAATTCTGTTAGTTTTTACTGCATACATCTTGAAGTTCCATTGTTCGGTGTAGATATATTTAAAATTATTATATCTTCTTGGTAAATTATTCCTTTTATTAGTATTTCATTCCTTCTGTATCCTTGGTAAATTTCTCTGCTCTGAAGTCTTTTTTATCTCATCTTAATACAGCAATCCTAGCTTTCTTTTGCTTTGTTCTTCAATGGTTTATACTTTTTCAATCCTTTTATTTATTTATTTATTTATTACACGGGCAGGCACCAGGAATCTAACCCGGGTCTCAGGCAGGAACTCTGCCACTGAGACACCATTGCTCGCCCTCAATCCTTTTAATTTTTATGTATCTATATCCTTATTTTCAAAGGGAGTTTTTAAAAACAGTACACCATTGTGTCATATTTTAAAATCCAGTCTGAAAACTGATGCCCTTTAATTTATGTTTTCAGATCAATAATGTAATTCCTGAATTGTTTGGATTGAAGTCTACCACTCTATTATTTTTTTTCGGTTTGTTCTCTCTGATTTTTATTCCTTTGGTTTACCTTTCCCCATTTTTTTTTTTGTTACTGGAATTTTTAAACTATCCCACTTAAATTTTTGAACATAACTCTTTGTGCATATGTATATTTCATTGGTTGTTCTAGGAATTAGTTATCCATAACTTTTCACATTCTAATTAGAACCAATATTTTATGCCTTCAAATGGAATGTAGAAATTCTAGCACTGTATCATTACTTTCCCCTTTTCCTTTTATGTTGTAGTAGAGATATGAATTTACATTTACATATATGGAAAACTGTATTATTATCTTACTCGTTGCTTTCAAACAACATATGTTTAAAGATCAAGAGAAGAATAGTACTTACTTTATTTATTCAAATAGTTATCACTTATATTATTTTTATGTTTTCTTCTAGATGAAGAAAGTTGTTCTTCCAAGGTTACTTTCTATTTCTGAGGAACATCCTTCACAAATTCTTTTAAAGTATATCTGTTTTTCTTCACCAAGTAATGTCTTCATTTCATCTTCTTATCAGAAGGTGAAGTAAGGTGAAGAGTGCTACACTCTCTTTTCTTCTGGGACACAAATGTTAGACATTTTTGTGTTGTCTCACAGGTCCCCGAGGCTATGTTAATTTTTAACATAATTTTTCTCAGTGGTGCTCATATCAGATATTTCTATTATTAGAGCTTCAATTTCACTGACTATTTCCTCCGACATATTCATATGCCATTGACCTCCTTCAGTAAATTTCATATTTTGGTTATTGTATTCATTAGTTTTAAAGTTACCATCAATTCCCTTCTATCTTTAATTTCTTTGCTGAGATGTTCTTTCTTTCTTTCTATTCATATCAAAAGTGATCATGGTTACTAGTTGGAACATTTTCATAGCAGTTACTTTAAAGTCAGCCTGATAATTCCAATATCTGTGTCATCTCAGAGTTAGTGTATATTGATTATCTCTTCCACGGGAGTTGAAATTTTCTTGGTTCATCTGTTGAGTAATTTTGGATTGCATCACAGACATTTTCAACATTATGTTATGAAACTTCGAGTTTTGTTTAAATTCTATGGAGAATGTTGTGTTTTTTTTTAAGTGAAGATTGATACAGGAAGTTTAGGTTCACAAGTTCTGACAAGCTTTCTATGGGTTCTGGTGTTAATGTTAGTGCCATTATCAGAGTCCTTAAGTGTCCTGTATATTGCGCCACCCAGTGGCGACTCTGGGATCTGGGTGGTGGTAAATCTATTAGTTCATTTCTCAGTCTTCGCAGTGTTCTTTAGGACCCTGTGTGCACCATGCAGTTCATGGGTAAGCCCAGAGTTTCATAAAAAGCCCGATGAGGTGGTCTCCTGGGGTCCCTGCTTCTCTGCAATCTTCATGTTCCTTCCTGGTTCCCTGAGGCTTCTCTTTTTGGTTCTACAGACAGACAACTACAGCTTTATTCATCCAAATCTGATGGGCATTTTTCTCACTGTATCTGTGCTAGAAACCAAGCAACAGGAAGAGAGGGAATAAAAGCAATGGGGTTTTGCTATTCCCTTTTGGACCAAAGATCCTCTCTGTCAGAGTTTTAGGCACTTGAGGGCCTCCCACTACCTTCGCGGTCCCTGCTAGAAGAAACTTTTCCTACTCTTTGAGCCCCAACCTGAGGGCTTCTCTCTCTTGGAGCTTTCTCTGTCCACAATGATGTCTTTATCTGGCTTTCCCCAAGTCTAGGCTGGGTGTTACTGGAGGAAAAGCATGGGATACTCACAGCTGGTTTTGCAGCACTTTGAGTACTGGTCTTTTACTATCCATTTGTTACTGTTTGCTTTTCAGAGTCTTTAAATATCTGCATTCTTTTCTGGTTTGATAACTGCATTCAGTTGGAGAGGCAGGGTTCAATGTGCCTCCTCCATTTTACCCAAAACCGTACCATCAAGGAAGAGCTTTGAGTAGGGAAATACCATGATAAAAGTAGGATTTAGAAAGATAAGTCTTGCTGTGTACAGACTGTACAGATTGTCTTTGTGGAGAAAGAGATTGAAGACAGACAAATAAATGATCTGTCTTGACTTTAGCCTTTAGTTATCAACTTCTGATGTAGTAAGCTTTTACTTATCCTTTTCCAAATAATAATAATAATAATTAGATAGCCAGCTTCTAAATAATTGAATTATCTAAATTATAAAATTATTTCTTAGCAATGAAGAGTTAATTTGGAATGATATACATTGTCAAATAGTAGAATTTTTCCAACAGTACCATTCACAGGGGTACCAAAATAATATGAAAATAGTGACAATGAGAATAGAATTCATTTTTTGAATGTCCTGTCTCTAATTAGAAAAAAAACATCCTCTGCATTTATCTCCTATGGCTGAGTATATAAAGCCCAACACATACTGTTGAAAGGAAATTATATGCCAATAAATATATTTGTTCTTTTAATTCCCCACAGTAAGCCTGTGGGTCACATTATTAATATTATTCTACAAATAAGGAAACTGAGACTTAAAAATGAAAACTAGTAAGAGAAGCCCTGGGTCATGAATGGGAAATTAAATTAAAGAGCAAATTATTCATTTTTAGTTTTCATAGCCACAATTTAAAATACAAACCCAAAACAAACATGGAACGTAATGAATCTAATTATAAAATCCCAGCTCACTTCTCAGGTCAGTGTTCAGTGTAATGGTATGTTTCTAGATGTAATTTTCACTTAAACTATTTCTGAGAAGGATCATTTTTGTGAGCTACCCAGAACAAGAGAAACATCCACTTTCTTGATTGGGGAGAATCTTGCTGAGATATTATTCCGTTTGCACACAAGCAAACCGAGTTTGAACAACAGGTGGGGCTGGTTTCCTTTACAACAGCCCTTGGCAGGATGTAAAGTCTCCACAGGCCTGACTGTTCAGAGGAGCACAGAGCCCTCTCCCAACCCTCATCCTTAGCAACAGCCCATATCTGCTCTCACATTCTTCCAAAGTCCAAATTGAATGAGACTATAAAAACCCAGGGTCATATCCTTAAAAATAGAGAATTGCACAGGAATAATTAATAGTAAACAGAAATACCTTCTGACACATTCCCTATTTTCTCTTATTTTATTAAGGAAGGCAAAATAAAACAAAATAGACCAAAAAAAAAAAAAAAAAAAGCACAACAAACTGTCATCACCATGGCATTACTTCCTAGCATAAACTTGTCACGTGTCCACTAAATTATGCTTCTCGCATTGTCTACAATATAAACTAAAACTCAGCTTGTTCACTGAACAGGTCACATGTGATGGACTGAACAGGTTGCAGCCTAGCTGAAAAGGAGAACCTCCTAGAACAGATGACAGAGGTTGCGCATCCATCCTTAGATATTTGGCGGCATAAAGCAGTAAGTGGAAATCAGCAGTTGAGTGAGGGACAGCCACTGATTAGAAGTGCTCAGAAGGGAAAGCACAAAGCACTCTTCAGCACTGCTGGGACACACACACATGCACAAAAGAGTTAGTCTAGAATGAATCTGGATCTGCTGTTTTTATCATCCCATGAGGGCTAATAGTTAGATAGTCTCAAATATTAACAAATCATGAAAGACCACCTGCCCAGCTATGGATAACGAGGTGGGCCCGAGGTCCTGGGATGGTCTGTGCACAGAGCCTGCTGTTTCTGGAGACAGTGCTTGGGTGACAGAAAAGGAGATAAGGTAGCAGAACGTTTTCGCCAATGCAATGGCAGTGGCAAAGGTTAATGATTGTGGCCCAAGTCCAACTGAACTGTGGCACTGGCTGCCCCAGTGAGAGGGCTGCTGTTAGGGAGACCCTGGAGCAATTTGGAGCCAGGCAACTGTGCTGATGAAACATTTGAAGGATAACTTTCACTTTAACCTTAGTATAGGGAGTCTGCAACCCTGCTGAAGGGACATTGAGAAGATCCAGAATGACTGATCCTACTGGGTAAGTTTGACCTTGGGAAATATCTGCAACTGTGTTTTACCAGTACACATGCTAGATGTTTGATTTTGCTTTAGAGCCTTGTATTTTACTGAAATATAATACATGGACTAGGAATTTGCTGTTCAGAAGGAGAAATACTGCCAGCATCTTGTTTGGATTCTCTTCCCTCTGACAGCTGTAATCTTTAAGGAAAAAAAGTGAAAGTTTGACAGGGTTATTGTGGGATCTTTCTCTTGTACTTCTGCAACCCTTATTTGCTTCACCCATAGTAGAGTGGATAGACCAGAAGCAAGAGTGATTCTCATGTCATCATCCCTAAATTGGGTCTTAGAGACATGTTTTTCCCTCCTCAATGGTAAATGACCTTAATTTTATATGAAAGAGGCAAAAGAGTTGGAAAGCTGAAGAGGGTGCTAATAGGTAAGATTATGCTTTTGTAAGAATACAAGATAACAGCAGGTCAATTTTTGCAGTAGTGACTGGACGAAATCTGTTTTTTTTTGGCCTCAAGTTAATTCTTAGCCCAGGGATGGTGGAACAGCTAAATTCTTACACTGATGTCATTTCTGACATTCCCAAACTTGCATGCGAACCATTTGCACATGATTACACAGGTTACAATCAGATCAAAAGCATAACATTAAAACAAACAAGACATGTCATTGGAATTGACTGCTACTACCTGAATGTTTCCTTTAACATATGGATAAGTTTGGCAGATCTAAAAAAGTGAAGATTTTGCATACTGTATGTATGGAAATTTATCAACAAGTTGAAGTACCAATTTACATTTGTTTAAACAGTAATATGTTCCAATAAGTAATGATGATTATGAAAACTGTTACATTTATGTATAAAATAATTATTAAGGAATTTAAATATAAATAGGAGAATAGATTATAAGGTGAATATAAAGAGAGTGTGTTGGGTAGATAATTTTAAGAAGAACATTTTATCCTTAGAGCCCACAAATGTCCATCAAATTTTAAAATAATAATATGAAGCTGAAGAGTAGATATTAGATTTTTACTTAATTTTAAAATTTGTGAATTTTTTCATGAATTAGTATTCATAATTATAAGTGAAATTACCCCTGAGAGTTGTACCCAATTATTTAGGCATTTAATAACTTTTAGGTCATGGGCCTTTAAGAAAAATTAAATATCTATTTAAAAATGCCTTTCATCTGTGAGAATAAATTAATGGCAAAATGCTAATTATGCCAACTCAAAATTCTGTTAATAAGAAAAACTCTAAAATTATGCATTACATCTATATCATCTTTGATCCAGACATTATAAAGGAAATGAAAAGTACAAAGAAGACTGTTAGAAAGAAATGAGGTACCCAAAGAATATTATGTTTCTTTTAACCAAATTTGAAAACAACAAACTGTGATAGAGTGACTTAGAAGGCACTTTATTAAAGGCAAAATTTCTAAGCCAATTTTTTTTTAAATAACTGCTATAGACTGATGTCATTTGTAGAGTTGACTATATCCCAAATTATAAATTTTGATACATATTTTTTTCTGGAAAGCATGTTTATTGGAAAACTGCTTTCCTGGTAATAGCTAGTGATGAACAGAAAGATTAGTGACATTTTTAAATGTCTCAGTTAAATTTGAGTACTATTTAATATAGCAAATAATCTATGTTCATTTTATTTTTACTGTGGTAATAATCTAGTAATTTACAGTCTTGGAAATATATTATTTCTGCACTAGAATATAAAACTTTAGGAGTGTAACCAATAAAATTCCTTTTTGAAAATTATAATAATTTTAAAATAAAATTTAAATAAAGTTTTAACTATTGTTCTTATCTTAAAAATTCAACCTCACCGATTTTTTTCCAGTATTGATTTTAACACTCAGTCATCCAGCATTCAACCTTTCAGTACACTGCTAGAAATGGACCTGAATGTTAATTCCATATAAAAGTAAAAAAATACAAAATCCTGAGGATGACTTTAAAATATGTAAGCAAATCGCTTATTGTGCACATGAGGAAACTGAGTCTAAAATCAACATTAAATTACAGAGCTGATGCTGTCACTCAGTTCTTCAAAATTCGGTTTTTAAACTTTAGCCCTGACATTTTAATATTGGGTCATGTTCTTGTTTACAATCAGGTAGTTATTTGAAAAATGCTTATAATTTTTGCTATTGAACTATAAAACAAACATAACAGAAAAAACGCTTTACTTCTGAGATGCAGGACATTCAATACTTTGTGTTGACTCTTTAGAAGAAGGAAATCATTTTCACTAATAGCTGGGCCAAACCATATGGACAAAACCTAGGTCATCTGTATGGTTTCCTTCCCCAATCATGAGAGATGCAAACTTAAAAATTTTAATGAAAAATAATGAATTAGAAACATCATAATAAAAAGTCAGGAAAATGGTTGTTCTTTAAAAAAACAAGCGAGACAAACTATGAGTATTAGTTCATTAACAACAACGGTTTCGATACTTAGAAATTGAACATTTCTTAGAAGGCAAGACAACAAAATAAGAGAACAAGTTAAAAATCATTTGCTAAGCCACTGTAATTTGGGGTTTATCCATTATACTGTTAGCCTGACTAATTCCAAATAAAACAGGGACTGGCATTTTGGAAGAGAGTGAAAATTTTAGGCCACATACTGAATTTTATAAACTACTCACTGCGTTCATATATTTTGCAAGGGGACTAGACAATAACCCCTCCCTGATAAAAAACAAAATGTCATAAGGGAAATAGATGATACTGCAGCATATCTCAGACCTTCTCCACCCAATATTCCCTTGATTGCAGAAAAACCAACAATTCATGAAAGAGCATTCAGTTCTCAAACCGTATTTGAATGGGAAGAGTTAAGAGGCCACTCATAGCGTGTCAGACCTAATGTGATGTCCTGCAGAGACGCCCAAGCATGAACAAGAAGAAAAGGGGACACCTTTTAAAATGTCAACTATATACATCCACTAAATGGAGAAGGAAGAGACTGAGGGAAATAGTGTACGCCCACGCACACCCCACACACAGATTTTAGAGAAATAGAATAAAAAGCCTGAATGGATTTAGCCCAAGGAAAAAATTGCAGGACACTCAGGTATGTTTGAATTTCAGATAACAACAAATAACTTTTAGAAAAGGTACGTTTTAAATATTGCATGAAATATATCTGTGGTAAAAAGAAATAGTGATTTCTATCTGAAACTCAAATTAACTGAGCATCTTCTAATACCTGGCAACCCTACTCAAAATTTATTTGTCCAGTTGAATTTAATATGAGAACCTAAGTCATTAAAACGGGAATTCAGAAGCAAAGTGGCAGAATAACAGTATGAGATTATAAGGGAAATTTCTGACCTAAGGAAAAAAATGAAAAATCAAAACAATAGCCTTAAAAAAATCTATTAAATGAAATAGGAGAAGAATAAATGCAACTGTAAATTAAATTATGGACATAGTGGAATGGCTTAAGAGGATCACAGTGAATGAAGTTGAAAACAGATAAAGAAATTTAAGCAATTAGTGGAAAGGTACTAGATACAGACTTTGGAGAGAGACCATCCAACACTAGGCAATTTTTTTGAAGTAGAGAATTTAACAAAAGAAAAAGAATATTTATTCAATGATATAATCCAAGAAAAGTTCCTGAAAAAGACAGATAACTGATCAAAAGAGCACTGTTTCTAGAAAATCCAGTGCAAAACATTCAACTTCAGACTAAACCAACTCAAGCTCTTCTAATTTGTGGGTGATGTGATTTTAAGTATGAAGGCACTAGAACACCATGTAGAAACATTAGTTTACTTCAGACTTGTCCCAGTCATATTTAATCAAGAAGAAAATGGATAATTTTCTACAAATGGAAGGAAATAAAATCTAAGGGAAAACATTATACTAACCAAAAATATGATGCAAGTAAGAGAGCAGTAAGTAGATATCGTCAAACATGAAAACAGTTCATAGAAAACAGCCCACATGGGCACTTGTTGGGGAAAAAAACACCAAAATACTACTTGACGATAAAATTCAGCCAGAGAGATTCATTGAATTAAAAATTGAGGAATGGAAATTAGCTTAGGACTGAATGGCGGCGGCATTGAATAATTTATTACTCAAAGTAGATAACTGGGAAATATAGTACAGAAGAGAATGTATACATTCTAAACCACTTAAATAGGTAGGTGTATAGGGGTGCAATGAACATAAGTGTGAGACTACTAATATCTTCATTTTCGTAGTAGAGAATCAATTGAGATATGTAAGTGAAAAGGAAAAATTGAAAAAAAAAAAAAAGAAAAAGAAAAATGAACCCATTTCAATAAACCTTAGATAAATCTTTCAGGAAAAGATACCTCTTCAGATGAAAATAAAACATTTATTTGCAGTCAACTTTTCCTTCTAAAAGTAGAACTCCGGGTTTTTTCTTCAGTTAAATTTAAAATATCAACTATATCATGATCTTAGTGTCTAAAAATATACTCAGCTACTTATATCTATCTCTGTGTATTTATCTATCTTTCCGTCCATCATTTTTCACCCTTTTATCTATAGATAAAATATGTCACAGGACTTTATGCATCTAATTCTGAGTCTTTCAGTGTGGTTTGATTTAAGGCCTTTTGTTTTGCTAGTTTAATGCATTGTTTAAATTGCTTTTAGCCAAACACTATAATGAGTTTTCTAAAAAGAAAGACATAAAAAACATCTGCAAGCAAATATGCTAAGACGCTAAGTAAAGTTAATTCTAAGAAGTGGGGATACGGATTAATTGTCATTTTAATCTATGTATATTTCAGCATTTTTCACACTGAAAAAGTAGAATGCTCTCTAAAACTATCCAGAGAAATATAAAACGAAAAGTAACATCTGTCTCCTCCAACATCCCGTTCTCATTCTCTAAAAGTAACCCTGTTAATTATATACTCCTTCTTCCAGAAATCTTATACGTATATCTAATTATCTACTTAGATATATAGATATAGATGTATCTATTTTTTACACCATCAGGATCAAGAAGTGCTGAAATACCTTCTAAACAAATTAAAAACATAACATGAACTGAATTAATTTCTGTTTATTATTCTTTATTTTCTCTATACATTTCAAATCACTTTTCCATTCACAGTTTCAATAAGATGCTGGAAAACTCCTTTTGCTTTGTAGGAGATAATATGCATGTTAAAGAATATCTTATTTCTTAGTCTGCTTGTAACTGGTGTTCCATCCAGACTTTCAATTTTGTTCTTGATTCATGATTCTTAAATTATTTTTTCCAGTCTCCTGGGTCCCATGGAAGTCTTAGAGATGCCAACTAACTATGGTACTTGGTAAAGATGGAAAATATAAGCTTGGGGTAATCTTAATTTAATAAATTTCCATTGACCCCCTAGGCTATTTCCCAACCATATTCTCAAATATACAGGATATTGTGTACTATTAGTTCCACCCATGGTGACTTCATGCCAAGGCACATTAGACACAGCCATATCTCATAGTCTTGCTTCATTTCTCTTATTCTTCCTTCCCCTTTCTCGGCTATACATAGTTTCCCTTGCTACCACAACTCCAAAAGTCACTTTGATGTGTAGTTCCTAGGCTTCAGGCTCATTTTTCTATTTCCTTTAACTCACAAAGGTTCACTTTGGAATTTTCTTTGCATCCATTTAAATATAGCATTGAATCTCTTAAAGTATAGAGCTATAGCTTTCCCTTTTCAAGGATTTCATGTAATAGGAATTTCCAATTGGGAAGATTATACTTTCTTCACCGGGGTTACAGAATGCAACAGAAACTGACTGATTTGCAGGCTCAGAGATCACAGTTTGGGCTGGACAGTGAAACAAAATATCAACCTCAAAGAATACCTAAAAGGCCTAGAGACAGGAGGTGTTAGCCAGGGCAGCCTCTTGGCCACATCATGAGAGGACCCTGTCTTCCGTCACTTGCAAGACATCTACATTTTGGGACCCAAACTTAACTAGCAGTGTTCCAATCCAAGTAAGGCAAGAGGTTAATATCAAATCAGTGGCAGCTGCAAGGTCGACCTCCTCACAGCTCCCGTTGTTTGAGAGAAAAGTTAATATTAATCTGCTGCTATCCCCTTCGAGTAGATTGTGGGATTCAACCCTAATTGAAATGAGGCCCCCAATTCCTGCATCAATCTTTTCTTTCTTCCAAGGAACATCTGAATGTTTGCGTCTCTACTTCAAGTCACTCTCTTCTGGTGCTTTTGCAATCTCAGGACTAATATACCTCCATCTCAGTTAAGGCACAACTTCCTTCTCTCAAACTTTTCCCCTAACAGTCTGGAGGGACTGGAGCTGATCTCAATTCACTCTCCTGGCAGCTGGTCACCAGTGGGTTTGTCTCAGCAATTAAAATGCCAAGACCGGTCTGCAGAGAAGTTGGTGATGCTTTGCCCCGCAGCTGCACACAAGACAGGAGTAGAGCAGTCCATCATACTCACTTACAGCTGTTACCAAATTCTGCCCTTTCTTTTCCTGCAGACTCCAAGGTTTTCTTTGCTGCACTATAAATCAAATTTCATTCCTGCTTTGTGGAATTTGCACTTTCTATATTTTAAGGGAAAACTAGGGGACTCTATGCCTTATGACATCCTTCCATTTTTTATTTTTTAGCCAGTTCTTTAACAGTGTGGCCAGGAAAACAGGGCAATGTGATTCAAAAGGAATTTGAAGGAAAATGGGAAGTGGAATGTGTAAAATTTCATTACACAGTCCAAATCCGTTAAAATGTTCCAAAGGAAAGTTCTAGAGATTCCCTAAGGTGCGGTATATGAATTACTTGGTAGATATGACTATAAGTGTATTTCCAACATTGAAAATATGTAAGTAAGATATGCATGTGTTTCTATTTCAGCATTATAAAAGTTTAAGCTACAAATGCAGTAAGATACAAATGAAAGCTTGGTCCCCATACACATTAATCTGGAAGTTTAGCAAATCTCTTCATTGTGGCGATATAGTGATAATAACATTTAGCATATACTCTGTGTTTCAAAGCTAAGTGAATTAGAATAAAATGCTCAAAATTTGACATATTGTGGATTCAGTGTTTCACACATGAAATGATTATACCAGGTACAGCGAAAATTACATATACAATTATAAGGTCTTGAGCTACAACTATTTTTTATCTAACTACTGATATCATACAAGTCCAGATAACGGTATATGTCATATAGTATGGAGAAATAGTTGAGTAATGTGTCAATGAGATTTTAGATAAACAAATATTGTCCTATTTATTCTGAATAGTTCCCTCTCCTCTGCTGTTAATAGATTACGTTAGTTTTTAGAATAACTTATATGCCTTATAATTTGAATATACTTTAGACCACCTAACAGAACTTCCTGATATTAGATTTGCCTTTAAATGTCAAAATTTTAGCATTACAGGTGTATCTGCATTCTGTATTTCTTGTAGAATAAGTCAACCGACTTAAGCATGACCCAGAAGGAGAAATAAAGTCCCTGTTAACATGACTGACAGCTGGCAAGAAGCAGTGCTGTCTATGGACTAGACATGGTGATTAATGAATGTTTTAGAATGAATTAGATTAAGAGTTAGAAAATTCAGTAGACACTCAAAATTCTACCTCTGAATTGAACAATGACTCAGGTAAATAATCCTTTCTTTACCCAATTTCTACCTCTGAAATTCATAAGACTCCTTTACCCTTTTCAAAGAAGATTTCAAGCAAATAAATAACATTCATGAAATTAAATATCCTTTAGTATATAGAAGTAATGTTTACAAAGGGATTCTTGTTTGTCTTGTTTAAATGAAAAACTATGTAAGGTTTTACTTGCAATAAAAATGCCCAGATTCAAATCTATAATAATAATAGACTGTCTCCAACCTCCCCTGTCTCTGACATCTCCCAAGTAGCCATTGCTAACTAAGGAAACCAGGCAATGAGGTTAATTTATGGGTAAGTAAGAAAAGGATTACAGAAAAGGAGAAGAGGGAGAAGGAAAAGAGGGAAAGCAAAAAAGAAGAGTTCACATCATTGTCTCTATGTTGTATGCTTAATGAAAATGATATCAATGAATATTAACCTGCATTTTATTTTTAGAGCAAATTCTGTAAGTCCATGTGGTCAAGCAGCAGGAACTGGGGTAAATGAAATATTGAGATTGATAACTAAACCTTTCTCAAGGATTTTTAGTATCTTGCTATGTCTCACGGCAACATATGCACACACTAGTGTATGCTTGATTAGAAGAGCTTTATAGCTGATATTTGGCCATAATTGCTATTGATTATACTTTGTTTATTACAGAAAAATTAGAGTACACTTAGCTTACCTATAGGTAGGCCTAAAAGTCACCTCTGGAGGACCCCTTTTATTGCTCAGATGTGGTCTCTCTCTCTCTAAGCCCAACTCTGCAAGTGAAACCATTGCCCTCTATCTCTATATGGGACATGATATGTAGGGATGAATGTCTCCCTGGCAGCATGGGAGATGACTCCCGGGCATAAATCTGGCCCTGGCACTGTGGGATCAACAATGCCATCTTGACCAAAAGGGGGAAAGAAAGTGTAATAAATAAGGTATCAGTGGCTGAGAGAGGTTAAATAGAGTCAAAAGACTACTCTGGAGATCACTCTTATACATGCTTTGGTTAGATATTGCTGCCTATCATAACCTGCCACAGTCCAACCAAAACCATTCCTGCCAATCCTAAAGAATACCTAGGACATTATATAAGATTCTACAAAGGTTCCATGCACTAGAATAGCTTTCCAGAAACCTATCACCTCCAGATGGGTCCCTGGACCAGGTACATCCTGAAATGCAGAGGGGCCAGCCTTTCCAGAACATCAACTAGTTTCATCTCCCTATCCCATATTATCAATAGCTCCTTCCAACATGAAAAAGTTCGAATGGCCATAGCCCAAATACCCCTAAAGAGTGAGAGAAAAATCAAGTGTGATGGTGGAGTTATACAGAGAAGTTCAGCTTTAACAAATGAGTATGAGTGCTGAATCGGTATATTGATATTTCTTTTTAATCTCCAGTATCTTAGAGCAGCTAGAAATAAAAAACCCTAAAGTTGTGGAACTGTGAACCATACCAAACACTGAAATCTGTTCTACAACTAATAGTTGCTGTGTATTTGAAATCTATGGCTTTTATGTATATACGTTATTTTCCACAGAAAAAGAAAAAAAAAGAGGAGGAGTAAAATAGAGAAGATGGGATTAACAAGTGACTATGACTGCTGAATAAATATATTGATATTTCTTTTGGCCTCCAGTGTCTTGGAGCAGCTAGAAGAAAAAGTTGAAAAATCGTGGAACTGTAACCCATACCAAACTTTAAAATCTGTGTTATAACTATTTGTTAAAATGTACTTGGAAATTTATTGCTTTTTTGTATATATATATTACTTTTTCACAATAAAAAAGTTTTAAAAATTAGGGTATAATATAGAGTTATTAAAATGGCGGTTATAACTTAAAATGCAATTTCAGGGTTAAGAATAACAATGGGGCAATGCAAGGGTATAGTTCAGTGGTAGAATTTTTGCCTGCCATGCAGGAGATCCAGGTTTGATTCCTGACCCATGCACTTACCCCAAAACACAACAAACAAGCAAGCAAGCAAACAAACAAACAAAAATTCAACAAATAGTGCTGCAGTAATGGGATACTCACATGGAAAAAGAATGAAATGTGACCCCTGCCAAACAGTATACAAAAATAAAGAATAACAAAGGAATTATTTTTTCTAAAGCAGTTAATGGGTATTTATTAAGACAAGGTGTTATCCTACTTGCCTCAAAAGATTCAGAGAAATTTAAGAAAAATCCTTATTCTGTTTGATTTCATGCATTTAATGTAAAAAATAAAAGTATTTATACAACATTACTTGTAATTTAAAGCAATATATACGTTCCAAATAAATGGATAGACATTAAAACATTATAAAAGTTCATAAATTATGTCTCCCTAGTAAATAGTTTCAAGAGTTGAAAGTGAAATACAAAGATAACCTGAAATATAATTATTTGTCTTCTAAATAATGTAACACGTCATAAATTCTTTTTTTGATGCTCTGTACAGAGATCAATGAAATTAAATTAAATTTGAAAAACCCAAAGTATATTACTTATATTTTCACCAAATACAAAGAACAGTTTGACTGAAGGATTAATAAGATTATAATAAAGACTGAGTAAACTTCCTGAAGTTAGGAACAAGGCAAGAGTTCCATTATACCAAGTCATTATTATTGTAGAGGTCCTAGCCATTGCAATATGGTAAGAAAAATGAAAGAAACATATAAAGACTGGAAAAAAAAGAAATAAAACTAACTTTATTCACACATGATCTAGAAGAAATTACATTGAATAGAGAAATTTAGTACGGTTGCTGGAATACAAGGTCAATATACAAAAGTCAAATTGTATTGCATGTAATAGCAATAAAATTTTGAAAGAAGTAAAAATATCATGCAGCACAGCATCAAAAATATTAAATATGTAGGAATAAATCTAAGGGAAAATGCATGAGACTTCTACTCCAAAAATTATAAAACGTAAGTGAAAGAAATGTGCTGCATAGTTATTTCATGTTCATAGATCACAGAATTCAATGTCCTGTTAAGGTATCAATTCCCAACAAACTCATCTATAGGTATAATACAATACCGATCAAAATACCAGAAGGGTTTTGTTTTCTTTTTTGTGTGTGCAGAAATTGAAAAGCTGATTCGACAATTTATATAAAAATAGAAAGGATCTAGAATAATTGAGACAATCTTGAATATATAAAAGAAAATTAGAGGAATTTGGTATCGAGTGACGATATAAAAATAGAGCAAAATAACATTATAGAGAAGAGAAATAGATCCATAGGTATACGATCACTTGATTTATGACATAGTCAAATGGAACGCTCATACATCATCAGTGCAAATATAAAGCAGTTCAACCACTTTAGAATATAGCGTCATAGTTACTACTAAAGCTAGATATGTGTTTACCTATAGCAATTCCACTTCTAGGTATAAACCCAAGAGAAATAAATGAACATATCCACCAAAAGACATACACGAGAAAGTTTTTGCCCCCAGTTTGGAAACCTCCTCTGTGTCCATCAACATAAACACAAAGACTGTGCAGTTTATCCATGTGATGGAATACAGTAGAATCATAAAAAACGATTGGACTATGCAAAAATACAGATGAAATTAAAAATCCCTTATGTTCAGCAAAATACAAAAGATACAAAGAGTACATGTTGTCTACTAAATTTGTTTGCCATTCAGAAGCAGAAAAATAACTAATAAAGGAAAAAGACAAAATAGAAGTCATCTTTTAGAGAGGGGCAATTGTTTGGGAAGAGGCATTTGGGAGCCACTAGGCTACTGGAACTGCTTATTTTGCTCTGGGTAGAGGTTCGCAACTTGTAAATACAGAAAAATTGTTCAAGATGTACTTAATATTTGTGCACTTAATAAGTGACATCTCAATTAAGAAAAAAATGAAAAGTTGGGAAATGAATAGCTGAATTAACTTGGGAAATGAATAGCTGAGTTAATTATCGGATGAAGCAAAAGTGTTTCTCCCAATTTCCTTTTGTCTCTTAAAGAATTTCAGTAGATACAGTTATATGAAGGAATCACCCAAGGAAAGAATTGAACAATTTCAGTTGGAATACATTTTTAACTTCACTTGGAAAAACTGATCTGCATATATACGCGTCTATTATGTAAGGTATAACTGAATGTGACAACTGTTGATGCTATTTCTATTTGTTCTTCCAAACTGCAAACACACAGCCCACCCACATACATACAGAGATAAGTCTTTTCCACTTAACTTTTCTGTATCTCAGCCATACAATAAGAGAAATAGTTAGGCAGCAATAGCTAGTCATAAATATTAACCATCCCACCATTCTCCTCTCTACAGTGACAATTTAACATTTTCTGAATTAAAATGTTTCTTAGAAATCCTACAAATAACTATGTACATCTGATGCCATTTCTCTTGGACATCATAAGGAACATATAAAACAACAAATCATCCTATTAACTTTTGCACTGGCACTGCTGCTGAAGTGTCCCTGCACAGACTGTTAATTATACATGCCATCTTCCCAAACAGTATTTGAGTGAAGTTATTTTATTGTTATTATCAAGTGCACTTACCACCTCCGTCTCCTAATTCCTTTCTTAAAGAAGTTATCATATTTCCTGTTTATAATACTAGACCTTTCATTGGGCTGGTTATTATGCACAACAGCTTTGAAAAATTAAATTAGGAATGAGAATGGCAGAATGAACTAAGAACTACATATTTGGTTAGTACATAGAAAGACCAATTCTTAAATTATTTTTTTTCTGTTATTATCCTAAGAGACTACTATCAAATGAAAGACAGAACAAGATTAATTGTGCAGCATATGTTTACAATGCTCTTACATAACAATAATTTGGGCAATTCCTTGGAATTTGTTGAAGTAGCATCTGATTGGTATTGCTCAAAACAATTCGATAATTATTTTGCAGATATCTGTCTTAAAATAATTCATTGACAATTGAGCATATTGAAAAAAAGGATTACACTTATGCCATGTGACCCCACAGGTAGGGTCATGAAGTTGCAGTAATATATACATGAGTTTTCTCTAAGGATAGTTTTTGACAGAGTTGCCTATACCAGAAACTGGCTGTTTCTCAAAACAGCATCTCCATAACTGGGCATCTGAATTGTATGCTTAGTTTATTTACATACTTTGGATTTGGTTTTCCCAGAGAGTACAGAATTGTTATTTAGGTTGGCCTCACTCATTCCATGCCATCACATAATGTAATACAACATAAAACATGGAATTGTTGAGTTGCTATCAGAGAAACTGAATATTTTCCATTAAATTCTTACATTGTATGTTTAAATATAATGCAAATTCAGATTAAAATTGACTGATGCATTCATATAACTCAGGAAGATAAAGAGAAACTTTTTATTGCTGTGAGGTGAGAGTTGATTTATCTTGTCAGACTCCTTGGGATTTCAAGAGGAGACTTAAGCTGGCAAATACTCCAGAGACGCTTAACACATAAAGCAAACTAACAAGTATTAAAATGAGACATCTTTCAATTTTTGCTGTGCTCATTCATGTTAATAAGACTTGATATAATAACTGAAAAATAGGAAGTTACATGATAACATGTGTGTTCTAGTTTGTTAGCTGCCAGAATGCAACACACCACAGACGGATTGGTTTTTAATAAAAGGGTATTTATTTCATTAGTTCTTCAGAGGAAAGGCAGTTAGCTTTCATCTGAGGTTCTTTCTTACGTGGGAAGGCTCAGGGTGATCTCTGCTGGTCTTCTCTCCAGGCCTCTGAGTTCCAACAACTTTCCCTGGGGTGTTTTCTTTCTGCATCTCCAAAGGCCTGGGCTGAGCTGCAAGAGCTTAAATGAGGTATGCAGAGCTGCTTGGACTGTGCTACGTTGAGCTCTCTCATGTAAGCACCAGTCAGTCAAATCAAACATCATTCAATGCAGCAGGAACACCTCCTAGCTGATTGCAGATGTAATGAGCAATCATTGGCTCATGTCCACAGCAACATAACTAGGCACCATCACCTGGCCAAGTTGACAACTGAATCGAACTACCACAACATGTAAATGTTAACTTTAAGTTAGGGCTGTATTACCATATTTATCACCTGCATATGAATTATGCACCAAATTTGCTAAAGAATTGCCATTGAGTGCATTGTCTACTGTGCAATTTAGCAATGGCTTTAGAATTCAAGAATAGGAAAAAATGTTACTTCCCCCAAGGAACTGTAATGTTTACTTCTTTGTAATAAAAATGATGTGACCAAGCAG
Source organism: Tamandua tetradactyla (assembly GCF_023851605.1). Lineage (NCBI taxonomy): Eukaryota > Metazoa > Chordata > Mammalia > Pilosa > Myrmecophagidae > Tamandua > Tamandua tetradactyla. Next base: position 11,381,748 of record NC_135352.1, read on the forward strand.
ATAACTGTTTCACTTTCAGAAAGCTCTAAGCCAAACTGGAAGCTCAACTGCATCAAATGTACTTTTTGATTTTTTTCCTAATACAGCATTTGCATTTATAATCATATCTTGCAGACCCTTTTTAAAAATCCTATCCTACCACAATGTTATTGTTTGGGGGATTGTGCAAGCTGCCTAAAACCTTTTATGGCATAACGTGGGAAGAAATAATAAATCTCCAGATGAGAAAAAGTTGAGGTTGAACAGCTAGTGAGAGGAAAAATCAGAAAGTAGGCAACTCTGTGTTACTGCAAAGCCCACATTTTTTCTACTCTACTATACAACCTTCCTTGTGCCTCCTCAGTCCAGCTCAGCATGCGTGGTTCTACTTCTGTCTCAACCCATTTAAGTATAGCTTAGCTCTTCTAAAACCTCTAGCATTCAGCATATTTGATAAAGAATAAGGATGATTTATTCCAAAGACAGATGTGGCTGGTTCCAATATTACTCTAGTATGCACCGAGGAGCTTTTGTATATCCTCATGCATATATCTGTGTGTGTGTGTGTGTATGTGTCATATGTAATGTGAGACTTGAGAGCTACTGTCATCATCTAGATTTTATTACAAACTGCTGTAATACAAATTGTGGTAGTTTGAAGCTGTATGTACCCCAGAAAAGATCATGTTCTCATAATCCATTCCTATGAGTATACACCTATTGCGGGTAGAACTTTATGATTAGGTTATTTCAGTTGGGATGTGACCCACTTCATTCAATGCGGGTCTAATCTTCTTACTGGAATCCTTTATAAAAGGATAGTAAGAAAGAAGGGAGGCTTATAGAAAAAGCCCAGAGAAGTTTAGAGAAAAAAAAACCAACAACCAGAGTTTTGTTATTATCATTATTTTTTTGAGAGATGAGAACACACCCACAGGAGCTGAGAGAGAAAGACACTGAAGCCAGAAGTTGAAGCAATGAAACCCGGAGAAGGACCAGCAGACGTCACCATGTGCCTTCCCATGTGACAGAGAAGTTCCCAGTAACTGGTCTTCAGAGAAGCTATCATCCTGTTGATGGCTTAATTTGGACATTTTCACGGTCTTAGAATTGTAAACTTTTAAACTAATAAATTCTCAATGTTAAAAATCAGTCTATTTCTGTTCTATTGCCTTTTTGTCAGCTTTAGCAAACCAAAACAAAAATCACAGCAGAGTCATAAATTTTTCCTACATCAAGTTGGTTGTGTGAAGATACAGCTTCTTTCTTTGTGTCCACACTGTATTGTACACTACTCCTGACCTCCCAACCTCTGGGTGGTGTTTGATGAATGGGGTTGGGGAGCCGGGGACTAAAGATAGTCCATTATGGTCAATTTAGCTCAATCGAATCATTTAAATAATCTCATACTTTTCCCTGTTCCTCCCCACTCCTCCAAGCTTGCATTGCATATATTGAGTTTCAAGGACACAGGAAGAGTTGAAAGACAGGGTCTTCACATCTCTAGGGTCCTGGGAATCGAACAACACCCTGAGGTGGCCTGTTCCATCAGTAAGGCCATCGCTGGGATCTGATGCTGGAGTCTGGCAGTGATTCTCCTGCAGCTTGATCACAGCACAAGGCTGCTCCCTGGAAGCCTGGGCCATACTTCATCTCTCACCAGCACAGCTTAGCAGTACCCCAACATGCCTTATTTGGGGCCCACAGGAGCCTCTCAGCCCCACCCATGCCACATGTACTGTCGGGGACACGCCAGAAAGCAAACCACCAATATATTCTCCATCCCTAACTAAACTGTAGCACCTTGTTCACACTGAAGCCCACCCTCACTGCACCCATGGAGTGTGGGGACAGTCGGAGACGGAACTCCCTCACTCTGCTGCTGGTCCTTCTTATAACCAATCTAAAATATCTCTCAGCCCCTGACAAATATTGGAGAAGGAAGACTGCCTGCTTTCCTAATCTTCTCTTTTGCCCACGTTTCCTCAGATCAGAAGAGATGAACCTTCTCTCATCTCTTTTTCTATCTAAGGTCCTCCCTTATGTAAAACCACGATCTACTCTATGCATCAGGCTTCTTGACAATGAACTTAATAATGGCTTTTCTCGCTTGACATAGTCTGACTTTCACGCTTCAAAATTCCCATTAGGGATGCTAAAAGCTGAGTTTCATCTCTTTCTCTTTGCATTCCTCCAGAAGCACTTCTAGGTCAGCCCTCTCATGACAGAGGCTTCAATCAGTTGGAATAAAGCCACACATTCACAAAAAGTGCCCACAAGAAAGCCATTTATATACACACTCACACACACGCACCCCTCCATATCATACCTCTGTTATGTAATAATAATCTTTATAGATTTGATGAGCCTATACTAGATGCCAAACACTGTGCTAGTTATCGACATATATATTCCATTTAATCTTGGTAACAACTGAAATACGGGCCCTTTTAGTCCACATTTTTCAGATGAGCAGATGAGGAAACAGCCTTAGAAGAGAGATGTAGTTTTCTTCCAGATTACATGACTTAGAAACGGTAGCACCAAAATATAAACTCAGGTAATTCTCCACTTTTGCTTACTTGAATCTAAAAGCTGTAAATACCTGAACAGCATTCTACTTTCTGGTCTCATTTTAATTCTTAAAAAGCTGATGTTCTTAGAAAGCAAGGGACTTCAAGCAATTGCACACTATCTCTCCCCATCTCTGCTGACATTTTCATTGAATCTTTTCATTGAAACCATTTATGGCCAGTGGTTGTCTCCACGAACTTTTCCCTTCCTGGATGTCACTGTGTTTCTAACCATCAACTATAACTCGTCCCAACTTTAGTCTGACACTAATGTTCATTTTCTGTATGCAAAGATGACCTCTCAGAGGTGCCGTATGCTTATGCATTTTTCATACCTAGTAAATATACATATCATCAATAACCTATTAGTTTCAACAGCAGGGAAAAAAAAATAAAGACCTACATTGGACAGAGTTCAAGCTCCAGCATTTAGGGAAATCCACAAAGCAACATGCTTCTGACAAACAGGGACATTCTTGCTTCACATGAAAACTCTCACTTTCTTCCAAAAGTGGACTCTCCCAGAATGTGATATTTTAGTTTTCTGACCCAGAAGTGGTACTTGCTCAAGAAAGATTGTGTAGCCTTCCATACATTTCCAATTGTCCTCCAAATTTTTCCCCAGTCCCTCTCATACTTGAGATATATAAACATATATATATATATATATACATACACATTTTTTTCTAGAGATCTTATCTATTTCCTTTTTGTTTCCCTGATCATTTGGCTGGCATAATGCTATTCCAGCTGCTACAGACTTTCAGTGTTTATTCACAAACCAAAAGGTTATATAAAAGTAGGCATAAGTTATGAATAAAATGGTGAGGAAAGTCTCAATTAGCGTCTTTTAGAAAGTCAGTTAGTCTGACACAACAGGTAAAGTTTCTTGGCTTCCAAGTTGGCCAGCATAAAGGCAAGGTATGCCTGGGTCCTTTGCTATTCTCTGGGCTTTTAATAGCTTCCTCCTCAACTATAAATTCTGGGGAGGAATCGGACAGTTGTGCTCAGGAGAACCATCCACAAACAACATTTTGCAGAATCAGACAGCAATTTGGACAACAAGTAACTTTGATAACAAGGTACAATTTTTTGACAAAAAAAACCCAGTAATAGTCCATTGCCAAAGTGACAGGATGCAGCTACAGAAAAGAGCAGATTGAAGAGGAGTGCCTGCTGAAAGGGCTTTTAGGTTTGTAACTTTAATCATTCTGACATTTTGATGAATGCCTAACCTTACAAAAGAGGCTGGGGGTTGAAGCCTTAATCATGGAATATGGAAAGGCTGCTGCTACTTGTCTTGGGACTTAAGCACGAATGGGGAAATGGAAGGCAAATCCCTGAAGGATGCTCAAAAAGCTTGGATTTCATAAACTCCCTGTTGTCTCAAGAAAAGCTCACTAACAGTTAAATGTCTATGGTCCTATTTTGAAGATAACATGCAAATACCATAAAATACAAAAGAAAAACAAAGCAAATCTATGATCTCTGCAAGTAATGCACACATATACTCATTTCTTTCCAAGCTATCTTAACGACACCCTAGTTAGGAGCTATAGAGATTTGTTACCCAAAATTACACAATTTTTACATGTGCTCTGTTTCCCATCTTCTACCACTCAAATCACTTTGGTTTCCTATTAGTATGGTTTGGCTAATCAATGATTTAAAGACTGCATCCATTACTTATCAGATATTACTTTACAGAGAAAACACCTTCAATTCTAACTGATTTAAGAGAAACTTCTTTTGACAAAGCTGTCTATTCAGGTTCTGGTTGCAGGCAATTTCCATCTTCCCCCTAAAACTTGTAGGACATAGGGTTTGGTACATTAAGTCCTGAAAAATAAAATACCATATATATTCCCTCTCACTCGGATAATTGCAAGTTTCTGAAGATAACACTTGCTGCACCTAGCAATGTCAGAAAAAAATATCAATGTTAAGGGGTAAATTATCTTCAAAAGAAAGAAGTCAGCTGGAAAGCAAGTAATGGTGGCTAATGCTGGAAGAACCAAATCACTGAATTGAAGAAGAAAACAAAGTAACAACCTATTGCAATTCAACTGAAAGACGTTTTCAGCAATAAGGAAAAGAATCACATTAAAGGCATGATAAAATTGCCCTTCTCTTCTATTACATGGTACAAGGATTAAAAAAAAAAAGTGACATAATAGCAAATATGTGCTCCACTTTTCTGAAGTTAATAGTTGGTTTAAAGAAAGCAGCAGTTGTGTAAAATATATTTTTTAACCTGCTAAATACATTAAAAAAATAACGGATAAGAGAAGGGACAAATGAAGTGAGAAGGATGATATATTATAATTCTAATCTCTGCTAACTTCACCTGGATAAAGTTGAAAAACAAACTAATGGCTCATTTTGTTTATAATGCAAATACATTTTTTGCTTTGTGATTCTACATGTTGGAGTCTGTAATGGCATTGGCCCTACTATAATTATGATGAGCTTGCCTTCCTATAACAACAACAACAAAAAACATTTTTAACCTATCTGATTTGGAGCATAAATTAATTAAGAATAACTACCAAAATACTGTTGCAAAAGCCCTGTTTAGTGGAAATATCCAAGAAACGCAATGGTCCTGGTCAATGAGAATCTGTTTTCAGCTCGGTACAAAGACAATGCTGATCCTGGCCATATGATGCACAGGTGGCAAAGGAAACCCAGACGGGGAGCCCTGGACGAAAGGGGACCAGCAAGTGAGCTGGAAGATGACAATAGTTTTCCCTAACAAGTAAATCAGGTCTCTGGCACGTGTAGAACAAACTTGCCATTAAACAAATACACTTTGATAGAAATAAGCTGAAAAATAATTAGGCATTTGACCAAATCTATAAGTCACAGCTAAGATGTAGTATGAAGAGTAAAATTAGATCTGGGCATCTGGGTTCATAAGGCATGAAACAAGAGTTCTGGGAGTCATAAAAGAGAGACTCCCCAGAACCTAGAAAGAGAAGAACCAAAATGAAACGAAACTATTCTCTTAGTCACATTGGTTAAGAGTCATTTTGAGATTCTTAGTGAGAAAAAACTGCACTTACATCAGAATTTACTGTATTACAGAGAATTGGTCATTCTCAGAAATATCTTGAGTGCCTCATAAAATCCCAAATTTAAGAACTGCTCTAAATATTGTTACAGATTGACAAGCAGCTGCTTCCAACTATTTACAACAAGATCTTAGTTTCCAGATTGTACAAAATGAAGTTAGCATTAACCTTTCCACAATGTTGCATACGTAGCTTATTATTTAATGTCATCTGCATCTTTCTAGTAAATGGTCCAAAAACCTTGGCTGCTGCTTCCTTTAATTCCCCGCCCCCCCAATCTCACTTCTAAGCCAACAGCAAATCCTTTTGACTCTACCTTAAAAATATCCATAACTGACCACTTCTCACCATGCATGTTGCTGCCATCTTAACCTAAATTATCATCTTTCTTCTGAATTGCTTGCAATACCCTCCTACTGGTCTCTCTGTTTCCACCCTTGCTACCTGCCCCAACATTCTATTCTCAGCATGGCCACAATATCCTTTCAAGTTTTAAGCTTGATCATGTCACTCACTCCTCTCCTAAACCCTTTCACTGTCTTCCTCATTATATATTAGCCTTCAAGGCCCTACCCAATCTAGCAACACCCTTACTCCCTGGCCCCTTTACTCCTCTCGTACTGTTATTCCCAAATCTCAGTTCACTTTGCTGAGGCTATGTGGGTCTCCTCACAGTTCCTCAATATATTTGTGGTGGGTTTCCACCTCAGCTAAACAATATTGATTGATTGATTGAATGAGTGAATGAGTTTATAAAGTCAACCAATGTGTACAGAGTTGAGAGTAAAAGCTGACTTTCAATGGAGTCAGTAGATCAAGTTTTATTCACTGGGAAGAAGTGAAGAGGAAGTGTTGGAGAGGAGGAAATGGAAGGAAGGAGAGGTGGGATTTATTGAGGCCCCTGCAAAGTTCTACTGGGCTCTTATATGATCGTATTATCCAGGAAGAATTTCCCAAGAATCTTAAAAACTAGACTGTCTTGGTTATGTGATTTTACCAGATAGTTAGAGGGCTCTCTGAGAAATTAACCAGCACGACTAAGGTCATTGACAGACTTATCCAAGCTTGAACCCTGTGCTGAAGAAGAGGGCATAACTTAGAAAACAGCCTTCTTTTCACTTTCCAGATAATATGGCTATATGGTTGGGAGGAGTGGGGGAGAGGAGGTCACGTGGTTAGCAAGTAAATCCTCCCAGCGGTGGAAAGAACCAGGACGCAGGTTAGCAAGCCGAAATGATATTCAACTTCACAAGTTTTTCTGGCACTCTGAGTCACAAAAGAGAAAAGCCATTTCAAGAGGCTTACACAACTCCTCAGGAAGCAGGCAGAGAGATCCCTTCTCTCTTTTAGCCTGAAGCCAAGAACGCTAATTACCATGTATGCGTGATAAAACTGACATACCACAGCCAATGCATTCTCAAAAGTGCCATTTCTGTATTAAGAGTTCAGGAAACATTTTAATCTTTTGGAAAACACTCCAGTCTTTTTCTTAATTCTAAAATAGAACACTTATGGGCGGGCCGCGGTGGCTCAGCGGGCAAGAGTGCTTGCCTGCTATGCCGGAGGACCCCGGTTCGATTCCCGGCCCCAGCCCATGTAAAAAACAAACAAACAAACAAAATATAATAAAACAAGAAAATGTTTAAAGATGTTTCCCTTTCTTCCATCCTTCCTTCCTTCTCTGTCTTTCCTTCCCTTCCTCCCTAAAAAAAAAAAAAAAAAAAAAAAAATAGAACACTTATGTCTAAACATAGGGTATTTTATGACAGAAATATATGATAAATATGATATTCCTTCATTACTAAGTTATTTATGTAAATGCAAGTATAAATTGATAATCAGGAAAATATTACTATTTGAAATATTCACTCTGAGAAACTGAACTAAGGCAAATCAAAGCTTAAAATTAATCACTTTCCAAGCAAAGTGATTATTTTTCCTATCAGTGGCGATGAAGAAGTGCTTTCTTTTGTTTCTCTTTTAATTAAACTTGTTTGAAATTCCTGAAGAGGTGTGAATGCAATGGTTATACACGTGTAACAGCTTCCTGGTATCTGGCCCTCGACAGAGCACAGATTCAGTGGAGAAAACATCTGAGTTTAAACCAGCTTCAAAAAGTCATGCTTTCTACACACTGGAAAAGCGTTCTCTAATAAATATGTGAAAGAACAAGTGGGTTGACATTCATCTTTGCTAAGCAGCGTATTTGCTAAAGAAATAGTATATGTCTTAGTGGATGAGAATCAGGCACAGACACATTCTTTAACTACTGCCAAATGGATGGAGAAAATAGCAGCAGTAATACACCGGTTCCGAACTATACTGATTCAAGGGGGGTATCTTATTCCAAGAGTTTTTTTTTTTTATCCAGCCTTCATGATGGAGCAAATCTTCTAGTAGTTTTTCCTGCTCCCTGTAGGGCTTGGGAGTGGAGGGGGTGGACAGTGAGTGGGGAATAAATCACAGTCCAATCACACATAGCAGGACTGGATATAGTCATCATGGGCTCACTTCACCATTCCTCAGGTGTGCGGCACTATATATTTACTTTGCAGCCAGTTTCAACAAAATCATGGGGGGCAGATAAATGTTAAAAGGGCTCTTTAAAATGTATAACCCCAGAGAATAGCACACTCTGGCTTCCAGTCATGCATAGCCTGGCCAATAGTACACTAAAAACTCACAGGGTGTGAATGTATTTTATTTCTTACACTACTCTGAGGGCAAGCCCTATAGAATTTGCATGTTGGCATAACTCAGGGCAAAGCACATTAGAAATCAAGAGACTTGGATTGTAGTTCTATTTTCTGCCATGAGCTGGCTGTGCAAATCTGAACTAGCAAATCCACCTCTTTGGGCTTCAGTTTTCTCAAGCGCAATGAGTGACTCTGGGCAAGCTGCTTATTCTCTCTAGATTTCATTCACTTCTCTATTAAAAGCAAATCATTCAGACTCAGTAATCACCAAGCCTCTGCTTGCTCTGGTATTTTATGATATCTATTAAGAAGACTGTTATTATAACATTCTTTTTTCAAGTGTACCTAATGTTCCTGCCCTCAGCAGATATTTTAAGAGGATTCTGAGCAGAATTAGCCAAATGATCAAACAAGTTTACTATCTCATTTGAGGCACAATTGAAGGAGTTGGGATTATTTCTTGGCCAATTAAAAAATGAAGGTTGGAGGCAGTGTGGCTTGAGTGGAAAGTTCACTGGGTTGTAAATCTTGCAAGTTGGCTTCTATTTTGCTTCCTGCTAATTGTGTTACTATAGCATGCGGTTAGATTTATAAGGTAACTTTTGATTATACAATTTTATGTCATATATCTTAAGATCTCAAAACTTTTAGATGAAGAGCGATAATCCTTTCTGCGATGTCTGAAGGAGATCATCTGATTTAAATCAAACCAAAAGAAATGTCAAAAGGATGTGAGGATACTCTGAAATATCAAACCTTGGGATGGGATCCTCTTTGGCGCCTCAAACCATAAAAAACCACCTGTTTTGAAGGTTGTATTAGTTTTCGATTGCTGTATAACAAATTGCCACACATTTAGGGGCTTAAAACAACATTCATTTATTAATTGACCGTTTGTAGCCCAGAAGTCCCCGCAAGCTCAGCTAGGTTTTCATTACAAGGCTGAAATCAAGATGTCAGTTGGCTGGGATCTCATCTGGAGGCTGTGGGGAAGCAGTCAAGTTCATGCAGGTTGTTGGCAGAATCCAGTGGCTTCTCTCTCCAGATCTGATAGCCTGGGGACCTCTTTCTCAGCTCCCTATGGCCACTCACGTTCCTTCTCCTATGCCTCCATCCATCCTCAAAACAGGAGTTAGGAGTCAAGTCCTTCCCATACTTTGAATCTCTCTGACTTTCCTGTCTGCTTTCATCTTCTGTCACTAGCAGGAGAAAGTTCTCTCCTTTTAATGAGCGAGGTGATTAGATTATGCCCACAGGGATAATCTCCCCATTTTAAGGTCAATTGTGGCACATGACATAACACATCCATGGGAGTAAAATCCTTACAAAACTCAAAGATGTGAAGATGCAGATGTGGAATTTGGGAGCGCCAGTCCTAGAAATTCTGCTAGCATATACATTAGTGATAGCTTATTTGAAAATCACAAGACCTAAATAAAAATGACCATTTTGAAGGTTATTAAAGATAGTATCAGATTTTTGCAAACAGTAACGCTATGTCCAGGCAAATCATGATAAATGAATGTCTTCTATTTTTGTGTAATTGAGGAGTTCTGATTATTTTTGTGACCAGAGCACCTTTGACCAGTGGGTCCTCTAATAAAGAATTCCTCAGTCCACTAGCACATATTCAAATCATGATTCAAAACCAGCTCAACCTACGTCCACAGAAGCAAAACCACATTAGAGAGTTCAGTGAATGTCTAAGATCCATCCATAGAAGTAATCAAATTAAGTAATTAACGTAGAAGAAAACTCTTCCTTCCTAAATATATGGAGTCCTTATCATTTGGGTAAGTTATAGGAATAATTGCCTCAAAACTCCCTACTGGATTCCTTTGTGCATTTTTCCAAAGTTTAAGGAGATAAACATCCAAGCTAAGGAAGTGAATTGAATAAGCAGTGAGAAAGTGAGAGTATTTAAATGTTAAATAAAGTAGCCAGAAAAGAGAAACTTCTAATTAGTGACCGTATTGTATTGAAATCTTCGTACAAATATAAAGCATAAAAGAGGAATGATATTAACTTATGATGTTAAACTAGACCAGTAAAAAGAAATGGTTCAGCTCATTTTTCTACTAAATAATAATAATAATTTAATACTCATCTCATTGAACATTTTGTTTCTGTTCATCTGCTTCGAAGCGGCATTCGAATTATTTTTAAAAACCTTTACTGTCAGTCAAGTGTCTAAAGCATCACACCTATTGCCTCTGAAATATTTTAAAAATACATTAAATAAAAGAAACTTGTGTAAAATGGCTTTTGATACCTACTGAGAATAATTACTCAACAACAATCCTTAATAGCAATACTTAAAGCTAGCAGTTACACCAGATACTTGACTGTCTTCCAGCAATTAGAGTTTTGAAAAATTTGAAAGTTATTGCTCCTATTTTATCTCTCCTATAAACCTCGCTTTCATTCATTCTTGAACAGTCTAACCATTTGTATAAGAATGGTTCACATGTAAGTACACACTACCCAAAATTTCTTCAAAGCAGAGTGGGGAAGTTACAAAATGCCTTCCGTTGCTTCTCATGAAGGACCTCAGGGGAAACACAAGAACATGAGAACGCACAATCTTCCAGCATCTGCTTCGAGTGTTAAATGACATCATGCCCCTTCCCTTAATTCACACACTCTACAAACAGTGAAACCGCCTCCTCATCATTTCCCACCTTGTCATGTCTTTCCCTTCATTAATTCCCTCTTTCCCTTCTTCTCTTCTCTATTTCTTCCTTCTCTTCACTTTTTCCTCCTTTTTCCCTTTTTCTCCCATCCCTTCCCTTACTTTTTTTGTTCTTTATGCTCCCTTCCTTTCTTATTTTCTTTTTCCTTTACTTCCCTTTTTTCAGTATATATATATATATTAAATTTTCTTCTCCTGGTTTGAAATATATATGCTCAAATTTTATATTTCCTCAGTTATACCAACTTTATTAAGAAAATACTTGTATTAATTTTCCTTACCATTCTTATATAAAATATATAAAAATAAATATAATTTTGCATTGCCTCCTAGAAAGGTGTCCTACCACAGTCTCTGTGGTCTCATCATGCTCTTTGTCCCGACTCTCTACCCCATCCCACTACACCACACTCTTATCTGAGAATTTTGAACCTACTTTCTTTTGGGTAAACTTTTTTCTGTTTTGGTTATTGTTTACTTGCAAATAATAAGCTCTAATGATAGTTTTCTCGTCCATATTTCCTACATTTTCTTATGTTCTCTTAAAGTTATGAATCCCTTTTCCGGGAGCACATCAATGGAATTTTCAAAGCACATTTTTTATTGGTAAAATGAAGAATAAATCTCTTTCAACTTTACATTTAAGTAACATTTTAGTAAGATATAAAATCCCATGTTCGTTGTGCCCTTTCTTTAACAATCTATCACCTTCATGTATTCAGTATAACTAGGAAAAATATGATAGGAATCTGTAGCGATCTGATTCTTGCTCCTTTGCGATGGATGCTTTTATTTTCTTTTCCCTGGAAGATAAGTATGTCCCCTTTGTCTTTGATATCTTTAAAATTCACAATAATATATCTGGGCATAAGATTGTATTCCTTTATTTTACTTTATCTATTCTACTGTGCCCTTTTATTCTGGATAGGGACATCCTTCCAAAAACTACAGCAGGGAAAAGGGGAAGAAACAGTAATTTTACAGTGAAGAAACCTGACTAATAGTACCTCAGCCAGGTAATCAAGGCCAACATCAACATCAACATCAATATCCAATTGATAATGTGTCCTTATGATGTGATGAAAGTGGTACTTTCCCTCCCCCAAACCCATAACCCCAATCTAATCCTGAGAAAAACATCAGACAAATTCCAAATAGGTGACATCTTACAAAATATCTGACTAGTACTTCTCAAAACGACAAGGTCATCAAAAACAAGGAAAGTCCAACAAATTGTTATATCCAAAAGGAGCCTAAAGAGACATGACAACTAACTAGAATTCTGGATCAGATTCTACAACAAATAAAAGACATTGAGTAAAACTTGAGGAAATTTGAATAAATTATGGGTTTTAATTAGTAACAATGTATCAATATTCATTCATTAGTTATAACAAATATGCCAAACCAAGGTAAGATGCTAGTAGGGGAAAATGAGTATGGGAGTATGGAAATATTTTACTATCTTCACAATTTTTTCTGTAGATATAAAACTGGTCTAAAACACCAAGTTCATCGTAAAAATACCAATGCATAAAACCCATCCATTACAATATTGCTTGCTGTAATGAAAAAAATCAAAAGTAACCTAAATGTCTAATAAAGAAATGGGTAAACAAATGAGGTTTCATTAATGTGAAAAAAAAAGAATACTCAAAAGAGCAGCTTTATATTATTTTAAAAAGTGAGTGCAAATGTAGGTATTGAGAGTGGACGGGTGGTGGTAGAATGCTCACCTTCCATGCGAGAGACCTGGGTTCAGTTCCCAGACTATGCACCTCCCCCCCAAAAAATTACAAATGTAGGTATTGGTTTAAAGATCAATAGTGCTTTCCTTTTCAGTGTAAGTCTGTTTGCAGTCCTTCATATTTTAATCATAATCATATAAATTTGTTGAAAGCAAAATTTATTAGAAGGATATGTTGTTGAAAGCATCAGGTTCTTTGTCAAGGACAAGGTGTCATTGAGGTATTTCACTAAATACAGCCTTGCAAAAATAGAAGACAACTGGTTCTAGTTCAGCAATAACCCAGAGTTACTGTAACTTACAAAGCTTGGTCAAAATAGCTTCTCAGACTTCATTATTAGAGTTCAAAACCTCTATAGTGTGCCTCTGTTTACAAAAAATAAATTCAACATATTTAATAGGGTTTTAAAGCAGTTTACAATCTGACTTCAACAAACCCTATCAGAATTATCTCCTTCTCTCTCATTTGTATCACAAAACTCTAGCCACATTGGTGTTCAAAAATCTCTATTTCTTTGCCCATACAGTTCCCTTTGCCTCCAATGTTTCCTCCACTTTTTAAAATCCTACTCATTGTTCTATCTCCAGCTCAGAACAACCTTCTCTTTCACAAATCTTATTTAGATTTTGCAGGAAAACTCAATTATTTGTTCCTCTAGCCCTTTATTCATATAAAATTAATGGCAGTATTTTAATTTGTCATATGTTATAAGAATATCACACGTCTATCTTCTCAGTTTTTTGCACGTCAGTTTCATGGTTTGATTGTAGGCTCCCTGGGGTAGGGGTGGGGAAATGGCATTCATCTTGATATCCTCACCTCTTCTGTACCTAAGACTCAGTGCTTTACACAAAATAGAGGCCAATAAATGTAGGCTACATAATGTCTGAATAAACTGTAATGGATTTCTGTGGAGAAATTACTTGTAAACCTATTTTCTGCATTTTGCTAAGATTGCAGTAGCCAAATGTTCAGCCCCAGTTCCATCCCTCTAAATTTCATACAAGTCAAATGCTGGATATACTACAGGAGCTGTGGTTTTCAATTAATGCACATTTTGTGTACTCTTTTTATATGTCAAAATATATACTGACAGGTGGGCAATGGTGGCTCAGTGGCAGAGCTCTCGCCTGCCATGCTGGAGACCCGGGTTCTATTCTTTGTGCCTGCCCATGCAAAAAAACAAAATAAAATAAAATAAAAAATATATATATACTGAGGTTGCAAAATTAAAACCAGTGCACCACTTGTTTCTGGCTGTAGGAAGCCTTATAGAAAAGACGAATTTCTTAGAAACATATTTTAAATTTATTTACCTTTTCAGCTCAGTTGCCACAAAGTAGTTTGCAAAATAAAATGAGTGTCGAGTTGCTTACGTGTGATAAGGACATTTTATGAAAAGGGACTGCAAAAAAAAAAAAATCCATCAAACTCTAGACATTAGATGCTGTGAAATTAAAGAAAAATGTTTTCTTTCTAATAATGTTGACATGATCTTTCCAGCCTAACAATATCCCTGTCAATCCCCATCGGAAAAGACTTCTAGTGTGGGTTTTGTAGAAGGGCATTTTATTTCAACAAAGCATCCTCACTCCTGCTGTTGCCCAAAGGAAGAACTACTGAATTTGCCTGAGGTCTTAAAGAATGAGCAACTGAAAACTCTCTCAACAGAATAATCTGAAGTTCTCATTTGCATTGCCCTTGAATTTCCAGTTTAATAAGCAAAGTGAGAGTCAAGGAAATTCATTAGGAACTTGTATTGATTTAATGGTTGTAAGAATGAACTGTTGTGTTTTGACAAAAAAGGTAGATATGAATAACTATACAAGCTGATTCTTTAAGACAGGAAAGGCTTGTCCCTTCTAATATGCTCAATTTACGCTCAGGGAGGAGAGAGTGGGGCATTCCCGAATGAACTTTCCTTTAACAAATGTCAGTGTGGTAGGTCTCTCCTAAAGCATGAGCAATGTACTTTACACAGATGGACTTTAAAACACTCAGGGATACCTAAAGACCCTACTCACTCAGGGAGGAAGTGCTGACAAGTTCATATTTGAAGTGGTAATTTCAGATATTCCTTTACGTGTTTTATTATTAGAAATGAAAACTTACCTGCACAGACAATAATACTATGCATTACACTTTGGCTTTTTCTCCTCTTTACCTAACGATTCAGCCTAATGTGGTCCCACTGAAGCCTTCCTTGCTTTCCCTGAACTAAAGGAATCCTGTGTTTTTAGGAAGCTCTGTACCTTTTAGTGCTTTACCAACAAATATCTGTGTTCAAATGTATTTCCATTATTAGACTGTAAAACTTCATCTGGATAGTATCTGAGTGCCAAGAAATGCCCTTGGACACGGCAAGTGTCAATAAATATTTGTACAGTTGATTGAAAGACTGAACTATTCTAGTTTTTGTCTCAAAAACTGGTATCTTTATGGGAACAGCCTTATCTTTGAAACTTCCCTTGACCTGGATCAATGGTATCTAACAAAAATAGAAGTTTCAGCTTAGATTACACAAGTGGGGCTCATCCTTTTTTTAAAGTGCAATAAAGATAATTACTGTTGAAATTCTTATCATCATAAGTAATATAGAGAGACTCAGCCCAGGCCCTGATATTCATGGGAAGAGTGATTTATAAAATATTTATGAGTTTTAGTATTTTAAGAGGCAATAGAGTGAGGTTGTTAAATGCACAGTCTATGGAGATAGACTGCCTGGATTTGAGACTAACTTATTCCATTTATTGACTAGGTGATTTTGGGCAAGTTACTTAAGCTCTCTGATTCTATGTGTGTAAAACAGAGAAAAAATATTACTTGCCTTATGATGTTGCAAGGATTGAATAATGTAATACATGTAAGTGCTTAGAACGGTGTCTGGCAGAATGGGTTCTCAGTAAGCATCAGATATTGTAAGGCAGCATGTTAAAGATCCTGGCTCATTAGCACAGCAGGTTAGAGCATAGTACAGTGGAATGAGTCAGTATAATGTCATGGAAAGGACCCTGCAGTGAAATTAAGAAGTGGATTAAAGTCCTGGCCCTGATACTAACCCCATGTCATCAGTCAGGTCACTGCTTCTTTGAGCAGAAATCCCCTCATTTTTAAATGTGGAAAATAATACCTAGTTCATAACATCGTTTTTGAGGATTAAATATACAGTGCTATTTCTATTTCATCATCAAAAGCACAGTGATAAACATTTGCACCCTATTGCTTAGCTGGGAACATTTTGTGTTAGGCAATCCTACTAGAAGCTCTACTATTAATACTTAATGATAGCATAGATGTGTTAAATCAAAAGGAAATATACTCTTTCCTTTAAACCTAACAAGCCTAAAGGACATTCTTGAAAGTGAGCTGGAAGCACACACTAAAAATAAAATGAGATTAATACTCATAGTAAAAATATATATATAAAGAAAAAAAAAACAATTGCTATTAAAATGGCTTTTGTCAATGTATGTTGGTCAAGACAAAAAAAACGACCATGACAGTTCTCTTTCAAATGCTTTTAAAAAAATGAAAGAAATTATTTTTTCCCAACATGGAAAAGCACTCTATGAGGTTTAATTTTTATTTATAAGGAAACTAGTCCAGAAATAAGAGATTGACTTAATACATGTAGCATTTCAAATCGAGTTTGTGGTAAATACTATGCCAATGTTTACATAGGAATATATTCCATATATGTTACCCAAAAGGGCAGGACTCTTTCAGCACTTAAGTTCCCTTAGTAGAGAAGAGGATATGGGGGTGAAGAAGCTTATCCTAACCAAAATTTGGCTGTCACAGGTCTTTTATACAATTGTACAAATAATAAACCACAGGCAAATTATATGTCACTTGGTGAATTGATGCAACCTTGAAGCTGAAGGATTTATATTCTCTATTCAGACTCTAAGTCCATTTAGCTAAGAATATGCTTTTTCAAGTAGGTCAGAAATCACTAACTTCTTTGCTATGTGTTGTTCTGTTCTCCTAAATGCTTCTCTACAGCTGATAACAGAATTTACTACCGGTCATTCATGCTCTATTTTGATTTTTACCTCAGTGTGTTACTTACTCAAGAATCTGATTCTTGACATTGGAATGAAAGAGTCTTTCTCTATGTTTATAAAATGGAGGGTAGGTCATGTTGAGCAGGAGGGTTTTCCCAGTGTCTCTGAAATCCCATCAGGTGGTTATTTACTTCTTCCATGAATACTTTTCAGGGTTCTGACCTGAGAGTGAACACATGCTTGGTCTAACTAGAGTGATAATATAGAGCACAAGGGAAAGATGAAGTCTCAGTTCTTGAGGAATCTGTGCTGTCTTAATTTCCGAGGTTGCTTAAGTTAAATAATGGGAATTTGTTTCATGGTTTTGAGACTGGGAAAATGTCTAGAACAAGGTGTTGGCAAGCCAATGCTTTCTCCCCAAAGACTGCGGCATTCTGGGGCTGGCTGCTGGCAATCCTTGGTCCTTACTTTGTCACATGGTAAGGCACATGGTATCATCCCTGGTCTCTTACTTCTCTTCCAGGTTCCATTGATTTGAGTTTCTTACTTATGTGGCTTTCTCTTTCCCTCTCTCTCTGTCTGAATTTCTTTCTCTTATAAAGGACCCTAGTAATATGATTACAATCCATCCTGATTGAATTGGGCCACACTTTAAATGAAGCAACCTCATCAAAAGATCCTACGTACAATGGGTTTACACCCTCAGAAATGGATTAACTGTAAGGATATGTTTTCCTGGGGTACATAGAGCTCCAAACCACCACACCTGCTTTAGAGCATGAGGGCTTTATGAAAAAAAAATGAATTTTTTAAATGGCGTCTCAAGATAAAAGAGTGGAGAATTGCTAAATGAGGGAAAGGGAGAAAGAGAAATGTATGGGGAAGAAGGAAGGAGGAAGAAGGCAAAGATACAAATAAGTATAATAGCAGTGAAAATGAAGAAAGTATATGGATATTTAATGCAAGATGAACTAGGACAGATGGGTTCAATATAACAATGAAAGAGGAAGATAAACATCTCATAGCAATGAGAAAAGAAAACATTTTTCACGACAGTACTTCAAAGGACCTTTAAAAGGGGCATACAGAGGAGGGAATACAGGAGGGGATATAAAAGAGAAGATGGAAATAGAAAAAAAGGATAATTCTCTAGATAAGTCATTCAGGGAAAAATGTGTAGACAACAGAAGGGCAAATAAAGTGAGAAGGCAGAGTGAATTTGGTATGTGTTATGATGTCACTGCAATAATGATGTTAATATTGTATCCTTTCTAAATTGTTTCCTCTCCAAGTCCTCTGCTGAGAAAAAGACATCTGTGTCACTAGAAAATACGAGTCAAAGAGGAAAAGTAAATCGTCTGAGAACTGAGATATAAGGCAGATGAAGGTATAAAAATGGAGGTGTTACATCTCCAATATACAGAAATAATCCCAAGTTCCCCGTCTCACAGCCAGCCTCTGAAGGCAGTTCAGTATTGGGCAACGTTCTCTAGGGAAACAGAACCAACAGGAGATATTGGTAAATATGAAATTTGTAAAAGTGTATCATGCAATTGTGGGGATGCACTAGTCCAAATTCCACAGGGCAGGCTGCTAGCTGGCAACAGCAATGAAGGTTTTTGATGGATTCACCAGTAAAGGCTGACTTGCTGAAGTCAACTCCTCTCCCTTAAAAAAAAAAATCTTCAACAGATTGCATTAAATCCAGCCGCTTGGATTCTCATTGTGGAAGATACTCACTCCCCTTAGCTGACTGTAGATGTAATCAGCCATAGATGCAATCAAGTGAGCAATGATTTAGGTCCATCAAATGTCCTTGCAGTAATGGTTAGGCCAGTGCTTGCTTGACCACACAATTGTGCATAATCACCACAGTCCACTCCTTGTCAACTTGGCAGATCACACATCAACATAAACCATACTTAATCTCTAAATAGACACAGAAACAGACATATTTTTCACCTAACAATGCTCAACTGTCCTACATACAACAGGAAATGCACTAAATGTCTCCAAAATCGTGTGTAAGTCCTTGGGTAATATTCCTTCTTAAACTTAATATCCTTTAACTTAAAATACTAAATATGAACAATACAGCACATGTCATGATAAGGGGATAAGACAGAGAAGAAAGAGAGGTATTTGCTTTAAGTGCAATTGCAAATATACTCATAAGAAAGCAGGGAAACAGTATTCATACTACCACAGTCCTCGTTTCTGTAACTGGTCATGTGGTTATAGTTCACATATATCACTACCTTCTTCTACTACCCACTTCATGTTCCCTTTACCCTCACTCAGAAAGCACTTCATCTGGCTATGATCTTCTGCTTGGTGGGGTGACCCAAACCTTCATTTCTAGGCCATTGGTAGTCCTTCCTGAATTGGGATGTTGCAGTTTTCCATTGACTTTAATAAGATGGCATGGTAGCACTAAAAACATGCTAGGGAATCCCCTGTATTCCAGGCAAACTTCTCTTCACATTCATTGTGTAGATACAGTTCTATTTCCCTTTTATAGCCAGGATCAGTCATCCCACCAGTACAGTCATCCCCTTCCTTGCCTGTTCAGAAGCAGTCTTAACTTCCAGTTTCATTGGAATTGTTGTATCTCCTGGTATAAGCACACCTCCTTTTGGAACTAAGATGTGTAGGCCAGCAGAGCTTAAGGTTTCAGAGACAGGAAGCAAAACTTTTCTAGTGGATCACTAGGAGTGATAATGAGTGATGCCACTGACATTTCCACCCCTTGATTCCTGGATCTGTGAATCTTGGCTATGGGAGAAACAGCACCATAGAGCGGATGTTGATTCAGAGCATACACAGCATCCTGGAGTACGCTGTCCCACATAGCTGGCACTGTAATTGATTCTTCAAAAGGCTATTCCACCATTTTATCAACCCAGTTGTCAATGGATGCTGGAAAATATAGTAACAGCAGAAAATTCCATGAGCATATGCCCACTCCAGCACTTCATTTGTTGTGAAGTGGGTTCACTGATCAGAAGCAATGTTGTGTGTGATATCATAACGGTGGATAAGGCACTCCATAAGTGCATGGATGGTAGTTTTGGCAGAAGCATTGCACACAGGGAGGGCAGGCTCATATCCAGGTTATGTATCTATTCCAGTTAGAACAAATCACTGCCCCTTCCATGATGGAATTGGTCCAGTGTAATCAACCTGCCACCAGGTTGATCCCTGGTCACCTCAGGGACTAGTGCCATACCAGGGACTGAGTGTGAGTCTCTGATGCTTGCAGATTGGGCACTCAGCAATGCTGTAGCCTGGTCAGCCTTGGTGAGTAGAAGTCCATATTGCTGAGCCCATGCATAATCTCCATCTCTACCACCATGCCCACTTTATTCATGAGCCCATTGGGCAATGACAGGAGTGGCTAGGGAAAGATGCTGACTGGTATCAACAGAATGGGTTATCTTATCCATTTGATTATTAAAACCTTCCTCTGCTGAAGCCACTCTATGGTGAACATTCACATGGGATACAAATATCTTCATGAGTTTTGCCTATTCAGAAAGGTCTATCCACATACCCCTTTTTCAGATCCTTTGTAGCCAATTCTCAAGTCATGCTTCTTCCAAGTCCCTGACCATCCAGCCAAACCCTTAACAACAGCCCATGAGTCAATATATACATACACTTTTGGCCAGTTCTCTTTCCAAGCAAAATGAACAAACCAAATGCAGTTATCAAGGTTCAGCCCACGGGAGGATTTCCTCTCTCTCTCCACTGTCCTTCAAGGACATCCCAGAACAGGACCCTAGTGCTTCCAGCTGTCCAATTTGGGGTGGCACCTGTATCTCACGCAGAACCATTTGTAAACCAGACCTGAATTTCCTCTTCCTCGGTCAACTAATTGTAAGGAACTTCCCCAATAGGCTGTAGCTCTGGGCTGGGAAAGAGAAGGTAATATGATAGGAGTACTGTGGGGATTTAGGCCATTTCCTCATGTAAGTTACTTGTACCTTCAGGAGCTGATGAATCCTATGTCATATATATCACTTCCATTTCATGATGGAGTGCTGTCGTGTATGCTCATGTTTAGAGCTTAATGGGTCAGACAACATCTAGTTCACGCTAGGCAACTCAGGTTTTATGGTAACTTAGTAGCCCATGGTTAAGTATTCAGTCTCTGCTAAGGCCCAGGAGCAGACCAAAAGCTTTTTCTCAAAAGGGGATGCAGAGGATGGTAAGGGCTTACTTCAAAATTCTAAAGGCCTGCATCGTGATTCTCCTATAAGGGCCTGCCAAAGGCTCCAGACAGCACCTTTCTTTGCCACTGACACTTCCAGCACCATTGAATCTGCTGGATCATATGGTCTAAGTGGCAGAGGAGCTTGCACAGCAGCCTGGACCTGTCACAGAGCCTCCACTTGTTCTGGGCCACACTCACAATGAGCAACTTTTCCAGTCACTCGATCAATGGGCCTGTGTAGCACAGCAAATGAGAAATATGTCGCCTCCAAAATACAAAGAGGCCAACTAGGTGTTGTGCCTCCTTTTTGGCTATAAGAGCGGCCATCCTTCACCTTAGAAGTCCCTACTCTTACTGGTGGGGACCAGAATGACATTTGGGTCTCCTGGAATTAATGTTACTTCTGAGCCCAGGTCAAAGAATCGCTGAAATATCTGATCATTTCCTCTTCCCCTGTGCGCAGTTACCTTGATGAAAGGCCTTAGGTCTCCTTAGGGAAGGCTAGGAAGAAGATGAAGAGTATAAATTTTGTGCAGTCTAACAGTATTCTTCATCAAGGGTATCTGGCCTTTCCCTCATTCAAGGGGTTCTGAGTCTGTAAACTTTCTCAAGCCTGGGAGTTGATTCAAGGGTGATGACTCTCTGTTTCTGTAACTCAAGTTAGAGTTTTGTTCACTTGACCTAGAACTCTTCTACTTACACAACTTAAACAAGAATTTAGTAGACCGCCCATCTATCTTACTTCTAGTTACCCCAATGCCATATGTCTCTGAAATTCAGATTATTTTGACTCCTGCCATGTGTCTTCTGCCAACTCAGGACCTGCTCATCCCCATTGTTTTTTAAGAATTCCAGCTAAGTGACAGCAGTTCCCACAGTAATAGCTGACCTACAGAGAAGGGCAACTACAGAGCTCTTCAAGGATGGTGGAGCTAGTCTCACAAATTTATTTCTCAAGGTTCTGGTGAAAGATGTGTCCTCTGGACACTCCTGGGGTGTGTGGGTAGGTCTTCGGTAATAAATCCACTCTAACATTCCCATCTCTCTAAGCCTCTGGATCCCCTCATCTACATTATACCAGGGCAGTTCTGGCATTTTGACCTCAGGTAATGTCGGCTACCTTTGACCCACGATTCAGCCAAGCACCCAAATAAACTGTTATCACATTTTCTAACCCCACGAACTACAACATTGAATGTAGAATCTATGCTTAGTGGGCCCATATCAATAAATTCAGCTTCAGTATACCACACCCTTCATATCCAATCCCACACACATTCCCCTAATTTCTGTCTACATAAATCAGAAAACTCATGCAGTTCTTTTGGAGTGTAGTTTACCTCCTCATGGCTCACACTTCGTACTTCATCTTTAGAGCCTGTTGGGGCTTTCGTCCAGCTATAGGTCTTAAAGAAAAGAGGGGTGTTGAGGTGGGTGATGAAAAGAATTTAAGTGTCTTTTAAGCCAATTATCTCAGGACATCCAGTTTCAGTTTTTTCTGGTGAAACAGGATTAATTGTTAATATAGGAGTGAGGGCTGCTTCCCCAGGGGACGTAGTTACAGGTTAGCAGGCACTGAAGGGTTAATCTCTTTAGGGGACGTTAAATGGCAGACTCCCCAGGACTGACTGGAGGTAGAGAAGTTGTTTCCTCAATACACTCTGGAAGGTTTGTAGCTGTCTCTTCAGGGCAGGTTGGAGATTGGGTGACTGTTTGCTTAGAGCAGACCAGTACAGATTTATCTAGAAAAGACTCAGCACAATCCAGGGTTTCAATATTCCTACTACAATCATTATCAACCCATATGTCTCCAACCCAGTTTTCAAGAGTCATTCTCTTCCAAGCAATGCCCTTACTTTTAACAACAGACATCCTGCAAGGCTGAGAATTCAGTTTATGTTGTAAATCTATTACTTGCACAATGAGACTGTGGGTCTGGTTTTCAGATATCTTAAGTCTGAGACACCAGGAAATAAAATTTTCTTTCTGGGCACACATAGAAACTTTTACAGCTTTTATACAGCATTTAAGTTACAGATTTGAGCCCTTCAGTTCATCCTTTTCTTTCAAACTGTATCTAGCATATCTAAGAACAACCGGCCAACATCATTATACATCTTAAGTCCACAAAACTCTGTTAAGGTGTCAACTACACTGTCACCCAGAGTCTTGCCTCATGTAAAAGTATGATTAGGAGAATCAAATAGTGATATTTTGCATGTCTGTGTTGCCAACTTATGCCATGGACTGTCAGTGTCATCTTGATTATTGGATATAGAGTCATTAGTGCCTTTGAGTCTAATCAGAGTAGAAAACCAATTGCAAAACCATTTTTAAGATTCTGTTTCTTAAGAAGCACTCCTGGTACCAAAGCTGTATTAGTAAGGATTCTCTAGGTGTGAGCTGGCAACAATGATGGAAGTTTTCAATGAATTCCCCAGCAGTGGCTGGCTAGCTGAAATAGAGATGAAAGTTCTCTCTTCTGACTTCTGAAGTCATCAAGTTTTAAAAGTCAACTGACTGGATTTTTAAAAGCCATCTTTTTAAAATTAGACTGATTGGATTAAGTCTAGCTGATTGGGTTCTCCCATTGTGGAAGACACTCCCTTTAGTTGATTTTAGATGCAATCAGCCGTAGATGCAATCAACTGAGTGTTGATTTAAGTACGTGAAATGTCTCCTTGCATTAATGTTTAGGCCAGTCCTTGCTTGACCAGATAACTGGGCATCATCACCTGGCCAAGGTGACCACAAGAACCCAACCATCACATCATCTGGCTATAAAATCAGTGAAGATGAATGAAGGTCCATTTCACTCCTAGTGTCCAAACTAACTACAAAGATATCCTAGACACACAGCTGATATTATATGATTTCCAAAGTGTAATCTTTATTTAGAGAAAAATCATGCCTAAATTCATTAGTGGAAATGTCTAAATGATTATAGACCCCAGAATAAAATAGGGGGCCTGGAGGTTGAGGTGGAGGTGAGGGGGATTTATCTGTGACAGAAACACACCTTCCTATTACATCATTTTCTAAGGGCTCTCATAGCAATGTGTACAAAGTACAGTACATATGCAGCAGAGTAAGAGATTTATTCTGCTTGGGGTGAAGTACATGAGGACGAAGTATATGAAAGAGCTCCATGGAGAGGGTGATGATAAGTTGGGCGTTGAAATCTTTGCAAGAATTTTGCAGGTGGAATAATTTGTTTCAACACCAACTCCAACTGAACTGTTAAATGAGGAAGACTCTCATAATATTCCTTCTTTCACTACTCAATATTTTCATTTTATTTCCTTAAGCACAGACAGTAGGAATATGGCTAGAAATGGAGCACCCCTAAAGCTCCCATGAATAGTTTTAGAATCTAGAAGCAAAACTGTTTCTTATAACCAAAGGATCACTGTGTCATATAATTCACCAAGAGAGGTAACCTGTCTCTGCAGGGTCCAGGATTCAAATAACGTTTGGCCATGCCACTGGGACAAGACTTACAGGCTGACATCTGACAGATAAGTAAAGTGAAATGATTACATTTTTCAGGAAAATTATTGAAATCTCATATTTTGAAGAACTATGCCACATGTGATCCTTATATCTATTCTGTGATTTACATATTTAGATAAACACTAATGTTCCCTTTCAATCCTTACAGTTTAGTTATAGGGAAGGTGAGGAATGGTGGCAGCCTGATTATGGGATAGGTTTTAAGGAATTCAGCTATACTTCACTTTTCTATATTATGGGCTCTCTTCTTCAAAACTGTCTATAGCTTTAAGCAATTTCAGTGAGGATGTGAAGCAGCCTGCAACGTGTGTGTATCTATCTATCTATCTATCTATCTATCTATCTATCTATCTATCTATACATTATATTAAGGATAACATATTACAATTAAGAAAATAGAATGTTAGAGAGAATCCATTTTTTAATCAGACATAAAAAATACATGTAACAACTAATAAGTAGGATAGTTAACTGAAATTGTGAACTAAATTTAGCTTTGGACTCGCATTCCTGTCTAGCAAAGGAAAACATGGAAACTTTCATGGGCTACTTACACATCATTAATGAAAGAAAGCAGACAAGCTCATTTGCAAGAGCATGTCATTTCTGTGAACTAAGTCGTAGGAGGAGTTCAACACAGCAATCCTCGTGCAAAGGATATTGTGTCACATCAAGCAAAGTCTTCAACTACTGTTTTGTGTGAAATAGAAATTGGCTTTTCCTGTGCTGTTTCTTATATCAACCTCAATAAAAAAAAGCCGAGGACAAAACATTAAATTTTAACCCTGGGAAGGAATTTCTAGGGAGATGTGGACAAAAATAGTCCCAGTACATCGTGCTCTGGTGATATAACATATTATAGGAATAAAACATAGAAAAACAAAAGGTATTATTAGATAACTGAAAAATTCAGAAACTGTTCAGCTTAACTAATTCAATCCTTGAAGCACCAGACCTCTGCACTGATGGTAAAAGAAAGATTCTTAATTTTAAGATATGAAAAGACTAGTGACAAATTAATATTTCAACATAAAACCAACTACAAAACCAGCTACTGCCACTGCTGAGTGCCCAATCTGCCAGCAGCAGAGATTCACACTCAGCCTCTGATATGGCACCATTTCCTGAGGTGATCAGCCGGCTACATGGTGGCAGGTTGATTACATTGGACCACTCCCATCGTCGAAGGGGCAGCGATTTGTTCTAACTGCAATAGACACGTAGTCTGGATATGGGTTTGCTTGCCCTGAATGCAGTGTTTCTGCCAAAACTACCATCTGTGGACTTACAGAATGCCTTATCCATCGTGATGGTATTCCACTAACATTGCTTCTGATCAAGGAACACACTTCACAGCAAAGGAAGTGTGGAAATGGGCACATGTGCATGGAATTCTCTGGTCTTACCATGTTCCCCATCCTCCAGAGGTAGCTGGATTGATAGAATGGTGGAATGGCCTTTTGAAAACTCAATTATGGTGCCAATTAGGTGGTAATACCTTACAGGGCTGGGGTGTTCTCCAGGAGGCCGTGTATGCTCTGAATTAGCATACAGACATTCCATTGTATGATGCTGCTTCTCCCACAGCCACAATCTATGGGTCCAGGAACCAAGGGGTGGAAATGGGAGAGGCACCACTCACTATGACCCACTAGGAAAATTTCTGCTTCTTGTCTCTGCAACCTTGACCTCTGCTGGTCTACAAGTTTTATTTCCAGAACGGGGAGTGCTTCCCCAGGAGAAACAACAATGAAACCGAAATCTAAAACTGCCACCTGGGCACTTGGGGCTACTCATGCCCCTGGATCAACAAGACAAGAAGGAGGTTACATTACTGGCCGGGGTGATTGACCCCGACTATCAGGGGGAAATAGGACTGCAAGTACACAATGGAGGCAAAGAAGAGTTTTTCTGGAATATAGGAGATCCCCTAGGCCGTATTTTAGTACTACCATACCCTGTAGTTAAAATCAATGGAAAACTGCAACGACCCAATCCAGGCAGGAAGACCAATGGCTCTCAAACTTCAGGAATGAAGGTTTGGGTCACCCCACCAGGCAAAGAACCACGGCCAGCTGAAGTGCTTGCTGAGGGTAAAGGGAACATGGAATGGGTAGTGGAAGAAGGTAGTGATAAATATGAACTTCGACCACGTGATCAGTTATAGAAACGAAGACTGTAATGCTGTTTTGTTCATGTTATACTATTAAAGTTGTAAGATATCAAGTTTAAAAGTGAATAGTACCCAAGGACTTGCACCCTATTCTGGGGAGACTTAATGTTTTTCTGTTCATATGTGGGACAGCTGAGTATTGTTAGGTCAGGAAAAATGTGTCTGTTATTGTTTTCTATTTAGAGATTAAGTACGGTTTAAGGTGATGTGTACAGCTGCCAAGTTGACAAGGGATGGACTGTTATCATCAGGTTCATGCATCAACTTGGCCAGGTAGTGGTGCCTGGTCATCTGGTCAGGCAAGTACCGGCCTGCCTTTTTCTATGAGGACATTTCAGACTTAAATCATGATTCTGCTGACTGCATTCACAGCTGATTGCATTTGTAATCAGCTAAGGGGAGTGTCTTCTGAAATGAGTGATGCTTAATCTAACCACTGAAAGACTTTTAAGGAGGATTCAGAAGAGACAGTCATTCTTCCTGCTTCAGCCAGCAAGTCCCTCCTGTGGAGTTTGTCTAGACCCTTCATCAGAGTCAACAGCTTCACAGACTGCCCTATGGATTTTGGACTCTATCATTCCCACAGTTGCCCAGCCAGCCTCTCCTGAGAGCTCATTAAGGAACTTCATTGGAGTTACCAACTTGCGACCTGCCTTACAAACCTTGGACTCTTACATTCCCACAGTTGCTCAGCCAGCCTCTCCCGAGAGTTTGTTGAGGATCTTCATAGGAGTCACCAATTGCAGCCTTCCCTACATTGCCATGGTTATGCGAGACATTTTATAAATTTTATATCTACAGATATCTCCTGTTGATTCTGTTTCTCTAGAGAACCCTAGCTCATAGAGGATGGTTCACATTTTTTCACTCAAAATGATTTTGAGACTAAGTGCCTGTATAATTCTTCAATTGCAATATTAAGGTTCTATGTGATAGCATAAAAGAGGAATTTAAGGTATTATCAATCAACCTTCTCTATTAGACCACTCTAAATTGTTTAAAAACTTAATTCATACCTAATTTTGTCCTAGATGTTCCTTTTCCACTGTCCTTCTAAATCGGTTCTTAACGGGCTACTCCCCTCTCCCAGTCTACAGCACATTTTATGCTCTGTAGATCCACTGTATTAAAAATTCATATTGTCCAATATCATTCATATAAGGGTCATTAGAATTCTCCCCAACCTTCTCCTCTGTGTTGTTGCAAAGTTCTCTAAACAGCACCATATGCCTGACCACCCTGGCCCACTCACTGTCAGAAGAAAACTAGCCTCTGCTGAAGATGAACCATTATACCACTAATGTTGCAAAGATTGAACTTGTAAATCTCGACTCAGGAACCACCCTCTTAATGTCTCTGCCCATTTCTTCACGTTGGGTTTGAAATCTGACTGTATCTGATTATGCCATGATCACTTCTTATTTTACGGAAGCAACTGGATAGTCACGCTGGTTGTGCGCCATTTTGCCTCCATGCCATCACTCTGGCCTATGAGATGTTAAGCACTATAGTAAGGTAATTGCATGGGCAAGCAAATTGTGTTTGTCATCATTGAGAGAAGTAGTAGGGCTTAGAGGGAACATCTTTCATTCAAAGGTCCAATGTACAGTCCAGGAATGAAGCAGAGCAGAACCAGGGACCACAACTGAAGCTCTCTAGAGCCTATGCTTGCATCAAAGGTTTTCTAGAATCAACCATATATGATGCCCCTTGTCATCTGCTGTTCCGACCACTCTGCTTTACTTTTTCTCTGGGTAGCTCTGCTTTAATAAACTTTTTTCCATTTTAATTTCATAAAACTTTTTATCCTTAAATATTTCAATCCTCTTGTTTTTACCCAAATCCCACTACTTAATTTCAATCCCATGGATGACCCAGCTTCACCTTACTCCTTTCATCTTGTTTTTCACTTTCCTTCTTATGCATCTGCTGTTTTTTTCAGCTGTACCCTGTCCCTCAAGCATAGCATGGTTAATACCACTCATATGACTTTGCTTACACTGTGTGAACGGTGAGACTCCCTTTCCTGGCTCTCTAAATCTTTTATGGGTAAATTCAAGTGTCAGATACCCATGAAGACCTCACTGATCACCTTTTACTCAAGTCAATATTCATATACTTTGTAACTCATTTAGATTCAGTCTTAGTTCCTGTGTGCTGTTTTTTTGTGCCACTCATACTAGAATGTAAACTCCATTAGGGAAAATAATAATTCTTACATTTCTTCTGTCCCACATTACAGTCGAAATAGTGAACCCAATAAATGCTTGTTAGCTGACCAACTGTTAGGCTAATTGAATGTATGTTAGATCACTATGATGGTTTTTTGATATTACTGTTGCTTTGGAAGAGATTTGATTTCTGCTTCTCTGAGTTTTCAAAGACTTTTTAAAATACTTCAATACTCATTTGTTCTTGAACACTATTATATTACATTTGTCAACATGGTACATTTAGTTTTAAGTCCATTTCATAATGAAGCTGATAATTATACCTGTCAATAATTACGATAAATGTGCTACCTTACATAATGTCTTTTGTTCATTACTAAAATTTCTAAAAAATATATATATGCTTTTGCAGCAACATTACTTTTAAATGTGGAATTAAAGTGAATGATATATAATTAAAAGATTTTTTCAGAAAAGATGAATCTCTTTTTTCTAATTAATGTAAGTAGGAGTTAGGTACCTAAAGTGTTTGTGCATCTTGTGGAAAATTCCATCCTTTCAATTCTAGGAATTCTTCTACTCCCACAGTATGACTTGTCTGCATTTAACTCCTAGTTCTACATCAAAATCTGCTCTTGTAGATTGCCCTCTCTTCACTGTCACGTCAGGGATGTGATACTTGTGGTTAGAGCCCAGTCTAATGCAAGTTACATCACAGTAGTGCAGGAAACATCAAGTTGGACATCAGACATTCCTGCTCTTAAACGTCATTTAGGTATGCAACATGGTATTAGGTCAATACTCGTTCCATTTCCTTTGTAACTCTTTCCTTTCGAGAGTCAAAAAATGAATTCCTCCCATTTCCTTTTTTTGAAACAAATCATCTCTCTTCTGATGCTTTTGAACATTTAGAAATCCTTGGATGAATGGCAGATAGTCACGAACTTTGGGTCTTAGGCTTTCTCCAGTCCCTACCAAGCTCTAAATTGGAAAAGGAGTAGTTTAAATAAAAGTTCTTCTTCCTTTGATAACAAAGGTTTTATCACATGGCAGAAGCATGAAGGCCTTTTCAGTAGTATATCATAGATAAATATCACCTAAACAAGAAAATAAATTGCTTAATTTAAAAAATAGGTAAACTCTCCATGGGCAGGAGAAATAGCTTGATACACACCCATTATTTGGCAAAGGAGAGAGTGTGGGCTTTGGAATCTGGCTCTGGTTTCAAATCCTAGATCCATCAGGTTGTGACTCTACCTTGAGACTAACTTTCTTCAATTCTCAGTACCATATTCTAATTCTTTTATGAAAGAGTGGTGTGAGCATTAGGATAATATTTGCAAAGAGCCCAGAACAGTGCCTGGATACAGAAAGTCACTAAAATGATTATGGTGATAATGATAATTGAGATGATACCAGAATGACTTTCCAAAACTTACACTCTCCAGATGGGTCACTGGACCAGATAAGCACTGAAATGCAGAGAGGTCAGCCCTTCCAGATATTAACAGGTTCCATCCCCTATCCCATTTTATCAACAGCCCCTTCCAAAATGAAAAAGTTAGAATGGGCATAGCCCAAATATCCCTAAAGAGTGGGAAAAAGGTCAAAGGTGATGGTGGAGTTATACAGAGAAGGTCAGGTTTAACAAATGAGTATGAATGCTGAATCATGATACTGATATTTCTTTTAGCCTCCAGTACCTTAGAGCAGCTAAAAATAAAAACCTAAAATTACAGAGTTGTAACCCATGCTAAACTCTGAAATCTGTTCTACAACTAATTGTTGCTATGTATTTGAAATTTATGGCTTTTATGCATATATGTTACTTAAAGAGAAGGAGGAGTATAACAGAGAAGACAGGATTTAAAAAATGAGTATGACCGCCAAATCATTATATTGATAGTTCTGTTGATCTCCAGTGTCTTGGAGCAGGTAGAAGAAAAAATGAAAAATCTTGGAACTGTAACCCATACCAAACTTTAAAATCTGTTCTACAACTACTTGTAAAAATGCACTTGGAAATTTATTGCTTTTTTGTACATATGTTACATTTCACAATTTAAAAAAGGGTTCAAATGAAAAATAAAAAAAGATGATACCATAATGAGGCAAAATCTTTTTACCCCTGTAACAATCACTGTGAAGGAGGTAGGAGGTATTTGCTTATTCATGAGTTAAGATTGTTCTCCATGAATAAAACAACCCCTTCAGAATGAAAATTTCAGGAAATAATCCTACATACAGTGTTACAGGAGTTCTCCCCAACTGATGCGAGCATTATAGAGAGGGGGGAATACCATTATTCTCAGGCTATATAAAATGGATAACTTTATAATCCATTATTCAAAGGCATTGAGAACTTTTTTTTAATTGCCTGTTCTTACTATTATAACTACTCCAATATGTGTTTTATTTTCAGGAGCAGCAGTTATTAGTGAAGGTGATGGTGGCAATTAAAATTTCTTAATGAATCAAGGTGATTTCAAAAAGCCACAACATAAGTGTACCAACTCTTCCTGGATTAGGATTTCCCCTTCTCAGTTTAAATGACTTTCACATGATGTACATGGAATGGGTCAAAAGGAATTCCAGTTTCATCAGTGCCCGAGGATCACCATTCTTGCATTGTCTCTTCAGTGACTTGGCAATCATGCATGACACTCATCTACGCAGACCGAGGAACAAGGCAGTTCTGAAGAGGTCTTAACCATAATTCACTTTCCTTAAGGCTGGTACTTCATTTGCTGACTGGCAACAAATGAAGGAAGTTGACACTACTAGTTGCCACATGGCTAACAGGGGAATATTGCCTACCACAAAATGCTGTTTTTGGAATTTTTCCTTATGTTATATGTGTCAATAAAAAGGAAACTTCTTATTTTCTTCCTACATATTTTTTTCATCCAACCACCTCTTCCCACTATAATATAACTCTACTGAAACTACTAGTATCTGCCTAGTCCCCAAAGCTCAGGGTTCAGTAATCTTATTTGTGTTTATCAAAATAAATAGACTGAACATTAATTTCTCTCAGACCAATTTGTTTGGGTATTTTTACCTATGTCACATCTGAGATACTCTCTTCACAACAAAAATTCACAAACAAAAAGCCTCAATTATATGATTTTTGGCATAATAACTATTTGAAACATGCAATCCAGGATGGGTATTTCACTTATAATTCAAATAAAGTTAAATGCAACATAGTTTACTGAAACAGTATAATTGATTTTAGGAATCCAGAGATGTAGTTTCTACTAATTTCTCTACCAACCACTTGCTTTCTTAATAAAGACAAGTTACCAGCTATCCATTTCCCCATCTGAAAAGCAAAATTTCTGCATTCAGAAAACCACATATGGTGTAATGAAAATAAATGAGACGTGTATGTGGTACCATGAACTCCTTGGAGCACAGTGCTACATAATTGGGATATTCTCTCGTTGTTAGGCAACGTTACATTAGAATGGATAGCAAATTAAAGTCTGGAACAGTGCTGATCTAACTATATTTGCAATGCATTCATAGGATGACTGCAAAGAAAAATTTATGAGAAGTTACTTACTATACATAATGCCCTTGAGATAAGAAGAATTCACATAAGCACAGAGTCCAGAATGGCCAGTGCATATATCAACAAGCTAGGAGAATTATAACCACATACCATTTTTCCAAAGTAGTTCCAACCCAGCCAACTTCATTGGCATGTGCTGGAGCACCGGGATTGCCAAAAACAATATACAAAAAAAAAGTGGCCTCAACAAACTGTGAAGGAACAGCAGTACACAGGGGTTTTCAATGGCGTGCTTACATTAGATTACTGTCCCTTCCCATTGCACAAGCAAATTCTTCTTTTTTCATTTAAAAATAGCTAAGTTCCAGATCTTTCAAATTGTTTCCCAAGAGTGGCCCAAGAGAACCATATGCAAGACAGATGCCTAAAGGTTCAAGGAAGTTCTTGGGGACATAACAGTTTTGGAAAGATAGTCGATTAATGTGGAGTGTATCTCTAACATTGTTGCCTTGTGTTATCTGAAAGACAATATAAGACCTATATAAAGGCTCTGCCACTTAGGACCAAGGTAAACATGACTGACTCAGAAAGCAGAAAGCATATAGAATGTAAGTTCCCTGCTGAGGACCTATCTAAGTTTTGTCCTAGGGTCCAGCTGGATTATTTAGGCTCTTTCAGTTGTAAGTAACAGAAACATATGTAAGCATCTTCAAAAATTGGAAAGGACAAATTATTGTAAGGTTAGTGAGACAATAAAGATTAGGAATCTCGTGGAAACCCAGAAACTTCATAGGAAGGGCTTCGTAGAAAGGGCAACCGCACTGAGTCATGCTTCTTGGGAAGTAGAACTGGAAGATCAAAGGTACATCAAATATCCAGGCCAACTTATTGCTTGACCATCATAATTCATTATTTCTCCACTTTCGTCATATGCTGCATTTCAATGTGTCCCTAGTCCTATTGCAGCTGATGCAACTAATCAACATCTTTTCCTTTATTCTGTATGTGTTATTATCTTCTCTTCCTCATATCTTTTGCTACTTCATCATCTTGACTTGCATGTCAAAATGCATATCACAAAGTCTCAGAATTCTTGCTTTCTTTCTGTCTTTTTAGCACCAGCTTCGGCCACCAAATTCCAAAGTAAGAGAGAATTGGACTGGCATAGCTAATTGTTCATCATTCCTTTTCTCAGATAGAAACTTTAACGGGAAGCTGCAAGTGTTTTGGCCAACTTTCAAATTATCAGTATTCTTGGCCTACTTGCTCGGTTAGAGAAGAAAACACGAGCAGAGCCCTCAGTGGGCACTGTGAGTCAGATACTATGCATTAGAGGAGGGCTCTAATGGACATCAAGATTTGATATGAATATGTGGGAGTGGAAGTGTTTAACCTGCCCAATACAGTAGTTTTCAAGACGCTCACCCTCCTTTGGTCATGGCCAAAGTCTGAAAAGTACAAGTGTCAACTGATTACCAATTGCAATCCTTTACTCAATTACAAAGCACTGAATTAGCTAAGCAAGTTATTATTATTTGGTCCTAGAGATTAGGGTAAATTACCTCATCTATTGATGCTTCATTTTTCTTATTTCAAAAAGGAGGGCAAAAACCTAGGGAAGTAGTTCCACCATTCTATATTTTGATATTATATTATTTATCCAAATAAGATACAGCATAGAAGAAATTTTATAAAATGCGGATGTTGGGAGAATAATCTATTACCTGCCTTATAAGCAAATTATGTCATTTCAGAACATTTAACTAATACATTTTAATCACCGATTCATTCCGATTCTTATGATAGATTATAACACTCCACTTAAATTGTTCATTTATGAATTTTGCCTCTTTGAGTTGAAAGTAGACCAACTTATATTGGTCTCTCCAAATTTCTATAAAATAGACCTTAAGTAAGCCATACTTCAATTTGAAATGAGTATTATGGTTACCTCAGATTTCTACTCATAAAAACAGAGACATGGAAAATAGAGTATGTCCATATATCCTACATTAGAATGGACACCAAGATTTTATCTGAATATGTGACTTCAGCCTCTCTGCCTATAATAATAAAAATTAAATCAACATTTGTACAAAATTCACATTTCATTTCTCTCATTGTTGCTTAGACCTTAACATTTTAGAGAAAAAAAACTGAGTGCAGATGATACTTAAATCTGTATAACTAGGAAATATTCCATTATACAGAGTTTCCAATCACTACGTGGAAAAAGTGTCAAGTTTAGGAGACAGACTTGTGTAAAATGCCAGTTCTATCATATACTGATCGCACGAAGTGTCACAGGCCATTTCTTGAAATCTCTCACCTCCAATCAGACCCAGATTTCAAGGTCATCTCTAAGATTACACGAGGCAGTGAACGAAAAGTAAATAGCAGGGAGCATAGTGTGGCTTAATATTCAATTTGTATAGCTGCTTATTCCATTTCCTTTCCTCTATCTGCCCACCTTTTGCACTCTTCAGAAGCCAATGACCTCTTACTGAAGTTCTTTAGGCAGCCATGTCTCTGTGATTTTATCTGAGAAATCTATTACCAAAAAATCCTTGTTAGTTATTTGAATCCACTCATAAGGGGTTAAATGAACTTCAAAGAACCATCTAGCTAAACACTGCAGTTCTATAAGACAAGCAAGAGCAGGGATTTTTTTATAGAAAATTTCATAGAAGCGAAACCAAGACACCAAATTATTTGACTGAGATCACTTAGAGGGTAAGTTATAAATGGATATCTGATAATACGATTTGCTAAAAGAGTTGATGCAATGGTATTATAGAGCCATTTCCCCTGAAGGTGATATACTGAAGAGTTCAAATTAGGAAGCAATGTTTTTCAAAGTGCCATAATGCAGAACAAGGATACATCATCAATAATTCTGCAATGAAGTGTAATATAAGTACAGCCCCAAGATTGGATGATATGAATACTGAAATCATTAAAATATATTTGGAAATCCAATATCTGCAGGAAAAAAGACTTTTTAAGGGAACCATTGAGTTGAATTTTTTTTCAGATTGTTCACATGTACATAAAGCCAATTAGATATGAAATATTTAAACTTTTATATTACTGTATTACATTTTTGTTTCCCTTTGAGGTAGAAGTTACTCCCAAATATCTTTATTAGTTCTATTTGAGTAACTAACATGAAAAAAAAAAAGCAGAAACAAAAAACAACAAATAAAAATATTTGAAGCTGAACAAAGATATGGTAATTTTTCTCCGGTCCTCTTAGCCATAAGTAATAACAACTTATACTAAACCACAACTTTTACCTAATGGCCATGAAATGCTTTCTCTAGAGTTCTGCATTAATCCTCAGTTGTACCAGGTATACAGAATTGAGAGTACTTTTTGCCCTTTCTATAAACACTCACTTATTATGGGTAGAAAAGCTAGCTTGAAATTTTGTAACTCCATTACATTAGGAAAAGTGCCAGATGTATAAATAGAACTGAGATTCTTGAATTTTTATTCTAGAATCAGCCTTCCACTCTTATTAACCTCTCCTCTCTCTCTCTCTTTTCTTTTCCTTCCTTTTCCTGCAACTCTCCTTCAAGTATTTCTTTACCTTTTTCTTTTCTAAAGTAGGATCACAAAGCTCACAATTCTCTTTTATAAGCACTCTCTGACATATGAATACTAATAATTTTTAGTCTTTCTCCAAATAGCACTTGAGATCGTAGTTGAGTAAAAAAACTGAGTTATTACACTTCATTGCAGAGTCTGAGATGGGCAACTTCCCAAGGATTATGCTGTCTTAGAGAAGAAGGTAAAATAGTAATTCTTTCCATAAATGATCCCCTGGGTAAATGTTTTTAACAGCTCATTTCACTGCTGAACAGTCAAGAAGAGTTGCATAATTTGAAAATTCTTCAAGTAAATATATTATGTGCTTACAATGCAAGATGTCAGAATCCTCTTCTTGCTCTGTGACCAAAGGTACACAGAGACAATGTCATAATGCTGAGAAAACTAGCAATGGAGCGATCCAGAAGAGATGTAACAAAGGATTTGCCTCTTTTCTCCTGGAAGAGTTGGAGAGGCAAATGTTGGGGGTTCCCAGCAAGTGTTGACATGTGTGTCACTCTGCTCCTAAGCAGAGAACCTAACAGAAGCATCCTCTTGGATGTCCATATGCAAGAAAGGAGCCATTAGCCTTCAATTTCTTATTTTCTGACCAAAGCTCAGTATTACTCAATATAGTTCCTTCACCATAGGTTGGCCTTCAGGATAAATTCCAAATTCATATGGTCACCAGCTGTCTATTTTAATGTATTTAAAGACTTGCCACTATTTCAGGATTTCAATATGAATTTATCAATTAAGTCTTAAAAAATAGGATAGCTTAATCACTGGGAAGGATAATGAGACATTAATTTGACCTATTTTCCATGATAGAGTACTCAAAGAAGAGGCACTCAGAGTTTTCTTTGTTTTAGAAAGACATGACTTAGAAATTACGTTTCAATAATTTTACTACTTTTACATTGTCCATCATTTAAGAAGAACTTGTATATTTCATAGTTTGCTATTCTTATCTTTCATCTCCCATCTATCATATCTCTTAAAGTAAAAATGTTTCCCTTCAGGGATGAAAGTTTATTATTTTGAGATAGAAAGGCGTATCCCCTGTGCTCCTTGTTCTTTATATTTAAAAGCTTTCAGACATACAGATTTAATGTTGTCTGCCAGAGATGCCTTAATTTGGAATACACGACCCTTCATAACATGGTCTCTGTGTCCACTGCTCGAATCTCTCATACTACTTACTCTAGCATTTCTCACACTGTTATATTGTTATCTGTGCTCTTGTTTATTTCCTACATTAGGTCAAAAGTTCTCTTTGAAGAACAATTATGTATTATCCACATCTGTTTATCCAGCCTAGTACAGAACCCAGCATAAAGAACATGCTCCATAAATGCCTGTTGAATATATTAATTAATGATCCTTGTTGGTGGAATTATAGATTTTTAATAATTTCAATTAAACATTGATAGAACAAACCTATATGTGAAGAAGTTGAGATCACGATGGTTAAAAATGAGTGGTCTATAATCAAAACTGCAGAAGGTAATGGATCTATGTTTCAGATCAGGAATCTAAGTTAATAGATCTTACTTTTGGCTTTCTGCTAGTGAAGTACTTTACAGAAGAAGCCTGAAGTGAAACACTTCTTAAAATTTTCCACAGGTGACTAAAAGATTAACACAGGGGAGATGTGATGCACAGATCTCTAGTGTTGTTTGAATTATTGACTCAGAGTCTTGAAAAGATAGAACAGCTATCATATTTATGACAATATGATTGAAAGAAAAATATTCTGCAGGCATTGTCCGGCGGATTAGGTAACTTCAATGTCTATTTCAGGCTTAAAATTGTCCAACATTATTCACATTAATTGATTAAAGATAATGCCTGCCAACCTGTATGAGTCACCATATGAAGAAGTGATAGGCATAATCCACTCTTAATAGAGACAAAAGATTCCCTTCCCCATTCTTTGCAAACTCCTGCCAGGTTGAAAGTGGTACTGATCATTTGGCAGAAATAAATTTCCACATAGCCATACTCAACATAATCATGTTGGTTATTAACAATTACTTACTAGGTATCTATTCCCAATAGCCTCTGGGAGCTAAATGGAAGTTAATTAAAAGTCTTACATGAAAAATAGCAGCTTCTCAATTAATTTTATGAGGCATGGAGAAAGAATTAAAAAGACACTTTTGCTAAAAAATCAAGCCATCCAAGTAACTAAAATAAACAATAGACCATGGATTTCAGGTGGAGCAACAGAGAAAAAGGCATGCAAGTAAGAAAGTATTGAGAAAGGAAGGTCAAATAAATCTAGACTCTGAACTCTCTTCCCAAACCTCTTCTCCTATTGTAGAGCTCAATATCACCCCCTGCTTGTCTCAGCCAGAAATCAGAGAGTCATCCTGGATGACCTCCTCTCCCATTCCCCACGTGCAATAAGTGGTCAAATCATAATGATTCCACTTCTTTAACATATAATGGGTCCATTGTCCTTTGCCATTTTAATGGCCAAGGTCTTAGTTTAGATTCTCACTATCTCTTACTCTCTCAGGTTCACCCAGCAGCGGCCATTCTCTACACTGCCACCAAGCCTTCTCAACACTGCACAATTGACTATGATGCCTTGCTCAAAGTCCTTCGGTTGTTCCTCTTTGCCCTCAATATCACTTAGAATAACCTTCATAATTTGGCTCCTATTGGCCACTCCAGTGTCACCATTCCCCAACAAATTTCGTTCTAAATATTTCAAATCATTCTTTATTCCCTGAATAAATAGAAACATGCTCTTTCAGACCATATGTGTGCCAGTGTGAAATTGTTGTATATCCCAGAAAAGCCATGTTCTTTAATCCTCATTCAATATTTTTGAGTGGACTCTTTTGTCTAAGTTGTTTCCATGGAAATCTGACCAATCCAATAATGGGTGGGACCTTTGGATTAGTTGATTTCCGTGGAGATATGTCTCTACCCATTCAAGGTGGGTTGCTTACTGGAGTTCTTTAAGATGGAACCACTTTGGAGAAAGTCTCATAGCCCACACAGACAGAGACCTTTGGAGATGCAGATGGAAAATGCCCCCTTGGAAATCCTTTGATATGAAAATCCAGGAGAGAAATCTAGCAAAGTCACCATGTGCCTTCTCAGATGACAGAGGTGTTCTGGACCCATCAGACTTTCTTGAGTCATAATATCTTTCTATGGATGTCTTAGTTTGGACTTTTTTCTGGCTTTAGGACTGTAACTTTTAATGTAATGAATTCTCTTTTTAAAAGCCATTCTATTACTGTATATTGCATTCAGGCAGCTTTAACAAACTAATGCACTATTATTCTTCTCCTTACATCTCTGCTCTGCTAGCTCTTACTATGCTTTGGGTTCCTTATCCATTGGTCTCCGTCTCCATCACCTAATCTTTCAAAACTTCTCCCTTAAGTTTATCTTCAGGGAGAGGTTACTTTCACATGGTTTCTCTGCAGCTTGTCCTTCTCCAAACTGCTATCTACTCTAAAGATGCAATGTTGCTTACAAATCTGAATATGTTATTCATTTTCTGATGACTCTGAAATGAGTTTTCATAGATCTGAAGATATAGACAGACTCCCAATCATAGTCTGTAAGGTACCACTTACTCCACCATATCACCAACTTCTCTTCTCCTACTGTTTCATTGAGCAAAACCTTTGTGCTCATGCCCATTATGGGGCATATTTACACATACTGTTCCATCTTCATGAAAGGCCCTTTCTCACCCATTATCCCTCCCCACTTTCATTAAATCACTAATATACATTATTTGAATATCAAACATTTATCTCTCTCTCAGAAAACCCTTCTTAGACCTGACATCATCATCCCTCAGCACATCTCCTGGTATATACACACCTGCTAACTAGATAATATTCTTTTGTCTAGATTATCCTATCCCAGATTCCTTTTCTGAAAAAAAAACTTTTATTTAAAATTATACTTAATTACAAGATAAACGGATTACTCTCTAAATCCCTCACTGGGCTGAAAAACTCTGGGAAAGCAAGGACCATGATGTTTTGTTCAAAATTTCAAGGGGAAGGACAGAATATTAACCTGGTGGAGGACTTACAGGGTGGATTTGAGGTAAGAAGTATAAGACAAGACAACCAAATGGGAGCAGTCACGGTATTTAAAGGAAGAAGGAAGATGTTGGTAGCTATGGAAAGACAATAGAGATAGAAACAAAACTTGAGCAAAACTTGTAATTGACAGAAGACAAGAGGCAAAGAAGATGGAGATCAAAGATGGCTCATGAAATTTGACATCAATAAGATGGGAGACTGAAATGCTGCAGGATTCAAGTCTTGCAACAGAAGTTTAAAACAACCTGTAAAAACTCACAGAAACATTTTCTCAGAGATCAGAAAAACAGTCATAGGGCTGCAGAACCTGGGCAAGTGCTAGCTCAAGAAAAATGACAATTTAAAAATGGAGGAAAAACCTCACGGTAGCCTTGCGGGCCCTTTCCATACACAGTCCCAGGCTAAATGAGTTTCTGGCTTGCAGTTTCAGTCTGGGTCTATGGTCCTAATTCTGCATGGAACAGTTTAGCCTTTTATCATACAGGAGGGTACATATGTGTCTGTGTCAACCTGGCCAGTGGCAGCATGAATGACTGAGCCAGGAAACCCACTGCAGGCTTGCCATCCATGAATTGGCCCTGCACATAGAGGCATTTTGCAGGGCTAGAATGCTGTAGGAGAAGAGTCAAACTGCAGCTGTCTGGGCACAGAATTGCTATCTCCAAGGCATAGTGTAGTTCCTGGGACGAAGAGAAAACACCATCCCTAGAATAAAAGGGACATTCAGATCTGTGTATGCAGGAGAATTCCCAGGGCTATGTGTACCTACCCAGGACAAGATACATCCTCAGAAAAGACCAGGGAAGACCCTATGTCTTCCTGCTCTGCAGGAGCATTTTCATGGGCCTATCTGAAAAGATGGGAAAAGGTGTTTTCTTTCTTTTTCTTAATCCTTATCTCTTGGCATTCAAGGGTATCTCTGGCATGGCACTGGCAGGTTACAAGCTTAAGGAGCAATGCTACAGTGACTGAGTTTCAGAGAAAATATTTGTAATGTCAAAATGTCCAGGATCAAACAAAATATTAAGAGTCACGCTAAGATACAGCAAATAATAGCCCAGGCAAATGGGCAAGATAAAACATTAGGAACTATCAATGAGAGGAAATGCCCTTGTATACAGCAGATGAAAACTTTTTTAAAAAATTCCCTAAATATGTTCAAAGAGCAAAAGAAAAACTGGAAAATGACAAATGGACATAAACAGAATATCAACAAGGTAATAATCATCAAAAGGAACAGATATTTGAAGAACATAGTAGCAGACAAAAACTTACCTAGAGGGGTTCAACAGCAGATTGGAAATGGCAAAACAGAATTTTAAAATAAAACAATTGAAATTGTTCAATCTGAGCAGTAAAAAGAAAAAAAGAAGAAAGAAAAGTGAATAGAGCCTGAGAGAAGTATGGATCTATCAAGTATATCAATGTATATATTATGGGATTCCCAAAATGAGAAGAGATAAAAGGGGTGGAAAAAATGTTTGAAGAAATAATGGTTGAAAAATTTTCCAATTTAAGGAAATACATAAACATACATATTCAAAAAGTGCAATGAACTTCAAATAGGATTAACCCAAGTGGATATACACCAAGATATATTGTAATTAAGTGTCTGAAAGCCACAAGAGACAAGGAACGTGTCATATACAAGGGAGCCCCAATAAGGT
The DNA here is from genome assembly GCF_023851605.1 of Tamandua tetradactyla. Lineage (NCBI taxonomy): Eukaryota > Metazoa > Chordata > Mammalia > Pilosa > Myrmecophagidae > Tamandua > Tamandua tetradactyla. Next base: position 11,423,450 of record NC_135352.1, read on the forward strand.
TGTGCTAATTTTTTATTTATTTTAAATAAATTAAAAAATTATTTATTTTAAATAAATTAAAAAATCATTTATTTAAAGATGATTTTGCTGGATTAGAATCCATGGAGGTATGAAACCAGTGAGATGGCATTTTTAAAGTGTCGAAAGGGAAAAATTGCCAACCAAGAATATCTATATCCAGCAAAACCATCTTTAAATAAATGAGGGAGAGATAAAGACATTCTCAGATAAACAAAAGCTGAGGGGGATTTGTCACCTCTAGAGTGTCCCTGAAAGTAATATCAAAGGGAGTTCTTTAGGTTGAAGAGAAGGGGTATTGGACACAAGATCATAGCTGCTTAAGAAATAAAGGTCTTTGATAAAGGTAAAAACACAGGTAAATATAAATGGTAGTCCTATTGTAGTTTTGGGTTTGTAATTCCACATGCTAATTGTTAAAAGATCCCAAGCCCTCATGACTAGAAGGATAGTGATAATGTCATTAACACGCAGGTAAAACCAGAACAGTGAAGTAGACTTTTCAGAAAAGTGAAATAACTAGGTTAAAATTTCTAACATACAGTTGGTAGTCTTGGCACAGAGAAGTCCCATCACTGGACCAAGAGCTAAAGGCCTGGAAATGGATGCATCCATATTAGGAATTTTACCACTGTGTTCTCCAAATGTGGTAGGCATATCATCGAGGGATTTCAATATATATATATAAGTCCTTGCCCCTCCCTCCTTTAATCATTTCACGTGGGAATGGGATTTGGACATTTGTGGTAATCTGAAAAATGTTTTCAGTAATTCTACACTTCAGTCCCCCACCCACCCACATGTCCTGATTGAGAACAGCCAATTTTAAAAAGATGAGCCAAGGGCTAAGGACCAAACAGCCATATTTAGAATCAAAAGAAAACAGCCAGTATAAAACTCAATAAAAATCATTAGAGAAGTGGAAAAATGAGCAAGATAATGTGGCAGCCCTCAAATGAAGGGTTTCAAGAGACAGTTTTAAGAAGAACTGGGGAGAGATCACTTCTCCTATCTAATATGCCAGGTGACTTTGAACATGATAATGCATCACTAACTTTCCTTCTTATAGTCAATATGAAAGTACAGAATGTTTGTCATGGGCATGTGATATGGGGATAAATAAAATCAAATGATTGATCTTCATCCTTATATATAGTTCTATTAGTCATTCGGCAAAAATAACAGCCATTTTACAACATCCCAGTTCTAAGAAAATAGCTGCTTGGAAAGATACACCCAACTTGCAACAACAGAATTAAAGGATCACAACTAAAATTTCACCATTAGGATATCATTGTGCAAATCACATGTAAAATTTTTGAATTCTCATGATTGTTAAGGCATTGGCAGGCAATTTAGTTTTCTGTTTTAGTTCTCCCTACAAGGAGCAAAAGTGTGGTTCACCGCATATATCTCAAGACGAAGATGCAAAAGTCTTCTGGGGTAAGTCTTAAACTACAAAACATGAGACCTCGATGCCAGAACTATCCCTCCAATATCCTGTCATACATTGCTTTCCTTTCAGACAGATAGTATTTAGAAGAAACATTTTCTTATACCCACACATATTTAAAAATCCCTTCTCAATCACTCTTAGATTGTTATTTAATAGAACATCTACACATCCATTAACATACCATTTCCATTAACAGAAAATTTCAATATATTAGCTCTTTGTAGATAACTGTCCACCAGTTTATTCTTTCATCTGGACTGAGGTAAACCACTATGACATATATTCTTAAGTAAGCAGGAGGGAAAGCAAATACATTAGTATTGATAACTATGTTGCTAAAATCTACAAATGATGTAAAGAAAACATGGCACCTTGTTCCTTTCCAATTTGCAAAGATGATCAATTGGAAATAATTATTTAATTCAGACATAAATGCTTATGACAATTTTAGAAAAATTTATAAAATTATTGGTAATAGAAGTCACCATGTTTGATTTCTACAATATTCTAAATACTGTAACATACTCAATTCCACATTTTACTTTGGCTGCATAAATATAGCCCATGGATTCATCTGGTGGTAAATCCTTTCTAAACCAAATTTAAATTTCCCTTTAGTATTAAAAACCCTAGAACTTAAGAGCTATACTCATAAAGGAAAAAAAAAGCTATGTTTAAAATAAAAGAAACCGCAGGTTTTACACTGATAAAAAGGGAAAAGAAAACAGATTCCAAGGCAACAGGAATGAAGCCTGAACTCAAAAGGTGATGAGGTTCTGTAGTACCTCCCACCAGGGGACCGGAGAGAAGTTCCAGAAAGGTGCGTAGGTGGGAGATGAGGAGTGGCTGAGTCAATAGAATTTGTAAACAATTTTCTGTCCTAATTATTAAAAGATGCAGGATCTGCTTTGTTCATTATTCACAGACATTCTGTCTAATTTAAGCACAATTGAAATATGGGTCCAATCAGAAGAGCTGAACCACAGGAAGATGGCTGAGTAGAAATGGCTCCTATGGACCACTACCCTATCTGACACTGTTACACCCTTGTCTGCTCTTTTGTCAATTTCCCTCATGAGATCAAGAGTGCTCTTTTTTTTTTTTTTTTCTTTTTTTTTTACATGGCCAGGCACCAGGAATCGAACCCGGGTCCTCAGGCTTGGCAGGCAAGCATTCTTACCCGCTGAGCCACCGTGGCCCACCCAAGAGTGCTCTTTAGAGAAGAATTATGTGTTATTCATCTTTGTCTGTCTAGCTTAGTACAGAACTCAACTCATAGGAGGTGCTCCATAAATGTTTGTGGAGCTAATTAGTGATCCATGTCGGTAGAACGTATTGTTTTTTAAATGTCAATTAAAATTAATATAACTAACTTATAATTAAGGAAATTGAAGCTCAAAGTTGTTAAAAAAAAGGGTGGTCTACCATCAAAATTCTAAGAAGGTAATAAATCTTGGATTCAGACCAGGAATTTAGTTCCCAGAAGGGTCCCCTAGGAGGTTGTTAAGAAGTCTGTGCTGCGTATCCCCTTTTAGGTTGACTGCTTCAAAAGATTTTGCATTTTTATACAGAATAATGGGTGCTCCAGCATATTAACAGGATAATGACTCATGACAAAATGTCATTAGAAGGGAAAAGTCTCATGGGATTTGGACTGGATCATTTTTTAGACTTTTTAATTACTCTCTCTTCAAAGTGTACTAAACAAACTAACACAATGTCTACTTAAAATATGTCTTGGTTCCTTTTTCCTAAAATGCAGATATTTATTTTTCTTCAAGTAAACTAATATCACTTATAGGGATATCATAAAGATGAATACTTAGCTGCCTATTTCTCAGAGAAGGCATTGCCTAAATATCTAGAGCAGAGTGGTTAAAAATGTGGTTTCAAATCTTGACTCTGTTAGTGGCTTAACCTGTAACCTTAACCAAGTTACTTCTCAGAAAATCATGTCTTCCTATGTAAAATGATGACAATAATAGTACCTATCTCAGGGGTTGTCTTGAAAATTAAGTATAATAATATTTGTAAAGTGCCTACAAAAATGTCCGGCACTTAGTGTATGCTGTATTGGCATTTCTGAAATAGATAACTTAATATGTCATTGATGCAAACCAGATGATGGAGAAGCTATAAAATACTAATGAAAACTTTTAGAGACAATGTAATATTGAAGAGGCATGTTAGTATATTGGAATTAAATTCTTGCAATTATTTTATATGTGAATAGGGAAATCTTGGGACACATTTTTAGATAAATATAATATTTATTAATCTTTCTTATTGTGCCAAAGCTCTGGAACAGATGCAAAGGTGTTAAGCCAATTTTTGACCTCAAAGCATGTATGATTTAGTTTGAGGGAACAGACTATCATTGAAATTAAGAATGGTACAAAATTTAAGTATAATTTCTTGAAAACAAATACTCTCAAAGCAACCTACTACCTAAAGAACTGTAGTGAAAATAATTTCAATAGAAATTATAGAGAGAAGAAGGCAGTTCAGGCAAGATTGTCCTGACATACAGTTGGTGAGTCAGAAACAGGACATAAAAGATTTGACTAGGCAGATAAGATGAAGAAGTGTTTCTGATATATAAAACAAAGTAAATATAAGTTGAAACAAGAAACCAAAAGGCATGTTTGGGGAGAGCAATGAATAAAAAATAGGTTAGAGAAGATGGTTAAGAAGAATGAACAAAGGAGGCAGAGGTGTTTAAATTTCACTCCTTTTCCCTGCCTTCATTTACAAGCAAGAACTCGGGCTGACCCAAAAAGAATAAATAAATCCAAGATTCCTGGTTCAGTGGTAAAAACAAGTCCTGGGGCATGAAAGAGGTGAAGGAAGGAGAGACTCTGAACCCCTGCTTTGACCAGCCAGCCAAAGAGTTAAATAGCTTTCACTAGATATCCTAGGTGTGAGGTAAGGGTGTTAACATACAAGTCTGGGCAGGTAAGGAGGAGCCCCCTAGAGGCAGGACCTTGTACATGAGGCTAAGGAGAGTGGACTTGAGCCTAAATGCTATAAGAATCACTGATTTTTTGTTGTTGTTATTTTTATAGGACAGAAACTTGATAAAATAACATAAGCCAAGCAATAAGCCAGGGTTTCTCAGGGTGGGGGCTGTGAAACACTGGTGATTGCCAACGGTTTAGCAAAAGAATCATCAGATAGTTTGAGATTTCAGAGGAAAGAATAATTTTGTTCACTTGCATTTTAAAAACTCAAAATGTAAGATTATGTTTCCCATAAAATGCATTATGCCCTTAAAAGTTCACACACATGGACTTTGTTGATTGGTTGTATCAGCTAACACCTTTCAATCAAGGTGATGCTCATTCCAGCTGATTCACTGTCATGTAATTTCCTTATTAGTGTTAATATGTGTCAACTTCATATTTTTCATAACTGTTTTGTTGTATTAATAGTCCCTGCTCTCATGAAATGGATTAAAGATTCAAAATTAAGAAATTGGGCTTGTGAAAATATTAAAACATGAAAACAGTATTGTAAATTATTCAATATAATCTCGCACGAAAGTTGTCACTGTAAATAGCAAAGATGTTTTCATAGCAAAATTCGTTGTGAATCTGCAGATAGGAACAAAAGTTTCTGTCAGTTGATTATTTTCATGAGCACCACAAAAGGAAAAGTGTTAACAGGGAGTACAACAATGAAAATCTGAAGATTGGATGTTTTGGGACCAGCCTTCTTTCATTTCGGGTCCTCAGTGTCACCTGTTACAAAAAATAGTCAAATAGCGACATGAAGCTACTAAAGCTTTCTTCTAATTTTCAGAACACAATGATCTTCTCCTAAACCAACTGAGTTTTTCTAGAGCAAATGAAAAACAAAAGCTTTTCAGTATGGCATTGACAGGTTTTCAAACTAAAGACAGAAAAGAGATCAAAACTAAAGAGGCATCACTACAAAGTTAGAAGTTTTAAGACAATTAATTGGGGGAGAAAATCAGAATAAACTAACCATAAAATCCTTTATTAAATGACACTGTTAGAAGATGCACATTATCAATGGAGTGCAATGTGAAAAAAAACATTTACTATTTTCTATCATAGTTTTCCCGGCAGATATTTTGCTTCGAAGTTGGACAAAATCAGCAATGTACATAGTATGAGATCATGGCATATGTGTAGGAAGGAAAAATGATTGACAATTATTTGTTTCATCATTGAAAATTAAGACCAGAAAGTAAGTAATTTCTTGTAAATGATGATTTTGTGAGTCTTAGAGAGATAAGAAAAAGTGCATTCAAATAAATATTGACTGGTTACTATCAATGCGTGCAGCAAAGTAAAGTATTATTACATGGATAACCAAACTGCACCTAAGGGCAATCCATGTATTGCTTTATTCACGGTTGGCGGTATAAACGCCTCCTGAACTTGACTGAGTATTGAAGGAAATAAAGAAGCCTATGAACATGATCAAATCTTAGTCAAGAATTTACAGCATGTTGTGCAAGAAAATGAGTACTGAACGGAAGATTCTCTTATTGCTGTTGTCATTTCTCACGCTCAAGAACTCTGCACGTTTAGGATAAAGATATTTTAGATGAGCTTTTGTTTTGTTAAATAATGGGTGCAAGGAAAGCCCAGTTAGGAATAGTTCTTTAATTTTCTGTGGATAGCCTCAGCGGTATAGTCAATACCTAGAAAAGCCGGAATCTATTGCATCTTAGCTGAACCATCATAATTTTTAATATTAGAGAGAAAGAGAATAAAAGTTTCTAAGGAGGCTAATACAAATGGAATAGTTAACAAGAGCCATTCCTTATTATTTAAAGATGCTTCAAACTCACTGAAGAAAGAAATCAGTGATGTTAATGGGAATATTTAATATATCTGAGTATTAAATTCCACAACTGAATTATGAAGATGAATAATCATGAGAGACAAATCCACTTGCCAGGTATCTTTTGTGTTGATATATTCAACATTCCAGCTACTTTTGAGAAGGATATGCCCTCAACCCAGTTAGTTTCTGATGTCCATCAGTAAAAACTCTTCTTGTATGATGAAAATAACCAGAACTCTTTACCAGGCAGACATTTGTTTCTCTTCCTAAGGACGTCTGAGTTAGGTCTTTTTAATTTGGTGGAAATAAGGAATAAATGAAGAAGCTGACTGCATATGGACTCTAATCTACAGCTCAAGCTTTCTCTCCAAGAGGCAAATACAGAATCCTAGTGAAAGACTGAGAACACTTTCTCCTCATCACTATATAGCTGTCATTCTTGCTTCTATTATTACTACCAATTGTAAATACTTTGCTATTAAAAAATTATGATAAATATTTTAAAATTTTACCTAACATTGATGGTTTTTATTTACATCAGTGCTAGGTAAAATTTAAAAATATTTATCATAGTTTTTTTGTCCATTAAGTGGTTTGCAGATTCCACTAGTTGACAACATCAATGTATAGTATGGACTGGAGGAAGAATTGCGGTAAAGCAGGAATATGAAAATCAGTCAAAATGATTAGTACATGTCCTAGTTAAAGGCACTAGGAATGAAGCTATAAAGATAGTTGTAAAGGTAATTTTAGGCAGGATTTCAGGATGCTGAGACAGTTTAGATATGGAGCACACGAGAAAAGACATTAAAGATGACTCTGAGGTTCCAAGACGAAAATAGTTACATCACAAATAAAACAGGGGATAGTCAGCAGGAATTACTAGTATGTTCTAGAAACTGATGATTTCAGAATACGTTGAGTTTTAAGTTAATAGGGTAATGTCCAAGTGAAGAAAAATACATAAATTTGTTTATAATTAAAATAGCAATTGTTTGCCTGTAAATAGATGCTTGTAAAATGTTTGAAGATATTGATATTTGCCAAATATCAATAAGCAAATTATACTGAGCATTTGCCTAATCAGCTAGCTGGTTTCCTAAAGAGACAAAGATAAATAAAAACTTATTCTCTGAATTAGTATGATAGGATTAATACTTTACCCTATGAAGAACATTTCTTAGTACTGGATGTTTTAGCATAGAAACACAAATGTGTAGTCTTCATAAATAATATTTGTAGTGTTTTGGATAACCAAGAGACATGAAACTTTATACTTTTTCAGGATTTGTAGGTTTTTCTTGATATGTTTTCAGTATCTTTTCCCCAGCAACAGATATGAAATTCTCCCAAAGAGTTGACGACAGTACAAACCCACTTTATATTTAGTGGGAAGCATTATCTGTTTCTCTTCACTTGAGCAATTTTCTTTTTCTTAGATAATCAACAGCCATATAACACACACACACACACACACACACACACACACACACAGTCATCCATGCTGACCCTAACAATTCCACAAAGTGAAAATGGGTAAGATGGAGTAATGATTGGTAAGTTTTCACCTTCACAGTAAAGTTAAATTAGGAGAAACAAAATGTAAGCTATAGGATGTCTTGGAGAATTCTTTGATTCTTTTAATATTTCCTCCTAAACTTAATATTATAATGAGGTAATTTCAACCCCTGCTACCACCTGCATGCTGAATATCAAAAGAAGGAAACGGTATTGAGTGCTGGCATTTGGATTCCCTTAGTCATCGCTCTCGTTAGAGCATGTTGTTAGTAGATGGAATTAGCTAATCAAGATATTTAAATAATACAAATAGCTAACAAATGTACCAAGATCAAAGGAGACCCAGGCAAGATTCAGGGTGAGAGGTGGGGCAGAAGAATTATTCAGGCATTAATTGTGTAATATTAGCATTAACCAAACAGTTGATTTCATTATCAAGCAGCTAAACACAGAATTCCTCATCATTTACCAAGCAGTGGGAATTAGCCAGAGATTAGAGTCATCAGGATTACTTGGCTAATGTTGACATCTTCAAAATTAGCATACTGATATAATGCATAAGAAATTTTGTCAAAGGTTGTATACAGTGTGCCACAGAGGAGAAAATTTAATTCCTGCTTTGTAAGAGTCACTGGATAAGCTCCCTAGGGTCACTTAATCTCTCGGAGTTTGTTCCCTCATCTACAATAACTAATAAATACTGATATGCTATTACCAATCACCCATGAATATATTGCAAAGGAGGTGTTGTGAAAAAAATGAATATAAAACAAGTGTAACAACTATAGAACAGTTACGTTTAAGTGTGAATAACTACTTCCTATTTATAGCATACTTTATAGACTCATTAGAGACCTTTTTCCCACTCAGAGTGTCAGTTTGTATCTGTTTCTTCACTTACATGTAGGAACAGTTAACTAAAGGCATGCACTAGAGTCCTCAAACACTGCTACATGCGAGAAGTTTCCACTCACTGAAAGCTGAGTTATATAATTACTCAGAGAAACATGTACTGGGTTAGCTATAATTAGCCTAGAAACATTTTCTACCGGGACTGAGTATTGCAGTTTTACTTTTTTTTTTTTTTTTTTAACTCTTACATTCTCTGAAAAGTTCATCTGGTCTCCATTCCCAGTGTTCCATGCAGTATCTTCTGTGTATGTCATTCTATAGAAAACCCCAATTCCGGGAAATATGCTAGCACTAGCATTGAGTAGATCCTTTAAGTGCTTAAAATTCAGCTTTAGAAAATTAGGCTTGTTTTAAAAATTGACCTATCAGAATACAATCCCTGCCTCAACCTTGGTTCCCACCTCCAGATCCTCTTCTGCCCCAGTTCACAGAGGGTTGCACAGCCAGAGAGCTCAACCTGGGCTTTGGAGACACAGAGATACGAATTCTATCCCTGCTCTGCCTCTTGTAACTTCATGGTGTTGTGTAAAATTACATCAAGTCTCTGAACTTCATTTCTAAAGTGGATAATAATATACAACTTGCAAATTTGCTGTATTAAAAAAAAATGTCAGTAAAGTGCCTAGTAAGGAACCAGGCATCTAATAGGCATCAAATAAATCAGACATATTATAATTATGTGTATCTAAAACATAGAACACTGAAAAATAATAGATGATACACACAATATTGGCCCAGAACCCAATACTGTTTCTGACCTGCCACAGAAAACCCAGCTCTGACAACAGTTCTTTACCCAACCGTCAGCTCTCCTATAATGTGAAACTTCATCACCTAATGATTGAGCAGGGGCATTCCCTGCAGTGGGATGTTTCAAGGGGCCTGTAGCATGGATGTTGTAGTGGAATTATACCTTCAGGGACTCTCTTTGGAGTCTCTAGAATTCATGCAAAATATCCAATCAGCTTCTTAATAATAAGCAAATTAGCTGGCTTGAAGGAACATTTATGCATTCACTGCTATTTTGTCAGTGAAGGTCACAGAGTCCACAATAAATTATCTACAGACACAAACACAGGGGGGATTCAGTAGCACATGCCTTACCCTCAATGGGTAAGTTCCATGCACGTTTCTCTCCTGTATTTAGCATCTAACTGTGTACCTGGCATAAAAGGGCTCTCAAATGTCATTTGGTGACTGGATGAAATGTAGGGAACTTTTGGGCCAATGGGCCAGGAGCTTCTTTCCAGGCAAGTCCTAGATGTCTTTTGAAAGCTGTTTTAGTTTGTTAACGCTGCCAGAAATGCAGTATACAAGAAATTGGTTAACTTTTGTAAAATTTATTTTTTTATTTTTTACATATTTTTTATTTAAGAAAACAAGCGATATACTTAGAACCATCAACAATGGAGATCTTAGTTAGCTTAACCTCAGGCATATTTAAGTAAAGTAAATATGGCTTTTATAAAGGGAATTTATTAAGTGACAAATTTAAAGCTCCAAGGCCATAAAATGTCCAAACAAAGGCATCCAGAGGAAGATACTTTGACTCCAGAAAGGTTGATCTGGCACATGGCTGGCATCTGCTGGTCCTTTGGCTTCTGGTTTCAAATTGTTTCCCTGGGGGTGTTTTCTTTCTGCATCTTGTAAGAACTTTGTCTGTGTCAGCTCGGAAGCTTTTCCCAAAATGGTTCCATCTTAAAGGACTCCAGTAAGCGACTCACCTTGAATGGATGGAGACCCATCTCCATGAAAACCATCTAATGAAAATGTCCCACCCACAATTGGGTGCGATACATCTCCATGGAAACAACTTAATCAAACAGCTCCCACCTAACAATATTGAATGAGGATTCAAGAACATGGCTTTTCTGGGGGTATGTAACAGTTTCAAAGTGGCAGAGAAGCTAAGGTAGATTTTTAGTCACAGTCCACCCCTGACTTTTTCTGTGAAAACAGCTCTATTTAGAGGAGAGATAGTTTTATTGTGGGACCTCTCACATGACTCTTCAATACAGTTTCTTTCTTGATGTCCCTTCAAATGCTGGGAATCTTAATGATATTCCACTGGTTGATGAATTTGGTTCAATAAAGACATTTTGGTCTCTCCTCACAGCCAACACCCCTTCATCAGGAACTTTCCTGAATTATTGTCCTTCTTTATCCTCTCCCCACCTTAGGCTATATATATATATATATATATATATAGCAGCCTATTGCCACATCAAGTTCTATGTGATTGTCAAACTAGTCTCTTATAACTAATTTATGGGGCTCAATATAGTATGACTGAAAGAGTATTGACAACCATTGGCTGCCTAATCTTGAATAAGCCATGGGTATTTACTGGTCCTTGGTTTGCTCATCTGTTATGTAGGGAGACTGTATGATGAATATCTATATTGCTTTGCCAATTCTGAAATTTGAATAAATTCAGTACGAAGTAGATGCTCAATAAAGGCTTATAAGTTCATTTGAAATAAAGTTAATATTTATAAACATTAGCTGTCAATATTTAGTATAAAAATACTTACAACTACATATTTTGATTGTAAGTGATTTCTTCAAGATAATATAGAATGACAAAGGCAAGAAATAGAAAATTTGTATATTATGATCTCGTCATAATATGATGCGAATGAAAAACCTATATGTGTATAGTAGGCATATATATGTGTATGTAGGTGTGAGTGTGTCATATTTATTTTAATATATGAACTGGGAAGCAAACAGATGCATTTTAGGTTATTGACATAATTTTTCTAGGTATATGGTACTGAGGTGAAGGCTGATGTTTGTGTACAGAATGGAAAAAAAGGGAAGTAGGAACTAAACCAAAGAGGGAAAACAATCATAAGAGACTTAGTAAGCATCTTCCCCCAAATTGGACCTACTTATTTTTGTAAAATTACACATTGCATATTTAAATATATGTAAAAAGAAAATTTCAAAATCATTTAATGGGTCACCTTCTTCCATTTAGAATATTCGGGCACTTTCATTGCTAGTAATTCTGCTCTGAGACAGAAGAGTGAGAAAGATGGTGAGCACGGATTTTCAAACCCTGTCAAATCACATATAGGGTGAAACACTATCAGCACAACTGCTGTCATTAGCTTTTTCGGCTGTCATGACTGGTTGTAGGCATGGGAAGGTCACTAAGTGACCTGATTTAGGGCAAGTGGTTTGCAAAGAAGATAGTTAGATGGTCAAGGAGTCAAGGACCTGCTGAAAGAGAAATTCAGGTGACCAACCATGAAGTTCTGAAAATGAAGCATAAAGGGGTTTGAAAACAGAGAGAGAATGAAGGGTTCAAAGATAGAAATACAGAAAGGGTTAGAGAGCAAGAGGGCCTGAGAAGGTAGGGGGAGCACGAGAGGTGCGTGTTGTAATGCAGACCCAGGTTATGGCAAGTGACAAGGAAATAGTTTTCTAAGGATATGTGGACATAAAGGTCCACGGAAGGTCAAAGAATTGTAAAGCCAGGTCATTTGCTATCATTCTAGGCAAATGAAGAAATCACACTCAAGCATGGCAGAGAATAAAGTGGAAAGTAAAACCATAAACTCATTTGTGTTAATTGATTCATTTATGGCTGCCAGTAGAGGAACTTTCCAGTGCCAGAGATGTGAGTTATAGGCCGAGATGAATGGTGAATGTCTTGATGACAGAAGCTTCCAAGGAGAATAGACGATTGGTCTGATATTGTTCCCCATGCATGAGCATCATATGGAAAATACCTAAAAATTCTAATTAGAAAGGGGGAGGCTGCCAGACTAATTGCTATCATTCTCCAACTGCATATGTGTGTATGTGAGGAGAGCAGTGCCAGGTGGGAACAAGAGTTTGGTTGCAGAAGAGCTTGGTTGCAGGAAACTGGTGTCCTTAAAAGAGAACCAGGTATCAGAAACAGCAGAAAAGTCTGAGAATGTGGAGAGTTTGGTAGTAATTTGGGATTAGGAATCTGGGTTTAGAACAGGGTCAGCAGTGGATGAAGAGTATGGGGACACAGACCTAAAGGAAATGAAGAGTCAGGTTTGATAACTTCAAAGAACCCAGGCCTTGCAGAGGGCATGGGGGTTCAGGTATGAGAAAGAAATTATATTGATTAGCCTGAAGATTCCTCTATTTTCCTTAAAGTTGTTTTATACTGGTATTAGGTTGAGGCCCAAAGCAGGGTCGCAACCTAGAATGATTTCTAAGTGATCTGTATCTGTCCTGATTTCATTCGGGAAGGACAAAGGGCAGAACCAGTGGTCCCAAAATTCACAAAGAGGTAGTACAACAGATTTGCAGCTCAAAAGCCCATCTGTGCAATGGGCATAAGAGGCCAGGTAAGTGATCAGAAGCAGAGCAAAGATAACGAAGAATTGAAGTTCATAGTTGAACTGCAAATGCTATGGACACACGTGACTTGTGCTTAGATGGGATTCTGTTGCGTATTTAGGGACTTGAGAGTTTCCCTTGAACACTATTGCCTTGGGTAGACCACCTACCAGGATTCCTTCTCCCACCTGCCCTTGAATTTAATATGAAAGTCAGGTTAGTCTATATTTTTAAAAATATCATCCATCATTTGTAGCCCATGTAAGAAAAGGATAGCTATGAATACAGGGTATGAAGACAAGGAGTTAAGGGGAGGAAGACTTGAAAACCATTGAAGTGACGGACATTTGGGAAAAAGCAAAGAACCACCTTTAACCCTCCTCCACCATATCTTGAAAATGACCATCAGCTATATCAGAATTTACTGAGACATTTGTCTTTCCAGAACCTTTGTGTAAGATGGATTAGTTTTTGTGTTGTGAGACATATCAGACCATTATTGATTTTGCAGCCAGATCATTAAAATAGTGAAAGGATGAGAGATGTGCCTGATGGCCACTCATAGTGTACTTTTCTGTTCCCAAGGTGGAAGTGTTCTCTACATGTTTTACTCGTTAATTGTTTTGATATGTTTCATTAGGGTAAACAAATTGGTGAATCAGACTCACTAAGTGATATAGACCATATCAGTTTCCCTGCCCAATGCCTTATTTTCACAACTGAAAAATGGGACTCCTGCCAGGAGGTTTGGCCTGACTGGTTCACCTTTCCCCTGTTCCCACACAGATGCAACTAAATAAATGAACAACAACAATAACAACAAAAAAAATTGGAAGAAATGACAACAGAATTCTCGCGAGGTAGTTTTTGGGTTACTTTATTAACTTTTTCTCAAACAAGGAACATGAAGGAAAGAAAAGGAAATTAATTATGCTTACTTCTGGGTAAGAGGGAGAATGAGGATGCTTCCCCAGGTATTCAAGGGCATGTCTCTGTGGTGGTTAGGTATTCACTGTGCCTTCCAAAATCGAGGCACCGTCTATTCTGCCCAGAACTAATCATGGCAGAGGAGGGCAAGTGCAATATTTGGTTTGAGGATGTGACCATGTGTAATGCCAATTTGAAATCATGAGCGTCAAACCTTCCAGGATTCGCTGAAATTCAATCAGTTAACTCCTCCCTCAAAAGCACCTTGATACAGTTATAAAATGCCTTCAATAAAGAGCTCTGGATTCCTCTGTAAAGTGAAGCAAGATGAATAAAAAGGCTTTTACCGCCTTAAAAAAATATCCCTGTGTGATACTGATATTAAATTCTTACAACATCATGCTTCCTGAGGTTATCATATAACATAAAACATAAGCAATAATACAAGATTGAGAGGAAACTCAACCATACTTTTGTCTGTGATAGAAAGTTAAATTACAGAAAAGATAAATCAAAAGTAAACAGATGGAAGGGACACCACATGGGGTAAACAGAGAAAATAGGGGATCCTGAAAAACCTGTCATGGCCTCTTTCTGCACAGGGATTAGAAAGAGCAGCAATCAAATCACCAGTGATGCCCCAGTGATGAGTCTAGCATGGCTGAAAAAGGAAGGGTGAGGAGATGGCTCAAATGGTAGGAGGGTTAGGATGCCATGAGCTACCGTGGGACAGCACTCCTCTAATACAGGTGTGCATATTCTCATACACAGGTGCTGCTGAAGATACAATTATATTGTACCTACAATTGGTAATATCTCTACCCCAAGTGGAAGAAAAGCCTCTCTCATTGTGTCGATTGCCACATTTCAGCCAATTGGCTGCAGAAAAGGCACAACCCTCAAACTAAACAGCAGTGTTCAGCCTGACATTGCTCAGAGAGAAGAAATGGAAGGCTGATTTGCGCTTGATTTTTTAAAAATCCTGGAAATAACTTCAGTGGGTACCACATATGATGTCAACTGCCCCTGCAGAGACAGGATGTAATAAATGAGGGGAAGATGTCAAGCAGATATTAATTGAGGACTTTCCATATAACATGTGTCAGTCTCAACACTGGAGTTACCACTTGGAACAAACCAGGCTGGTTCTCGGCTCTCATGGAGCTTGCATTCTGATAAGAATGACATAATAAAGGAAACAAGACCAGAGTGATATTTAATATATATTGGGCAGTTGGAAATAGGATGAAGAGTGGCAAATACACAACAGGTGTGTCGATTCTTCCCTTCTCTTTGACTACGGCAGACATTTGTTAAACAATTATGGCATTTTCAGCGGCTGTACCTTGCCCAACACAGCACCTCTGACAGCCAATGATAATCAATGTCAGCCCATGAGTTTTGAAAACTTGTCTTATCATGTGACACACATACCTGACTGTTTTTAGCTTTATTTTCTTTATTCATTTTCTTTTTTCTCTCGCTCTTTTAATATTTGTTAAAATTTTTGAAACTCCTTGTCTTAATTGTACTGGAAGAAACCAATGAAAAGGTGCTTCTCTGGCCAGTATTTTAAACAGGGTTTTGAAGAACCCAAAGATTAAGTTTAGTCTTGTCCGTAGGACTTGAAAGATGTGAAAATCAAAGTTGAACCTCTGGGAAATGGAGGTTAAACATCTTCGTTCTCCTCCAGCATTTCTTTCTTTCTTTCTTTCTTTCTTTCTTTTTTTAATTGCAGTGATGTTCTCTGGGAGGGTTTGAGGTTTTGTTTTAACAATTAAAAACAAAATGTCTTAAAAATGGTACTTTTGGACACTGTTTTCCATCAGAGAAATGGCTGGACACTATTTTTTTTTTTTAGGAGGGTGGATGGTCTGGAAATTGAATCCAGATCTTCTGTGCAGAAAGCAAGCATTCTACCACTATATCACCCATGCACCCTGGTCACTTCTTTTTTGTGCATGGTCTGGGAATCGAACTCGGGTCTCCTACATGGAAGGCGAGCATTCTACCACTGAACTGCCCAGGTACCTGGCCACTTATTTCTAAATTTCTTTTCTCTTTGGCTCTGGCTTCGCCAGGGGTGGCCGGATGCTGTGCTGTAGGCTGGTAAGTTTTGTGGGGCGAGGGAAGAAACTTGTCTTAGTAGTTGTGTTCTGTAACTGGTGCCACTTTGTCCTGTTAGACAGAATTCTTGTCTGGTTACTGTCCCTTTTTCACTATGCCTTTTGTTTTCATAAAATTTTGGATTCGGATTGTATATTATGCCTTTTATCAACTGCCTCACTTGGATCTATGGAATTATTTGCTATAGTATTTCCCCATGCTGTTTGGTTTGGACTCACTGCCTTGCCATCATCTCTGGCTACTGTTGGCATTACAAGTCCTGACTGCTGATATGGTTTCCTGCCCCATTGTCTGAGGCTGCACAGACCTGAGTACTTCTCACCACCCAAGGTCTCATGTTCATGTACCTAGAGTTCTCCTTTTGAGTTACTTCACATGCTTCCCAGGGGGAATATATGTATATGCCTGTGTGTGTTTGTGTATTGCATGTAACTGAGATCCTGGGCTATTTTCCCACTACACAATCTTTCCATTTATTTTAAGACTTTTAACTGTCTGGTCTTCCTTTGGGTAAAGTATTGAGGATCAACCACAGCTTCGTTTTCCAGACTGCTCCATGGCTACTCCCTAACCCATCAGATAGCACATAATCATTAAATACAAGTGAATTTCAATATTATCCAGAACAAAACATAATTAGAAGAGCAGTGTGCTGTGAAAATTATCATAAAAAGCATTTAAAAGCCAAGTATAAATGCATTTGAATTATTTATGGTTTAGGATTATTTGTGCCACTGTTCCTCTCCATTAGGGCAGAACCAAAGTTGACTTTAGCTATAATTTCATGGTCCATAAAAACAACCAGGAGAATTGAGCATAGACAGTGATTATGCTCAAATATTTTACAAATTTTCTTCAATACCAGCCTTCACTCAACTTCCTTCTTGTATGATATTTCACCTGTATCACTTTAACATAATATACTTTGATTATTCTCACTAGATCCATAATGTGTCGATCTATGCGGTGGAAAAGGCAGTTCAGAGTTGATGAGAGAATCCTGACCTTTCAACATTGAAATGTATTAAGCAACTCACTTAAAAAGCTCTAATGTAAACCATGGACTATAGTTAATAACAGAATTCTAATAATATCTTTCATTAATTGCAACAGTGTATTACACTAAAGCAAGGGGTTGTCAATAGGGGAAGTATATAGGAACTTTGTATTTTCTGTAAACCTACAACTTTTCTAATTAAAAAACAAAGAAGCAGTTCCTCTGTATAATGAACTACAGTGGGGAAAATATAATCATGGATAGGAGAAAGTCTCAAGACCTATGAGGCAAGATTTTAAATAATGGAGCATAGCTGTAGACCAACTTAGGGTTCAGCTTTCAAAGATGGGGTGTCTTTTCTTGAGTTTGAGCTGACCATCAAATGTCTTCATGCAGGCCCCCTGAAGTAGAACATTTTGTGTGTTTTTCTATAGTGTGAAGAGCCATGATAAATGTGCCTCTTAACTTACTGGCTTTGCTAGATGGTTCCTCCAGAATGTAGGTGTACGTCTAGGAGACATGATTTGGCCCCCTGAATCTTTAGGGCTTGCATCCCTAAATTTCTCTATGGTAAGAGGTGGGTGAACTGCAGAAAGCAAAAGATTCAGTGTTTGGAAAAATAATAATAATTGTGCTGGTTTGAAACTGTCACGCACCCCAGAAAAGGCATGTTCTTTAATCCTCATTCAATATTGCTGAGTGGCATCTTTTTTATTGTTTCCATGGAGATGCGACCCACCCAATTGTGGGTGGTAACTTTTGATTAGATAATTTCCATGGAGATTTCTCTCCTCCTATTCAAGATGGGATTGTTTACTAGAGCCCTTTGAGAGGAAAAGCTTTTGGAAAAAGCTTTAGAGCTACACAGCTGAGAGAGCCCACACAGCCAGAGATCTTTGGAGATGCAGAAGGAAAATGCCCCCCTGGGAAGCCTTATGAAATGAGGAGAGAAAGCTAGCAGAAATGCTCATGAGCCTTCCCTGCTGAGAGAGAGAAAGGGTCATCAACCATTTCTTTGGAGTTGAGGTATTTTTCTCTGGGTGCCTTAGTTTGGACATTTCTATGGCTTTAGAACTATAAACTTGCAACTTAATAAATTTCCCTTTTAAAAGGCATTCGATTTCTAGTATATTGCATTCTGGCAGCCTTAACAATATTAATCTATTGCATTTTTTTAAAGGTGAAAGATGAACATGGTTGGAAAAAATGAAACATTACATAAGAGCAGAGAATGAAATGTCTCCCTTCCCCATTACTTAATAGACAAATATAGACAATAGCCTTTTTTTTAAAATAATGTATAGGCTGATTATTCTTGCAATAAACAATATATTTTACTATAAATTTTTTAATAAGGATAGTCCCCTGAAAAGGTTGAACAAGTTTCACGTATTCATTCAGGAATTAATTGGGTGCCTACTATGTGCTAGACATTAATTTTCTCTTGACATTTACATTTTTCTCCTCTTTCTCTTCCTAGTCATAGTCTTGTCTCTGGATATCCAGTTCTTCACCATTCTTTGAGACCAGTTCTGTCTGTGGCCAGGAAATATGTAAACAAGCAGCTGGCCAAAAACTCAGCACAAGTTACTCCATCACTGATCCCACTTTGAAGCTTGCTTTGGCCCTAAAAGTGGACTTTTCTCATTCTTTGTTTTGTCTCAGCTGTGGCCCTACTTTGTTTAAAAGTGTCAGAGTAAATAGGTTCATAGCCAGCAGAGAATCATGTGACTCCATGAGCTTTGGAGTCAGATTGCCTGGATAGAAATATTTGCTCTCTTATTAACTTTTTTGACCCTAAACTTCCATGTGCCTCCTTTTCATCATTTGTTAAATGAAAATACTAATAGTATCGATTACATATTATTTTTTAGAATAAAATAAGCTATGTAAGGTTCTTAGCACTGTGTCTAATATTATTCCTCTATCCATAAAAAGGCCTGGAGTCCAGCATTGCTCTTGGAAATTCTTCACTTGAGACTAAAATCTAGCCACCGAATCTTAGGACTCTTTTAGTGTCCTTTCTCTTTATGATACACTTCTGTGATAATCTCAGTTTGTCCAGATCTCTAAATATTGTCTACCTCACCTATCTTCCTGTCATGGCACTCTCCTGTGTCTTCCTCTATGTGCATGATATTGAATCCCTATTGGTACCTGTTGTCTATTTCCATACACGTTGCTAATTGGACTTCCTTCTCTGCCATGCAACTGTGTCTTACCTCCATTGACATGATCAACTCCATTCTGGTGACTTTTTTGATTCAAAGACCAGACAGCTATCCATGCCAGAACTCTTGGGTTCTATATGGTATCTACCACTCACTTGTAGGGTAATTTCACAGCCACCTTATGACATGTTTTGGGGAGACAGTATATGTGTGAAAAAAACCTCAATTTCCCCAAATATATTTTCTACCCATATTCAGTGAAGTCAAACATGTCTATGGATATCAACTGAACCGCAATTCACTCAGAAAAATCTGCTGTTAAAATGACACGAGTGATCAAGATTTATGGACATAAATTCCAAATGCTTATTTCTCTCCACCAATGACCTTCTTCAGCTTTGGTGGCAGCCTGTGGTTTACTAAGCTATAGGCCAGAGAACTCTGATAATGGAAGGTACAATAAAAGCACAAACTGTTTCATTTTATTGTATTTGATGGTTGGAAAGTGAAATTACAGTGTGTGATTATTTTATCAAGTTGAAAGGAGTCAAGAATAACACCTTTGAGGATGAAATGAAAGACTTCTTCAGCAAGGGGAAGAGAAGTGATATACTGTTGCCTGTCATAAATAAAACTTGGCTCACCTTACAGAGTAAGGAATTTTGAAAAGAACCATATATTTGGACGTATTATGGTATTTTACACACTCCAAGTCAATTTAGATTATGCAGTAATTATTGGTTTCATTGGCTCACAAAATGTTCTTATCTTACTTTCCTAGAGGCACTGATGGATTCTAAGACAACCCAAAATTAAAAACTCAGTTATTCACATTTCTGAAATTAAAAAAATAATAATATTACAAAAGCACAATCTACTCGCATCAAATACTGGAACAATATAATTTATCTCATGCATTTTGTTGATTAGAGCATGAGGTTACTGAACTCATGGATTCATTTCCATGTATGCTAATTAGCCCTACTTTTTCATTGGCAGAGCCTGCACTTGTTACAAGCTAAGAAATATTTCACCATTGGTCGTTACAGGAATTTTCAGGTCATTATCCATAGATCATTGTAATGAACACCAGAAAAACAAACCTCAGAATTTTGTTTGTATATAGAGACAGCCATTTGATTGAAGCTCCAGCATATCCCTCCAAATCTAATAATAAGTCACTGGGAATATAATTACAGTTACTTTTTAATCATTTCTTGCATTCTTTACTCTCTACATGTTATGTTATGCCCACTTCTCTTTTATCTTTTTTCTCCTTTAAATATAAATGACACTTGCCGAAGTAATATTCTCTTAAAAAAGATTATTATATGTTAGGCCTAGCATGTCACCTCTTTTTATATTGATACAGCTTCCAGGTTTTGAGGAGAGAATCCATCTAAAAGGATGGCTCCTTTCTCAAAGTGCTTTAATGTAAGGGAAATGGCAGGCAACTCCAGGCTTATAATCAGCCTTGGAAGAAATAGGACTTAACTGAATTAGATATTGATTGCTTGGGCATTTTTTGAAATGTCCTTTAATCTGAATTGGTTTCCTAGAGAAGAGATTGGATTTGGACATTAAATGACAATGAAGATAATTCTTGAAAACACAAGAATCTCAGAGTTTGAAGGTCTCTTATAGGTCATTTATTCTAGGCTTCCATTCTTCCCACATCCCCTTCAGTGAGTTTTTCCAGACTATCCTTGAGCACTTCTTGATAAAGAAAATGGATTAATTTATTAACCAATTAGGGGTAATTTGCAAGGTTGGAAAGCAAAGGCTCTTCAACTTCACTTTGGTAACTCCATAACTTCTATTATTGGAAAATTGCAAGCCGGGCATTTCCTTTCGAGGGTTATCCTTATGAGGTTTGAGCAGAAATAAGACTTTCAAAATATCTTAGTAACCAGCTTTGGGATTTTCTTTCAGATACTTCAGAACTACGTGCTGTAGTTCAGTACTGTCAAGCAAAGCCTGCACACTGTTCCACTGGAAGAAAACAGCCTTGAACCTAATATAATATATTCATGAGGATCTATGTTTTACTGGAAAGTTAAATTGTACTTTTCAAGCATATATTTCGATGTATGTGCCAGATTGGCCGTTCTGCCTCATCAAAAATTTTCACCATCTTCGCAATTAAAAGTCTGCAAACATTCGTATAATAATTGTTAAATCTTAGAGATTCATGGTTCCTACTTTGCCCTTGTTTCATCTCCCTTACTGTGCTCAGATCTTAATTGGAAAAGTAAAGATATTCCCTGACTGAAAAGAAAATCGTCCCTAACTGTGTGCTGAATAAAAAAATTTCCTAATGAAGCCAAACGGCATTGTTCTCTCCTTTCTCTTATTCTATTTATTCATCATCTCCTTTACCCCTCACTTCAACTTTGAGAGGCAGGTACCATTCTTATTTACATCTGCTTATGAGGAAATGAGAGCTCAAAGAGGGCAAGTAGCTTGCTTCATATCACAAACCAGTAAATAGAAGAGCCAAGATCTCAAGTTCATGCTCATACTCACAGCATTCCCTGAAAATATTGGTATATGATTCTGATATATTTCTGTGAATTAATTATTTTATGTTTACTCACACGCACACACATATATATTTACATACATATTCTATGTCATTCTTCAAAGCTATAAACAGAAACCCTGGCTTGTGGTCTTATTTATATCCCCCAATTTCTTGTATGGAAAAGCACAATAACTCAAAGCTTAAGAATCCAGACTCTTAAGTTAGATTGTTTCTAGAGTTGAATCCCAGCCCCACCAACTTCTTGGTAAGAGCTCAGCTAGGAAGCCAAAAACCCACAATAACAGCAGATCCAAATGGCAGAACTGCTAGTTCTAAGTCTGTTTAGCTTCCTAAAGGAATACTGATGAATAAATTCAGGAGTTAAAAGAATTTAACAAGACTGTAATTGCATCACAGGTACACAGACAATAATCTGAATATTTACCAATTTCGTCTGAAGGACGTCTGTATCAGGATGTTCAAAAACTTCATTTATATAATGGCTGAGCATGTTTTCCCCAAGGTAAGCTTCAACCCTTCATGTGTGCAGACTTCCACCAAGACCCAAGGCTCAAGGAAACACAGTAAGATGTTCCCTACCATGTAAGACTCCCTTGATTTACAACAATAAAGCAGCATGTGGCTACATGCTCTCATAGGAAGGTCCCTCATAACCCTATGCCTGCCTCTTTCTCCAAAGCCAAGTTCATGTCTCTGTACCCTACAGCAAGCAAAGCATGATAAGTCAAAAATGTAACAGAATCGCAGAAAGAGGATGAGGTGACTTGAACCCCATAATGATAAGGCATATGCCTGATGTTGGTACATCTTTTTTTTTTCTTTACATTACAAAAGTCCAGGATGTAAAATATTACCTGTATTGTTTATTGTCATGTAGGACTTTATTCGTATTCATTCATAGACTGTGCTCTAATTTTAGTCTTTAATTCTGTTTAAAAACACAAGCAGGTTTTTATTGGATGCTCATTTCATTTACCTATTATCTTTAATCAAAAGGTTCAGTGTATTACCTTCCGGGAATTGCGCCAATTCCACATGTACTAAAGGATATTATGTCTATTGAGTCTACTACCTTGCACATAGGTATTAAACTGGATGGCAGGGAGGATAAAGACTTAATCTTCGTGAAAAAATAAATCCTGTGTTGGTTTGAAACTGTTATGTACCCCAGAAAAGCCGTGCTCTTTTGACCCAATCTTGTGGGTTCAGACTTATTACGGATGTGATGTTTTGATTAGGTTGTTCCCATGGCCTTGACCCTACCCATTCATAGTGGGTCTTAATCCACTTACTGGAGTCCTTTAAGAGAGAAACATTTTAGAGAAGATACAGACGTTTGGAGATGCCAAGAGGTGAAATCCACAGTTTTCCCTGAAGAAGCTAAATAAGGACTCACAGATGCTTAGAGAGAAAGCCCCTGGATCAGAAGGTGAAAGCAATGAACCAAGAGAAAGGACCAGCAGATGCCAGCCACATGCTTCCCCAGCTGACAGAGGTGTTCCAGATGCTTGTGACATTTCTTCAAAGTCAAAATATCTTTCCCTGGATGATTTCATTTGGACATTTTCACAGCCTTAGAATTGTAAATTTGTACTCTAATTAATCCATTTTGTAGAAGCCAATCCATTTCAGGTATATTGCATTCTGGCAGCAGTAGCAAACTGAAACAAATACCATGTAGAGAACTTCTCTAGGGCATCACGTCATATATCCCTCTCTGGACCCTCTTCATGCTCTCTGATGGAATGGAAAGGTATGCTCTCTCTGCATATAAATATGCAAGATGATAAAAATATATCATGTATTAAACGTATACTCTGAGCAGAGTCTAGACTTGAGCTATTCGATATAATATATAGTATATGGCTATTGAGCACTTGAAATGTGACTTGTCTGAACTGAGATGAGTTATGAGTGGGAAATATACTCTGGAAATTGGAAGGCTTGGTATAAAAATGCAAAATAGCTCATTAATAACTTTTTTGGGGTACAGGTTGAAATGATCATTGGGAAATATGGAGTTAAGTAAAATAAGTTATTAAAATTAACTTTCCCTTTCTTTTTACTAGTTTCAAATTGTGGCTACTGGAAATTTAAAAATTATATGTGTGGCTCA
This sequence comes from Tamandua tetradactyla, assembly GCF_023851605.1. Lineage (NCBI taxonomy): Eukaryota > Metazoa > Chordata > Mammalia > Pilosa > Myrmecophagidae > Tamandua > Tamandua tetradactyla. The sequence continues at coordinate 11,447,381 of NC_135352.1, forward strand.
CTGTATCTTTCTATCACTTAGCACTGCTGTAAACGTGCTGAGCTGCGTTTCGCTGAGTGTGAACATTGGGATAGAATGAGTTGTGTTTGTAATAGACCAAACAGACAATGTAAGAACCACTAGAAAACAGAGCTAAGCAAGTTAGGGAAGTGAGACCCACAGCCCTGTGGGCATACTTCACTGGTATATTTTTATTCACGAAATATGGGGTGTGCCGTGAATATCTGAAGGCAGATTAATGTGTGGGTACGTATGTGTTACAGGAAAATTGCCTCTAGGTCTTATTTCTTGCCTGCTTTCAGGGACCCCTTTACAAAACCTTCCATAACAAGTCAAAACAAAAAGCTCATCAATGTGAATTGGCTCATGTAAGACTTTTACAATTTTCTGAAAATGAACCCAACTTTTATAACTAAGAGAACATTTTGACTTTTGACAAATTTAGCAACTAATTATCCTTACAACATCTAAATTTGCCTTATATCCTGTGGCTAATATTTGCTGAAACCTAAGTTTTATTTTCTTTTTCTTCCTAGTAGAAATAATATGATTTGGTTCGTTCCCAACAGGGGACTGAATAATGGAAATTTATGCTTATTTTCCAAACTGCATTTCAGCCAACAGTTTTAGTCAAAGCAACTAACAGGAAGAAGGGTGCTGATTTGAATTTCAGTTTCTTTTTCATCTCTTATATACCTAGTGGTTTAAAAGTCAGATGCCAGAAGGCAGGCACCCTACAGAGTAGAAAAAACATGGGGACCTACTGCCATACAGTTATAGGTTCAAATCCCAGCAATGCTGCTTGCCAATTATGTATATCATGGGAATCACCATAATCACTATCATATGACTTCAAAGGATTACCGTGAGAATTAAGTTAAATAACCCATGTAAAGCTCAGTACTTGGTACGTAAAAAAATTCTGCTGAAATTAAGTCCTCCTTCCCTTTCCTCTCAGTTATTAAGTAATCCTGAGCCTACCACATTTGTATCACACCAAATTCATTAAGACTTATTACCCTTGAAATGCTGGGGTTGGGAAGTCACTATTATGGACCACTTTAACAACTCATTGGGTTAGGTTAAGGAATTTGATTTTCATAAATAGAGCTTGCTGGATAGTGCATAAGATGAGGCTATAGACCTTTCTAGAGTTGAGCTTTCAACTTGAAGAACAAACTCAAAAGCAGCTGCCTGCAACTTGACTTGCTTCTTGAGGCTGGGAGTAAACAGCAAGCAACTGGACAACCATTTACCTCCCACAGTTCCAATGGCTCTCTGCCTTAGCTTCTGAGATTCCATTCCTTCAAAAGTACAGGCAGCCGAGTTTACTCAATATGTGATACATAAATTCCTACCTCTCACAAGAACTAACCTGTTAATCAATAGCCCTTTTTATAGTCTGCCTGACAGACCAATAAGCAATAAATTCTCTAATGGAGCATGGTTCTAACTTTTTCCTCCTTTCTTCTCAGAAAACATACTCTAGCATGTCTAGTCCTTATCTTTGATATTGTCTATTTACACTTCTGTTTCCACCAGCTTTTCAATTGAAGCACACAAAGATGTGAATCCAGTCCTAGAAATATGCTTTAATGGTTCTTGTTATTCTGTGCTGTAGCTTGAGGGCAGTTCCTAGATCCTTCAGCAATTTTCACCTGATTTATTTATCTCAACTTTGCTTAAATCCCTTATTTTTATGAAGTTTATTTTTGTAAAATATAGTAGTACTAAGAACCTGATATCTTCAATTTTTCTGTAATAAAATCTCATCAACAGTTTCTTATTCATTTTTTCTTCTTTTTTCCATCTCTTTTCCTTCCTCTTCTTTTTTTCTCTTTGCACCTTATCTCCCTGTTTCTCCTCTGCCTCTTCCCCCTCTTCTCCTCTGTGTAAGAAATATCCTTCCTTAGCTTAAGAACCTTCATCTGACTTCTGAGTTGAGCTGTCCAGACTCAAAGTTCTTGAGTTCAGAGTGAGAGTCACTGGCTCCAATACTCAGAATGTCCACCAGAGACCCTTAATGGAAGCTATAAAAGGGATAATCTCTCTGTCTTGTCAATAAAAATATGTTATGCCTCACAGGTCCAATAAGAGGCAAATAAAGAAGCATTACTAGAACACTACTTCATTTTCACAAAGAGGGAGGCAATTCTTGCCAGCTTTTAGTCTGCATAAACCTAACCGGTTAGGAGATATAGATTCTATAAATATAGATACCAATCTGCATTTAAAACTTTTGAAATTTAATTAATGGAGCACTTACCCACATAGCAAGAGTGAACTGTGCTATATAGACAATTCAGCAGTAAGGATTTAAGGCAATACAACTTAAAAATGTTTCCTGGGAACCTACAAGTGCATCGCATTTAGGTACACTTAAACACATTCACTTCCAACAATATACAATTGTGTTTGAGTATTTATCTTCCCGATCCTAGGAATTCATAAAATATACTTTCAAAGAGATACCATCTTTGTTCAACTCAGTGAAAGCTCTGTTCCCCTACTCATCCCTCACATTGACATCGACTAGCTTTGTGGCTTTAGATACCTCCTTTCTCTCAAGACACTTCAGGATCCTCATCTCTAAAATGCAGGCATTGGAATGGAGAATCTGTCCATAAGCCTCACATCATCTCTTTCCACCATGGCAATGGTTTTGTGGCTATAGTAATACAGTGGGAATGGGGTAGAGTGGGGAAGGGGGTTTCTATGAACCAAGAGATAGAAGGATATCTTTCAAAGCAAATTTCTTGGCTATACATGGGTTACTGTTTTTACATTTGGTCTTTCTTTCTTCTTTTACATCATCAGTGACCATGCATTGAGCTCTTGCTATTTGGCAGACGATGTTTCAGATAAAAACACCAAGGCACAAAGAGGTTAAGTAACCTACCCAAGTTCAGAAAACTCTTACATCCAGTGACTGCTACTTCAGGGCTCTTGGGGCACTTCAAAGTTTTTCTTCCACTTTGTCATATTCCATTGCTATTATTTATTTATGTATGTATCATAATTCATTTCTTGACTTTAAACTTTCTGAAGTGCTTCCTCACAGAAACTCCAAAACTTACCACTGTGCATGGAATACATGAGGTGCTCAATATATGTTGAAATGATTCCAAAATATTTTGCTCTTTCAAAAAAAGAAGGCATTTCATTTTTTCTTTGAAAAAGGTATTTGATATATAGGAAATAGCAAATTCCCTCCAAAACTACTTATATATTGCTGAGCGAACTGAAGATCTGGTCCTTAGGGGAAACTGCTCTTTTTTCTGGAATGCTTTTTCCCCTAATCTGACAGATTCATAAGCTAATGGTGAAGATTCTCTTTGATACACTCACACACACACACACACACACACACACACACACACCTATTTCTTTATTTGTGTCAACATTTTGATAACTTAGAGAAATTCTGTTCATTATAAGTATGTCAGAGTATTTATCCAGGCATCTCCACTTATTATGTTCTATGTTACATCATCTTCCCCCCCAACATTTTATGATAAAAATTTCAGACATTTTACAACGTTAAAATAATTTTAGAATGAATACCAACATTTTCACCCTTAGATTCTACCATTAGCATTTTATTATACTTGCTTTATAACATGTCTATCCATTTTCTAGTTCTCTATCCATTCATCCATCTTTTGTGTTGATACATTTCAAAACAAATTGCAAACACCTGTAAACTTCCCAAACCCTTCATCATGCATATTTCTGCTAAATTATCCTTAAAATTACATGGAACTCTTGTATCCTCCAATTCCTATTGAATGTCAGAATGTAAACCTTTTCGTTTGGTTCTATGGATGTTGTTGATCACTTGCTATTGAATGGAAGACCCTGATTAAATTATCGCCTGATCTAGAAGATGGCAGTTAAGAAGTAGGCCTAAGAGAACGAAAGAGCGAAATATTTTGGAATTCATACAAATCTATCTTGAGTAAATGCTGCATAAAATTTAAACTCCCAGCCTTCTTTTTTTTCACTCAAGGAAGCAGTGATAATCATATTAGCTTTTGCTCCATGACTTCGGAAACCGACAAATGTTGACATAGCACGTTAAGTCGGTGGAACATTACCACTGAACCAGAGGTCCACCATGTTGGTTTGGGGAAGTCTACCATGGCATGTTCAGTCTGGGGCATGTGTCTGACAAGGGCAAACCTCCAGTCCTGTACCATCCATCTGTCCACCAGGTGTTAGCTCCTAAGGGGCACAGAACCAAGGGAGAAAGTAATAGAGTGATTTTCAAAGTTAGCAGTAATCTAAAATAATTAAGCAAACATAGCACTGGTTTGCAAGTTGTTTAATGAGGCAAAAAAAGAAACAGCAAGGGGAAAAAAAGTTTACTCAAACTCTTTAAATAATCATGTTAAGTTCCAATCTCAAGTAACATCTTTTCCACTCCAGTGTCGTACTGTTCTGTCTGTTAAAAATACTTCTCCCCCCTTAGGAAGCTCTCATTCATCATATCAACCTAAACACACATTTTACTTCTTCTGTGAAGCCCGCCTGGTCTTTTCCCCACCAGAAGTGTTTCCTCTGCTCAATTCTCATAGTAATTGTTTATGCCTTGATTGTCATATTTCTGTTTTGATTTATAGCAAGTTCATACATGTGTGTCTGCTCCCTTATTAATGCACGGCACCTTTATCATTTTAGAAAATGCTAAACAAGATACTTGACTTCTAATAGATGCTCAAAGAATGTTGAAGCAATTCAAGTTGTGGCCTGATTCAAACCATATCAGGCCAGTTAGAATAGAAGAGACATTCTGACATATTCCTTCCGAGAATCAGTTAACCAACTAAAGAGAAAAAAGGGTGGGTTAGCAACAGACAGCAATATAAACTTAGGTTCTTCAACTCCAAACAAAATTGCATAAACAGTCTGGTTCTCATCAAATTCCAAAATTAATAATCCTGGTTGAATCACAAGTCACCACTGAAATGCAGGGCTATTTAAGTGGAATTTATCTTCTCAAAGGAGTATTTTAAGAGAGCGCCTTTCTTCATAGGAAAGCAAAAGTATTTTATGGAAGATAAGAATTGGTTTTATGTCATGCCATTCTTTGATCAAAAAGATGCTTTCTATATTCCTTTTTAATATAGTGCATTCTACTGCCTACTTTGGTATGAAAAAGAGAACTTTGATGACAAGGCAAACATGTTCATTTTGCTCATGGTTCCAGGGGAGGAGACCAAGTTTGGCAATTCCTTTTCCCTCAACAATTTATCAGCACAGTTTTCCTAGCACAACAGTGACACTACTTGCATTTCCCCATCCAATTCATCAGCTCCTGTCATTGCAATTCTGAATGTGGATATTTTTAGCTGGACTGAGAAGAAAACAGTTCTCCTGAGACTCAATGTCAATGCTGTTGTATGAATCAGCCCAGCGAGGGGATGGAGAGCAGCATCTCAGCATCTCAGAGCCATTGTATTTTTTCCTGGAGCAGGGATCACCTCTTTGGCTCACTGCCCGAAATGCTTTGGAGGCCACCCCAGCTCACCGGGCTGTAGCAGGGCTCTGTGACCATTTGGCAATGCAATGTACTGCACAGCTGAACTACCCCACTGGCTTTTCTCTGATTAACGATTGCCCAGGTGAAAAGGAAACCCTCTGATGGGAAGACGATGAGGGCTCAAAGAGTGGATACCCAAACTCAAAGCACAGATGGAAGAGCATGAGGCAAACATACATCTCCAGAGGGAAAATTCAGCCTCAAATGCATTTCAGACTGGAAAGCTTTTATTTTTGCTATTTTTCTTAGCTTTCTCAATGAACAGAGGCAGACAGGAACTACATTGTTCTCACACAATCCCTCCAAACTGACAAATGAGCAAAATATTACCATGAAGTTAATAAGAGGATCAACTGTTACTCACTGCAATGTCCCAAATTTTATCCTAATCACTTATTTTCCATGACATAGATTTGAAGTAATTTCAATACAAGTCAAGTCAAAAGTGATCTTTACAGTGTCTTTTCTTCACAGTTCTGTTTTATTTTCTCAGTTATTAGGACACCATATGACACAAGGAGACCCAAATGCCCAAGGCTGATAGGATGCACATTTGCGAAAGCAGTAAAAACACATCCTGTCTTTGTCTCCTCCGGAGTCATTCCCCATGTACGAATATGCCATAAAGATAAAAGACATATCACTGTAATTTAGGAGTTAGTTTATACAGAAGGATTGGGATTATTTGCAGTTAACACAGGAGCACAGGCAGCCAAAAGAATAAATGAGTGAATGAATGAATGAATGAATAGCTGAGAACAATACGGAATATTAGAGATGTTGACTAGTTGATTCTAGCTTTTGCTTGGTTTGGAAATGAGGATGACTGGAGGGGACCCTTATTAAACTGCTTGAGCTTTCACTTGGTTAAACCATCTGACTCTTACCCATTACCCATCCCTGGGGAGACATGGCTATGGAAAGCTGCTTCCTTGTCAACTAAATCAGGAAACCTTAATCCTTTCACTTTCTTTCCTTAGCTCTAAATTCCCAAAAGAATATCATTTGGAATCTCCAAAGCACTTTGTGGAATATGGAGTGCAAAGTCTATATAAAAAGCAGACATTTTAAAAGATAACTCCAAGGAACTTCATCCTTACAAACAGGCATTTATAACTCTCAATTCTTTGTCCATATTTTCCACTATGGACAATTATCATCCTCTCCAATTCAGATGGCTTCTGCCCTAACTTGAATCTCTCCTCAAGTATTCTTGTTAACCCTAATGATTCTCTCTGCCTCCTCATCCCTCTATTTCTAACCTTTATAAATTTACCAAACCTCCATTAAGTACCACCTGGAGGGTGATGGCCAGGTGGCAATGGAAATAGAGAGAAGTGGAAAGATTTGAAATAGTTTGGAGGCAGAAAAGCCAAGACTTGCTAATGGATTGGGTAAACTTTGTGTGTGATATAAAATGAGGGGTGTAGATGACTTACAGTTTTCTCGAACAATTGGATTGAGGATAGAAAATACTGGAGAAAAAACAAAATTGGGGATGGAAAACAGGATTCCATGTTTGACTGAGCTAAGTTTGGAATACCTTGAGGCAGCCAAGCTATTTTAGTGTTTAAAAGCATGAGTCAATAGGTTTCACAAGACTGCCAAAAAATTCCACGGCACCGACAAGGTTTAGAACCCCTGGCATGGGTCAGTAAGTTAGAGGTAAAAGAAAAGCCTCAGCACACAACTAATATGTCACAATAAATGAGGAATTTGGGCAGACTGTGAGGTCCCATCAAATGGGAAGGGACAACTAATGATTTGGGAAGAAAAACAGAAGAATGTTGTAGAAAATACATTGTTTCAAAGAGTATGATGGTTAAGTCCATTTTCACTTGGTTAGGTTATGGTGTCCAGTTGTTTGGTCAAGGAGGCACTGGTCTGATTGTTACTAGAAGGATATTTTGTGGATTTAAGGTATCAGGAATTTGATTGAATCTATGACTGATTGTATCTACAATCAACTAAGCAGACTGCCTTCAACAATCAATCGAAGGCCTTAAAAAGACAACTTGTGATTTAGCAGTCAGAAAGAGGACCTTGCATCTCTACTTCAATCAGCCAGCCTCTCCTGGGAAATCCACCAAAAACCTTCACAGAATTTCCCCCAGCTTGAGACTTGCACTATAGAATTTTGACTTGCCATCTCCACAGTCCCACAATTGCATGATATAAAAATTTTACACGTGTGTGTGTTTGTATATATGTATATATATGCACACACACACACACACACACATATATATGAACTGAGAGATCTGTTTCCTTGGAGAACCCTAATGAATACAAGAAAAGAGGGAGCAGTTCCTGGTCAAAAGCTGCTGAGAAATTCATTGAAATGAAAATACTGCATTTGGCAATATGGAGGCAGTCAATGACCCTGTTTAATAATTTAATTTCAGTGATAGTGGCAGAAGCCAGTCTGAACAGGTTGAAAAGCAAATGGAAGTTAAGGAAGTACAAATGATAAATGTAGACAAGTTTTTCAAGAAGGTTAGCTCTAAAAGAGACAAAAGAAATGGGGTGACAGCTGGAGAGGGATATGGGATTAAGGAAGGATTTCATTAACATGGGATTTACTTAACTTATTAAATCTCAGTTTCTTTGTCTGTAAAATAGGAAAATAGTAATTAACTCATAAATTTGTGTGTGAGAAGTGCTTAGCATAGTGTCTGGTACACGGTATGTACTCAAATATAGAGTAACTGTTATTACTAGTATTATTATTTAATTATTTTTGTCTCTCATGTTTTTTAAGATGTGCATTGTGACACTTATTACATAGCATTAAAGTTAATTGTTTAGGTCTTTCTTTTAAGCTAGTTGGAAAGCATATAATAGTTATTTAATAAATAAATGCTGAATTGAATTGAAATGGAATCAAAGACAAAAACTGTACATAGTGCAACTAACTACAGCAAAAAGAGTCCTCTGAATCCATCAGAAGGAGCCAAAGCCTCTTATGACTTTTGGTCCAAATCCGAACTTGGCTCAGGTCATCCATGGGTTGCACACCCTACTGGGGGCAGGGAAAAGGCTTGCAGCATGAATCATCATATAGATGGCCAAGTCACCTTTCATTTAGATTTATGAAAGTCATATTTTTTATGGACTCTCAGAAGAGTTTCTAATCAGAGAGATTCCAAACAGGTTTCATCCATCTCATTAGGACACAGGAAATTGGATAAAGAGGATAACCTCTGAAATCCTCCCTTAGTCATTGATCTTTGGGAAATTAGCCTTCTATGGCTTAGATCACTCTGCAGATTATAAACATGTCCAGTAAATACGACCTCTATCTAGATTTGCCCAGGAATTGCAATAGCATTTGGCAGGAGAGAAAATGCCTGCCAAGAGCCAAGCAGCTGTAGCAGGTGCTGTAAATCAGTGTAGGATACTTATAGGGTTCTGTATTCCACCGGGGCTCAAAGCCTTCCAAGTAGATTATCTGCATAGATTTCAGGGTAGCAAAGTGGCATTATGAACACACAACTCCCATATCCATTTTCCTTCCATTTACCTGAATGTCAGAGTTGTTGAGCAAGAAAACTACATTGTTCAACAAGGAAAAGCTCTCTTGCTAAAGTGGAAGACACATTTCAATAAAAGCAGTGCTCAAAGAAAATGAGAATGGTTAGAAAAGGAAAGAAAGTGAAGAGATATGATTCTTGGTTAAATAAATACTTTTCTTTACCCTATATTATTTTATTCATATAAATAGGTATTATACATATTATATACAAACATATGTATGTTTTTATGTGTATATTAATGTACATATGTATATTTAAGTTACCAAAACTTCTACCATGTTTTTAAGCAATTTAAGTCAAGTGATTTGAAACATTGTTTGACAAGTGGTATATTTCCATGATCAATGAATCCCATATCACTGAACTGATCAGTACCTTACGTCATGAATATATGTGGTTATATGGTGCTGACTAGTTCCAACAATGGACAGAATTCAGCCAGTCTGTGAAGAGTGAAAAGAATATATGAGTCAAAGATATAGAGCAACACCTGTATAATCCTTTTTAGATCCTGTCACAGAGAATTATAAAAGTAACAGCAATAACACAGCTAAGCACTGTAAGAAAGGCGCATGCACTAAATTATATCCACCTTTTGTGAACAAAGCAAAAAGTGTTGCTTGAATTTGTTACCCAAGTACAGAAACTGGAGTTAGTACCATATTCCTCTTATCTGCAGAAAAGCAGTATGGCAGGGGGATACTGCATTGGTTGTAACCCCAAATCTGAATTAATGGCTCATTTATTCCTGGTCTGCAAAATGGAAAAAAGTCAGGGTTGCCAAGTACATTTGGGTAGGTTGCATCCCACACAGAAGAGCTGCTCTAAGAGGCTATGGGGTGCTTGAATCCAGTCTGTGTTCTGCAGTCCCAGCCATGTGTCTGGGCATGAAGTTGCATCTTTCTGGAGAAGACATCTTTTTCTAATTTTCATGGAGGGCCAGTAGCATACCTGCAAATACTGGCCTTTCTAGGTTGCTGTTATCATAAAGACTGACACACATCACAACTTATCACAGTGCCAGGCACATCACAGATATTTTCTAAATCCAGCTATGGTTCTTATTAGGTCTTTAAAATCTAGTTACTCGATTTTATACGGATATCAATCTTTACACACTCAAAAGTAGAGACAACTGGTGAACATTTGGATAGAAAGATTAACATTAACTTCTAGTTTATACATGCACCATCCCATCCACCTCTGTATACATTACATTGCTTTTCCAAGAACAGGCATAGAGACTCTGAGTCTATCTCTTCTCTTCATACTCTTCCATCTACAGTCAGGCATTTAGAACCATAATAAACTGGAGGGAAAGTAGGATGGACATATATACTGTTAGAGACAGCTTCCTCAATCCACAGAATAATTGAAACTGTCAATAAGACTTGGATTTAATGAAGGATAAATGCTCTCAGACAAACCTGATGAATTTTTTAGATAATTATAAAGTGGTGCAGGAAAAGCACACATTCTGAATGCAATCACTTGGATATGAGAACAGGGTGCTCGTAGAGGGAACTGAAAAAAAACCACTGGCCAAAAAAAGGAGGGGGGATAAAATAAAACAACAGCCATCACAAGGTGAAGGCCATCTAGAGAAATTCTATAGATGTCTGCATAAGGTCTTCTCTGCAGTTTATTCATCTTTATTAATGATCTTCAGAAGGTAGTAAACAGCGTGCTGATGAAATCTGCAGATGATAGTAAACCTGGGAATGTTACAAAACATCAGTAAGGACAGAGAAATATTACAGATGGTCTGAAAGGAGTACCAGATCTTGGGATCAAATAACAAAACGAGAGGTCGATTGGAAAAAGGCCAGCTTCTACGTGAGAGGAAAATGAATGGAAACACAGACAGCCACAAAGAAGTAAAATACCTGGAAAAGAGGTCTTCTGAGAAGGGCTTGTTGGAAAAGAACTGGGGCTCAACAGCAGTCGCCATCCAGGTGAGTTTGTACTGCAAAATGGCAGTTCGAAGGGACGTATTACTTTGAACTGCAGACGGAAAAACACCATAGTAAACAAAAGTGCAAGTATTTCTCCCTACTGGGCATCAAGTGACTGCACCTGGAATACTGATTTGTTGGAGGGGAATCTCTAACCAGAAAATCTGGAACTAATTGAAAACAGAAGGCCAAATATAGAAGTAACAGGAAGCCTGTTATAACAAAAGATTAGGAGAGCAAATTGTGGGTGACTTGGCTAAAGGATGCATAGGAAAGCCTGGTGACATTCTATGAACTCTGGAAATAAAGAAGCCAACTGCAATGGTAAAAGTCAGAGCAGCATAGTATAAAGGAACACATTAAGTTAAAGAGAAACTGTGGCTTTGAAAGGAGGAAGAAATTCCAAGTAGATCAACCAGGGAAATGGCATTGAGAATTCTTCTCAGGAAGCCACGGGATCAAGTTCAAATATTTCCCAGAGTAAGAAGCTTAAAATGATAAAGACCATTTCCAGTAAGGCTAAAAGGACCTCAGGGAATGTTTTCTAATTCATCCCACTGTCTCTAGGCAGAAATACATCTAAATCATTACCGATAAATTATAACCCATACTATTTACAAAGAATTCAAGGTAAGAAGCTCTATTGGAAAACAAGTGGGCATCACAGAGGTTTTGTTAACTTTCGACTTGATATATTGAGAAATCCAGTTGATGATTTGACCCTAAATCATTCTGGGACCCAAGACAGTTCAATTCAAGAGTGCACGTATCTGTCTCCTCATGCATAAAGTAAGAGTCAAAATAAACAACCACTATGTTAATTGTTTTGCTGGTTCACAAATTCACATGCAGATAGTTGAGTCCTTGACTCAGCTCATTAATCACTCAGTGTAGTAGCTTTACCTGCTCTCTGGGGAAAGGACTAAGGTGTATCAGGTGTGTATTTATACCAGCAAGCTCTGCCATTACAAGGCTAAAGCTAATAAGCCCATGCATTTCTTCTCTTTCCCTAGCTACAGCGTAGGAGTTATGGTGGCACCAAGTAGTTAGAATAAGCCTGAGCCCTGAAATGGAAACAGGGAGTGTGAATTGTTGTTGCTCTGTCACTAATTGGGAAGTCTGGACTTGAATCTAGCACTGCCTCTTATTAGCTGTGTGCCCTTGACAAGGCACATCTCTGCACTCCAGCCTTCTAATTTGCAAAACGGTGACAAAAATAGTACCTACTGTATATGGTTTTGGGGGTGGCTAAATAAGTGATACATATTAAAATGTTTACGACTGTGTCTGGCACGTAGTATGCACTCAATATCACTGTAACCTCAATTTTACAAAGTCTCTGTACAATAAAAGTTTAGAGGAGATCCAGCTAAATCTTCTAGCTTAGTCCAGGGTCATTCTTTGAACTCAGAACTTTCGATTAGGTTAGGGAGACTAAATTAATGCACATGAAAGAACAAAAAGAAAGAGTAAACGTCATCCTATGCTGTACCAGTCATTTATGCCCAAAGGGATAAGAGAAAAAAGAAGCCAGTGCTAATGAGAAAAGTTGGAGAAAGCCCACAGAGCTCAAAATGATAAATGGGTGCCATTTTGATAAAGTTAATGGTCATGAGAATATTTTAGTTTGAAGACTGATAGAAGCAAACTCTCCTGGGAATGTGAGGGGATTGAAAACAAACTGTGGGGATATCAATGCGAGCATAGCATGTGGACATGAAGCAATAGCCAATTGGTCACCATTGTATTTTCCCTGTCAATGTCCTCTCATTAAAGCTCTCCTCCAATTGTGCATTCCTTCATCTCACATTCAGCCAGAGAATAGATGACACAGTTCAGTGGAATAAATTTACCTTACTGAAGTGTTTGAGTCATTTACCCATAATATTAAGAAGGTGAACAAGATAGCATATGTTCGTCTCACCACTGTCACATGACCCCATTCTTCATTTTTTTTTCACAAAACTTATTCCTCTTGCTTTTTCATCTGATAACTTTGGGTCCATCTTTTTCAATTTAGATAAACTATTTGCTGTCTAATGTTTCTGGCCTTTTTCATCTTCTAGTTTTCACAAGTTCTCCTGAATATCCAAAGTGCCTTTGCATTTATTCTGTAATCCTAGACTGTTTCTTATGCCTGTTCTTTGTAAATGTCTATTTAAAAAATTAACCCTGTCTTTTACCTCTTCTCTAGCTAACCCCTTCTATCTCTCTCTTTTTTTAATCCAACCAATGAAGAAGAGTTGCCAGCATTGATATCTATGTGTTTGGGTCTATTTTCTTACAGCAGAAAGATGTGAGTGCCCAAGATGCGATGGGAGTGAGTGACAGGCGGAAAGGTAAGCCTAGATGGCAACACGCAGCACTGATCTACCAACAAAGTCGGGGAAGCCAGAACATGGGAAGCGGTTGTAGAAGCTTGTGGAAGTTCATTTATGATCCTTTCTGCGTTGTCAATGAAAAGTGACTTGCAGCAAAGTGATCAAAACATTCTGAGTAAGTGGTATTTCTGCTGCCTTTTTATGTTTAGGATTCTTTTAAACACGTTTCTTAAATTAGTCTTAGATATGTCGCATGTAAAACATTAACATAAAGGATACGTTTCGTGGGTTACAGTAACTTGGTAATAAAGACATTTGCACAAGACTAAAGTTCTTATGACAGCTTGCAAGATAATTAGAATATCCTCAGTCATTTCATCCATTTCTATTCATGTGCGTAGAAATCTATACCGATTTTATGTATTTATTTGCATATACCCAACGTACTGAAGCGATTTAATAGAGTATTGTATTAAAACACCTAATGGTGCACTAAAAAAACCACCTACAATTGTGCTATTCTCATCTTAAAATGCACTATTATTTAGGTCTTAAATCCTGTGCCCATTTATCTGAGTTATTCTTTAGGGCATTAAAATAAAATGAGTGAACGAATTTTCTATTTTAGAAAATTTTTCTGAACTGGAATGTAATTATGCAAATCAAAAATGTAGTACAAAGTTGTGCAAATATGGGCACCTTTTGGGATATGTTTCTTTGCTCCCCATTTTCCTGAACTTAGGGAATAGAGAGGTTTAAATGCAAATTTTCTAAGTTAATCGACAAAAGAAGAAATAAGCAAAAGTTAATAGAGGGCAGGCCATGGTGGCTCAGCAGGCAGAGTTCTTATCTGCCATGCTGGAGACCCGAGTTTGGTTCCCAGTGCCTGCTTGTGCAAAAAAAAAATAAACAATAAAAAATAAAAGAAATAATGGTGCTTGCAACTGGGATGTAAAGTTCATTTGAATATGAATCAATTTGTGTGAAGCCTTTCAACTCTAAAATCATAAAACATTTTAAAATTAAAAAAAAAAGAATATATAACTTTCTTTTAGGTTTTACATCCACTGAAGAGCTTTATACATTGGTTCAAGTTTTTAGAACATATTGGTTACTCGATTTAAATCAAAAAACATTTATTGTGCACTGCTACGTACCTAATATTAAATATACATGACAAAATAAAACTTGAAAACATCATTGCCCTTGCCCTTTCCCAATGGAGGAAGAGATTTTATTAATTTCTTTAAAGAAATTAAAATGCATATATTTCTGGTATTATTAGTTTTTCTAACCTCTTCTGTAACCTCTTAATGTTGCCTTTCCATCTTCCGGAATCCTTTTCTCCATCCTTTTTGCCATTTGTCTGTTTACCACTACCTTGCTCTATATTCTATTAGTTATTATCTTCTCTCTTTGGCTGGGCCATATTTTCCTCCTTAGCTAAAGAGCACATGGAAGTCTGCAAAAAGCTAAGCAAAATGTCTTCTGAATGATTATGTGCATACATGTATATAAATGCATAAATATTCTATTTACATTTCTAAATACACTCAATACACACGTTCTCCCTCTAGAGAAAGACACATATCTATATAGAGAGAGCTATCTATAGGGAAAGAGAGTATGGTTCAGATCCTGACACATTAAATGGTAGGTTTCAGCTGAAAAAAATAAGCGTAATACATCCACAGAGGTACTCACGTATCTTTCCATGGATAATAAACTTTTTTATGGATACAAAAGTAAATTTTCCTGATAATAAAATGCTCACAATAGGAAGTAAAGACTTATGGATATCACATCTAAGAGTATTTCTAATAACCAGGTTCTTTATTCATAAGCAAGATTACATAAGCCACATGAGGGAAAGGGAAACAACTTATTTAATTTCACAACTTATTAAGCAATACAACTTTATTAATATATATGCATAAGAAGTTTATTGAACTTCACTTTATTAATATATATGTATAAAAAATTTATTGAAATTCTAATATGCTAGACAGAGGGTAGTTAATTCCTGGCTTACTAGAAGGTGTTTATCCACAGGGGCACGTGCACACACCTACATATCCACATGGTTTATAGATGTACATATATGTGAGTGGGCTCTGGTTGTGCAACCTTAATTCTCTTTGTAGTTATGATTTGTTCGATTTTTTTTTTCCTGGCATGGGCAGGCACCGGGAATCGAACCTGGGTCTCCAGCATGGCAGGCAAGAATTCTGTCACTTACCTACTGTCACACCACCCCTCTTTGATATTTTATAAAATATACATGAGCTGTGTTCTAACTGTGACCAGACTTAGCCACAAAAACTCAGGAGTCATGCCTGCACAGAATCATCTTGTCACAGGTACTTTGAAACCTTAGCATTCTGATACTGATGTTTCTTAAAAATTGGAATATACATGGCAAGTACTGACCCCAGGTACACTTTAGACAGTAATAACTAATATTTTCAATACGATAAAAACCATATGTAAGCAGAATAAAAAACCAATTTTATTGATGTTTAGCCCAGTTACATTATACTGACTAGAAATAATAAGGCTCATTCCTGTGAAATATTTCTTACACTTTCTAGGTTTGTGGTTTTAGACAATTGACGTTATCTCTTTCTGTCTCAGTTTCCTCATCTCTTAACTGGGGATAATAATATTAAGTCTACTCAATGGATCAAATGAGTAAAACATATAAAACAATATAGTCAGTTCTATACTAGTATTAAGTATAATTATCCTCTAATTAGCAGAAGTGAATATTCATAAACAAGAAGATAATCCGTTGAATGGTCCTAGAAAATAAAGCTCTTTCTACTTAGAAGTCACTACTTATTTCTTAAACTATACATTTAAAAAATTACTTGAAACCGTAATTAAACGTTTCAAACTACAAAATGATTTTGTAAATGGTTTGAGTAGAAGTAGAAAGAAAGAAAATTCAAAAACCAAGATTACGTGTGAGAAAACATTTTTCATTAAAGGCAGTTGCTTTCAAGGGCTGCTTGAGTCCATATGAAGTATTACATTTAAACAAGTGATTCAAGCTATACATACAGGCTTTCTCTCACGGGCTCTCTCTCTCTCAAACAACTAATGCTACTTCAGAGCTAAAAAAAATTAAAAATTCAGCACTCAGATTTTCAGATAAGTGCAAATCTCATCCTAGCACTAAGTTAGACTGATCTTTGCCGTGTGCCCTTCATGTTTCATCTGAGCACACACTGTAACAAGCAGAGCTTTAAGGGGAAAAAAGTTGTCTTCCTGTGTAAAATATTCTCTCCAAGTACTCCAAAAATTTGAAGAGTAAAACTTTTCAAGATAGGATCAGAGAAAATATAAGGCTAATAAATGTCACTCCTGAAGATTTTTTTAGTCTTTTGAAAAAATACATCAAAATACGAATGTTTTGGATACACGGGCGGTTCAGTAGTAGAACGCTTGCCTTTCATGTGGGAGACCCGGGTTCGATTCCCAGACTGGCCATGCACCCCTCCCCCCCCCAAAAAAAACGAATGTTTCAACACCCCCAAGGATCCCAGAATAGGTCATTTCAAAAGTAAACTGTGGGTGATGTGATGGTGGTTCAGTGGTAGGATTTTTGCCTGCCATGCCGGAGACCTGGATTTGAGTCCTGGTGCCTGCCCATGCAAAAAACAACAACAAAAAAGAGCAAATTGCAAGAACAATTCAACCAATGATTAGAATTTGCTTTATGCTTACATCATCCAAATGTTTTACTTTTACTTTCAGCAAATTGTAAGGTAGCTGGTTCTATAAATCCATTAAAATATTGTCACTGCCTGAAATTTGTGCTTCCTAGTACCTCATAAGTAAATTGGGCAAGGCATAAGTTCCTGAAGGTCAAGATCAAGGACTTCTCACAGTGAAATATGCCAATATTATTTACAAATCACATTCTACCTGAGGTCCAGGAATCTGTAAGCTGTAACACATGTCATGATTGGAAAATTTTAATGAACAGATTAAAAACCAGTTACCAAAGCTTTTCCCTGAAATAGGAAAGAATGCAGAGGGAAAGCAAGTCTTCACTTTCAGGCATCTCTTTGTCTCCACGACCCATTCAGCTACATGTTTGAATCTATGGCTCTTCAGTTCGATGATTGCTAAAGTCCTCCTGACTGGACAGAGGGACTGACTACAGTAATGGTTTCCCAGTTCTCTGGGCTTTCTTTTAGAGCAGCTATTTTGCATGAAACACATACAGTACATAGACACTGAGAGTGGATAAAATAGTTACAGCTTTTGCAGGGCCATCTGAGCAAATGGCAGCATTAGACGTACTATATGCCAGCCCCACTGACACAACAGCTCCTTGAATCTCTTTTAGGGAAAGGAGAAAAGGAGAGCCCTGTTCTACTCTGCATGACTTTCTGGAATGTCACTGAGAACCCTGGAGGCACAAGGATTTAATCACTCACAAGTTAGGGCACAGCAGTTTGTTCTTTGACTCTTGGGATTTTCTCTGTGTTTATTTTTCTAGCTAGCATTTATTAAGTACATAATATGTGCCAGATACCCTGCTAACCACTTTCGGGTAATCATCATATTTGATTTTCAGAGCAAAAAATATATACCCTTGTTAAGTAGTAATAACGATAATAATTTTATAGGTTAGGAACCTGAGGCCCTAGTGGGTTAAATACACTTAGCAGATGATGGGGTTTAAAACTTAAATCATGGCATACTCATCTTCAAAGCATGGGCTCCTCATACATGTTCTATAAAGTTTTTTTAGTCTTTTTTTGTTTGTTTGTTTGTTTGGCTCATTCTTCCTTCCTTCCTTCCTTCCTTTTTTCCTTCCTTCCTTCCTTCCTTCCTTTCTCTTTCTCCTTCTCTCTCTCTCTCTCTCTCTCTTTTCCTTGTCCTCTTCTCTCTCTCTTTCTCCCACTAAAGAGAAGCACATGGCAGCAAGTATCCAATTAAAAACAATCACCACTTCTCCCTTTGACCTAAGGTTTAGGTGAAAGGTCAGCATACTCAATATATTAGAAAAAGGAAAACAATAGTAGCCCTCACTGTATCAGAAGAAGAGAGAGAGAGTGAACTGTTTTTCACCACTCTCAAGGGAGGAAATGAATGTGTAGGACTCTGTTGGAAATCTCTATTCGAATTGATTCCAAACTCCAAAACATTTAACATTTATAAAAACCTTACCTAAGACAGAGAAAGAATACAAATCCCAAGAAACACAGGCAGCAACCAACAATCTAATTCACCAGAAGGAAACATGAGCCCTTAACATCTGGAGAAATAATCTAATATTAAGATATGGCATTCAGAACAAAGCAATATTTGCAAACGAGAATTACCTCAATGATGCTTCATTCATGTCTTGTGTGGTTCAAATTTTATAAAACTAGCCAGCAAAGATGCTCAGAAAAAGGCCAGTGGTGCTATCATGCTATCATTTAAGAAAACAATACATTTCAGGAAAATTGAGAGCGACCTGTGAAAGGTCATGCAGTATTGGCTTTGAAACACACACTGATTTCTAAGTTGTCTGCCTTAAAACATTAAAATAACCTTACTCCTTAACTAACGTCCACTGATCCCAGACTCTAACTACAAGGTTTAGAATAGCTACCTATTCCTATATCTTCAACAAAGTCACTTAAAAATCAGTGATCACAAAACAATGACCAATTGTGGTTAATCAAGTAAACAAAGGAGGAAACAATGGGCACACATAGAGAGTCCCTGTCAGTTACTTTGCTGTCTGATTGCCTTACATACATGGAATCCTAGTCAATGAAAAGCTATTGAGTATTCCAAGGTGCTGGAAACTGTACCACTCGCTGGATTTCTAGACCTCATTAGGACTCATAGCTGTTAAAAATCAAAAAAGTTTATTTAAAATTGGCCCATGAATGCCCTAATTTTTTTCAAAAGACAATCGGCAAATTAAAAAGCTAAAGGCTTATCACTGACTTTGCACTGTTTGGCCAGTGAAGTGAAGCTGCCTCATATGTCCTGAAGGACAGTGCCACTTCTTTTGACCTTGACGTTTGAACCCTCCTGTCACTGATTATACTAAAAAAAAAAAAATCCTGATTACAATTCCCAAACTGGCCAGAAACCACTGTAAACCCATTGGTTAGTTTCTTACTCTACACATCTGTCCTAGGAAATAAATCAATCCCAGGGTCCAAGGCAAACTGACTGGTGAACAAGGGAGGAGCTGATCCCTCAGGGATGCTTGACTGGGGAAGATGTAAACAATGAAATATTGATAATTCGGTCAAAAGAAAGACTTAGGGTGCACGAGATGACTACCTTCACCAGCCTATAAGTAACAATAAGAAGATCAACAGGGAAGAATGATGAAGAAATGATAGTTGTATAAAAAGCATATACATATATATATAGCTTTTAGAAATAAGAAGGAAGAAGGGGGTGAAATATAGTAAAGAAAAATTTAGATGCATTATCAAAAGGAGTGACAATAACAGAAAGTTAAAAAACTTTAGTTTGTCAATTTATAGCAAGTTTCTTAAAACTTCTTTCTGCAAGGAATGTAACTTATGATACAAACTAGATCCAACAAGAAGGAAACAGTTAAATAAATATACAACATAAGGAAACAGATACCACTGCAAAATGTAACATTTTAGACTATTAAAACAACACTTACCAAGAGTTTTCAACAACACAGAAAACAGGCATACAATTTAAGTCAAAATTTTAGAAAACGATAGTTAAAAATCCACATAATGAATGGATCTAAACATGTAGAAAAGTATATAAACAAAAGACAAGGTAATTTTTTTTTTTTAAAAAGTAGTTTAACCATGCTTATTGGGAGGTGAAACTACAGCTGCTTATTTTTGTGTATCTCTTTATTTTTCATATTTCTGTATAATAAATAGTTTGCATTATAATGAAAAAAAAGTTTTTAACTTTTATAAAGGAAGGGCAATCCTGTCAGTAAGAAAAGTCAGAGTTCCATTTTAACTGAGGGTTAAAATTGAGTTCTGGTTTGGGACTAGTGTTTTGCTTAATTTCCCAAAGCCCTAACTTCTTTACAATATCTTCTTTGCTTGCCTCAGACACAGAGCCAAGCTTAAATGTCTGCAGAGAAGTCAATAGCACTGTGAAGTGGAATTTAACAAATATCAGGCAGGAAGAGCCCCCTCCACAGATATTACTCTTCAGTAGAGCCTGAAACACTAGTCTGCTTTTTGTCACACAACTAAATCCTGCTCAGTCTAGAAAGCACACATGCTTTGCTATGGGAATGTAACATTATATAGGAATTTTGTTTTGTAGAGTGAATTTGTGCAATAAAACAATCATACTAAGGGCAGAGGAGTCTTTTTAAATGGGTGTGGGAGAAAGGCAGGGAAGGGGGAAGAGCTTAATTCCAGATTATGAGACAGTCTGAAAGATGGCCTGGAATGGGACACCACCACAGGGGTGAGTGAGTGGTTAGGTTCCTGGAAAAAATAGTTTGAGTGCCCAGATATCTAAGGCTCAGGAAAAGATAGGATGCTGCTGGGAGCTGGCAAGAAGCACAGGGCAGAAGCAACATGAGATGACACTAAGGATAAATGTTTTTCTAGGGTCTAGACTTTTCTAACTTTAAGTAACTATTACTAAAAGCCCTGGGGTTTTTATAGCTTGAAATTAGAGTATCACATAATAGTAATTCCCTTGGAACTAAAAAGTTCTTAGAGAACACTTTTATTAGAAGCTATCATTGTACAGATGAGGATATTGAAGCCCAGGGAAATCTTTCCAAAATGCAAATCAGGTCACATCATTCCAAGGCTTAAACTCCTTCGGTGGGGGGATACCTGCTTCCAGCTATAATGGAGTAGCTTGTATCAGATTAATGCTTCCAACAAGAACAACTCTAAAAGCTAGAGAGAAAAAACATGTTCTTTGAAGGTATTGTAGCATGACTAAGGTAGCTAGAACTTGAGGGATCAAATTCCCAGAAAGAAGGGAAATGCACTTCACATGAGGCAAGTGCCTACTCACGAGCAGCATAGGACAGAAAAGCTGAGCAGAAAAAGCACTAGCTCAGAGCTTTGAGCAGCATTTGGAGCATGGAGAAAAAATTTGAAGCTCAAGACCCATAAAGAAAAAGGGCCAGGTCTTTCCGTTGAGACCACAGTAGGGCTATTCTAGGAGAAAGGGGAAACTGAGAAGAGCAAGCTCTCACAAGGAATACAACCTTGAATCATTTCAGTCCCTAATCGTATCAAGCTGATCTACTCCTACTCTACCTCCTTCCAGAAGAAAAGACAATCCTTTCTCAGATAATATGTCATCATCCAGAGTCTTTAAATTCTTTTCATATGCAATATCTGACATCCAATCCAGAGTTATCAGGTATATCAACAATCAAGATCAATATCTGAAAATTAGAAACGTAAGGACGTGGTATATAGGATAGCACGCAAGTGATTAGAGCCCTAAAAGGATGGTGCCAGGGATATTAGGACAGAAGAAAATGTGAACAGATACAGGCCAAGTATTTCCAAAATCATCAAGCCATACCATCAAGAAGTTCTACCAACTCGAATCAGGACAAATAAATATATCAGTAACTAACTTAGTTTAAATGGATTGAAAAATTTGAAAGGCAAAGTATTGGTATACTGGTAACAAACAAATTAGTCTTGAAGACATTGCTAGAGATAAAAAGCAAGTATTCATAATGATAAAAGGGTCACTCTACCAGAAATGCATTAAAATTCTTAACTTTTTATATACCTAATAACACAGCCTTAAAGTATATACAGAATAGGTAAATCCATAATCAAAGATATTTTAACATACCTCTCTGAGGATCTGACAGAATAAATCAATAACGAAAATCCATAATGATACAGAAGATTTCACTAGCATGTTTTACTCATTTGCCTTATTTGGCATATACAATGCACTACATTCATTTAGAGTAAGCAAAATATACTTATGAGTGCACACTGAATGTTCACCAATATTGGATCACAGGATGAGCAGTAAAACAACTTAACAAATTTTAAAGCACACAGATCATGCAGTGTGCGTGGCTGCCCTCTGACAACTTTCAAATTAAACTAGAACTCAGGCACAGAAAATAATTACATAATCCCCAAATGTTTAAAATTAAGCCACACACTTTTACGTAGCCTATGGATAAAAGAAAAAAAAATCACAACACAAATTAGAAAACATTTTAATTAAATGATATTGACATGTCCAAAGCAAAGCTTGAAGAGTATACCTAAAACTCTGATTAGAGAGAAATTTACAGCCTTAATACATATATTAGAAAAGAATGATCTAAGCTTCCAACTCAAAAAGTTAGAAAAAGGACGGCAAATGAAATCCAAAGAAAATAGAAAAAAAGAATTTAAAGAACATATATCAATAAAATAGAGAGCAAACATACAACAGATAAAATCAACAAAGTCAGCAGTTTGTTCTTGGAAAAGACAAATACAATTAATAATTCTCTGGCAAGCCTGATAAAGAAAAAATACATAGAACAAATTATTAACATCACACGTAAAAAAAAAAACAGGGCATGAATACAGATCCTACAGAAGTCAGAAAGATAAGAAAAACAAATTTATGTCCACAGCATAAAAGTGATGAATAAATTTTCCAACATGAGAGAAATAGAAAATCTGATGGGTCCTAAACTTTTAAACAAATGGTCCTTGGAATTAAAAATAGTCACAAAGAGAAAACTCAGGCCAAGATGAATTTTTCCAAATATATAAGGAAGCAATTACAACAATCTTACACAAACACATCAAGCAAGAGAAACTAAAAATAATCACTTATTGCTGCATTTTATTTGGTCATTATAACCATTAATATCAGTATCTGACAAGAATATTATAAGAAAGCAATTATAAGCTAATTTCTCATGTGAATGTAGACTTAAAAATTATATATATGTATGTATAGATGCATATGTATATATGAATACATCTATTTGTATGGATTTATATGTGTGTGTGTATATATACATATTTTGTAAAAATATAAAGTTGGTCTAACATTTGAAACTCTAATCATTGTAATTCACCGCTTAAACAGAATAAAGAAAAAAAAATACAATCATCCCAATAGATGCAGAAAAAATCTGATGAATTTAACGCTCATTTATGATAAAACTGTGCAAATTAGGAATGAAAGAAAACTATTTTTAATAAGACTAAAGAGTTCTAAAAAAGGAAAGAAAAGAAAAAGCTATAAAAAGGAACGTTCTTAATGATGAAATATTGAAATCTGAGATAAGGAATCAAAGATGTTTCCCATCTCATTTTTCTCTGCATAATTTCTTTATATTCTTCTGTGTTCGCTAAGCCAGCATCTCTCAGAAGCCTTCCAGGACTCTGCAAGATAAAGTTCCATTTCCCTCCCATGTGCTTCCTCAGCTCTATACTTGTCTTCACCTTATTCCGCTATCATTACTTGCTTTTCTCTTTCGCTCACACATGGCTAGAAGCTCTTTTAGGTCCAAGGATCTACTTATCCACCTTCATATCTTCCATTACCTGGCACATTAGTAGGTTTCCGAAAACTGATGATGCCGCCTCCTTTACCCAGTGTTTGGGTAGATGAGCAACAAAATAAATAATGCATGAAGATAATAATAATAGGTTAAGAATATGGGGAACGTACCCCTATGTAAACTATGGCAGTAGTCAATAGTACTACTTTAATAATCTTTCATCAATTGTAGCAAATGCAACTACTGTTAAAAAAAAAATAGTAGGATTACAAAAAAAGTGCTATTATCAATTGTAACAAATTTTCTTAACCAGTCTAAGTGTTGGTGACAGATTTTGGGATATATTATGGGAACATTATACGCATGATTTTCTGTTAAACCCACAACTTCTCTAATAAAAAAATTAATAAAAAAGGTTAAAAAATTAACAACCGATGAATGTAGACTCATTTAGCTAGTGAACTGCCCAAAATCTCTTAGATAATTACAGATAATTATGGACAATCTGGACTGGAACTTGGTCTCTTTACTCCTAGCTAGTCCAGTTAGCATTTCACCATATAGCACAACCACTCCTTCCTTTCCTCCTTGTTGTTTTAGCAAGTTCCACATATAGATCAAAGGGACAGCCAAAGGTCAGTTTTTATTCTAACAAGGGCATTAACATGGTGATTTTAGAGCAGACTTTTCACCGTAGCACCCACTCCAATGGTGAGAAAGAAGTAATAAAAGTTAATTAACCACATGGCCCTCTGAAGGAAAAACAAATAGAGCTGTTCTACAGATGTACTGAAGCCAGAGCTAAGTTACCATCTCTTCCCAACTCCACATGTTCAGCAACAACAGCATGTTGGTAGCTTGAAAATACTCATGGCAGGAGTATTTACACTATGGTAAATGCTAAACATCAGGCTTTTCTCTCTCTCTTTTTTTTTTTTTAAGAGCAGCTGTTAAACATTTAGCACCCCACTGGCTGTTATCTAACTTATGTGCCATTCCAGGCCCACTCAGATGTTCTAGTGGCTAGCAAAGCTCATTCTTTCACCTCTGTTTATTGACCATCACAACCACAACAATTAGTGACCAAAGCAATAACAAAGTGATTACAAATAAATGAATTTGTAGGCAAGCTTCCTAACCCCACCCTGCCAATAGCATATGCCCTTCATTTAGGTGTAGCTTTGGAGATACAGTATTTTTCAAATCAGTACTGAAATTCCAAGCCCTGCATATCGGTGGAAACATTTTTTAAAACAACACTGGCACTTGAATCACTTAGGGAATGATAAGCCATCATGATGTGGATTCCAAGAAACATCCACTAAACAGAGATTTTCTTCCCTGCTAGAAGCAAAAATAAATAAATAAAAACCAACAAAATTAACAAAGTCTCAAATAGAAAAGCATGCATATTACAGACCACTTTATTTCTTACTTTTTGTTCTATATGAAATGGAAATTGAACTATCAACATCTCCATAATTGCGAGTAATGCCACAAAATAAAACCCTGAGCGTTCACCAATCCATATTTTAATGCAAAATATTTCATGCAAGCAGCTGTTAATGATGCCAAATATAGTTTTCACAGCATGCAAAATGCACTAATGACCAAGCCTACATTTGAGATTTCAGAGAGGTTCTTCTCTTGGGTGCAATTAATCCTGAAATCTGTAGAGACCATAGTCTGCTGATCCATGCAGGGGTCAGAAGGAAGGACTGTTTATGATGCCAGTTGTCTATCCAGCCACATTCTTCCTGGTACCAAAGTTAAACTAAGCAAGACCCTTTGATTTTACAAAATAGATAGATGCAAGCAATCTCGACTCTTTGAGCTTTTTTTTTTTTTTTTGATAATATTGTCTGTTGTGCAATCAAAGGACTTTCTTGATATCCTACCGAAGGCTGGACGTAAGAGTCAGCTGGAGTACCTCGATGAACTGGCACCAGTCACGGAGGCAACACAGCGGAGAACACAGCTGATTGTGCACTTCGCTCTCGCCAGCAAATCTGAGTAGCTCCCCAAATCTGGTCTGTTATACATGATATTGTGGTAACTTCCACAAAATAGTGACATTTGCACTGAAGTATGTCTCTATATTTTTAGCAGTGATATATTTCATGTACAACAGGGAAACAATATTTAGTAATGGGTGGTTAGGAAAAGTTACTGTATGTTCCAGTGGTGAAATAGTAGATATTAATTTGTACTAGAAAATTCCATGTTTTTGTATCTGAATAAAAATTATTCTGCAGATTTAGTAGGGCCAATAAAGTCTTCTGCTTTTATTGTGTATTCACACCTGAAAGAAGCTTTTGATGTGTGGAATAAAGATTTCAGGGATGTCTTTTCTTTCTTTCCTTCCTTCCTTTCTTTTTCCTTCTTTCCTTCTTTTTTCTATTCAACTAGCATCTATCTATATCTTATTTTTAAATGGTCAATAATTGAGTCCTTACTATTTACTAAAAACAGTAATAAACCATTTTACCTGCATTATCTTAGAATATCCTCACCATAACCCTCATAAGATATGAAATATAATAATCTCCACTTTGCAGATGGAAATAGGCAAAGCAACTCGCCCAAGGTCATAAAGATAGTGGGTGGTAGAGCCTGGATTTGAACCCAGGAGGTCTGTCACTCATCTGGGATCACTGCCATGGTAGCAGATGGCTTCCCAGGCATAAGATGGGCCCTGACCGAGTCTGGAGAACCATTTGGAGTCATTCAGAACAAACTAGGTTATATTATAGTCACATCACAATTTTTGGCAACAGGATAATGTGAGACAATCCAATGCCAGACTCCTCCATGCATTTTGGATTTTGGTACTAGTGAATGAAAGAGACCATAAATGCAAAAATAATGATTATGTATTTCTATAAAACAGCTATCAATATATGCCTTAAGCTTTCAAATATTGGGGCTTAAAATAATGTTTATTATTTATTTAGCACACATGCATACATCATAGGATAAAAAAAAAATGAAACACCAAAATGGTTCCAATCAATGGCAGTAATTCAAAATAATCACATACTTTGACAGAGTACTGCTGATAGTGCAAACATCCTGATTCTTCTAATCTTTGCTAAGTGAAATAAAGACAAAATACCAGATCATGTGGCATTTCTTTTTTTACTTTTAACATCACCTCACAATGTTTTCCAAATCTCTGATTACTGAAGTCTTTTTTACTAGGTTAGTTTCAGTGAAAGTCTGCTTAACTCAGAGTGCACAGGTGGTTCAGTGGTAAATACTCTCCTGTCATGCAGGAGACCTGGGTTCGATTCCTGGACCATGCACCACCCCCCCTTTAAAAAGTCTGTTAAATTCAAATAAAAAATAAGTAAGAAAAATATGTTTAATGACCCAAATAATTCTCCCCATTCTAGCTGGAGCCATCAGACAAGGAATGTATACTTTTCTGCATTTGGTCTTTTTAGATGTGTCTTATAAAGCACATAGCCACTCCAAAAAAAAAGTTCTCAATTTCAAATCACATTGAATGTTTTTCTCTTCTCTGCTCCATGCCACTCAATATGGGTTACAGGATATTACCCAATTCTACCTTGAATTTCAGTAATGTGTGTAATTATCTTGTCTCTCTTACTAAACTATAAGATCTTGGGGAGCAAGTACTATCTTACTCAGCTTTCTAACCCATGAAGTACGGCAGAGTTCCTTATAGCATGAAGATGTCAACATCATCTGGGCAGCACTGTCAACAGAAGGATAGGATGCTACCATGGCGGTGATCCCAGATGAGTGACAGACCTCCTGGGTTCAAATCCAGGCTCTACCACCCACTATCTCTATGACCTTGGACGAGATGCTTTGCCTATTTCCATCTGCAAAGTGGAGATTATTATATTTCATATCTTATGTGGGTTATGGTGAGGATATCCTAAGATAATGCAGGTAAAATGGTTTATTACTGTTTTTAGTAAATAGTAAGGACTTAACATCAAATCAGCCCATGTATCTTCTGGCATCTGGATTTTAATTATTGGGTAGGATTCTGCAATGTGTTGAATTTTAAATATGCCTCTTTAACATTTCTTTGGAAGAGAATTTCCTATAAATAAATAAATAAACCGTCACCATTAAAAAGTAAACACAGGTACATTTTCAAAATATAGAATCTTGTACTAAAGGTAGTTTTCTTACATGTCTAATAGATATCTTATGTATCATTTATATTATGTATCTAATACTTTGATGTTAAGTTGAAGAAAAAAATGAAAAAAAAAAGAATGACAATTCTTCCGTCTTTATTGTGTTTCATTGGAAAGTTAATGTTTGGAGAGCGGAAGTGAAATGGAATACTTAATGGAAACTAAAACTGAAATGCTTTGCCTTTCTTGAAATGATATAAAAATATATGTGGAAGAAAACGAAAAAAAAAAAAAACAGACTAAAATGTGCTGGGTCTATTATGCAGTTTTCCATAGGAAGATAATTTTGGACAATATTGCCAAACTGTTCTAGTATATTCTATCTCTTGAACTATTTTCTATTTGGGGGAGATATCAAAACTATTAGAAGAATATGAACAATCAATCAGTGCCCTCCTATTCTCTTGAGTATTAACATTCATATGAAATGTGCTGGAAATAAGTGAAAATAAAGCTCCAGTTTCAGAATATGTTTGGTAGTGAAACCATCCATTTGAAGAAATGCATAATAAAACCATCTTTACTGTCTAACATGTTCCTGAAAAGAAATAATATTTTACAATAGAGTGTGGTATTAAGGCAAGATCCAAATCCACAACCATAGATATATTGTCCATTTATATATAGTAAGAAAATTTGTAAATTAAACTGGCAAAATATGTCATCGCCAATGAGCTGCTAAACATTATAACCGACTCTATTTTATCACGTCCTTTGCACTAATGGCCCTTTTAGATCAGGAATCTATGAAAGACCTTGTAAAATGTATACGATGAACATGTATTTATAGAGATGAATTCTGTGTACTTTTTCAACTACCTTGCAATACTGCTGGTGTAAGGCCGAAATATCCAATTGAAACTAAAATGTTTCATAGCTATTAATATTGAGGTTCTCTGTAACTATTTTGGCACTGCTTGTCCAAGAACAGCTAGACGTAACTCCAATTTTCTGTTTGTTTCTTCAGAGGAATAATATGGTTAGCCAGAAAGAGGTACGCTGATAGAGCTCAGTGTGATTGGTAAGTTTTTCTAAACTATAACTTACATTAGCCCCCCACAAGGAATTAATGTAGAGATAAATATACCAGAGCTGATGTGGGGATGAGAATATTTAATATAGTTCTGTCAGAAATCATATGCCAGCCATCATAATTTGTGGCCTTTCAGATTTTCCCTTAGCAAAGATAAGTATATACAATGTAAGTAATTATTTTGTTATTAAGCAGTATTTCAAATAATTAAAATGAATGAAAAACAGGTCTTGAGTCACAACTCTACAGACAAATAACAGATATTAAAACCCTGACAATAATTGAAAATGTCTAATAGTCTCAATTTCTAAGTGATTTTAAGTTACTTCATAAAAAGAGCAAACTTGGATAAAATCAACAATTTTGGAAATTCAATTAATCTGGGGTAATGACCTAAATGAATGAATTTAATATTACTAAATGTATAGATAGCTGATAATCATGGAAATTTTAATAATTTTACATGACCTTTGGAAAGAGCAAATAATATCAAATAGAAAATATCATTATTTAAGCAGTTAAATATATTTCTTTATGTTAAAGTGCTGACTACATTAAATTTTTCCGGATTTTGGCCAAATAATTAACCTGGCAGTGGAAAGTAAATTTGTGAGACATTGGTGAAGACCTAGAAGGTAATGCACACCAAGAAAGCACAGAAAAAAGAGATAATTTTTGATGATATGATGAATACCCAGATTTTAATAAACTTTTATTTTAATAAGTAATTTTCTTAACACATTATTTTCATGAAAGTGAACTCAACACTATACACTGGTCCCTTAAAAACTCCAAGTTGTTTTAAAACCTCAAGTATTTACTGCTTCACACACACACTGCATGCTAAGCTGCTATAGGATGGACTGAAAGTCAAACTGCAGTATAGTCTGGACACCTCAAATGCAGCTTTAGGCAGGTCGCTACATCTAGCATCCTTCAAAACTTGCATATATATTCTCCCAAATAGTAGAAACTCAGGCAGCAGTTTGTCTTAAAAAAAAATTGCCAGAAAATTTCTTTATTTGGAAATTCAAAGTTTCTGGTGCAATTCCCCAAAGCCGCACAGATATTAAGAAATAAAACTTGTACAAAACTAGGAGAAAAAAAAAGTAGCATGTAGCAATGCTAGGAGTGCTTCCCAGAGCTTTGCATAATGAGGGTAAATTAATCACATCTAAGTCACAGTGGCTCTATCAACATGTACTAATGTGTAAACACCTGAAAGGAAAAGAAATGATCCTTTTCCTATTTTGGGAGAAAAGCACAAGGAGGTAGGAGGGCATGCCTCCTCTGGCCAAATATATAAGAGTTTACCAACAGAATGAGAGATGATGTAACCAGGATCCCAATTAGCGGGCTGCTATAATGTACTTCTGGATCTTGACTTGTTTTCCTCTTTATTCTTCAACCTTTGCCAAATGAAAACCACATTCCCTGTTTTCTTCCTTCCCAATATGGCTCAATCCAAGCGAAAAGAAATATCCAGTTAAGATGGCCATGATGTCCCTGACAATTAGTAGCTGATATTGATAGAAACAGAACCAAATCACTTTTTTGTACTTATTTCCCATACAAACTACACTTTTGAACACCCCTCAGGCTCATTCAGTATAGAGAATACACTCGTTCTAGAAGCACCAGGGTGTGATGGAGGGAAAATGAGTTTTGGAAAGAGAAAGGACAAAGTATGATGCTTCCATTCTTTGGTTCTTTTCAGGCTGACTCATGGTTTCCTCTGTGCAAATTCACGATGTTGAAAATAAACCTATCTCTCTACTTAATGTATTTTTCTGTAATTGATGGCCCAGTTCCTGGCAATTGCTATATGTTTATAAACTTTAGACAAAAAATAAATGAATGAATATGATGAACTTGAGCAAACTACTCAACTTCTCTGGCAGTTTCCATCTTTGCAAGATAGGGATAAAAAATATCCATCTTGGAATTTTTTTTTTCTTGAGGAATGATGAAATATTTGCAAAGTAATATGGCACATGGTATGTGTACAATGATTGCTTTTTCCTTCCCTTCCTCCTACTCTGAAAAAAAAATCTCAATGAAGAAGGAAGAAAGCACCTGTCTGTTTCTAAATAGGACATAGGAGATGGATGCAGCAATCTTTCCAAGTAATTGGGATTATTTTATACATAGTGGGTCAAGTAAAGGCTTTGGAGGGAGACAAATCCAGTTTTAGATTCTGGATCTACTTCCTTCGAGTGATAAGACACTGAACAAGTAACTTAAATTCTTTGAACATCAGTGCCCCAATTAATAAAAGAGGAATATACCCACTTTCCAAAGAGTTTGTGTTACATTAAATGATCAAACGCATGAATAGAGCTTAATACAGAGATTAATTATAAGTACCCAATAAATGGTAACTAAAATCTAGCTAACTACCTATCATCAAAATGGTGCACCAGCAAAGAGTTGAGTTGCATGTAACTCATGGAGACCTAACTCAGAAATGATTCTAAAAAGGAAAAAAGAAAAAGCACTCATGTGAGATTCAAAAATCATAATTAAAATAATGGAAAAATAGGTTTAAACTGTAGCATCTGCCTAACAGATATGACAAAAACTCAGGGCTTTCAGCTTCATGAATGCTTTCCTCTCTGAAGGGGGATGTGAGAGAGAGACAGACACAGAGACCTACACAATGCCCATTGAACCATTTTGAGAACTTTTCCTTTTTCCATTTCTTCTTCTCTTATCAAATGCATTCTCTAAATAGCAGGCAAACCTCATCCTAGTCATCTACCTTTATCCAAACTGAGAAATGAACATTTCTAAAGATCTGCAGACTTGTCTGTCATCCAGATGCATCCTATGTCCAGTTTCTCAGATCATCACTCCCTTTGTCTTGGACAAGCCTCCTGTCCCTGCCCAGAACTCCCCTGAATTGTATCCTTTGAGCAGCTTCCTCCTCAGTTTCCACACCAACAGCCGCCTTCACTAACATCTGCTCCTCAGCCTAAGCTCTGCAAGCTGTCATCCTTCCTGGCTACTCACCAAACTCACCCACAACTCCTGGATAGTAAATAGATCTATACCAAAAACTAAGTGGTGTATCTAAAATTAAAAAGTTGGCAAAAATAATCAAACATAAACACATCAGCACATTTAGTTTAAAGTGTTTAATGGTTAACAAAATACTTTATTATACATAATTGCTTTTGGTCCAGTGATTACTCCCAATATACAACTAATAAATGTAAGATACCATTAATTGTCTCTTATATATCTTAAACCGTGTTATTTTAATCTTTATAACAAGTGTACTAGTTAGATACTATTTTCACCACTTAACCAGATAAGGGAAATTGGGGCTCAGGATGTTTCAAAGATTTGCCCAAATTCGAGCAATTGGTAACCAATGGAGCTGGAATTTCAGCCCGTCTCTGATTCTTTTTTCAACGCTCTTTCTACTTTATTAGAAAATAGGATGTTTCAGATCAGTTAGTGATCTATAACAAAAGTCCTCAAAAATCAAGACTCCACAGGTTGTTGCTTTCCTTGAAGCCCAATCTTGTGTTTAAATATGTTATCACTTTGATTACTCTTGGGACATTACTCTATCATCTTATTAGAGGACACACAACACGTATCTTCACAATTTCTCCATAAACTCAGCTTCTCATGACAGATTAACAAAGGAAGAGGAGGGCACAATTTGGGCTTGATGGCTGAGCGTTTGCTTCGATGGCTGACAACTCGACTGGGTCTTCTGATTCTTCCTTGTGAAAGTTAATGAAGTAAGACAAAACGAACTGTATCAAAGATCAATGAATAAAGTACGTGATGCTCTTTGAATGATGCAGTTATTCTGGTGCTAGTTCCGCCAACAAACCTGCTTTCATTCTTGACAGCAGTCAACCACTCCCTTCTTGAAACTGCTCTCTTGCCTTTGACAACTCGTTTCTCCTGCTCCACCTCTCACATCACTGACTTTCCTTCTAAGTTTTATTTTTGGTTTCTTATTCCAGATGCTTATTTTTCATATTGGAGTTCCTCAATGTTTGATCCTGGTCTGACTTCTCAATCTGTAAAAGCTTCTCAAGAGCTTTTACATACCACATGCAAGCTCATAACTCCCAGATGTCTATCCCTGACCCATACATATCCTTCAAGTTCCAGACTTTATATGCAAAGGCTACTTGACATTTTAGCACTCAGATGTCACTTGAATATCTCAAATGTAATATTTCCAAAGTGGTTACCTTGACCCACCCCAGCAGCACCAGTAACTTCTTTCTTTTTCTGTCATCCCTGTATTAGTAAATGGCTTCACTATCCTGTCAAATATTGAATTGAAATTTGGTAATAATCCTAATCTCCTGTCTTTCTTTCAACCCTCACCCCTCACATCCAATCCATTGGCAAGTCCTGTCAGTCCTACTTTGAAAACATTGTTTGTTTTCTTTCTCTTCTCTTCATCCCCAGTGCTGCCCCTGAGTCCATACAACTAACTTCTCTCTATGGTAGTGTCACAGCAGCCTCCTAACTGATCCCTTTCCTATCTCTTCCACCCACATCACGAAGGATGGTCTTTGAAATCATATGTCAGATTAATTCATGACCTTGCTTAGAAATCTTTAATAGGTTCTCATTGCAGTTAGAATGAAAGTCGGACATATTATAGTAGCTTCAATGTCTGGTATCATCTAGCTCTTACCTGTTTTTATCATCTCATTGCATTCTCCCCTCACCTCACATGCTCTAACCACATTGACAAGAAGTAAGAGACATTGAAACCTCAATGTCTGCATCTTTCCTGCTTCATTGTATTTGTTTTTGTTTTGGTACTTTTGGGTATCTTTCATGTGAGTCATTTTCATCCTTTTGCCCTTAGTTTAAGCATTATTCCCTTGGAGAAGCCTTCGTTAGCCATCCTATCTAAAAACTCAGCTCCCTTAATTTTTATCATGGCACTCTTTCTTTCTTGACAGTTATCACAATTCAGAATTAATTGGATAATGGATTTTTGGTTTGGGTTTAATGACCCATTGTCCTCATCAGAATGGAATTTCCATGAAGTTAGCAACCATGGCTGCCTTGTTGCCTGTTTTATCCTCAGCACCAGAAGTGGACTAGGCTGATTTAAGGGACGCATGAGATAAGCACTGAATGATGTCACTAGAAATAGGGGTTAATATAGTTCCAAGAAGAGCAACATGCTGACAAGGATTCTTCCTTCTATATGGAGAAGACACTCTTTGACAGATAACATTCCTATGAAAAGTTTCAAGGTTTCTAAAAGTTACTGCCACCCACAACCATTTGTGTTAGCCACAAGTCTATTTGTAGTGTTTTTAGAAATAGCAACACTCTGTGACAGTTATTGCCTGTGTATATGTAAAGAGGAAGGATATGACACACTGTATAAACATTCAACCAAAAATGTTACAGAGAAAAGAACTAGTCCCATTCAGAGATAATATTGAATGAATATTGCAATTTTTGCAATTTTGTCTACATAAATGTTGTCTACAAATTAAACAGAAAGTAATAAAGCCAACTTGGAAGAAGGTCAAATTGGCCTCTGCTACTTGCCAACAGATAGTCACTTAATGTCCCTGAGCCTCAATGTCTTCATCTCTAAAATGCTTTCCCTACCCCATGCACAATAACATTATGCAGGTCAAATACAAGGAAAAAATGTAGTTGAATGCCCTTGTAAATGATAAAATGTCCTACAATGGTTTAAGGCAATATTATTATTTTATTTCTCCCAAATAGTTACTAATGAAAATTGGGCATAATTTCTTGATTAGCTGAATGTAGAGATACATTTTGTAAGGTCATATGATTATTTGCTATTACAAAATAGAATTAAATCCTTATTTTGAACATTGAAAGCAAATGCCAATATTTATTAGGTTGGAAGGTTATGGAAAGTACATTTTTTACCTAACCATGATACCGAACAACAGAGACAGGTGAAATGACCTACATATGAAGTCTGTGTTCTAATACCTTCTTCCTCATATTAATGGAGCTGGGAAATTCTCAATGATAAAAATCAAATTGTCTCCATCTTCATGTGGTCCCAGGGTTTGAAAAGATGCCAGCATATGTGATCATTCAATTGTAATTATTGAATAAATTAACTGAATGAAGGTTCAATATGTCACCCCATTTCTCATCTTATCTGGAAAGTTGATTTGGACATTTTTTAATATGCATGTTCATTATTGGAGTCAGCTTACAATGACAAGGCTACCACACAAACCTGAATTCCTCTCACATCCAAAAACCACTATCACCAATGCTATCTCTTATATGTGTTAAGTGTAGCTCTAACAAGAATTCACTGGAGAATTAATTTATTGCCAAGTCTTGGTTGTCAAATATGATTGGAAATAGATCATATATATAAGGAAAAACACTTGGATCAAACTTCATATTGACATAATTTCCCCCCATAAACCATGGTATGCCGGTTTGAAGTTGTATATCCCAGAAAAGCCAGGACCTTTAATTCTCACTCAATATTGTTGGATGGGATCTTTTTATTGTTTACATCAAGATGTGACTCACTCACTGTGGGTGGTAATTTTTTATTAAATGGTTTCCATGGAGATGTTTCTCTACCCGTTCAAAGTGGGGTTGCTCACTGGAGCCCTTTAAGAAGGAACCATTTTGAAAAAGCTTCGGAAGTAACAGAGCCCACATAGTCAGAGACCTTTGGATATGAATAAGGAAAATAGGGGAGCATCATGAAACAGGAATCCAGGAGAGAAAGCTAACAGATGTTGCCATGTACTTTTCGAGCAGAGAGAGAAACCCCAAATGTTATCAGCCTTCTTGAGCTGAAGTATCTTTCCCTGGATGCCTTAGTTTGGACATTTTTATAGCCTTGCCTTAATTAGGACATTTTCATGGCCTTAAAACTATAAACTTGCAACTTAATAAATTCCCTTTTTAAAAGTCATTCCATTTCTGGTATATTGCATTCCAGCAGCTTACAAACTAAAACACATGGGCTTAAGAATTCATAGATTTATATTTCAACTCCTTTCCATCTCCCCCTTCAGGGAGAGGTGCTAATGAGAATAGGAAGATCACCAAGTCTAGACAGGTTATCAAATTGGGAGAGCAAGTGATCGATAAATGGCTGAATTCAGTTCTTGTAGTGATTTTTTGAAAAGCCAGAGCTCTCTCTCTCTCTCTATATATATATGTACACACACACACACATATATAAACACAGCTAAAACAAAGGCAGGTTGCAAAAATAGGAAGAAAAAGGGGATGTGAATTTGAGCATGAGGTTGTAGTAATTTCTTATATCTTCTTCAATTTAAATTAATAGACATTTGTTGAGCACTTCATATATGCATAGCTCTTTGCTGGAAACAACTAGGGGAAAAGAGATGTATTGAAAGTTCCTGCATTAAAGTAGTCTGCAATTTTGATAGACGCTTTCATTGCAAGATAAGAGTATAGGCAAAATAAGGATATTCATGTGCAATCACAAGTTAATCAATCTAATGGAATTTATTGAATGTGGATTTTATCAACTGCAGTTGCAGAGGATTAAATTTAATTAATTTTTCATTTCATCCTAACAAGATATAAGTTTAAAATAGAATGCTCCATTCCATGTACAACTTTTAACCCCTAAAAATGTGGGCATCGAATTCACTTGAAAAAATCACTATTAAAATAATTACAGTGCACTGGCTATGTGTTAAGGGTTATCTTTGTTTACACATGAAGAAAGTGAGGTACTGAGCGTGTAGGTAAGCCTCCTAAGATGTCACAGTTAGTGGATCAAAACCAAGATTTAAACAAGAGTTTTCTGTAAGTACGAACAACTACATAATTTGGTTTAGAATTGTTTTTTTTTATAGCCTGCAAACTAACACACATGCTTTCCAGCTGAAGGGATCTGCAATTGGTGTATGTATTTAAAAAAAAATTATGAGAGTCTTGTTTTGTCTAAAGGCTTATTTTGACCTGTCACTTTAATACTCTCAATTCCCAGGCTTTCCCTTGAGGAAATTCTGAGAAAAAAAATAAGGCTTGATCTTCCATGACATCGCCCTTCAGAACTTCATATTCTTTCCTTGTCACTTAAGTTGGGGAATGTTTCTGAGATTCATGAGGGCACATTCCAATGGGTTTCTCACCAGAATGCCCTAAAACTCTGTGTATACCTGCTTTTCCTTAGAGTCAGCTTCCCCAAATACCAAAAAAACTTTGCATAAAAATGCTCTGAGGTTGATGACTTGTTTCCCCATTGGGATACCTACGCTCTTTTTATCCTCTGACTTTTTCATTTCTCTCTCGAAAAATGGCAGGCTTTCTCCTGGTATCTTTGTTATAGATTTATTCTAAATTATCTCTTTTTCACAGACTGAGATTGTAGCTTCACTTTTTTTCTCTAGCCTTTGTGCCATGTTTGTATCCATTTCACTTGACAAATTTCTCAGAGATAGGTTTTAATTTTTGTGGCAGAAGCTAAAGAACTCTTTTAAAAAAAGCATGGCTCTCCATAGAGGATAGAATATTTTAACAAAAGAATGGCATTGAATCTCACTGCATGCTACCTACTAGAAAGAGATGGTGAATAATTATTTTGTTTTTATACACTGAGGAGTCTTTCCTCACATTTAAAAGGGAAGATAATTCATTCTCTTTTTTTTTTTTTTTTACATGGGCAGGCACTGGGAATCGAACCCGGGTCCTCGGGCTTGGCAGGCAAGCATTCTTACCTGCTGAGCCACCGTGGCCCACCCAGATAATTCATTCTTAAAAGAACTACTCAGTATGAAAATAAAGGTGCAAGGAGAGAGTAAGTGCACATGAAAAAAAGAATATCCCAGGGTATTTTAAGTCTAAGAAATGATTCTTTCCAATCCCAGGTGAAGCAATGGTAGGCTGATAAAAACCAGGCACTCTAGCAAGAGATGTCATTGTAGGAGCAGCCTCTAAAGTGGTTCCCAATTATCTTTACTCTTTGGCTTCCTCAATGTTCAACCCCTCCCACATTATACCAGAGTAGACACAGGAAAGGGGATGATTCTGAGGTCAGGTGATAGGATTTGGTCTCTCTCGGATCACTCACATCATTTCCTCGAAGCCACACATGAACAGCCCCGCGGAGATGCCCACTTGCCTCCTGCCAACAGCTGCCTGACTGAGTTTGGAAGTGTATCCTCTAGTCTTGGGCAAGTCTTTAAAACTAGGGCCCTGGTCAACAGCTTATTGCAACCTCATGAGAGGCACAGAGTGAAAACGACCAAGCAAAGTTGTCGCCATATTCCTGATCCTCAGAAACTGTGTGAGATAATAAATGCTTGTTATATTTTAAGTGGATAAGTCTTGGCAGTAAATAGCTAATATACTGCCCTGGCAGTTAAAGGATGTGGTAAGCTGTAGGGACACATACAGATGGGAAGTGATCAGATCCCTTAATGTCACTAGACTAAGGAAGCAGAAGTATTCTAAATACGGTGATAATGATTGAAATAATTACAGCTGATGCCTATTTTGTGCCTCCTGTACCCCAGGCCTTGTATTGGTCATGTCACAAGCACTGCCTAATGTAATTCTCATATACAACTTTGTAATGAGGACGATGAGAACACCAAGGCTAGGAAAAAATAAATAAGTCATCCTGAGTGGCACAGTTAGCAAATGGTGGAGATGAAATTTAAGGCTTAGATGTGACACTGCACTGGTTTGAAGCTGTTATGTATTCCGAAGAAGGCCATGTTCTTTTAATCCACTCCTGTGGGTGCAGACCTATTGTGGGTGGGACCTTGTGATTAGATTGAGATATGACCCACCCTATTCAAGATGGGTCTTGATTCTTTACTGCAGTCTTTTATGAGAGGATAAAAGGCAGTAAAAGAGAGACCAAGAGAGAGAAACATCCAGAAAAGCTCCCACTGGAGCTGAAAAAGCCACTGAGACCAGAAGCTGAAAGCAATGGAACCCAGGAGTGAAGGACCAGCAAACACCGACCATGGGTTTTGCTTCCTGAAAAAGAAACGCTGGATGCCAGCAACCTTTCTTCAGAGAAGGTATCTTCCTCTTGATGCCTTAATTCAGATATTCTCATGGCCTTAGAACCGTACAACTGTAAACTAATAAGTCTCCATTGTTAAAAGTCAGTTCATTTCTGCTATACTGCCTTCTGGCAGCTTTAAGAAACCAAAATAGATGCCAAAATTATTACTCTTCCTGCCTTATATGGCATACATGATGGGTTGAGTTGGGGTCAACAGTGCCAAAAAAGACAAGACAGTTAGTGACATTGATTGAAATCTGTTCAAGAAGCAAAAGTCAGATGTGGAATTATATAGAAGGCAGAATCAAGGAGCAAGAGGAATTTTCCTCTTTAGCATCTTTTCCTCATAGCACCTAAACCCACCAGCACCTACTAAATAAAATTTTTCATCTGGAACTTCACAAGCTCCTCAAAAGCATTCAACATAAGCACTGCCTCAGTCACGCACACACCAACATCACAAGGCAGAGAAACAAATAACAGAAGGGCACACCCGGCCCTGTGATCTCTGGAGCACCTTCTAGTATATACATTTTACCATTACAATGAATCTTAGCTCTGCTTCTAAGAGGAGCGCTTCATAATAAATCCCATGATATTTTTTCTATGAAGAAATTTAGAGGTAAATTTTGAGAACCCTGATACCATTTCTGTTTGCAAGATCATGATAAAATTTTCTTTTCCTTTCCAATTTCCTCAAAAAAGCCAAGCTTCATGGACCAAGATTTAAGAGAAGAAATTGTTACATTGTCTTTGCCCCAAACAAAATTAATTCTTTATCCATGCTATTCATCATTTAAAAATTTTCTTAAATATGCTTAGCAATAGGTGGATTCTACTTTGCCTGCCAAAATTTCAACCTTTATAATTATAAGGAAGCATCCACTTTATTAACAAATTTCTGAAAAGAAAAGTACCTAGTCCAATCAATGAATGGAAATTTTGAGGGTCTACAGCATGGATAACATTTTTCAAATTTGTATAAATGATAATATTTTAATGCTAAGCATAGAACATAATCTATTGGTTGCCAGTAACATGTAAAAAATAAAAAGATTACTCATTTTTACAAAACAAATGAAGGCTCAGATGAACAAACAACTTGGTTTGCTCCAACTGAGTTCATGGTGTAGCCTACCGAGACTGTGATTTTGTTGGCAAAAGGAAACAATGAATGGTTTATCTAAAATTTAGCAACATAAACCTAAAATGAGAACTGTAGTGCCTATTAATAAAATACCTTAAATGAACAACAGCTTACCCACTGCTCTTGGCAAATATATCTGCTTCCAAAAGTGCCTGAAAGTGACAAAAACATACGTAATGACTTCATTTTCTCAGAAGGGGAAGTCGTGCCTTTAGAAATATAGGGCAGTTGATACTGAAAACAGTGGAGATTTTCATGTTGAAGACGTACTTACAAAAAAATCAAAGT
The DNA here is from genome assembly GCF_023851605.1 of Tamandua tetradactyla. Lineage (NCBI taxonomy): Eukaryota > Metazoa > Chordata > Mammalia > Pilosa > Myrmecophagidae > Tamandua > Tamandua tetradactyla. Next base: position 11,487,888 of record NC_135352.1, read on the forward strand.
TTCACTAGTCTCAATGCCTGCTTTTACCTTTTCAGAATACATGTTTTTTAGAAGATAGAAAATCAGCTACTTCAAATTGTTTCTGTAGTAACTTGTCTTAAATTTATTTTTTTCCTGAACAAAACATAAAAATCTTGGGATATGTAAATTTGTTCACCACGACATTTCTGGTTTAGGGAAAATATCTGTACTCAAGAAATACAAGGTGAAAAAATATAAATATTTCATAGATGAGGACTACAACTAACATAAAGCTTAATATAATTACCTTCAAAAAGGTCAGACCACTTTTACTAAGAATTGATGAAAATGCTCTTATTTTGCCATCTCTGAAGACCTTGTCCTGCTACAATGATTTGCTTTTGTATGAGAGCAGACTTACCTGAATAGCCTATAATTTGTGTCAAACCTAGAGCCATATTTCCCAGTGCAAGGGCTTCTAAAATGAGTCTTCCTGAAATAGGAACACACGTGTTCCTATATCTGTTTAGAACATCTGCACAACAGTGAAGTCCAGTGGTTTCTCTTCACATGGATGCATTATTGCTTTTTAAAGAAAGTTTCTTGCTAAATAGCTACAGGGGGGAGGAAGGATGGAGGAGGAGAAAGAAGCATCATGACTCATAGCAGTGTTTCTCAACCTCTTTTATACATTACCCATCACCCCCAGCAGAGAAATTAAGTACTAAGAAATTAAATTTTGTTAGGTAGGGTTGAAATAAGCCATTGCTGATAAACCATTATAATATCTAAGACTTTTTCCATCCCCCACCCATTTGACCCCTTGGGAATCATATACCCATAGTGAGACTGAACAGACAGAATTAAGTCTAAATTCCTTAGCACAAGAGATAAAAGCAAACACCATTATATTATATCCTTCTATCTCTGGCCTGACTGTTATTTGTTCACCAACCCATTGCAGAATCTTTGAGGTCAAAGATTCTGCAATTTTTTTGTTATTATTATTTTTAGTATCTAGCACAGTATAGAGCATATAGTAGGAGCCAATACATTCTTGAATTTCACAGTTCCCTGGATGCATCACACACTTTCATGTTTCCAATACCTTCCAAACTTTTTCTCTTTATTGCAGCCTTAGAGATTCTTTGGTTTCAAGATTAAGAATCCAAGCAAACAAGCTCTTTGTATAAAGGAACTTACAGAAAAGATAGAGAGGTGAAAAGAAACACAGATAATTCCAAAGAAACAAAGAACAAGAATTATCCTCAAGGTTGTGGAAATTGGATTATCTCTCCTTGGGACCTCGTGTTCTCTCAATACAACTGTCCTATTCTCTTCGCCATTGACTAGCTTCTTGAGTGACGTTTGCAATGGCAGCTGGTTCCAAGTCTACCTAATCTTACAGCCTCAATGACAACCACTCACTGATTCTCAATCTCCAGTTCACTTTGTTCAAAATCTTAACGGGGAAATTCTGATTGGTGGCATAAAACAGCCTATAGCTTGACTGCCTGGGATCAGTTTACCATTTGTAAACCAGCTGTGGCCAAAGCAAAAGAATCATCAGTATATACGGATGGATGCAGATGATCTTCTAACAGAATGTGGTGTAGAAGAAATCCCTGGCATTTTAATAAAAACGTCTTTCTGTACCCCATACCATTTATGAAATTTTTATTTCTCCATCAAGACATACCTCACAAAATAACTTCCTCTATGAATATGCCTTCCCCAGACAACTAATCAAGTCTAGTTATCCCATACTGTGCTAGTTTAGCTCTTGATGCCAATCTCACTTCTTGTCTTTGTTCTCCATTGGGCTGTAACTTCCTCATAGCAGGAACAGTCTTTTACTCCTCTTTATGAGCTCAGATATTTGTTGAATGGATACATGCTTCCTGAGCATGCATTTAAATTCCTCTGTGATGTATTTGATTATCTTGCAATAAACATATCAGATTTGTACCACATTTATGCCTGGATTAATCTGAGAAGACAGCAAAAATGAAAGAAAAGATGGGAGGCATGAATACAATGACAGTTTGCTCTGATCACTCCAAAGGAAGATGGAAACAATCTAGTAAATAACTTTGTCCCATCAGGAACTTAGAAATCACACATGAAAGGTTGCTAATGATTTTGACCTTCTACATTCACATTTCTCTTATAAACTGGGAGATTTTTCTTTGGAGCCCAATGGAGTATTTCTTTCATTTTATAGGCATGCCATGGATTTCAGGCCTATTCTCCAATGAATCTTAAAAAATAAAAATAAAACTCAGTATTTTCCATAACAGATAGGTTTAGATGGGGTAGAAAAGGTTTAGTATATTATTTTTGCCCTGATTTCAATGTAGAAGGAGAAATATGTTCTTTAGTTGGATTTCTGTGAACATGTAGGCTACTGATGGATAGTTCTGTTGTCTCTTCAGTGGTTGAATTAATATTTTGTAGATGCTTTCTATTGTCAACATTATCAGAGAAATGAAAAAAAGGGAATATATTCAAGATGTTATCCCCATTATATTATCATGCTGTATAATCTCACCTGACCCTCTTTGTAAGCAGTACACACTGTGGAACAGATTTAGAGTTAGAACTTTGACTATACACATTTAAAAATAGAGCTACCATCACATTAAAAAATAAAGTACTTTCAATAATAAATGGATACTCCATCTTTACATAATAGTGCAGCCACTGAATGAGATAATATACTTACAGACACAACAAAATGAATAATATATATATATTATTTTTCTTTTAAGTAGTACATTCCTCTCAAATGCTGGCAGAAATATTTCTTCTCAAATATTGGTAGAAACATCATTGCTAGCCATAGAGAAAAAAGATCTCTTAGCAAACCCTGAGAAGATCGATTCATTCATTTGTGCAATATTTTCATTTATTGAGCACTTAACAAAGTCAAGTAACTTGGATCACTGCTGGGATAGAGGTGATTTTTAAAGTCTATTTTCTAAAATTTAACAAAATAATTAATCCTCCTTTTAGAAACTTCATTTTTACAAGTGCAGGCATATATTTGATAATGAACTTATTTGTAAACTAGGGAAAGATTCTTAAAGTAGTGTCTGGAGTCAGTATAAATTTAGGTAGGAAAATATGATTGACGTATTTTCCATTTATTATGGCCATGTGACTAATTACTCAGTAACTAAGTGGTATTAGGCTAGTAGACACTGTGGAACAGGAATTCAGGTACAGCACAGTGAGGACATCTGGTTTGTGTTCCATGATATCTGGGATCTCCACTGAAAGACTCACATTCAAGGAGTGAGAATCATCTGAAGCCTGGTTCATTCATGCTTCGGGCTGATGGTACTAAATGTCACCTGGGTTCCCAGTTTCTCTCTACATGTGCTTCTTCATATGATCTTACAGCATGGGCTAGTTTGAATTTTCTCATGCCTTGGTGACTGAGTTCCAAGATCAAATGCCCTCAGAGTGAGAATGAGCAAAATGTCTATTACCTTTTATGACTCAGACTTCAGTGTTGCTTTTGGCACATTTTATTGGAATTAAGTGAGTCACTAAAGCTGGCCCATACCCAAAAGAGAGGAACAAAGACCCCAACTCTCAACGGAGGAGTGTCAAAATTACACTGGAAGAAGGACATGTGGAAGGGGATATATTGGTGTGCACATCTTAGGAAAAGGCAATTTGCCACAATACAGATTAGCTATGACTATGCTTTTTCTTTATAAAATTGTTTTGTTAAAATGCACAAAGAAACATATTTTTCTGGTTCCTGGTCAAATAATTATAATAATAATATATAATAATAATTATGCTGGTTTAAAATTGTTATGTACCCCAGAAAAGCCATGTTTTCATTCCTAATTCCATCCTGTGGGAACAGACCTACTGTTTAGGGTGGAAACTTTTATTAGATTGTTTCCATGGAGATATGACACACCCCATTGTGGATTTGACCTTTTGATTGGATTGTTTCCATGGAGATGTGCCCAATTGTGGGTATGGCTTTTTTATCAAATGGAGATGTGATTCTGCCTATTCAAGGTGGGTCTTGATTATTTTAGTAGAGTCCTTTAAAAAACGGAAACATTTTGGGAGAAGCTTAGACACTTGGAGAACAGTTGCTTCAAAACTGAGAGAGACACAGACATTTGAGTATGCTTGGAATGCCAACAGAAAGAGAAGACACCTAAACACAGATGTTTGGAGATGCAGAGCCCAGCAGATGTCATCCTGTGCCTTCCCATAAGATCATAATCAAGCCAGAACCCAGAGTTGTATCCCAGAGAAACTAAGTAAAGTCCCATAGACACTTAGAGAAGAAACCACTTGCATTAGAAGCTGGAAACAATGGAACCTGGAACAAGAACGAGCAGACACCAGCCATGTGCCTTCCCACGTGACAGACATTGGCCTTCTTTGAGTCAAGTCTTTCTCTGAATACCTTAGTATGGACATTTTTATGGCCTTAGAACTGTAAACTTGTAACTTCATAAATTCCCTTTTTAAAAGCTGTTCCATTTCTGTATATTGCACTCTGGCAGCATATAACACACTGAAACAAGCTCCTACTCATGTCTCTAATTATTCACTGGTTTAATTTCGCCCTTTAACTAGATTATGAGCATTCAGGTACTGGTTATGATAGGGAAGGTTAGGATTTGTTTTCCTTTTCCTTCAATCACACACTTTTAACTAGCACAGTACTGAATACCACCTAAATGTCTGTAAATAATCATTGACATCTCCCCTAACAGTAGCTGCTTTACTTGAAAAATGTTCACATATTGTTGGGAAGAAGAGGTTCTGGTTAGGGGGGTGGGACAGAAAAGAGAAGAAATAATGACGGCCTTTTGAAATTGCCAGTGATGAATATAAAGATTAAAAATTCATTTTGGAAGGAAAAACAGTTTTGAAAATCTCTCATAGAGAAGTATGACTACTAACTCAGACATGATATTGAGAAGAGTGTACACACTACAGAACTCTGTTCAGTCCTATTAAACACTTAATTTAAAGCAATTAGTGAATCCTTTGAAAAGGTACAACCACCTCAAAATCATGGATTATTACCAGACAGGCTTCATCTGCTGGTTCATATTTTTTTAATATTTACTCATTTTATGCAGTTTTGTCAACCATTCACAATACATAGAGACAGAGAGGTAATTCAACACCATTTTACAAGCATCTGTTCAAATTAATCCTATGCACTTTAACAAAGGGTAGAGTCTGGCTAACCAAGTCAATACTTTGTTTTGTACTTCATACTCAGGAACAGAAAACCAAGGCTTCAATCCTGCTGTCTTCCTTTCTTCCTTCACCACCTTTTCCTCTTGCACATCATTCTGTCATACTTTTCAACTCATTTTAGAGTAATATTGAAACAATGAAGTCATAAAAATCCTTTAAAAAACAGCTTTCCTCAGCAGTGATCTAAGGCAGACTTATATTTTGAGTCAATGAGACCCACATATTTGTACTCCTACAGCCCCTCTTATGGGTCACATGGATGCAGCACCATTTACTTTTGCAAATGTCACCCAAGAATGAGCCCTGACTTTTTTGTGTCCCTAATACTTTCACAAATAGTCCCTGAAACCTCTACTGTCTTTCTTTTCTTTTAGTTAAATATGCTGTTTCTCAGGATTAATGCCTAAAAGGGTTACCATTCACTAACTCATTTCTAGATTTTTCTATTAAAATATCTTTTCAAGCAGAAAATATTTGTAAATACTTTGAAATTTCTAGTAAAAGAAAAAGGATAAATTGTATCTGGGATTTGAATATGGGTAAGAGTTTAAATGTTTTCCAGAACCATTTACCAGGGCTTCTATAGGGAGGTTTTTGACCTCTGTTTTCAGGAAGGGCACTTACTGCCATTTGTTCTTATCTTAAATCTGTTTAACAAGAGTAGGCTTCAAAAGATAAGAAGCAGTGCAATAGTTTCTCTGATGGGAAATTCTTGATTGCTATAGAAAGTGATTAAAAATACACAGCCTGGTAGGTTGGCTTGTTTGAGAAGGGGGAAAGGGGGTGGAGTAGGAGTTCATATATGCTATAAAATAGTCAGGATGGGATATGTTCAGGATGTAGTTTACAACTGAAGATGACATCTGTTTCTTCTATAAAAAAAAATTTGGCAAGTTCTAACTTGTTATATGACCTGTCCAATTTATTTGATCTTGGCAGATACAAACTATGACCTAAAGTTCATAACAACCAAAAGGATGCCTTGGTTTCCATATGTTCTTGACTTTTATACCTATTTAATTCTTAGACAACGTCCCCCAGCATCTCAGTATAATACTATCCTTGAAGGCTATACCAGGGGGTTGTAGTACAAAGGAGACTCCCCGATTTTAGAATAAAGTGCCTTAATTCTTGAACTGTCTTAGGGGACCTTCTGTTGGATTCCATTCCATTTTAAACTTTTGTTGTTGTTGTTACTTTGGCTAGTTTTCTGGCTTTACAGATGCAAATATTTACCTCATTTTTGTGTAGGGTAGCCAGCATACTATCACTTCCTAAGAATGAGAGTGTCCATATTAGCATGAGCTGACTTACTCTCACATAATGCATTATACGTAAAACCAGCACTAGTGACAGAGTTTCTCCCTTACTTCCAATTTATCATCTGTATTTTTTTCTTTCTTTTACAAAATAGCACTGTTTTAGTTTACAAGCTTCTGGAATGCAATATACCAGAAACAGAACAGCTTTAAGAAAGGGGAGCTTATCAAGTTACAAGTTTACAATTCTAAGGCCATGAAAATGTCCAAATTAAAGCAACGTTATAAAAATGCCCAATCTAAGGCTTCCCGGGAAAGATACCTTGTTTCAAGAAGGCCAATGACGTTCAGGGTTCTCTCTCAGCTGGGAAGGCACATGGTGATATCTGTTAGCTTTCTCTTCAATGGCTTCCCCAGGGCTCTGTCTGTTCTGTTGGTTCTGTCAGTTCTGGTGGCTCTCGTGGCTCTGGTAGCTCGGTGCTTTTTCCAAAATGGTTCCCTCTTAAAGGGCTCCAGTAAGCGACCTCAACTTGAATGGGTGGAGACACATCTCCATGGAAACCATCTAATCAAAGGGTACCACCCACATCTGAGTGGGTCACATCTCCATGGAACAATAAAAAAAAATCCATGCAGCAATACTGAATAAGGATTAAATGACATGGCTTTTCTGGGGTATACAACAGATTCAAACCAGCACAAGCACCCTTAATTGCCTCTCACTATTTCTACATTAACCAAATCCCTCATTTACCTACCCAAATTTATTCCAAGTTTTGTGCATCTTAAAAATAAAGAGCACAAAGGTAATACTCAAAATATGTATAAATAATAAATATTTATGAGGTGCCAAAAGTATGTGTTTGTCCTCGAAGATCTTGGAATCCAGTGGAAATATAGGACCAAGATTTGGAAAAATCAAACAAAGAAGCTGTTAGGGAAAAGAATACAGACTCCAATTCACCTTTTCACCCTCTTATTGTTTCTCTTTGAGTCTCATTCGATCCGTTGCTTTAGCATAACCACTTTAAAACAAATGTATTTGCTTTGGGAATGCAAAGTATTGAGTGCTTATAAAAACCATGAACTAACTATGATTGGCTTTGTTTATATTTTTCTTTTGCAACTCTAATTGAAGCTTGGAAAATTTTACAAGTGAATATAGCTAAGTAGAGCTATAAGTCTGAACAATGAGAAGATAGAATAAATCTAATAAAGAAATAATCTCTGGTATTCCAGCTCAGTCACTAGACCGCTAAGTACTGAGACTAAGGAGTCTCAGGGCACTACACTTTGATATATCTTTCAAATTGCAGCTAGGACTATCCTACAGCCTACAGAAATCACAAGATAAAACACCCAGCATGCCCAAAAGATGAGGAATTAAATCAAGATAGAGTGAAAATAAGTCTCATAACCAGTTCCTCTATATAATACAAAACCCAATCACAGAGCAAAAAATACAATAGGAATGAAAGAAGAGTTAAATAGATTTTTTGCCTTCTGAATGGCAAATCATATATTTTCTTCATCAAATTTAAAGAAGCATATGCAGGACACGAAATTAAATGTTCATGCCAAATTTTTGATAGAAGTCCAGGGTTTTTAGCTTCTCATTACCAACTGATATGAAAAATGAAATTTAGATGCAGTGCATTTTTAATAAAATGAATTTTGAACCTGCCACAGGTTCAGATTTGTTCATTACTTTAGAAGTGGTCGTTATTGTCATTCCCAACTGATTTTGAGAATAAGGGTAAGAAAGATATTTGATCTTCCAATATATATTCAGGGTTTCTAACTTATGGCAAGAAAAAATACAACTATTTCCAAGAGAATTTCTTTTCCTTTGGAAAGAAAAAAAGAAAGGTTTGGGAAGTGAGAATTCAAATGAAATTATGATTGGTAAAATAGAAGTCAAAAGGCTAAAAAACATCAAGTTTCAATCATGAATGCTTGAAAAAATGAATTCCATTCTTTTCTAGCTGCACAGGACAAAATTATTTACTGGAAATGAAAAGCGAGTGCGCTGGTTTGATATTGTTGTATACCCCAGAAAAGCTATGTTCTTTAATGCTAATTAAATACTTTTGGGTGGGATCTTTTTGAATAAATTTATTCCATGGAGATGTGACCCACCCAATTGTGGGCAGGATCATCTGATTAGGTAGTCGCCATAGAGATGTATTTCCGACTACTTACGGTGGGTCTTAAATCATCTACTGCAGTCTTTTAAGAAGTAATCATTTTGGAAAAAGCTTCAGAGCCAACATGAGACCCAGACATTTGGAAATGCAGAAAGAAAATGCCTGCAGGGAAGCTGTTTGAAACCAGAAGCCAAAGACCCCAGCAGATACCAGCCACTACCTTCTCAGCTGACAAAGGTGTTCTGGACCCATTGGTCCTTCTTGAGTCAAGGTGTCTTTTTCTGCATGCCATAGTTTGGACATTCTCATGGCCTTAAAACTGTAAACTGGTAACTTAATACATTCCCTTTTTAAAAACCATTCCATTTCTGGTACATTGCTTTGCGGCAGCTTAAGCAAACCAAAAGAGTGAGTTCTCAGTTTTAATATCCTTTAAATGTCTCTTTGTTTGATTTTTCAATTTTATTAAGGGAGCAAATAAATTGTATTCAAGTAACAGATTCAGCCAATCAAAATAGTTGTAGGAAAGCCATGGAAGAAGGAAGCATTTGGAAATACTTCTTCATCTCCAGAAAGAAGAGAGACGTGGTAGAAATGATCATAATACTGAAGAATTTGCCATTGAACCTGATGCAAAGAACAAAGGGAAAGAAGAGAATAGGTATTATCATTAATAATGATAATGTAGAGGTCATCTTTTATTTTACCTAGAGAGATTTCACTATTCCTTTATCTTAACGTACTATGAGAGACACAAGAAATGATTTTGGAAGCAGCAGGAAAAAAAGATTTAGGAATCAGAAAATACTGAATTCAAATCTCACTTGCACCACTTCCCAGTCACAGGGTATTTGCAAAAGCATTTAACCTTTTGAGTCTTAGTTTTTACCTTTAAAATGGGGTTAATACAGTTATCTCATGGGAGTTTCTCAGAACATGACATGCGATAATATATGTAAAACACAGTGCCCACCAATTTAAAATATATATTAATTCTCTATTCCTTTTCCTTTTGCCTAGAAGAGCTTGGTTTAGAAGCAGGAAGAAAAACATACAAAAATGGAAAATAGTGGAGCAAATAATTCACCCTGCAAAAAGAACTTTGAATCAACAATTATTTATAGGTACATTATTTATTCATTCAAATTCTAGGTGGGTTCCCACAGGTGCCCACACCAGGTTAAAACATGAGTATCTAATACAAATGGAATAAGTCATATCTCTTATATGTAAGGAAGATTGTTGAGTAAGGAAGCCATCCATAAGCAGTTACCAAAAATGTGGTATACCAGGAAATAGCAAAAAGAAGAAGCAATTTAATATGCCTATAGTTAAAAAAAGATTTGCAGACCAATTTATTTTGTATCTTCAAGAATAATAGGTATGCCGGTTTTTAAAATGCAGTATCCAGCCCAGCAACTTTGTTAGAAGTCCAATTTTTGAGTCCCAAAACTAATGAATCTGAAACCCTGGAGGAGGGTACAACAATCTATGTTTTAAAAACTCTCCGGATGATTCTAATGTACACCTAAAGTTTGAGGACTACTGAAGTAGGAGTTAACCTAACTGGATTCAGAAAAGTGGAGTTTTAGGCAAGCCAACAGCATAGTTCAGCACAGTTCAGATAGCAAAGAAGAATCCCATACAGTTGGAATATAGGATGCATGGAGGTGATTGGCAATAGATGAAAATGAATCAGTAACTGGGGGACCAATCATTGAAAGTCTTTATAACCTTGCTAAAGAGTTTGAACTTCATCCTATAAGCAACAGGGTAGGGTTACTATAGAGAACCTAATCTCTTTTCCCTTCAAATTTCTGCACAGAAAGTAGGTGACACACATTTTTGTGTGTGTGTGTGTGTGTGTCTAGAACAGTTTATTGGCAAGCTTTTCCTAATTTTAAAATTTTAACATTTTAAAAGCATGAACAAAGTGGTAGAATTCTCACCTGCCATGTGGGAGACCTAGGTTCAATTCCCCGCCCATGAACTTCCCGAAAAAGAAAAAAACAAGCAAAGAAACAAACAAAAATTCAACAAATGGTGCTGCAATAATGGGACATTCACATGGAAAAAGAATGAAATGTGATCTCCCACCATACAGCATACTATACACACACACACACACACACACACACACACACACATATATATATATATATGTGTGAGCAAAAATGAAAACATCCTATTAAAAAAGTTTGGTCAAGATTTTTAAAACGTCCTCAACATATAAAGAGGGTATTCTAACTGCTGGGGAAAGAACATCAGAAATAATTACTTTTTTTTATGCCGAAGAATGTCTTAATTGGGCAGTGCTAAAAATCCGAATTCAGAAATATCCAAAGGTCAGGCACTCAGAGGAAAAAGAGAAAACCCAGATTCTGCTGCCTCTGGCTCAAATTCATATGAGGATACAATTAAGAACTAAACGATAGTACAAGCTACAAGGGGCAAAATTTGGTCCACTGCACTGAGGGTAAAAGTCTTTAAGGTTTTCAACTGGATATAAATGAAGATCAGACTAACTGCTAATCCTAGATGCAGATAAGAGAAAGCCTTCCAATAAATTACACTTCGGCTTCAGGATTGGAAGAGTTTCCTATTTCAGATGCAAAGACAAAATTTTATCAACAAAGCCAAAGGAGAAATGACATTTGAAAACCAACAGATAGAGTTTTCCTGTCTCCTGGCTGAAATCCAGGTGCACAAGCCAGAAGGACAGGATTCAAAGTCAGTTAAAAGCAGAAGGAATAATTGCAGACATTCTGCCTCCCGCCAAGTTGTAGGTAATGCAAAAAAAAAAAAAAAAAAAAAAAAAAAAAGGCTTCTTTGGGGACCTGGCTTTAGCAATAAAACCCTTGAAAAAATCAATGCTAATGAAAATACAGATACACTGACCAAAACATATCAGAATCCGTCAGACTTCCTAGTACTAACTGGAGACCTTAATCTCTCCTTTCTTCCCTTGTATTTATGCACCTTACTGTTATTTCAGTTGCAGCAGTTAATGATGCCAAAATCCAGGCAGCACCAAAGTATTCAGACAAAAAGAAAATTGTAGGTTTACTGACTACATGTGCTAACTAAATTCACAAATGTGTCTGGTGTTATATGTAAGTACTCAGAGATTTTAAAAGCAGATAATTTTTTTCTGATTATAAAGGTTGGATGCTCATAGCTGAAAGTTTGGAATACCCAAAAACTCATGAAGAACAAAATGACAATCATAGCTCCACCACTCAGTAGTATCCACTGTGAACAATTTCCCATATTTTCTTGCAGAATTTTAATATACATTCATATTGTTTAATCATTTAATATTGAATCACAAATACTTTTCCATAGAATTAAAAACTCTTCAAAGATGTAATATAATGCCTATGCAAAATTCTATCACATGAGTGTGTGATAATGCAATGTCACATAATTTAAACATTTCCTTATTGATGAACATTATAAAGAATAATGCAATTAACTTATTTGTGCATAAAGTGTTTGCTTTTAAAAGGAATTTCCCAAACCACTGATATGAAATTCAGCCAAGACTTTAAGATATTAGTATTCTGTCTTTTTACACACGTGGATATAATTAGGGTAAAATCGCAACCTAAAATCTGTCTATCTATAGATCTATTTATCCATCCATTCACCTACCCAACCATCCATCCGTCATCTATCTGTCTAATCTTTCAGAATTTTTCAGGCTCTTTCAAAATTAAATATATTAATTTTGTTTTAAATCATTCATTTAATGGTATAATTTTGACATTTTCCCTAAACATCTTTTTGCAAATGCAATCTGAAATGACTAAATGGTATAAATGGCACCTTATAGATGTACATAAAAATTTTCTTACCATTGGATAAGTAGGTCATTCATAAACAGACACCAATGTAAATAGTGTTAAAATGTATATGCAGCCTTTATATGCATTTCTGATTATAATAAAGAGAAACAATTGTGTTGATACTGCAAAATACCTATTTTCAAAATACATTCCAAAAAGGCTATATATTCCCATAAAAGCCCTATATTAAATAAACTGTTCTTCACAGATCACAGTCTTTTTTCTGAATGAACATTTTTAATAATAGAAAATGTTTTTCTATTACAATTTGCATTTCTTTCATTAGTAAGTGGTTGAGTATTTAAAAATCTGTTTAGTATTCATAAACATTTATTATTTTATAAATTTCTATTTATGGTTTTCATCCATTCTTTTATAAGATATTCACCACTTTTTTCCTTATTTATAACAATGTGAGACAGATAGACAGATAAATTTATTTTTCTTGTCTTACTGCACAGGCTCAAACTTCCGGTACGTTGTTGGATAGGAGTGGTAAGAATGTACATTCTTGCCTTCTGCCCAATTATAGGAGGAAAGCATTCAAGCTTTCACCATAAAGTATTATGCTAGCTGTAGCTTTCTTATAAATCCTCTTTATCAAGTTGAGTTCCTGACTCTTCCTATGTTTCTAAGAGCTTTTATCTTGAAGGCATGTTGGATTTTGGCAAGTGCTTTTTCTGCATCTATTGATGAAATCATGTGATTTTTCTTCTATAACCCGTTAATATAGTAGATTACATTGATTGTTGAATATTGAATTAGCTTTGCATCCCTGGAATAAATTCCATTTGGTCTTGGTATATACTTTTAATATATCACTGAAATGACTAATTATTTTAAGTATATTTACATTTATATTTATGTCAACTCATAGCTTTTTCTTTTTTGTACTGTCTTTGTCTGGTTTTTGTATCAGATAATACCAGCTTGGTAAAGTGAAGCAGGAAGTGTTCCCTCCTCTCCTGTTTTCTGGAAAATATTTAGTAGAATTTGTGTTACACCTTCTTTAAATGTTTGGTAGAATTTTCCACTAAAACCGTTTGGACCTGGACATTTCATTTAGAAAGTTTATCAATTAAAAATTAAATTTCCTTAATAGTTACAGTGCTATTCAAATGATCTGTTTCACATTGGATACATTGTGATGTTTTTAAAGGAATTGGTCCATTTCATCTAGGTTGTCAAATTTATGTGTGCCAAATTATTTGCAGCATTCTCTTTTTATCCTTGTCATGTCTACAGGGTCAGCAGTGGCACCACATGTTTAATTCCTGATATTGGAAATCTATGTCTTTTCTTATTTATCTTTGCCAGCCTTCCTAGAGGTTTGCCAGTTTTATTAGTCTTTTCAAAGAACAGGTTTTCTGTTTTGTTGTTTTCCTCTATATTTCTGTGTCCAATTTTACTGATTTCTGCTCCTATATTATTTCCTTTCTTCTTGCTTTGGATTTATTTTGGTCTTTATATTTGGGATTCTTCGGACGGGAGCTTCAGACTTTTTCTTATTTTCTAATATATGCATTGAGTACTATAAATTTCCCTCTCATCACTGACTTAGCTGTGCCCTACAAATACAGATACACTGTATTTTTGTTTTTCATTGAGTTCGGTGTATTTTTAAATTTCCCTTGGTATTTCAAGCTCTTTGACTCATTGGTTATTTAGAAGTATGTTGTTTACTTTTCTAGTATTTAGAGATCTTCCTGTTATCTTTCTGTTATTGATTTCTATTTTAATTCCATTGTGGCCAGAGGACACACTCTATAATTTCAATCATTTAAAATTTATTGAGGCTTACTTTATACACAAGGATGTAGCTGCTTTGGTATATGTTTTATGGAGCTTGGAAACAATGAACATTCTGCTGCTTGTTGGATGAAGTGTTGCATCAATGTCAATTAGATCCTTCTGGTTGAGGGTGCTGTTAAGTTCTATATAAGTTCTGATTTTCTATCTAGTTGTTCTATCAGTTGTTGAGAAGGGGTCTTGAAGTCTCAGACTATAATTGTAGATTTAATATATTTTCTTTAATGTCCATCAGTTTTTGCTCCACACATTTCATAGCTCTATTTGATGCATGCACATTGAAAATCGATGGTGGAAGCAAAAATGGCAACACCATCTGATGTGGTTTTAAAATATGTAGAGGAAATATTAGACAATTTTATGAAAATGGGTGAGAGTTAAGGACTGTAAAGGGAGATAAGATTTCTACACTTAAACTAGAAAAATTATGACACCAGTAAACTGCACATGTATATGTAATGTAATACCTAAAGAAACTATATACAAAGATAAACACTTAAATCCAGTGCATAGAAACCAAAGAGTATACATTTTAAGAGTTTGATTTTTGCAAATATCATCACCTACATCTGGTGGCAAATTGCAGAACACCAGAAGCAAGATTAAAAACTGAGCAGGTTTCTGTCTTTTCAGATTTGTGGCAAAAAATAGGTAATATAGCATGGATAATTTTTAATGAATTATTCTGCATCTTAATAGTATCTGAGTCTTTTTCTAAAGGAAAATATATTGAAAGGCTTTATGTTAATTTTTTAAAACTCCCAACAAATCCTTCATTTTATTCAATAAAAATATTTAGAGGATTTTGCATGTAAATACAATTTTAGTGAAATCTCACTTAAACTATATCTAAAAATAAGAAAAGCATTATTCTATGTGTGTCATTGGCTTCTACTTTTCCATGCTTTGCTTTCACACTATCCTGATTTTTCACAGGAAAAAAAAATTAATAGAATAAAAAAAAATAGTTTCTTTGCCATCTCCCATCTCATAACTACATCCCATTTCTAAATACTTCAGACCTTTTTTGCTCTTATGGTTCTGCCAGTAATCCCCATAAATCCAAACATAATTAAAATTTAGCATTTTTATACTATTTTTTTTTTATTTTTAAGCTGCACAAAAATTTGTAGTAAAGTAGTAAGCTTACTTATGAGAAGTTGCCTTTGTCTCCTTCTCCATCAATTGTTAGCTTTACCTTTTTAGATGTTGTGCTGGTGTGAAAGGATGTATGTCCCCTAGAAAAGCCATGTTTTAATCTAAATCCCACTTCATAAAGGCAGAATAATCCCTATTCAATACTGTATGTTTGAAACTGTAATCAGATCATCTCCCTGGAGATGTGATTTAATCAAGAGTGGTTGTTAAGCTGGATTAGGTGACATGTCTCCACCCATTTGTTTGGGTCTTGATAAATTTCTGGAGTCCTATAAAAGAGGAAGCTCTGAAGCAGAGTCTACCAGCCAGCGACCTTTCAAAATAAAGAAGGAAAATGCCTCCCAGGGAGCCTCATGAAACAGGAAGCCAGGAGAAGAACCTAGCAGATGATTCTGTGTTCACCATGTGCCCTTCCAGATGAGAGAGGAACCCTGACTGTGTTCGCCATGTGCCCTTTCACTTGAGAAAGAAACCGTGAACTTCATCGGCCTTCTTAAACCAAGGTATCTTTCCCTGGATGCCTTAGATTGGACATTTCTATAGACTTGTTTTAATCGGGATATTTTCTCGGCCTTAGATCTTTAAACTAGCCATTTATTTAATTCCCCTTTTTAAAAGTCATTCTGTTTCTGGTATATTGCATTCCAGCAGATAGCAAACTAGAACACGTGTTCTATTATTTATCTATAAACTGTTTTAGAAAATGTGCTTATATCTCTACTTCAAAGCCCACTAAATTTGTGGGGCATATCTTTACTTCTCACCATACATGTTAAGAAATTATACTTCTCTTGAATTCTTCTTCCTCTCAGTTGTGTCTACTTATACCATGTTGAAAATATCATCCAGTTTCTTCCTAATACCATTTATTCATTGCTCCTATGTGCAATAACTGCTCTCTTGCTTATTACCTAGCTGTCACTTTGGGAAAACTTGAGATTACATGTTTTGTTTAAACAAAACATGTGTTGAAATTTGTCTCACTGCAATAAAAATTGAAATAATTTTTTTCAGGAAGATGTGTGAGATGTTAACTTTCTGAGTTTCTCCATCTCATGGTAATGTCTATATTTTGGCCTTGTGCTTGATCAATATTTTCCCTGGGAATTTAAATCTGGTAATAGGTTTGTTTTCTATCAGCACTTTCAGGGTTTGTTCCATTATCTTTTGGTATTTCAGAATGCTGATGGAAAACACAAGTACGATTTCCATTTCTATGATAGAACTTCTGTATCTGGTTCCTTTTTGAAAACTAGAGATCTTTAATCTTTGTGTTTTGAAATTTCATTAGCAGTGGTCTGATGTAGGGCCTTTAATATTCATTGTTTTCAGGATTAGTTGGGCTCTTTCATTCTGAAGATGTTTGCTTTCTTTAACTCTAAGAAAGGTCACAACTGTTTCATCTCATCTGTTCTTCAACTCTGGTTTTAGAACTTCTATTGGATAGATACTGTGCTTTCCAAATTGATTCTCCTTGTCTCTTGACTTTTCTCATTTTTACATATTTATTTTCCTTCTGAAGGATTTCTTAGAATTTTTCCCAATCTTTTTGTTAATTTTTTTAAATTTTCAGTAATTATATTTTAGAATCCCATTAAGTATTTTTGCCCTTTATCTTTTTCATATTAGAAAATTCTTTTTTTATGGATTATGATTAATATCTCCAGGGATACAAATTAGAAACCTCCTCTAGAGGTCACCTCTGTTTCATCTTGGATAGTGGTTCTCTCTGTGTTTGCCTTCCATAGAACATCTGGCAATGACTGAGAACATTTTTAGTTGTCACAGTAGGGAAGGGGTAGGATTTGTTTGTACTAGAGAGAGGCCAGGAATGCTGCTAAACCATCCTACAATACACAGGACTGCCCCTCACAACAAAGAATTATCTGGCCCAAAATGTCAAAAGTGTGGGAGTAGGGAAATCCTGTGCAAGGGTTATCTGTTTCCTTCTCTTTTCTTTGTACTTTCTGTTGCATGCTGTTGATTTCCTCAAACCTGATGCCTGTTTGCTGTCTAGTTTTGATTATGAATGACTAGGTTGATTAATGCAGGCCATTGGCGTGGATTGTTCCACTTTCCACCCATTTCTCCATGTTTTTTTTACTTTTGCTTTTGGCCTTCCTCAGGGAATATGTAGACCAGCCTGGTGGACTCCTGCTGCCAGGACTGAGGTGGGGTGCCACTCTGGGTCAACTGTTTAAAATCCCATGAGTAGGAGGCACGGGTGGTTCAGTGGTAGAATGCTCACCTTCCATGTGGGAGACCCAGGTTCAATTCCAGGACCATGCAACCCCAGAAAAAAAATCCTATGAGTAGTTCTTCTGCTGTACTTCCAGGTGTAAACGATAGAGTTACATGCATGGGGCTGGAGAGAGCAAACACGAGCCATTCTTCAGAGTTTCAGGATCAATCACCTAATTTCTGTCTTTTTTTTGCTTTTACCCTGTGCTGCTTTTTATATCTGCCAGCCCTGAACTCAGAGCCAACCGGGCTCCTTCCTGAAGGCTCTTCTGCTTTCTCATAGGCCTCTCCATCCTGTTTCTACTCTCAGGAGTGGGATCCTCATCATGTTCAAAAATAAATTTCCTCTTATCCATCTTTACTGCCATTTCAATGGGATTCGGTAAGAGAGTAAACATGTGTTAACTCAGACCACAGACTTGAACTGAAAGCTCTTCTCACTTGTTTTCAAATGAAGGATACATGTTTATGAGGTTCTCTTACAAAAGGATATATCTCTAAAATAATTTCAGAAAAGTGGAAGTCATATATGAGGAGGTGATAAAAAAAATCTTTCTAAGCAAATAATTCAAATGAATAATGCTAAGGAAAACCACTGGTTTTGTAACCTTTGAAAAAAGATGTCACTTCTTGAGAGCTAGGCTTTTTCATGTTGAAAATAAGGGAATGGTTTGAATGATCCACAGATTCTTTTCAGTTCAGTTCATTTATAAAATGAAGACATAAATATTTAGAACAAAACCTTACATGTTAGCCATTAAATATCTCATTGCACCATCTTTATTTTTTCAGGGGTGGGGTGGGGTGGAGAGGTGCATAGTCCAGCAAGTGAACCCAGGTATTCTGCATGGAAGGGGAGTATTCTACCACTGAACCACCCATGCATTCTCTGCACTATCTTTTAATACACACTATCTAGTGTATGAAAAGGCTTTCCCTGTGATACAAAACGGAGTAATATAAAATATGCTGCACTACAATAAACCAATATTTATGAGTTTCCTTTGTGTAGAGATAGAGCTTTAGGGTTCCCTCATACTCCCTATACACATGTTAATACTTCCCATCGGAGGAGGGGGTACGAATATGTTAGCCTAAAAATAATCATTAGCAAAGGGATATAATGTTGACAACAGAATTATTAATGAAGTGCATATGAATCATCTACCACAGAAAGATCCCACGGCATCTATTAATTTCATATTGAAAATATCATTATAGATTATTGTTGATTGTTTTCCTTTTCATAGAAGAAACAGATTTGGGAAGTTTGCCCACTTGTAAGCTGTAAATACTTGAAAGGTAAATGATCTGCTTTGCTGCTTTAGAAAAAAAATAAGAAAAAAATTACACTGACCTATTCAAGAGAAAACAATTAGATATCCTGGAAGCTTCAAAAAGCGGAGCCAACAGTTGTCAGAGTTGTGAAATGCATCACTGCTCGCTCAGAAACACATTGCTGGTTTGACTCTCTTTTCAGTCAACAAAAGGAAAACAGAATTGGAAATGTTAAACTCCGCCACTGCCCTATTTCAAAAAATAAAGAAAGAAGGTTTAACACTGCACGCTATCTTTTGTTTTGAAAATATGCATCATCTTTCTCTCTTGATATATGCTGAAACTCATAATATCCACTGACTTGGGGTATTGTTTGCATACCTCAACCTTCTAAAACAGTATCTGAAATTATCTGACAGGTCCTTGATTGTGAGCCCCAAAATAATAGAATGATAAAGTCAGTAAAACTATTGAGATCAATAGTCTATTTTCTTAGCCTCTCCCTCTACATATATATTTATAAGTATACATATATTATATACATGTTGTCTATATTAATATTATATTTAATGTATATGTGCTTGTGAATTTTTATTTTTCTAGACTATATAAAGGCAAATAATGAAAACAATTCCAAAAGAATGATTTCATAACCTACCTTGGAAACACTGCAACGTTTAACCACTTTTACTAACAGAACATACTCCATTTATCTATACTTTGTAATTTAAATCATACGTTGCAATTTAAATCCATTTCTATTCCCCGTGGAGTCTCAGAACAGCTGGTTAGCATCCTCCATATAATAATCAATCGTTCATATATTTGACTCCCAGCCACCTTTCTTCAGGTAAAATGACTCTAGAGCCCTAACCACTTCTCAGAGATAACATTTTTCTAGGACTCGAATCATTTTGAAGAGCCATTTTCAAATAACTCTCTTGGTTTCTCTCAAACACCTCTATCTCCCCTTTACTAGTACTTGTAGGAGTCAACTCTACCTAGGTGCTTGCCCAGGCAAGCTATGGACTAGAATCATTTAATCTAAGGCTTCAGTGATTTCCATTCTAAGAATATTCAACTCACCCCTAAATCTTTAGGGTTGGGGTATAAAACCCCAAATAAGAACAAACAATAACTAAAATGAGCTTTATGTATTAAACCTGTCTTTTCCATTAAGTGCAGTCTTATGCCATAAATTGTTGAGTTAAATTATGGAATGACTCTTTTCTATTGCATCCCTCTAGGTGCTGATTTTCAGCCTTTTCTGCATCAAGAAGAGGGTTAAAACTAACAACCAGGAGTCCCAGTATTATAAGGAAACACTAAGAAAAATGCTCATTGGTAAAGTTTTCTTCTTTGCTAAGTTAAACCCAAGAAAACCCACGGCTATGTCTCCTGAGTAATTAACATGATAGGAAGAGGGGGGAAGCCGTTTTGCAGAAAACTATCAGAGAGAATGCTAAAGCCAGCAGGAGAGTTTGTAATTCACTGGGCCCAGACAATATCTCCATGGAATCTATGACGGAAAGAAAATCAACTGCAGCCCAAATTTACCACTTATTGTTAACAGTCTTCAACCAGGTTGGAAAGCCAAAAGTGTACTGATAGGTTTCTCATGGTGTTTTGTGGTCCACAACATATATGCAAGTGATACATTTCAAACCACCATCATATTCCAATAATGTTACTCCCATTGAGAATACATTTGAGGCCCCACTTTAAAAAAATGACTTATGGCTTATATACACTCACATGCTTGGAGTAGTTTAATTAATTTATGGCCTGAGCTGATGCCCAGCTCATTTTACCAAGCTTGATTATCTAGCCTAGTTATGAAAAGTAGTTCCAAATTATTATTCCTGTTGCCCAGAAATTAAATCCATCCTTCTTTATATTTTCCTCACCAATTTCAAATTTTCACCAAAGTTTAATACAAACATTTTTGTAATCACCCACAGACTTAAAACAATTATATGTACCCTTATATGTTTATTTTGGCATGGGCAGGCTCTGGGAATCAAACCCAGGTCTCTGGCACAGCAAGCAAGAATCTGCCACTGAGCCACTGTTGCATCACCCTATATATATATATTTATATATGAGGCTAATAACTATGAAAATTAGGTAAAAAAAAAAAAAAAAGGTAAAAGGAATGCACCACAATGCTAACATCAGTTATCTCAGTTGACAAAATCACAAGTGACACCTTGTTTCCGTCTACATTTCTACATTTCCAAGACTTTTTATAATAAGGATATATTTCTTCTATCAGGAAACAAAACCTTAAAACAGTCTTCCACACCATTATTTTTGGTAGCCAACAAGCTATATTAAATTAAGGTTAACAATAGGTGTTCAACTGACTTCAAGCATGGAGGACTGATACATAGAGGGATAAATTTTAAATATTCTGCCTGTCATGGTCAGGTTCATGTGTCAACTTGGCCAAGTGGTGGTACCTGTTTGTCTGGTTGGGCAAATGCTGGCCTGTCTGTTGCGATGAGGACGTTTCATGGAATTAAATCTTGATCATGTCAGCTGCATCCACAGCTGATTGCATTTGTAATAAGCCAAAGGGGAGCGGCTTCTGCAATGAGTGATGCTTAATCTAATACTGGAAGCCTTTGCAGGAGGATTCAGAAGAGATAGGCTCTTCCTGCTTCAACTGGTGAGCCTCTCCTGTGGAATTCGTCTAGACCCTCCATCGGAATCATCGGCTTCACAGCCTGCCTTGCGGATTTTGGACTCTGCGTTCCCACGGTCACTTGAGACACTTTTATAAATTTTATATTTGCGAGTGTTCCCTGTTGATTCGGTTTCTCTAGAGAACCCTAACTAATACCCTGCCTGATTTAGGGATATGTTTTTGATATTTTGCCTTCTTTGCCATGCATTTAACCTCTCACCAAGTCTTATTCATTTTCTAATCAAGATCATACTTGATAACTACAACAACTATATTTATGTTTCTTCTGTTTCCAATTAATTGGTAAAACCTCTGTGCACACGTGCACCCTTCGATTGGTATGTGCTCCCTCTTTCTGTTCATCCTGTTTATCTCGTTGACATGACTTTCTCCCTAATCATGAGGAATTCATCTTATTTTCTCACCTCACAAAATCTGACAGCATTGAGTAATACAGTGGGCATATCTAAAATATGTTTAATATATTTATTTACAATACATTTAAATAGCCAAAAATACCTGCGTAAGAACTATTTCATTTTTCCCAGGGTCTGGCAAAGGTTCAGAACGTACCGAGTGTTTCAGCTTCATCTTATGAATGCAGGACGATGGGAGTTGATGGCAAAAGCTCTCTCTTGCCTCTTGGTACCTCTCTCCTTATCTATTCAAAAAATATATTTAAAAGCCAAGTGCCATTGTAGGGTGCAGAATCCCTATCACCTTCTCTCCCTTAATGAATTTTAGGCTTTCAATTGGATAGCCGAACAGAATTCCTAGCAGGAATGTATTTGTTAACACAGTTTATAGCAAAAACAACCCCAATAGGGCTTGAAATTTGGCAGGGGCTTCTTTTCTTTCAGCAGTGGTTCTAAAGATTTTCCATACAATGACCTCCTGTATATATAGACACATTCTACAAATAGCGGCCTTATCTCCTAGTAGGTTTTTTTGCTACTGTCATGTTCCCTAGTCCATACTAATTTACTGCACAGTTACTCTCACATCTGAGACAGTAAAAAATATTTTAACAGCTAATTACATTAAAATCAGTTACTTAAAACACATAATCTCATAAGGGAATTGCAAATTAAAGCATCAATGAGATACCACTACAGACTTATCAAAATGGCTAAAATCCAAAACACAAATACCGGAGAGGATGTAGAACAAATGGAATTCTCATTCAGTGCTGGGGGGAATGCAAAATAGTACAGCCACTTTGGAAGACGGTCTGGCAGCTTCTTACAAAGTTAAGGAGAGTCTTATCATATGCTCCAGTGATCATGATCCTAGATATTTATCCAAATGAGATGAAAACTTATGTCCACACAAACAGCTGCACATAATGTTTGCATAGCTTCATTCATAATTGCAAAAAATTGGAAGTGATCAAGATGTCTTTCAACAGGTTAATGGGTAAACAAATGGTGCTACACCCATACAATGCAGTATTAGTCAGTGATAAGAAAAAATAGGCTATAAAGCTATGAAAAGACATGGAAGAATCTTGAATGCACATTCCTATGTGAGGGAAGCCAATTTCAAAAAGCTACATACTGTATGCTTACAAATATATGGCACTCTGGAAAAGGCAATACTATTGAGACAATAAGATCAGTGGCATCCAGGGGTTTGCAGAGGATGGGGGGATGACTAGGTTGGGCACAGATCAATTGTAGGGCAGTGAAACTATTCTATATGATACTCTGTTGGTGGGTGCATGATATTGCCCATTTGTCAAAACCCAGAGACTTGCACAACACAAAGTGGGAACCCTAATGTAAACTATGGACTTAAGTTAATAACCATGTATCCATACTACTTATATTTGTAGCAAATGTACCACACTGCAAGATAAATAATAGGAAAGTTTTGGGGGTGTGTATATAGGCACTCTGCCTATACAGCATAATTCTTCTGTAAACATAAAACTGTCCTAAAAATTAAAGTCTATTGAAATTCATAATTTTGTAGGATAAGATTCCCATTTGTGATCTGATGATTACTCAGAACTTAACATCATGCCGTGCTGTATGAGTCTGCATCCATCGGTAACTTTAAATTCAGTAGCTGACTATATATTTTAGGGAAAAAAAACACATAATTTCTTTTTATTTGTTTATTATTTACCGAAAAACTCCATGTCCTCCAAGCACTGGTTTATAAAACTCATAAACTGATAGAGATTTTTGCAAAGTCAAAGGTATTCTAAAATAGCTTCATAAAAGCTCTTTTACTCTACTGTGCCATTTCTTCTTTTTCAGTAATTCTTGGTACACTTTTAGCCTTCATTTCTCTTGTTGGACCTCTTCAGGGTCATCACTAACTTTCTAGAACAAGGTAAGAAAAAAAAATTCAATTGCCTTATTCCAATGCACCCAATACAAACTAATTTTAATTTTTATGTGTTTCATAATCAAGTAGATTAAGTATCAAGCCATAAACTTGGAAATTATTAAATAAATATGTGACTACCTTCATTTGCTGTGTTTCTGATCAGCTTAGGGTTGTGTTCTTTATATTTTCATATTAATCTTCAGTTGTCTAAAATGAACAATGTTCTTATTGTGAACCATTTTCCCCATAATTTTATTATAAAAGTGTTTAAATATACAGAAAAATTTAAGGCTGTACAATGAACTAACTACCTAACAGCCCTCTCCTAGACGATATAATTAACATGTTGTTGTACTAGGTTTATCTATTCATCTATTCCTTCCAATTGTAAATCCATTTTATTTACTTTTTGATGCATTTTGATGTAAAATGAAGACATCAGTACACTTCATTTCCAAATACTTCAGCTTGCATATCATTTACTGGAGTTCAATATTTGTTTACAATCTTTATGTTTTCCTTTGAAATTCAAATGCATGGATCTTAAGTATATGATTTGATTGATTACTTTTGACAAGTGCCTGCACTTTTGTAACCCAAACTCCCATCAACATGTATATTACTACCACCCAACAAAGCTTCCTCAAAGCTCTTCCAAGTAAATACCCACCCTTCCCAGAGACATCTATTGTCCTGATTTTTTTCCATCATAGTCTATTCTAAGGCTTCATATAAATGGAATCAAACAGTATGTGCTCTTTGTTAAAAGATACCTTTCACTGAGCATTTTTTTGAAATTCATGCATACATGTATCATTAGTTTGTTCTTTTTTATTTATGAGAAGTGTCCCAGTGTGATGGTTTGAAGCTGTATATACCCCAGAAAAACATGTTCTTTATTTTTTTATCTTTTTATTTTTTACATGGGCAGGCACTGGGAATCGAACCCAGGTCCTCTGGCATGGTAGGCAAGCATTCTTGCCTGCTGAGCCACCGTGGCCCACCCAAAACATGTTCTTAAACCTAATCCATTTCTGTAGGTATGAACCCTTTGAAATAGGACCTTTTGTGAGGTTACTTCACTGAAGTTACGTCTCAACTCAATCAGGATGGGTCCTAATCCTACTACTGGAGTTCTTTATTAAGCAGAATGAAATTCAGACAGTGAGAAAGAAAGACAGAGAGAATAGCCAGAAGCTGAATATCAACAGAATCCAGAAAAGAAGGGACAGACTGGGAGATGCCACCATGTGCCTTGTCATTCAACAGGCTAAGGACCAAAGATCACGAACAACCAGCCCCAAATGCCATAGTCTTTGGGGAGAAAACATTGCCTTGATGATGCCTTGATATGGACTTCTTCCTTTCCTTAAAATAATAAGTGAATAAATTCCCATTGTTTAAACTGACCCATTGCATGATATTTGCTTGAGCAGCCAGAGAAACAAAAATACCCAGTATATAAATATACCACAGATTTTATCCAATTCCAGTTGATAAACACCTAGCCTGTTCTAGGTTTTGAGCTATTATGAATAAGATTGTCATAACCATACTTATATGCAAGTCCTTTTTGTAGACAGATGTCTCCATTTCTCTTGGGCAAGTACCTAAAAGTCCAAACGTTGGATCATAGGATGGCTATATATTTAGCTTTATAACAAAATGACCAGTCCTTTTCCAAAGTGGCTGCACTATATTGCATTCCCATCAATGATGTATAAGTGTTTTGGTTGTTCTGAATTCTTATCAATGTTTAATAATGTCAGTCTTTTTTTTTTTTTAATTCTAGCCATCCTGTGCTTAAGAGAACTTTTTAATTTTAGTTGGGATATTTTTACCTTACTGGAACCAAGTAGCATAGGAGAACTTTTGACATTTTAATTAGTGACCTATTTTTACTTTACAGGAACCAAGTGGATGGACATAAGTTTGAAAAACAACAAAAAATGCACCGAAATTTTATATTATCTACTTTGATAAAATACTGCTAAAAATACAAAGAACGCTGTAAAGAATATAGAATATTCAGTTGTTCTTATCATCATGGAGATTAAATTAATCGTCTAGAAAATAATAAAATATAATATAAGGCAAGTGTCTTCAAGATACCTTAAAGACTTCACCCCATTTCATTTATCTAATGTTTATTGATCTCATACTACATGCAAGTATACTGCTACACACCAAGAATATGCAGATAGAGAGCAGTACATTTTCTGCCCTTAAATGAGCTTACAGAGTAATTGTTAAAGGCAGATAAGTAACTGATGAAGTGTAAGTCAGGGCAGAAAGAAGGCAGGTCACATTTGCCTGGAAAGGGCAGACAAGTCAAGTCAGTTGAAGTTTCACGCGGCGGGGGGGGAGGGGAGGGGGGTCAACACAAGCTGAAACTTGAAAGATGAGGGGCAAATGCTAAGAGCATGCTACATGCTGGAAGAGTTAAACCTCTCCACGCTGCTGTGGTGGGCAGAGTTTAGGGATGGCTGTTGACTCTTAAACATATCAAAATAATGAAGCTTATTTTGCACAGGGCTTCAAATAAATGAATGCCGATGTGATGCCCTAGAAATGTGCAGTACAGCATTCCTGATGCTTCAAAGAAACAAAAAACAATGCGATATGGCATTGCTTTTTTTTTTAAACTTTTTTTATTAATTAAAAAAAATTAACAGACAAAACATTAAGATATCATTCCATTCTACATATACAAGCAGTACTTCTTAATATCATCACATAGTTGCATATTCATCATTTCTTAGAACATTTGCATCGATTTAGAAAAAGAAATACAAAGACAATAGAAAAAGAAATAAAACGATAATAGAGAAAAAAAGATTATACATACCATACCCCTTACCCCTCACTTTCATTTACTACTAGCATTTCAAACTAAATTTAACATTTGTTCCCCCTAGTATTTATTTTTATTCCATATGTTCTACTCTTCTGTTGATATAGTGGCTAAAAGGAGCATCAGACACAAGGTTTTCACATTCACAGAGTCTCATTGTGAAAGCTATATCATTGTTCAATCATCATCAAGAAACATGGCTACTGGAACACAGCTCTACGTTTTCAGGCAGTTCCCTCCAGCCTCTCCACTACATCTTGAACAACAGGGTGATGTCTACTTAATGAATAAGAATAACCTCCAGGATAACCTCTCGACTCTGTTTGGAATCTCTCAGCCATTGACACTTAGTCTCATTTCACTCTTCCCACTTTGGTCGAGAAGGTTCTCTCAATCCCTTGCTGTTAATTCTCAGGCATTGCTTTTTGAAAGTAAAAAAACAGAAAAACATCAGGTATCAATAGGAAATGGATAGGGACAGACCTCTTCATTTTTAAAAACTAAATAACTATCAAACCATTTGCTGATCAATTGCTACAAGCAGAAACAAAGCTCCTATTCTCAAGAAGCTACAAGCTAATGTGGGAGATAAGGGATACAGACATATTTATATATATATATATGTTAGAATATGCATGCTATGTACCAACCAACCAAAAAAATTACAGTATCGCAAAATCACCTGAATTCTATTAAAAGAAGAATTCACCCAGCTAAAGTAAATTTTAAAGTATGTAAACAAAAATAAACCAATCTTTCCCTACGATGACTAGACTTCTTTAATATCATTAAAAATTTGGGAAGAATTTCAAAACACTAGGGATGTTAAGTAACAACTGTCTCTAATGCCTTGAACCAACTGAACAGTAGCTAAGAAGAGTTTGTTTCAGATTAGCCCACCTCCCTATTATCTACTGAAAAGAGAAACTGTAAGCTCTTACCTGAGTTCTAAACAAATAAAAGTACTAACCTGGGCTACTGCTTACTCTTCAGATATAGGGAAGACTCTTTTTTTGCATGGGCAGGCACCAGGAATTGAATCCAGGTCTCAACATGGCAGGTGAGAATTCTGCCACTGAGCCGCCGTCGCACTACTCTAGGGCAACTTTAAAACAACTCAACTTTCCAAGGAATTTATTATCTGGCTTTGTCACACATTACACATCCAATAGACAACGAATGCAAAATTGTTTATTGAGTTGAATAAACAATGAAAAATGAATAAGTTTTTCATGTCGATACATGGTTGTGGGATTCCATACATCGCATCCCCATCCCCAACATAAATTCTGAGACTAGATCAAGTAGATTACTTCAAAATAGGTAAACGCAAATGTTCCAATCAACTGACCTATAACTATATTCATACATTTTCAAAGAGACGATTATTTATGCAGTCAAACAGAAATACTCCTTTGAGCCCTTCCAGACATTTGAGTAATTAGGTAGTTAGGATGTGCTAGCCATAATAAAAGAATAAATAGGAAACTCTGAGAATGAATTGTGAGATCTTAGAAAAAGGAACTGTAATAACCAAAGAGATATTGGTCCAGGTGATTGTTTAAAAATTTGGCATTTATGACTTTTGTGTAACTCTGTAGAGAAAGTTGACAATCTAAGGCTTTCTTTATAGCTAATTTGTAATGATCTGTTTTACTGAAAGGTGAGGCAGGGAGAAGAATTTAACAATTATTTAGAATCTCTTATGTACTGGATGCTTTACATTTAGGATTTCCATAATTGTTATGAAAATCCTATGAGGTTAGTATTATTAGACTCCAGTGTTCTCCTGAAGAAACAAAGCGTCAAAGTGTATCATTTATAAATTAAGGTCACAGAGCTGGTAAGGAGAGTTATAATTTTAATCCAAGACTCTGAGTCCAAAACCCACCTTCTTTCCATCAGACTAACCCAATGACTAAAATGACATCTGGCATCTACTGTAAGCTTCCCGAGCTTTACTCGCTACCTCTTCTTCTTAAACTGTGTCTAACACATAGATGTTCAGTAAACGTTTTTGCGATGAATAAATTTGGCCCTTAAATTGCTCTCTCTACCAGATCTAACCATGGGTCAAATTTCACATGATCTAAGAAGTAGCTGGATCACGTGGATGAAAAGAACCTGAGTTGCTTGAAATGTAGGTAATCTACCCATGCATCCCTGAACTTTATAGAAACAGATTTTTCCTCACCACATGGATGTAAATCCAATTATCTATTTGGATTTATTTCAATTTGTAGTTTGAAAAGACTTAAATGAACAGATCCTACTCAAATAATCAGGGTTTCCTCTTCTCCAAGTACAATGGAGAATTGTATGATCTTTATTTTATTCATTCTAATAAAATAATTTTCATTACAATAAATGCTGTAAATTTTACTAGGCACCACTCTGGTTCTAAGAATTCATCCACTGCCCCACACACCCTGGAACCAGCCTGTGATGGACAGGCTCTAAGATGACGCCATTTACCCATGCTTCTTAGAAGTTACATCCTTATGTAATCCCCTCACTTGAGCATCGGGAGGAACTGTCATTTGCTTCTAGTCAAGAGCAAAGGTGATGGGATGTTACTTTCAGGATTGTCACCTAAGATCATGTGATCATATCCCACAACAATAACCAGCTGACGCACTTCCCCTACTTCTGAACGTGCTAAAGGAATTGACGAGTTCCTGCAGATGCACAGCTCTATTTCTTAGTTTCTCAGCCTTGTCATCCAAATTCATATTTTATTACTACATATTTTAATTCCCCTTTAATTATAATGAATTACAACAGGTTATATAATCTAAAAATTAAGATTTACAAATAATGTAACCTACAGGCATATGTAATTTTAAGGTGAATTAAAAGAGATATAAAAGGATATTACTTCAAAATGAAGCTATATGTATTTCAATATATAAATGCTTAGAAAAACTACAATAGAAGACAGGACAAAGTATTTGGATGTGTGTATCCACAGTTTCTCATGTACATTGATACTCTGTTTTTATTCTTAACTCAAATACCACAATGAGTGCTGCATCAGGGCATGTAATTTTTTGAAATGTTGAACATCACTTGGAAAAGTTCTGTACAAAATAAAGTAAAATATTTCCTAAATCTGCCCAAGCATTGTCTTCCTGGAAAATCCAGATTATATTAAAAGCATGCAAATGCTATCTGCTTATAAGTAGAATGAAATTATTTCTAGACTCAGATAATTATAAACATTTCTCATCCACAGGAAAATCTCGTGCGTTATTCAATTTTTTGAAACTATTTTATTTTTGAAATGATTTCAAACTTACATGACAATTGCAAAAATAATACAAAACCAAATCAGAGAACTCCAACATGCCCCCTACTTAAAACCACAGATTTATCAAATTTTTAGATTTTGCCAAATTTGTCATATCATTCTTTCCATCCATCTACCTATCATCTATCAATCAGCAATTTATTTTTCTAAAAATTTAAGAGTAGTTATATACATCACGCTCCTTGAAAACTGAGTATTTCCATGCATATTTCCAAAGACCAAGGAGATTCATACATGTAACACATTAAGCACAACTATCAAATTCAAGAAATCTAATACTAATTCAAAGCCTACCATTTATATCCTATTTTTTCCAACTAGAATTCAATTAGTAATATCCTTTTGGGCATTTTCTCCTCCATTATTCCTTCCAGACCAGAATCATGTATTGGATTTAATTGTCTTTGTCTCTTCAGCCTTTCTTTTATTTAATTGCGGAGATATATATTTCAATATAATACATATATCTCATTGCAACTTAAAATTTCTCATTGCAATCATTAGCAAGCATGCCATTCAGTGGGATTAATAACATTTACAATGTTGTCCTAATATCAGCACCATCCATTACCAAAATTTTCCATGAACAACACCTGGCACCAGTTTATGCATTGACTCTCAATTTCCTATTATTCTTTCACCTGGTAACCTGTACTCTAATTTTTGCCACTATGAATTTTCATATTCTCATTATTCCATACAAGTGGATTCATATAATATCTGTGCTTTTGTGGCTGGCTTATTTCACTCAATATGATGTCATCTAGGTTCAAACGTATTATAATATTTATCAAAACTATACGTTTTAAGGCTGAATAATATCCCATTTTATGTATAAACCACATTTTATTTATCTACTCATCTGCTGTTGGACACTTGGGTTGCTTCCACTTTTTGACTATTCTGGATAATACCGCAATGAACATCAGAGTACAAATATTTGAGTATCTGCTTTCAATTCTTTAGAGTTTAAAACTAGAAGGGGGATTGCAGATCATACAGTAGTTCTGTTTAACATCTGGGGTAAAAGCCAAACTGTTTTCCAAGGTAGCTGCACCATTTTACATTTCCATCAACAATGGACAAGGGTTTCTATTCCTCTGCACGCTCATCTGCATTTATTATTTCCCCTCCTTATTTTTTTTAATAGTAGCCATTCTAGTGTGTATGAACTGGTATATCATTTTGGTTTTGATTTTCATTTCCCTAATGGCAGATGACATCAAGTATTTTTTCATGTTCTTATTGACCATTGGTATATCTTCTTTGGAAAAATATATATTCAATTCTTTTGCCCATTTTTAAATCTGATTTCTTGTCTTTTTGTCATGTAGTTTTAGGAGGTCTTTACATATTCTAGTTTTAAGACTATTGTCAAATATTTGATTTGCAGATATTTTCTCCAATTGTGTAGGTTGTTTTTTCACTTTCTTGATAATGCCCTTTAACACACAAAAGCTTTAATTCAACAAACTACAGTTTACCTACTTCTTTTATTCATTGTTGTGGCTTTGGTTGAAATTCTAAGAATCCATTGTCTAAAAAATTAAGGTCCTGAACAGATTTCCCTATGTTCTCTTCTAAGACTTTTATAATTTCAGCTCTTTTATGTTTTAGGTATTTGGTCCATCTTGAATTGAAAATTTGTATATGGTGTGAGATAGGGATCCATTTTTTTCCTTCTTTTTTTGCATATAATTATTCAGTTTTCCCAGAAACATTTGTTGATCATACTATTCTTTCCCCATTGAGTGGATTTGGCACCTTTCTCAAAAATCAATTGGCTGCAGGTGTGTGGAATTATTTATGAATTTTCAATGCTATTCCATGGTTCTATATGTCAGTCCATGTACCAATAACACACTGTTTTGATTAGTGTGGCTTTGTAATATGTTTTAAGATTGGTAAATGTGAGACCTCCAACTGTTTCTATTTTTAAGATGGTTTTGGCTATTTGGAGTTCCCTGACCTTCCACATGAATGATACAAGTGGCTTTTCCATTTCTACAAGGAAGGCTGTTGGTATTTTGATTGGGATTGCATTGAAGCTGTATATCACTTTGGATAGTACTGACATATTAATGTTATTAAGTCTTCCAAACCATGAACATAGGATATTTTCCATTTATTTAGGTCTTTCTAATTTGTTCAGAAATGTTTTGTATTTTTCAGTGTATAAGTCCTTTACACAGTTGGTTAAATTTATTCATAGGTACTTGATTTTTTTTGTTGGTATTATAAATGGTATTATTTTCGTGATCTCCTTTCAGATCATTCATTGCTCATATACACTGGAATACCACTGATTTCTGTGTGTTGATCGCATGTCCCAACATTTTGCTGAATAAATTTATTAGTTCTAATAGCTTTCTGTTAGATTTTTAGGGACTGTCTATATTTAGGATGTCATTTACAAATAGGGATAATTTTACTAGTTCATTTACAATTTGGATGCCTTTTATTTATTTTCCTTGCCTAAATGCTCTCTGGCATTCCAGGCAATATTGAATAACAGTGTCAAAACCAAGTACCCCTATTTTGTTATCAATCAAGGAGGAAAGCTTCCAAAGTTTCACTGTTAAGTAGGATGCTAGCTGTGGATTTTTCATGTCCTTTATCATGTTTAGGAGGCACCTTCTATTCCTAGTTTTCTCAGTGTTTTCATCAAGAAAGGTGCTGGATTTTGTCATATGCCTTTTGATTATCAAACAGACAAATCATATGTTCCCCCCTCCTTCATTCTATTAATGTAATGCATTGCATTGATTTAATTTCCTATGTTAAATTATCCTTGCATTCCTGAATAAACCCCATTTGATCATGGTGCATGGTACATAATCCTCTTAATGTACTGTTGTAATCAGTTTCCTAGTTTTTTGTTGAGGATATGTGCATCTATATTGATAAGAGATATTGGTCTGTAATTCTTTTCTTATGGTATCCTTATCTGGCTTTGGAATAAGGGTGATACTGGCTTCACAGAGTGAGTGAGGGAGTATTAACTCCTCTTCAACTTTTTGAAAGATTTTGAGCAATATTGGTGTCAATTCTTCTGGATGTGTTAGATAAAATTCACCAGTGAAACCATCTAGCACTCAATTTTTCTTTGTCAAGAGATTTTTTTATTCCATTTTGATATTTTTACTTGTTATTGGTTTGTTGAGATCTTCTATTCCCCTTGACTTAGTTAATTTATATGTTTCTGTCCATTTAATCTAGGTTGTATAATGTATGAGTGTTCAGTTGTTCATAGTATCATCTTAAAAATTTTTATTTCTGTAACATCATCATAATGTCCACCCTTCATTTCTGAATTTATCTATTTGTATCCTCTCTCATTTTTTTTTATTAGTCAGTAATTTTATGGCTTTTTAAAAGAACCAACTTTTCGATAATTGATTTTCTCTATTATTATATTCTCTATCTTATCACCACTGTAATCATTGTTATTTCCTTATTTTTGCTCATTTTAGATAAAATTGTTCCTTTTTTTCACTTCCTTCAAGTGTGAGATTAGGTTAATGATTTTAGATCTTTCTTCTTTTTTAATGTATTTACATAAGAATTTCCCTCTAAGTACTGTATTTGCTGCATAAGTTTAGGTATATTATGTTTTCATCTTCATTGAAGTCTCCTATTGTTAATTAAGAACTGCCTATCTCTCCCTTCTTATCCACCAAAGTTTGCATCATATATTTTGGGGATTTGTGATTAGCTATATATCTATATACATACATATATATATTATTGCAATATATTCTCTATAAATTGACCAATTTATCAAAATATATAGCGCCCCTATCTTATTAAAAGTTTTTGGCTTAAAGTCCATTTTGTCTGATATTATCATAGCCACCCTCACTCTTTTGGTTCTGTTTGCATGGATTACTTTTTCTATGCTTTTGCTTTAAATGTAAATGTGTTTTTGAATTTAGGTGAGATTCTTGTAAACGGCATATAATTGGGTTATGCTTTTTTATCCATTCTGTCAATGTCTGCCTTTTGACTAGAGAGTTTAATCCATTTACATATAATTTAATGCTGTTGATGAAGGAATTATTTCTTTGATTTTTGTATGTCTTACATCTTTTTTGTTCCTCAATTATGCTTTATTGTCTATTTTTACAATAGTTGACTTCCATAGTGAACTCTTTAGAATCCCTTTTCATTTCCTTCTGTGCATATTTTCCAATATATTCTTTGTGGTTATTATGTTAAATTTAGCATTCTAAATCTATAATAGCTTCATTTGATTTAATACCAACTTAACTTCAATAGCATATAAAAACTTTATCTTTAAAGCCTTTTGTTCCCCCACTGTTATGTTTTTCTTATCTCAAATGACATATTTATATATTATGAGTACATAGCCATAGATTAATCATTACTTTTCATGAATTTGTGTTTTAGATCCTGTAAGAAGTATTCTGTTTATGTTCATCTGCCATTTTCCCCTGATTTCCTTCAGTACTTTTACTTTTAGTATTTTGAGCATATATAGGACAATTTCTAAATTTTCTTCCCTGGTGTGTCCAAAGTCTGG
This sequence comes from Tamandua tetradactyla, assembly GCF_023851605.1. NCBI lineage: Eukaryota > Metazoa > Chordata > Mammalia > Pilosa > Myrmecophagidae > Tamandua > Tamandua tetradactyla. The sequence continues at coordinate 11,522,575 of NC_135352.1, forward strand.
TCCTCCTCATTGATGGTTTTCTTTTCTTTTGCTTGGACCATCATTTTCTATTTCTTAGCATGCTTTGTCCTATTTTATTGCATACTGAACATTTTAATATTTTGAGGTATTTTCTCTGGAATTTAGTCACACTTGAGGCTTCTGTTCCTTAAGTTTTTATACATCTGGGGCATGACTGAAATTTTCTTGAATGCAAGGAACTAACACCACCAACAACAAAATTAAAAACACTTTTCCAAGTCTTTTCAATTTGGCCTGTGCAAGGGCTGTCCTTCAGAGCCTATTCATCAGATTGATGAGTCTAAAGAACAGCCTGAAGTGAAAATGGAGTCCTCTCAGTATTTCTGAGCATGCTAGAAAAGCATATGCACTTTTCCAGGGCATGTGCATGTGGCCTCAGGAATTCTCCCACTTATACGAATCCATATATTCTCTCCTCCCCTAATAAATAATCTTTCATCCCTTTATCAGCTGATGATACTTTGCCCCAGGCAGCTGCTATTTGATTGTTTTTTTATAGCATATCAGTTACCTTGCAAGATGCCTTTACATACAGGGGAGGTCCTGGGCTGGTGATCCTTCAAACATACAGGATTCAACTCTTCAGACTGCCATCAGACAGATTAGCACAGACATTCGGCCTCAGTATGGCATAAGGGTTACACTGCTTCCCCAAGAACTGGGACCAGGGACCAGCACTGGAAGCATGGGCTAACTCTGCACTAAATCAGGGAAGAGGGCAGGCATGTAACAAGGGTGTCATATGGTTCTCCTACCATTTTTTTCAGTTGTTTTTCTTGATTTGGGGCCTTACCCTGTTACTGCAATCCTTTAACTGTTTCCTGGAGTTCCAAGAAAGATAGTTTTGCTAGTTTTTTCTTGTTATTTAAAGCTTCTATTGGGGATGGGGATGGAGCACTGAAGTGTCTCACTGTGCTGTCTCAGTGACATTACCAGTCATTCAAATATTTTCTGAGAAGCAGGAAAGCAGGAGTGCATTGCAGGACACACGACATTCCTGCCTTTTCCAGTCATTGCAGCAACAAAACAAAATCCTGATAAATGTACAAAACTCCTAGGTTGGAGCACTGGCCCTGTTAAGAACCACTGCTGCAATCAGAAGTATGCTCCTGTTAAAAGACTTGGTATAAAATATATGGTCAAGCATATGTCACAAAACAAGCTACAAATGCAAACTTCTAGAATGCATTACAGGAGTAAGATTCTGGTACAAGTCCAGTAAAATGGACATAAAAATGCCACAGAGAGAGACATATAACCAAAAGGAAGCCTGGAATCCTAATTTATTAAGAATATATAGAAGACATAAAAACACACTTCAAACACACTGTTGCAGTATATGGTTTTTATGATCTTGTCTGCCCTGAAATGTATATATCTGTAATTCTGAAACAGATAATAAAAATGACACAGACTTAATTTGCTAGCTATAACACTAAACAATTAATAAAAATCCTGTGGGTATCTTTAGAAGTTAAAATGACTTTCTAAAAAATGATTTAATTTGCTTATCTCTACAACAAAGCCATCAACTTTTGACTCATGCCTTCTCTTTTTTTCAACAATGTTATTTTATGAAGTAGGTATTTAAAAATAATGATATGCATTTTACAGCAACACATATTTGGCATTCTTCTTTTCCACAAACAGTTATTACAGACTTAGGCTTCACTTCATTGAGAGATTTAGACGAGTCTATTGAATTGTATTTGGCTTTCTTTTTTTTGCTCTTGTCTTTTTCCAAACCATGAAAATTATGACTGTGTTAATATGTAGAAAAGAAGTATATAATGAGTCATTTCAGCTTGTGTGTAAGAAAGTGAGTACACACACTTTTACTTTCATTAGAGATGGCAGTGGATTTTGATTGCTGATTTTATATATACACTTTAATTAAATGTCAGAACTTCCCTCTCCTCCAAAGCTTGGTGGTTCTGTAATCACCCAAAATCATCACAGTGGCCTACTTTAAAAAACTGGGAAAGTACAGAAAAAGCTGAAGTATGGGGGTAGATAATGATGAATGCAAAACATCTGTCTTCATAATTAAGTCAGCCTACCCAGCAATATTTATAATGCAAAACATTTCTACTTCTTAAATACTTTTTAACTTTTTTCAGATCCACTGTCAAAGTATGTATCTAATCCAACCTAAGACTGTTATGGGTATCATTTATCTACCTTCTCATTCATAAAATCATTTACCCTAATAGCTGACAAATTTTTATTCTCTACTATAAGTGAATGATTGAATATTCTAATAGGGTAATCAAAGAGGCTCAAGAACATAAAAATATGAATCAGAATTTTTTGCTTGTTCTACAAATGAACAGAATACTCTGGAAACAGTTCCTTTCCCCAAAGAGAAATTGGCTATCTCATTTAAGGCTCACATTGGCCAGTTAAAAAATTGCCAATTATTGCCTCTATAGTTTTCAGTTGGGGAAACTGAGGTTCAGCAATGTGGAGTAAATTTATGAAGTTTAGATAGCTAGTAGGTGGTCTCAAGGCAGATTTTTAATCCAGGCCTATCTCACTGAACATTATCACTTTTTTTTTCAAGCAGTTTTATTGAGATATACCATAAAATCCATCCAAAGCATACAATCAATGGCTCACGGTATAGTCATAGAGTTGTGCATTCATCACCACAATCAATTTTATTACTCCAAAAAGAAAAACCCATACTGTTACACCCCCTTATTATTGATGGTTAACACTGGTGTGGGAACTTTGTTAGAATTAATGAAAGAATATCAAAATATTACCATTTAAGCTATAATCCAGTCTGTAATAGGTGTATTTTTCCATTAACCACCCTATTATTAACACCTTGTAATAGGGATGCACATTTTGTTCCAGTTCATGGAAGAGCATTCTAACATTTGTGCTATTAATCACAGTCATGGTCCACAAAAGGGTTCACTGTGTTATTTGGTCCCATATTTTATTCTCTAGTTTCCCTTCGAGTAACATACATGGCCCTAAACCTCCCCTTTTGACCACACTCATGCACATAATTTAGTGCTGTTAATTACAGTCCCAATAATGTGCTACCATAACCTCGATCCAACTTTAAACATTTACAATCAACCTAATTAAAAAGTATGCACAAATTAAGTCAGCTCCCTATTCTCTTTAAATGCATTCTATCTCCAAGTAATCTATACTCTACAATTTAGCTCTATGAGTTTGCTTATTATAATTAGTTCATAACATTGAGATCATACAATATTTGTCCTATTGTGTCTGGCTTATTTCACTCAACATAATGTCCTCAGGTTTTATCCATGTTGTTGCATGCATCTGGAGTCCATTACTTCTAACTGCAGAATAATATGTCATCTTATATACATGTACCACATTTTATTTATTCATTCATCTGTTGATGGACGCTTGGGTTGCTTCCATTTTTTAGCAATTGTGAATAATGCTGCTGTGAACATCAATGTGCAGACGTCTTTCATGTTCTTGTTTTCAGTTCTTCTGGGTATAGTAGCTGAATTGTGGAAAAATATGGCAGTTCTATGCTTAGCTTCTTGAAGAACTGATGAACTCTCTTCCAAGCAACTGCACCATTTTACATTCCCACCCCAATTTAATGAGTGTTCCTATAGCTGTTTTTCTAATTTTCAATAGTGGCCATTCTAGGAGATGTGAAATCATATCTTATTGTGGTTTTGATTTGCATTTCCCTAAAAACTAGTGATGTAGAGCATCCTTTCATGTGCTTTTTAAGCCATTTGTATTTTCTCTTTGGGAAAAAAAGTCTGTTCAAGCCTTTTGCCCATTTTTAATTATATTATCTGTCTTTCTATTGAGTTGGAGGACTTTTAAAATATATTCTGGATAGTAAACCCTTATCAAATATATGGTTTCCAAATTTTTTTTTCCATTGGGTAGGCTGCTTTTTCACTTATCTGACAAGGTCCTTTGAGGAGCAAAAGTACTTAATTTTGAGGAGGTCCTATGTAGCTATTTATTCTTTCATTGCTTATGCTACAGGTGTAAAGTCTAAGAAGTCATTGCTTACCGCAAGATTTTGAAGATGCTACTCTACATTTTTTTCAAGGAGTTCTATTGTCCTGGCTCTTATATTTAGGTCTTCGATCTCTTTTGGATTAATTTTTGCATAAGGTTTGAGATAAGTGTCCTCTTTCATTTTTTTTAAATATGGATATTCAATTCCCCCAGCACCATTTGTTGAAGAGACTGTTTTGTCCCAGGTGAGTAGATTCAGCAGCCTTGTCAAAAATCAATTGACCATAGATCTTAGGGTCTATTTCTAAACTCTCAATTCTATTCCATTGATCAATATCTATCTTTACACCAGTGCCATGCTGTTTGACCATTGTAGACTGTAGCATGCTTTCAAGTCAGAAAATGTGAGTTCTCCAACTTCTTTCCTCTTTTTCAAGATGTTTTTTGGTTCTTTGGGGGTCCTTACCTTCCCAAATAAATTTGAGTTTGAATTTTCTAATTCTGCAAAACTGGATGTTGGAATTTTGATTGAGATTGCATCGAATCTATAAGTCAATTTGAGTAGAATTTACATCTTAATGATATTTAGTTTTCCAATTCATCAACATGGATCTTCTTTCCATTTATTTAAGTCTTCTTGGATTTCTTTTAGCAGTGTTTGTAGTTTCCTGTGTATAGGTCCTTTACATCTTTGGTTAAATTTATTCCTAGACATTTTATTCTTTTGGTTGCTATTGTAAATGAAACTTTTTTCTTGACTTCCCCCTCAGATTTCTCATTGCAAATGTATTGAAACACTACTGATCTTTGTGGGTTGATCTTATATTCCACCACTTAGCAGAACTACATTATTTGCTTTAGTAGCTTTGTGGTTGATTTTTTTCAGGACTTTTTATATTTAGGATTATATCATCTGCAAATAGTGAAAATTGTAATTCTTTCTTTTAAATTTGGATGTCTTATATTTATTTTTCTTGCCTAATTGCTCTAGCTAGAACTTTTAGCACAATGTAGAATAACAGTGATGACAGTGGGTATCCTTGTCTTGTTCCAGATCTTAGAGGGAAAGCTTTCAGACTTTCACTACTGAGTATGATGATTGCTGTAAGTTTTTCATGTGTACCCATTACCAGGTGAAGAAGTTTCCTTCTATTCCTGTCTTTTGAAAAGGTTTTATTAAGAAAGTACACTAGAGTTAGTCAAATGACTTTTCTCCAGCAAAGTAACCATGATTTTTCCCTTAATGTGGTGTATTACATTAATTCATTTTCTTAAGTCAATCCACCCATGCATTCCTGGGATAAAATTCACTTGATCATGGTGTATAATACTTATAGTGTGCTGTTGGATTCAGTTTGCAAGTATTTTATTTAGGATTTTTCCATCTATATTCATTAGAGGGATTGGTCTGTAATTTCCTCTTCTTGCAGTATCTTTCTTCATAGAATGAGATAGCTAGTGTTCCCTTCTCTTCAATTTTCTCAAAGAGTTTAAGCAGGATTGACATTAATTCTTTTAACAATGCTTGGTAGACTTTACCTGCTCCTGGACTTTTCTTTTTTGGGAGGTTTTTGATGATTGATTCAATCTCTTTTCTTGCAATTGGCCCATTGAAGTCTTCTATTTCTTCTAGAATTAGCGTAAGTTCTAGGCATTTGTCCATTTAATCTAAATTGTCTAATTTGTTGGCATACATTTATTCACATTATCTTCCTATGAGCCTTTTAATTTCTGAGTGCTCAGTGGCAATGTCCTCCCTCTCATTTCTGTTTTATTTATTCACATCTTCTCTCTTTTTTCTTTGTCTAAGAGTTTGTCGATTTTATTGTTCTTCTCAAAAAACTAACTTTTGATTTATTGATTCTATTATTTTTTATCCTCAATTATATTTCCTTCTCCTCAAATCTTTATTATTTTCCTTCTGTTTGTTTGGGGTTAGTTTGCTCTTCTTTTTCTAGTTCCTTCAGGTGTGCTGAAAAGTCTTTTTATTTTTAATATAGATATTTAAGGCTATAAATTTACTTTTCAGGAATGTCTTTACTCCATCCCATTAGTTCTGATACAATATGTTTTCATTTTCATTTGTCTTCAGATACTTACAGATTTATCTTGCAATTTCTTCTTGACTCACTGATTGTTTAAGAGCATGGTTTTTAACTTCCATATATTTGTGAATTTTCCAGTTCTCTATCTATTATTAATTTTCAGCTTCATTCCGTTATGGTCAGACTAAATGCTCTGCATAGTTTTAATCTATTTAAATCGAGGCTTTTTTGTAACCCAACATGTGGTCTATCCCGGAGAATGATCCATGAACACTTGAGAACAATGTGTAGCCTGCTGTTTTGGGGTGCAGCGTTCTGTACTTGTCTATTACATGTCAATCATTTATCATATTATTCAAGTCCTCTGTTTCCTTATTGATCCTCTATCTTAATATTCCATCTATTGACATGGGTGGTCAATTGAAGTCTCCAACTATTAGTGTAGAGAAATCTATTTCTCCCTTCAGTGTTGCCAGTGTTTGCCGCATATTTTGGGGCACCCTGGTTAGGGTGCATAAATATTTATGGCTGTTATTTCTTCCTGTTGGATTGCTATTTATTAATATATAGTGTCCTTCTTTGTCTCATAGTATCTTTGCAATTAAAGTCTATATTTTTTCTGATATTAGTATAGCTACTCCAGCTCTTTTTTTGATTACTTTTTGCATGGAATATCTTTTTCCACTCTTACAATCCAACCTACTTGTGCCCATGGATTTAAAGTGAGTCTTTTGTAGGCAGCATATAGATGTACAATACTTTTTTTATCCATTCTGCCAATCTGTGTCTTTTGATTCAGGAATTTAATCCATTAAAATACAATGATACTATTGTACTTACTTCGACCATTCTATTTTTTGGTTTTTATATGCTGTATCTCATTTTTGTCTCTCTCTCTCTTTTTTTTTGGGGGGGGGTGCATAGTTCAAGAATCCCATACCACGAAAGGCGAGTATTCTACCACTGAACCACCCATGCACCCTGTCTCTCTTTCTAACCATTTAGTTACTGTTACTAAATGATTTTCACTTCTATGCTTGCCTCCAAACCTCTCTCTTCTGTCTTTTCTTTTCAGTCTACAGAACTCCCTTTAGTAATTCTTGGAGGAAAGACCTCTTGTTGATAAATTCTCTCAGTGTTGGTTTATCTGTGAATATTTTAAACTCTTCTTCACTTTTGAGGGATTGCTTTGCCAGATAAATCATTTTTGACTCACAGTTTTTCTGTTTTAGTACCTTAAATATTACACACCACTGCCTTCTCACCTTCATGGCTTCTAGTGAAAGGTTGACACAGCCTTATTGCATTTCCCTTGTATGTGATGATGAAGCACTTTTCTCTTGCTGTTTTCAGGATTCTTCCTTATCTTAGGCATTTGACATTCTGATTAGTATGTGTCTCAGAGTAAATCTATTAGAATTTACTCTGTTTTGAGTTGTTGTACATCTTGAACATGTATATTTATGTCTTTCATAAAAGCTGGAAATTTTTCAGCCAATGTTCCTCAAATATTCTTTCTGCCCCTTATCTCTCCTCATCACCTTCTGGGACACCCATGACATGTACATTTGTGCACTTTGTCCTGTCATTGAAATCCCTGAGACACTGCTCAATTCTTTTCTTTATCTGTTTTTCCATCTGTAAGGTTTCAACTGTTCTATTTTCTAGTTCACTGATTCTTTCTTCTGCTAGTCCATATCTGCTGTTGTATGCCTCTAGCAAATTTTTAATATTTTCTATTGTGTCTTTCAATCCATTTCTGTTATGTTTCTTTCTTTCTTTCTTTTTTTTTTTTTTTTTTTTGCATGGGCAGGCACCAGGAATCAAACCTGGGTCTCTGATGGGGCAGGCGAGAATTATGCCTACTGAGCCACCATGGCCTGCCTTGTTATGTTTCTTTCTACATTTTCAAATTTATCTTTATGCCCACACCGTGTCTTCTCATCTTTTTTGTTCTTTGTCTCCTCTGAAGATTTACTTTTTTCCTTTAACAGGGCCTAACTTTCTGTTTCTTAGTTTGACTTGCAATATTTTGCTGGTATCTAGACATTTGATTATCTTGATAAGTTTACTCTGGAGGTCAGTTTCATTCTCTTGCCTAGGGTTTTCTTGTTGATTGGCTTTGTGCTAAGGTTCTTCTTTGACACTTGTTTCAACTTATGTAAGACTTTTAGAATAGCTTGTGTTTAACTGGTCAGATTTTCTGAACTTTTATTTATCTGACTCTTGCCTTGGATATATGCTATTTTGAGATTGTACTGTCTGTGTTATTGTTTCATCCCCATGAGAAAATTTCCTTTCCCCTGTTCCTTCTCCAGGAATGCTGATCACTTCTGTTTTTTAGTTGCCTCTATAGTGTTTTAAATCCAATCCTCCTTTCATTACATCTACCTGTTTTGGCTTAAAGGGAAGATTCTGAAAGGAGGGTCACCCCAGAAAATATTTTCCCAAATCAGTATTTCCAGTTCAAAAATGGAGCCAGGGACCCATAAAGGAGTTATAGATTAGTTTCCAAAGTGCCCTTGGGAGGAGACCTGGAAGGACACCAGTCTTCTTTACGATGGCTCCCCATATCTGTGTTTTCCCAACCTGCTTAGCTGATGGCACTCTATTCTCTGCTGTCCAAAGATGTCACTGTGCCTTTAATTCCCAGATAACTTGACCCCTGTTGAGGTTGTGGTTGAAACAGAGGATGTCAATGGCTTTTGGCTGAGGTGGGCGGATTGGAAGTGAATCTCAGAGCCAGGACCCAGTGACCTGAATTCACTGATCAAGATTCACAAACAATGCTGAGCCATGCCCTCCACCCATTTTCTTTGAGAAGAGCCATCTTTTGGCAAATTGAAATCCCATTGCCCTAAGAAGATATGTATCTCTCAATCATCTCTACTTCCACCACTGTCTGAGGTAGGATTGAAACAGGCTGCTTTCTGTGCTTGATGGGTTGAATCTGTAGCCGCCTTAAGAGTCAGGACCCAGTGTTCTGAGTTCACTAATCAAAAGGCAGGATCAGTTCTTGGCCATGCCCCCCATGCCCTGTCGTTCTTGGGAAATAGGTGCTTTTCACAGCAAACTGCTCGCTACAACCCCAAGAAGACACTGTGTCTTCCGATCACCCCTGCCACTCTCTGTACTCTTATTCTAGTCCCAAATGGTTGAGAAATATTAAAATTGGTCTTGTATGAATGAACTGATGTTTAATTGTTCCTGGCTCCAGATACTGCTCTGTTCAATGCATTTTTTCCAAGGTTTGTTTTTGGTGTGGCTTTGTTCAAGATAGAATTATCAGAAACTCTACCCACCTCTGGCAGGGCAAAGTCTGTCTCCTGATATTGGACGTGACAGGCTCCCAGAGCACAAGCCGAGATCTCTAAAATAGCTGAACAGCCACCTGCTTCCCCCAGAAGCATAGAACTTTCTTCTAGGAAAGCTGAATTGAGAAAGACATCTCTAATTCCTCAAGGGAATTTCATTGTAGAGATGTGAGTTACATGCCCTCAGATTAAAACATAGTGAAAAAAAGAGTAACAGAGGCAAAGCAATGGCAAGTCTTCCTTTGAAAGTCTCAGGAAGCATCAGATGTGATCACCAAACACATTCCAGAAATTGATTTATATTAACCTCTGGCTCTTGTCTCAAACACCCTCTGCAAGTGCCCCCAAACTGCCAACATGATCAAGGTATAGACAGAAAGACAGTCCTTTACTTAATAAGGAGCACAGGAAGAGAAGAGAAGGCACAGCAGGAATCCCCACATTGCCTCGCCAGTTAGTCTCAGTGTCAAGGAAGACATGTTTTATTTTGTGTTTTTTTGCTCTTTTAAGACCTCAATAATTAATCAAGAATGTTTTCTCAGTATTTTAAGCCTGCAAGTACAAAGCAATGGTCTGAATCTCACAGGTGGTCATCACGGTCTAAAATAAATTCAGTATGATGTGGTCTGTCTTTATAGAGGAGGACAAATTATTTCTCACTCATTAAGAGTGCTGCCTCCCAGGAAAAAGAGAATTTATCTAAGAAGAGAATGTTAGTAAACTCATTTCTATCCAGGCTGAAGCAAACAGACACCAAACATGCATCTTGGCATCCGTGTGGCTTTGCAGATTCCATTACTGAAGGAATGGTGGGGAATGGACACAGAGGTGCCTCAAATGCTATTATTCCCATAAATTAAGAGCTCTCGCTATGCACCAGGCTCTCCAAAAGAAGGGAAAGAAAACCCCAATTCCATTTCACCCCCCAAGGGTAGCAGAAGCGATGGTGTGGTTGGTATGGTATTGGCCAATCTCAAAAAGGTGCTTGGGCGGTGTGCAATGGTGGCTCAGTGGCAGAGTTCTCGCCTGCCATGCCAGCACCTGGGTTTAATTCCCAATGCCTACTCATGCAAAAAAAAAGAAAAAAAGTAAACACAAAATAAGGTACTTGTAATCACGAAAACAACACCTGAAGCTCTGAGGAACCCTGTCACTTTTATCTATGTTGACTCTTGTATATAGTTTCTTTGGGATTGATCCTGAAGTATCCCAAAGAGCAATGCCGATTTTAAGGAAAGAGAAAAAGGTGTAAGGAGTCCTGGATCTCAGAGTGACATCTGATTCATCACAAAGGATTTCCCTCTTTGCTCTCCAATGAGTTATTTGTATGCTGAGATACTTTAGTAAAATCAATGGGAAGATATTTCTGCTATAAAACAGTTATGTTTCAATTATCCTGAATTCTCAAAAGTCAGGACATGCAGATACAGACTCATTTATCCATCAGTATAAATTTCAGCATTAACATAAAGAAGGAACATATCCCAATTGACTCTATTAAGGCTCTTACATATTACATGTATTGGTAAACAAATACCATACTACTGAAATGCTTGAACTAGATCCTAAGGATTTATTTGCTCACCTGGATTTTTACAAAGGCAAAACTTCAGCAAAAGTTTTGTGTTTCTTTCATAAAATGAAAATTGTGCCCAAAACACAGGCATAACTCAACTGAACTAGATGGCCAGCCAAGGTCCCTTCCAGTTTTTCAATACAATGAAAACAGCCTTGAGCATTTATCAAAGATTTCAATAGGAAATGACATTTTAATTGATAGATCAAGGAATACAGGGACAAGCAAAATGAAAAGAAAATTCTGCTCTTAACAAAAGAGCAAAAATGTTGTTTATAGAATATAATTTTAAAACGGGGCTACTATTTTAATATGTGTGCAGCAATCCATTGTTTCAAAACTGCTTGAAACATATTTCAATAATGATTTTTCATTTTGGAGATATTGTAAAACACACAAACTTCTTCTGCATGCTAAGTTAGTTAGTAAATAAAATATGGTCCTGTATCCCTTTCTTGCTGCCAAATGATAGGCAGGTGCATTGCAGAGGTAATGCAAGTATTCTGTAGTTTCTTCTCAGCTTCTCTTCCTATATAAATCCTTATTTTTAATCCCAGTTGTATTGCTATATTAGTGAAATGCAAAGATGTAAACCCCACCTCATGCAGTTTCATCCTTTGCTAGGCCTTGGAATACCTAATAAATAAAATGCTTTTTTTTATTTAAATAAAAATTATTTTTTATTTAATAATAAATAAAATGTTTTTTATTTATTATTAATTTACCTGAAAATTCAAAATTACTGCAACTATTTTATTTAAAACCAAAGAAGCCTTTTTCTGAAATTGGGAAAGAAGGAGACCTGTTTTTGTTTACAGAGTAAAGGGTGTGCTTGTTTAAATAGTCTGACATATTTGAACATGCACAACCAATGAGAAGTGCTAGCTTTGCTTTAGTATTAGTGGTCAAAATACTGTGGTATTATTCATTAGTTATTACTAGGATGGACATTTCCTTCTTGTCACAATATTCTACTCTTCCAATTTACCAAAAGATTAATAAATTGAGCTTTGCCACTATGCCTTCTCCACTGCTGTCGTCCTCTCTCTTTTACTAGTTGATTTTCAAGTGCAGATGAAACTTGGTGTGAAGATGTACTCATCATTTTCTACATTATGTCTCCCCACTGCTCACCAAATATAAGAGAACATACTTTGTGTTTTCTTATATTGATTAGTAATTCTTTCTCTAAGCAGTGCTGAAAGCTAACAGATTACTACCAGAAAAATTGCTGAGGCATGCAAAACTCTTATTTATTCTGGACCTATTTTTGAAACAAGGCTGCCATCGTGAAGTAACTGTCAGATTCTCACAGGGTACTAGGTATACTGAATGTATATGAGGCAGTTGGGACAAGAAGGAGGATATTTCAGTAATGAGGCAAAAACAAAATGCTAAAAGGACAAAAGTGGAAGGGTTATGGGAAAGAATCCTCTTTTAAACAGGAAAATACCTAACCAATGTTGTCAATTAATTTCCCACTAGTTTGGGTCCTGATAGGAAACAACAGATGTGTAATTTAAAAGTTCTTCCCCCATTCCTACTGTCTCCAAGAGTTTCTTGAAATGTTTGTGTGGGCATCTACAGTGCTGGACATCGGGCCATGTACGTGTAGGTACTTAGCATATTTCCAGCATTATCTGACATCCAGGGAGACCAAGGGAATTTGTTCAACTCTCTTGAGCCCCAATTGTCTTACTGGTCAATGACTGATAGTTACTGGGCTATGCAGCCCTCAGTAGTGCCACGCAAAACACTATCAAGTAAAATAAAGCAATAGCATCCTCTTAAATGCACATTTCTCTCCCTCTTCAATACTCTGTTCTGCTAAAGCTGTCCATAATAAAACATCCTCTTTTCCTTCACAGAGGAAAAAAATATTCATCACTGTGTGTCCTGGGTCAACACAAATATGCATCAAATTGAATTTTTAGGTATGTGTGTATATATATATATATATTTCTCCCTTTATATATAAGGGAGAAGTAGATGTGTGTGGAATTAAGGGTTATGAAGAGTTTGTTCACTTGTTTTTGCTTTTTGTTTTTAAATAAGACTAATACTTCCCAGTGAAAGTGTCAGGATTACAAGAAGCAAGGTGCTTACAGCCCAGGGCAAGCTGCTATGTCTGGAAACACTTCATGCCCACACAGAAGGATGTCATGTAATGGAGGGTCATCCTGTCAGGGAGTGAGAACTCTTGAAATCAGGGAGCACTGAACAAAATGCAATGCAATATAAAAGGCCCCCCTCACTGCCTGCATGGAGTTCTTTCATGGGAGAGCTCGGCTGTGGCAGGAAATTGGGTTTTGTGAATCTCTTCTTTAGAGTCCCTCACAGACACAGACTATCTGAGCCATGGAACTGGAGTTGTATCTAAACTGTGCTCTACCCACCAGCCCACAAAACCTCCTGAAAAATAAACACCCTTGGCATTCTTTAGGCTGTGAAATGAGATTGTGGAGCTAAAAAGAGAACAGGGAAAAACCTTCAGTCATTGAAGCTTTGCATTCTTGAGTCTTAATTCTCAAGCAACCATCCTATTAGAAAGAACGGTTGAGTTTAATTATAATTTCTTGTCAATATTGAGAGCCACGCGGTACATGTGGTATTTAGTCACTGAGCCAAACGTTGTTCCTGCAGTAACAGACATCAATAGCCCTTTGCATCCAAGGGGCATCTAAAATTCTAGGTAAAAGAGGACTTGACATTCCCCAACAAAGTTGTTCAACAAGCTACCAACTTTAACCGAAAAGATTCCAACTCTCAAGCATTGTTTTCAAAGGACTCTGAGAAATGACCTTTAGGAAATGAAATTAAAGTAAAGGAACAATTCATCCAAAGCTATAGCTTTAATTTGATTTTTATTTTTCATTAAACTATTCCTCAATAATCAAATTCCTATAAATCAGAACACTTATGAAACATTTAAAATCACAGAAATGGCTGATATTTCTCCACCCATTAAACAAAATGAGCTTTTCTTTTTTCCATCAGGACCAGCACACATCATCAGCTTATTTTAGTACCTTCTAAGTTTTTAATTCTAAAAACTCAGTTTTAAACTTCTCCAGGATTTTTATAAAAACATTCTATTTTTATCTTTCTAATTCTGAATTTTATTGCCATCTGTATTATCAAGCCTACCTCATAATCTGGTACTTTACCTTCTGATTACTTTAACCTGTCCCAGGATAAATTAGGCTCAATTTATCATCTGACAAAATTCCAGTATTTTCATTTCACCATAATCTTCCCAATCCTTTTTTCCTCTTATCTTGCCTCTATAAACAGGTTTCAGTTTTTCTTTCTTAAACATCCTCTTCTTTTTATTGTAACTAAGACCAGCAGCCATAGCATAATTCCATGCCCATGGTTTTTTCAAATATAAAGAAAAATCTAACTCTTTCCTTCTCCTCAACCCAATACAACAGATTTCCTGGGAGCTGAGTTACTTTTCCACCTGCTGTTTTGTTACAGATTTATAGTAGGTAAACACAGAATTTCTTCTAGTTATTTATTGATTGTATTGCTGCTTATTAGAGATACCTGGTCATTTAACCAAATTTAGAGATTATAGAAGGTACTATAAGTCCAATAAGGTCATCCTTTACTCTTCTAGTCATACTGTTTTTCATAGATGTACATGTTCAATGTATACTTACACAAAATTAGATTTCAATGCTGCCGTGATGGGATTTAATCCTATTCCACAACAATTTGAGAATTCCTCCATTTAATGAATGCTTTTGCTTTTAGATTGATGTTTCGAACTTGGTAGAAATCGTACGTATTTCAGGTAGATATTTCCTATGAACCTATTCTAAACTACAAACCTAAGACAGAACAGAAATAATCCCTTTATGACAAAAATGAGGCAGAATATTAACGTGAACCAAGCTTTTCTTCCCAAAGAGACTAAGATGTAGGTCAACAAAGCATCTCCTCAAGCAGGAATTGTTTCAATACTGATGTCCCAATTTGAAGAAAAAGTTAAACAGAATGATGTGTTAAGGAATGCTTCATTACCTTCCATTTCAGAGTAGCATATGACTAAGGAACTAACAGGCCACATAGAGACTTCTCAGAAGAGAGAAAAAGTCACTATGGGGTTGCATCATCAGGACAACAGCTCACATATGGACACACTAGCAGAAGGACAGGCTAATTTAGGACACAGACAAGAGTCTGTCAAGGAAAGATGTTCTCCAGGCAATAGTAAGTGAGGACATGACTTAGTTTGCAGTTAGGCAGATAAGGATAGATGTATCTGATGGACAGGTATTAAAGTGCCAATGCAGACTTTCCTTAGAGCACACAACTTTATGATACTATCAAACACCAAAGAGGGACTCAAAATTAATGGAACATTGTGATTGTTAAGTTCACATGTCAACTTGGTTACCTTATGGTGTCCAGTTGCTCAGTTAAACAAGCAGTGGCCTTATTGTTACTGTGAGGGTATTTCCTGGACTTAAATCATTAGTCAATTGATTGTATTTATAGCTCATTACAATCCATAAAGGAGATTGCCTTCAGCAATGGGAGAAGTCTCATCTGATCAGTCAAAGGAAGACCTGATGATCTCAGCAGTCAGGAATAATAATTCCATCTGTACTTCAGCCAGCCAACTTCTCCTGGAGAATTCCTCAAAACTGTCATCAGAGTTCCCCATTTGTGGCCTGCCAATCTTCAGGGTTCTGTGCAAAAATTCCTAAAATAAATCTCATTATATATATGTATACATATTTATATAATATACATGTATCTTTTGTAATGGTATATACATATAAACACACATCTCCTGTCAGTTCTCTTTCCCTGGGCCCTGACTAATATAAATTTTGGTAGCAAAAGGAGGATTTTAACAATCCAGTGGACAGGATGATTCCCTCTGTGGATACCAGTCAGCCTCTTTCTTCAATCTTTCCTGTCATTGCGCAACAGGCTCATAAATTAAATGGCCATGGTGGTAGGGACAGAGATTTTACACGGGCTTCTACCACCAAGACTGACCTGGCGCTAGCCACTGCTGAGTTCCCAATCTGCCAGCAGGAGAGCTCAACCCTCAGTCCCCAGTATAATGCCCGAGGTGATCAGCTTGCTACCTGGTGGCAAGGTAATTATGTTGAGCCACTTCCATTATGGAAAGGACGACATTTTGTTCTTAATGGAATAAGCACATAGTCTAGATGTGCATTTGCTTTCCTGCACACATGAACTTACAAAATGCCTTACCTGCCGTCATTGGTATTCCACATGACATTGCAGCAAATGAAGAACAGGAATGGGCACCTACTCATGGAGTTCACTAGCATTACCATGTTTCCCATCATCCAGAAGCAGTTGATTGATAGAATGGTGGAATGGCATTTTGAAGATTCAATTACGGTGCCAACTATGCAGCAAGACTTGGAAGAGCTGAGGCAATGTTCTATTGTAGACTGTTTTGTTCTAAGTCAGCATCTACTCTATGGTCCTTGCATTAGTTTGCTGATGTTGCTGGAAAGCAATATATCAGAAATGGAATGGCTTTTAAAAAGAGAATTTAATAAGTTACAAGTTTACTGTTCTAAGGCTATAAAGATGTCCTAATTAAGGTATTTAGTGAAAGATACTCAAGGAGGGGTGATCTGGGAAGGTGTATGGCTGACATCTTTTGGTCTTTGTTCCTAGTTCCATTGCTTCCAGATTCTGATGCCAGTGGTTTCCTCTCTAAGCGTCTGTAGGCCTTCACTTAGCTCTTACAGGACACAACTCTGACTTCTGGTTTGCTTAGCATCTCATGAGAACTCACATGGTGACGTCTACTGCACTCTGCCTGTGCTCTTTCTGTCAGCACTCCAAGTATCTCCAAACATCTGTGTCTCAGTCATCTCTGAAGCAACTATTATCCAAGCATCTACATAAGCTCTGAGAGCTTTCTCCAAAAGATTTCCTTTTAAAGGACTCCAATAAATTAGTCAAGATCCACCCTGAATGGGTAGAGTCACATCTCCATCTGACCAAAAGGCCACATCCAAAATTCAGCACACCCCATCCTCATGGAGATAATATCACCAGAAGTTTCACCCTGAAGCATTGAATCAGGATTAAAAGAAACAGCTGTCTTGACAAGATTGGCTCAGGATTAAAATGTGGCTTTTCTGGGGTACACAATAGCCCCAAATCAGCACAGAGCTGTTTCTCGCATAACTAAAATTCATGAGTTCAGGAACCAAGTGGTGAAACGGGAGTGGCACCACTCACTATTACACCACTCACTATTCTAGTAATGCAATAGAAAAAAATTTGCTTTCTGTCCCCACGACCTTATGTTCTGCTGGTCTACACATCTTAGTTCCAAAGGAGGAGTGATTCAACCAGGAGACACAACAATGATTCTACTGAAGTTAAAACTGCCTCCTGGTCGGTTTGAGCTCCTCATGCCTCTGAATCAACAGGCAAAGAAGGGAGTTACTGTACTAATTGGCATAATTGGTCCTGATTATCAAGAGGAAATTAGACTGCAACTACACAGTGTAGATAAAGAAGAGTTTGCCTGGAATACAGGAGATCCCCTAGGACATCTCTTAGTACTCCCATACCCTGTGATTAACGTCAGCAGGAATTTGCAACATTCCAATCCAGGCAGGACTATCAATGGCACAGGAACTTCAGGAATGAAGATTTTAGTCACCCCACCAGTCAAAGAATCAAGGCCAGCTGAGGGTCAAGGGAATATGGAATAGGCAACAGAAAAAGGTAGTTATAAATACATGCTGCAACCACATAACCAATTACAGAAATGAGAACTATAATGGTTGTATTTGTTCTTATTTTGTTATGAATATATTTGCATATAAATGTAAAGCTAATATCTTTCTTTCCTTCCCTATCTTATTCCTCATCATATAACATAGGCTGTATTAATTATATATCATAGTTTTTAAGTTATAGGATATCAAGTTTAAGAGAGAATAGTACCCAAGGACTTGCATTCTCTTCTGGGGAAAGAGTGCATTTCCAATTTTATGCATCACAACTGAATTGTGTTAGGTAAGAACATGACTGCCATTGTTTTTATTTAGACATTAAGAATTGTGTAAGGAGATGTGTATGTCTATTAAGATGGCAAGAGGTGGACTGTGATGGTTAAGTTCATGTGTCAATTTGGCTACTTATGATAACCAGCTATTTGGTCAAGGAAGCACTGGCCCAACTGTTACTGTGACAGTAGTTTGTGTATTTATATCATTGGTCAGTTGATTGCATATATGGCTGATTATATCTGCAGTCAACAAAGGAAATTGCTTTCAGCAATGAGAGAAGTCTCATTCAATCACATGAAGGTCTTAACGGGGGAGAACTGATGATTACAGCATTCGGTAAGATGCTCTAGCTTTACTTCAGCCAGCCAGCTTCTCCTCCGGGGCCATTAATTATAACCTTCAACAGTGTTTCCAACTCATGGCCTTTTGTATGGAATTCAAACTTGCCAATCCCAACAGTAGCATAAGTCAATTCTTACAATAAATTTCATGATATTTATATATGTAACCATGGTTACATATGGTTCCATGGAAAACCCTGACCTATACAGGCATTAACCCCAACCCAGCTTTATCATCATATATGTGTGCTGCTCCCATCAGTTTAATTTAGCTGCTGTTGATACCTGCCTCATCACAACCACTAAGTAACATTAAAAAAGATTAGCTCACGTTACAGAAAGTTTCTAAGCCCTTCGTAGAGATTCAAAATAATTATGAACTGATAATTATTTTAGAGGCAATACACATACATCACAGCCAAGTGCACAGACCACAAAATTATCCAGCCCCAGTTTAGCCCTGGCTTTGCCATTGATTAGCTATGTGACCTTGAGTGACTAACATGCTCTCTCTAAATTGTGGCTCCCTTTTATACAAAATATCACTGATAATGATGACTATATCATAGACTCAGCACAAGGATTCAATGAGCTCATAGATAGCACATGGTAAGAGATTACTAAGGGTTAGTTGGAAAGTGAGGGTGGACTATGGCTTCGGTTAGGGAGAGAGGTGAATTCATTTGAAAGAACAAAAAAGCAAAAGCATAATGGTAATGGTCACAAGGGGTTTTACATAGCCTGGAGAAAGGCTGGCTGATTATACATTTGTGTGAGACAATAAGGTAGTCCCTGCACTGACTAATGCAGGGTATGAGTAGGGCACACATCTGCTGAAATAAGGACAATAATCGGTTATTTGGCATGCAATGCAAGGAGGACTGGCTTTCCTTACCTGGTGAAAATAATGCTTGATCAGTTTTGGTAAGCTCTATATTTGGGGTGGTTATGTGATAATTTTCATTACTCCTTTCCTGAGAGATATTTCCCTCGATGCAGGGTACTTCATGTCTCTTTATTGACCTTTGATACGAAACCAGGTATCGTAGAGGTTCCTGTGTTCTAATCCCAGTTCTTCCACCATCTATCTCTAAGGATCCCATCTGCTGTAAAATTCTGCACATATGTGGATGTGTGTCTGTGTGTCTGTGTATGTTTCCGGATGGTGGTTTATAACTGCTCAGGACATGAAGCACTGGCTGGCTGACACAATGGAACAACCACTTGCAGCATATTGTCATCTTAGCCCTTAAAGAATGATACCATAGGCAAGACAATCATACCAGGCAATATCTTAAACCAATCACATTTAGAAAGTTCCAAAGCAGCTGGTTAAAAACACGTGAACAAATTATCATTTACGATATACCTTCAGTAATATAGATTGCAGTATATGACTATTCAACACATAGATAGATTCCCTAATTCCTTACCTCCACTGAAGTCTCGAAATAGAACAAAGAACTGAAAATGTAGTATTTGTCACTGGATGGTCCAATATTATTCTTAAGCTAGGTATTACAAACAATAACCAGTTCCCCCAAACGAGCTGAAGCCAGTAAAATTTGCCAATTTCAGCCTCTAGTTCATAGTGGATATTCCTCTGACAATCTAATATTGAGTGATATCTAAATATTTCCAATTCCGGGGTCTGAATTACTAGGTTGCAGTTTTATTTTCCAAAAAAAAGTGCAAAGCAATTACAACAGGACCTGCCCGGCATTTGTGGTTTTATGTGGTACAAGTTTAAACATGCAGATTAAACCACTCAAGACAGATGCAGAAATCATCCCCAACATTGAAATTAGATTAGCATAAACCTAATAAAAGATTTCAGGAGGATAAATTGCATTTTGTAGAAAAACCGAAACAATTTGAAATATGTAAATTAAGGAAGTTACATATTAGTTAAAAGGCTTAAACCAAATTAATAAGAAATAATAAGTACAAACATCTAACGGTATTGTTCAAACATCCCAGTCACCTTTTCCCAAGGTTAATAAAATGCTTGTGTGTATGTTTTCCATTTTGTGGCTTACACATTCAGAAAGAAAGCAATCTTTTCCCCCAGGCAATTCTGGGTTGGATAAAAGGAAACAAAGCAAGAAACATCTTTCTTATTAAGTGACAGTATTCTTTACGCTGGTTTTGGATGAAAAGAAAAAGGAGAAGAAAAGGCTACATCTATTCATACAAAATTTGGTCTGAATTTAAATGTCAGCTCAACCAAACAAGTTAAAGTTAGACATCTAAAATTTGACACTCTAAAACTGGTACCAAAAAAAAAAATTGTGTTTGAGTGACTGCTTCTCTAAATTCCAGGAGAAATGGTGTCCCCTTAAAATGCATTACCTAGATAATTCAATAACTAAAAATGAAACATAAAAATTCACTTATCCTATACTCTAAAAAATCAGTTAACTTTACAAGTGAAAATGGAATAGGCTAACATTTATAAAGCTACTTTCCTTTGCATCCATAAACAGTGCTATATTTTCTGAAGTTTGCTCTCATCTACAAATAAGATGAACACCAGCTTTTCAGCTCTTACAGAGAACTAGAACCAAGAATTGTCTAACTATCATACAAGAAATTACGTTACGTCCACAAGATATGAAAAATAAGCTCTTTTAATAAACTTGCATTTGCAGTGTATTTAGGAGAACTTTCAAATTCCATTGTAATATAGGCAAACAGAGAGCATTTGGACTCTTAATAACTTCTTATTTTCTGTGTCTCTTTTTTGCCCAAAACGTACCAAAGAAAGTAAAAAAATTATATCTCTTCTTTCCCCTAAACATTATTTAATAGTGAAAAGATCATTAAAGATCTGTTTTCTGGTCCTGGCCCTGTTGCTTTCTTGTTGCCTAACCATGAATAACTTCTTCATTTTTTCATCCTAAATAGCATTATTGAGTCTGCACATAGCCGACAGACAGGCAATGTTCTGCCACCAACTTCTCCTGCCTCACTGTCAGGAATGTGAGGAGGGCTGTGAGATGGGAAGATCTATGGATTCTCAATGAGTTGAGGCCCTGAAGTAGAGACATCTCAGCTGTAGCTGAGGTTCCCCAAAAGAGCCTGAGAGGAGGGAGGTGGGGCTTCCAGAAAAGCATTCCCAGGCAGGAGTTCTCCTTGGAAAGGAGAACAGCTAGGACAGGAGAAAGGCAGAAACTGACTAGTCTGCCCCTCTGATTGACCATTCCTAGGTGACTTGGTACAGGAATAAGGACCCATTACAGCACAGCATTCCAGAACAGGATCCCAAAATGTAATAGCTCATTAAAAGTGATATTTTCCCCCCCAAGATATGTGCCTTGCTAAAACTATGACCCCTCAACTGGAAGAACAAACAATTTTCCCTGCCTTCCTATATGTGGTCAATTCTATGCCCTTCCATAGTGCACTGGTTCAGAAGAGCTGGGGCTTCTTGGTAATGTTGGGGCAATAGTGAAGACCAAGCTTGGGACAGCTAAACAGCACTTGCTTCACTTCACAGCTGCTCGGCAAGGGGTGTTACTGCTTAGTTCTGAGAAGCAGATTCCTCTACAGCTGCAGCCATCAGCTCCCAGAATAAGCAATGCCTTCACCTGCACATTCACCCAGTCAATCCTGAGATCTCTTTAGGCCCTGTACAGCAATGCTCTCTGTCTGCAGGGTGTTGAGATACACTGCGGACTATGTCACTGATACCTGAATGCCAGCAGTGGTGCAGATGTGGTTGGGATCCCCTGATTAAATGGAGATGAATAAGAATTAGTGAGAAAATTTAAGAAGGCAGAGAGGTCTCTGGTATTTTCTACTCTTTCTGCACTTCTGAAAGTTCTTTCCAGTCGACCAGTCCCACAGGTCCTCTAGTCATTCCTTCAATCTCTTTTCTACATTGCAGCAGAGAGATTTCTTCCAAATGCAAATGTGGTCAGACCACATCCCCCTACCCCTATTTCTCAAACATCTTAGTGGCCTCCTCTGGTCCTTACTTAAATAATTAAACCTTTATCATGACTTATAGGTTCTACATGAACTGGCCCCTGGCCATCTTCCTTTTCATCTTGTACCCCTCTGGCCCTGCATTCTTCAGTTGTGTTGCACTTGCCTCCATTCAGTCTCTTGAATGCATACATTCCCTCCTGTCTCAAACATTCCCATACACTGGCCCTCTTCCAGGCAAACTCTTCTCCTCATTGTCTGTGTGCCTCTGTTAGCTCTTCAGATTTCAATTCTAATATTCCTTTGAGGAAGGGATAGCTGACTTCTCCAGTTAGTCCAAATCCCTATGCCAATGGGCTTCCATAACTGTCATTTAGCACAGTTGGTAAGTATGCATGTCTTGTCTGACTATAGATTATTCTTTCTATATTGCACTAAGTTGTAAGCTCCATGAGGTAAGGACCATGTCTTTTTGTTCTGTTCCACTCAGCATTATATACCCAGTGATTGCACAATTTCAAGCACATTTTCATTTCTATACAATGCATAGCATAAATGAATGTGTAAATTAATAAATAAGCAATAAATGAATGAACATACATTCTGATCCTCAACTTCCTCAACTGTAAATTGAGGGTTTGGACTACTGTGAAAGGATACTTAATTTGTCATGACAAATTAAAAAACTTATTACCATGTCTATGGTATCAGGCATAAGCTGTGCTTATATTTAGAACACATTTATTCAACCTATTGAATGCTGGAAATACAAACATTGAAAAAATGAACATCTTGACATTTACAATCCAATTACGAATTCAAGCAAGTTTATTAGAATGCAAAGTGCTGGTTACTCTGCCATGGGTGCACCCATGAAGCTATGAGGGCACCTGGTTGAAGACCTTACCCAGCCTGGAGGAAAGATGACGATAAAGAAAAGGGAGGGAGAGAAAAGTTTAGAAGGCTTCCCAGAGCATGTGGTTAAAGAACTGAATCTTAGGTTACCCACAGAAAGAAGGAAATGGAGAAAGAAGACTCTTTGGGGAGGAGGAACTTGTGATTTTCCAAGTAGTGCAAACAGTTGCACATGGCTGGATGCAAGTTGCTCATTTTGTATAATGAACTTGCAGGTGTTTTCAATAGCCCTTCTTGAGTCTGAACTTTTTAACCACCTTGACTTTGCACCTGTGAGGGATATAAAGTCACAATATGTCTATTAATAATGGAAGATCACAGAGGTGGTGATGCTTAAAGGGTCAAGGCTGGTGGGAGCCATGACACCCTAGTGGACACATGTCTTGGCAAGGTTCATTAAAACACTTTGTTTAGATTATTGTAATAATTCCTCCCCTCCTGATAAAACTTATTGCTTTCAGGAAAACTTTTCAGAGTCATGCTCCCATCTTATAGATGAGGAATTTCAGGCAAGGACAGATACCAACATCTTTCAAATTAGTAAATGATGTAACTATAGAAGGTTCAGTGCTTCCAGCATCCAAGAATGGGAACCATTAAAAAGTAATAATAGTCTATTTTTTTTGAGTCACTGAACAATTTTGCTAAAGCAAAATTTAAATGAGGTCTAAAGCCGTTATCCTAACAAATTAGACAAAAGCCTCTGGGTATTTGATTGTTAAAGTGTGTTTATTGTATTAATTGTAGAAACATAACAAATGCTTTATATATATATATACATATATAAAATATATATATGTATATATGCTTCAATTTGTTGATTTGAGCACCTATTTCAGTGCCATTTTTTGCAGGGTGGGGACACAGAGTGGTATAAATGTGCTTAGCAACAGATTGAGAGAATAGGAGCCAATAAAGAAATGGAAGGGACCAATGAGCTTTGCAAACTCTTAACAACTCCCCTGGACAGAGCTGGCAGTAACCAACAGGGAAGAACTAAACAGCCATGGGGTGCGGACGAAGAAGCAGTAAAGCAAGTCGGTGGATAGAACAGACAACCCCACAACCAATATGGCTGAAGGGATGTTCACGGTCTTCCGCCATATTTGCAAATCAAAGCCACAAAGTTGACTTTCCTCCAACAGCCTCATCCCAAAGCCACATTCACGTGCTTGTTACCAGAGATGCCCATTTCTAGCTGACACAGAGCAGTTTTCACATCTTCATACAGGCTGGATTTGGTTAGCACACAGACAAAAAGCAAGGAACCTCACTTCAAATGTTGATATTTAAATATCAACATTTAAAGGAACCTCACTTTAAATGTTGATATCCCAAACCAAATGAAATGAAAAAGTCATTTAAAAGACATGCTAGAGCTAAAGCATACGTTTAGGTATATCATTTAGTGACCCAAATCAAGTTAAGTTCCCAAACCAACGACTTTTTGTCTCAAACCAAATATTTTGCAAGTAAAACTACAAATATCAAAAATAAAGTCTGTAATAGCAGATTGTCCAGAATATTACTACACTATCAAATTGAATAATTGCTTGTCTTCCTTTTCTTTGAATGATTTTCTTTGCAATGATGATACATTTTGTAAGTATTTTGCAGTCTGAAAAAAATCTTGGAAGGGTTCTCCTGGCTTAAGAATAAATGCATATTTTGTATACAAATAAATGTAAAATATTTCCTACTTCTTACTCCAGCTTTACTCCCTATACCATAAGTGACAATTTAATGTGAATGCCTCAGAAGTGTATAATGGTAGTAAGGAGTTGTTTGTTTGTTTGTTTTTCGCATGGACAGGCACCGGGAATCAAACCTGGTCTCCGGCATGGCAGGCAAGAACTCCGCGCGCTAAGCCACCATGGCCCACCCAGGAGTTATTTTTTATATGTTGTAAATTAGAACATGCATTTGCATTTTCAAATCCCTTTTCAAAATAAACATTTCCAAAACTTTCTTTCCCTCCAACCACCATTTCAAGATTAACATTCCAAACCCAAGTGAGAGATGAAACAATTCCAGCATGACATTATATATTGTGGTCTTATGTATTCTACTAAGCTTTGGAAATGCCATGCCTAATAACAGACTGCTGTCACCCTGGCTCACATCCATATCAAACAAGAGGTAGCTAATTTATCCTTTTCAAAAAGGCAAGGTGAATTTAGAGTTTGCTTCAAGAAATTGTGAAGATGAAATCTATCACCTGGAATGATCACCCAATTAAAAGTAGAAGATGAAGTCACAGATGACATTAGGGACCCACGATAGGTAAGTGTAGGTCTGGGGCTCCTTATAAGATGACTTGAAAGTAACTTTTGTTCATCAAGGGAAGAGGAAGGAAAGAGGTCCCCAAATCTTAAATTCTTCATTTCAGATTTTTCTTAGAGCAGGGCTTTGCCAGTGGACTCTGTCCGCCATGAAATCTTCAGATTCATGGTTGCCTCCAAAGCCAGTTGACAGCATTGTGGCACTTGCAGTGTCTACAACAAGGGGAACACATTTTTCTGGAAGGATTGAAAAGAAGTTTTGTTGACTTGTTGTTACAGTTTTTGTTGTGTGTGTGTGTGTGTGTGTGCATGTGTTTATATATATTAAATTGATCTAGCTTCCACCTAGGCGAAAGCTTTTTTTCAATTAACACTGGATATCAGTTTTGAACCCTGTCTCCACTCCAAAAATGTATTTAATCTGGCCAGCAAATAGAAGACATGATAATAATTATGTAAACAGATCTTTATGTGATCAGGGCAATGCTAGCTTTTCCTCAGAATGGGCGCCGTCATCTACTCAACATTGAAGTACCAGGCTAAAAGGGTGGGGACCATGTTCTACATCCTAACTGGTATATGATTTTAGGTATTCTTTTAGGATCACAGCCCTTATTTCATTATTGTGAGGCCTTCCTCTTTTCACACTTGACATGGAGACAGTAAGCTTACCAATAGTATATTGACACACACATGGGGAACACTGTATTACTGCTGTCACTTCAGTATCAAGGCTGAAGCCAAGGCTGGCTGATTTATCTGAGAATTTCAACACAGTTCTATCTTTTGTGTAGTAAAAAAAGCCAGCCTCTTGAATCTAAGCTTTTTAACCAGAAAACAGGGAACAATACTTGTCTCCTACCTATTCCAACACAGTAGCTATTAGAGTTAAGAACTATTATATGTGAAAACCCTTTAAAACTTTTTGAGGACCAACTCAAGTATGCAGGGACACAGCCACTAAAGTAACTTGAAATCTCATTGGGTTTATGTAGGTGGCGTAAAATGGGATTCTGAGAAAATTACCTGAATGAAGGAGGTGGAACAAAAGAGTATAACTCTGGCTACTGAAAACAGCCTTTGCTTTAAATTACTTAGACTGGTCTTTTACATTGTTTAAATATGCCAAATAATCTTCGCTGTTTTTCCCTTTTGCCTTTGCTTGTAAAATCAAAGCTGAAGATATTACTATTGTCGTCATTATTATTTTGCACACCTGCTCGTCACAATTCAATAGCTGTCAAACATATGGCAATTGATTTAGAAGCTAAAAAATAATGGGCATATGTTGCCCAGTTAAATGACACAACTAATAGGGTTGAAAGCTGATCCACCGCAATCATTATGCACAGATTTAAATTTTCATGACTCAATTTAATTCCACTCCACAGAACTATTCTGCTGGACAGAAGTGCTGCTTTATTCTAAATTGTTCTTCATGTGTCTTCATCTTTATGAATGTTTCCAGTTATGACTATCGCCACACACATGTTTGACTGCAATTTGGATCCTGGCATTATTACAACAACTCTTACTGAACTCAAAATGAACTGATCACGATAGTATTTATGTTGAACTGATACAACGGGACACGCTCAGAAATGCCTTTGACTCTTCTCTCATCTTTGTAACCCTGTATACCAGAGCTCCCCCTCATCAAGGTACTTTGCATTTACAAACACCTTGGGACCCATGCTGTCCTATTTATTTCCTTACAAAGACATGGTCTTTATGGTAGATTGAGATAAATAAACACGTTCTTAATACTATTCCTGGAAGTGTGAACCCATTGTAAATAGGACCTTGCGAAAATGTTATTTTTAGTTAAGATGTGACCAATTGAATCAGGACAGGCCTCACGCCTATTACTGATCAGGCTTTATAGAGAGGAGGCCATGGGAAGGAGTTAGAAGCTGGAAATCAGCAGAAACCAGCAGAGCAGGGGAAAAGGAAAGGACATAGCCACGTGGCAGGAAAGCCAAGGAACCCCAAGGACTGTTGGCCAGACGGAATGCTACTGACCCCATGAAGATGGAGGCTTCCTAGCCTCTGAAACTGTGAGCCAATAAATTCCTGTTGGGGAGTAAATTCTACAAATTCCAACCCATTTTGTGGTATTTGTAACGGAAGCTCAGGCAAAAATAAGATCACCGTATACGCTGTACTCAGGAATAACCCTGAAAGGCTGGCTGGATGCTTTGTTTCCCTAACACCATTGTGTTGGTAGGTGTTATTTCTGTTTCCAGACACTGAGCTGGGAGAGGAACCAAGAAGGACTAAATTGTCCAACTCTAGACGCATCACAAGAGATAGTTGAGTTAAAAAAAGAGTGCAATGAAACTAAAATTAAATTTTAATGTACCATGTGATTTGGAGAGCCAAGGTGCAAAGTCAGATTGAAGATAAGTATTATCTTCATTTACTGAAAGACGAAACAGGAACCCAAACAGGTACAGCCCATCACGGGGAACTGTTTTGTTTTATTCGTAAACTGTGTAATGAATAATCAAACACACTTTTTTGCCTAGCTCAGAGCTCTCACCAGGCAGATATCCCTTGGCTTGTTCAGCAGTAGTAGCTATACTGTTTAACAGTTATGTGCACAGCATTTTTAATAAAGCAAATCATGTTTGTAAAAAAAAATTGGTCATTTAAGACATCATACTAGCTATTTGGTTGTCAAATAGTTTTAATATTTCCTACACTAAGTTTATGCCCCTTCCACGGATTTATAAATCAACTCTCAGAAGTGGCAGGCGAAGTAATAATTTGATGTGGTTTCCACTGTGATGAAAATAACATTATCTTTCATTTTTCCTTCTCTGTAGTGGTTTAAGGGTGAAAAGTCACGTATCCTCTTCTTCATCTGAGTTCGTTTTCAGCTGAGAAATAAACATAGAATTCAGAATATGGCAATCAAATCATCATTTCATGGCTTCTAAATCTGGTCCCTGAAGCAACCTTCCCCAAAATGACACTGTTTAGGTAGAAGGAAATAATAATGGTCTCAGAAAATACAACAATAAGGAAATGGGATGAGTTTTAGTGTGGCTTGTTGCCTTCAGTTACATCACTTCATAGACCTGTGGTGAATTTGCAGCCAACACAAAATTCATCTGCCATCGTCACTAAGCGTTAATATGGGCCTTCTCTTATGTTCTTACAATTTGCTTTTCAAATGAAACAATGTTAATAATAAAATTTTTGGCCAAAAATACTTCATTCTTCAATATGCTCCTTAAGCTCATATTTCTGTTGACATTCAAAGAGTTAAAAGGATAGCATTCAAAAATTAAAATTCTTTTTCAGCCATCATAGAATAGTCACATAATCCTTGTATGAAATGGTGTCCAATTTTTACTCTTAAAACCACAGAAAATGGGAAGCTATTTTCCCAAAAAAGAAACACTTAAATATTCCCTTCTGCTACTAAAGTCGCTCCCAAGACACTGCCAAACACTCACTAAAATCCCTTCATAGCATAAAAGGAAGAAAAAAAAATCTTCTAATTAGCAGAATGGATTGAAGGTTTTTTCCTTTTCATTTCTGTTTCTTCGTCATCAAAATATGTGATAAGGCACTGAGCTCACTGACCATCACAGCTTGAATCCCCATACTCTGACCTACCTCACTGTGTTACTGGCTGTGTTACATTTCACTTTCACTTTTGTAACGCTCAATTTCCACTCATGGATTATGTAACACTGACAATATGATCCCTGAGGTAAGTCTAGGGCCTGGAGCCAAAGAGCAGGAACAATATGTGTTTTTTGTTGTTGTTGTTGTTTTGGGGGCGGGGGTTGGGGGGGAGGTGGCAGGGGGGAAAGGAGACTGTCTAGCAATCACAAAAAAAAACTGTGGAAAATAAGAAGCAGTGATTAGATTTTGGGATTCATGGTTGTGTGTTGTTCCCCAAGAAAGCGATTGTAGTTGAATAGAATGGGCAGGTGTCAAATCTCAAGTGGTAGAAAAAAGAGTAGATGACAAGGAAGTGGATGCATAAAGTTTAGTCTTCTCTTTGAAAAAGTTTGGTGATGAAGCTGAGGGGAACAGTGGTTACAGGTGAGGAAAAGGAGGTAAGAAGGGAGTTGATTCCTGGGTCTCAGTCAAGCAGCCATTGAGGAAAAGTCCTGAAATAAAGCTCAGCGGAATGCTGGCTAAGAAGGGAGGTGAAGGAGGCCAGAAAGGGTGTATGTGGGCAGGGCTAGGGTGGGGGCAGCGAAGAATATGGAGTCAGCAGGGAAAATCATGCTCAGCAGTCATGGTCTGGGGATGTAGGGGAGACAAAGGCTGAATAAAGACCCCTATTTTGAGGAAGAAAAGGCGTATGGGGAGGGCAGAAATTCTGATCAATAATCTATTCAGATTTTTATTAGAATGATTAGCATAGCTTTGTTACAGTTTATTATTTTCTCATCATTTTAGAAAATCCATTAAACCAAGATTTCCGCCCTGCCAGATTCCACAGAGACAAGATGTTCAAAATAGAAACACACCATAGAGAAGTACATTACTGATTCAGACACTGGACATCAAAATTACCATGTTATTTGGAGGGAAACTCAACAAACTTACTGAACAATGTATTGGCATTCCCATACTTCAACATACATTAATAAAAATATAGCTGAGTGTGATAAAGACCCCCACTGCCAACCTGTGATGGAAACTCAGGGGTGGCTTTAAAGAGCAAGGCAGCACTCTCTCTTCATTTAACGATGAGATCCTAAAATGAAAAAGATGCCCATTGTGGCTTTCTTCTCATTATGAAAAAGGAGAAGATAAAATGTTATTTTATATTTGTCTAGTGCACGGCCTGGCTTCACCAGGACCATCAAGGGTAATTCACAGGTTCCAGGCTATATCAGGGAAACTAAAGATGAAATTAACATATATTGTTTAAATGAATTTATTCTCATGTCCCAATAGCAAAGTGTTAATATACCCTCCTCATGATATCTGGGCATTTTCATAAGTACTAATAAGCCATGTGCTGATAACCACTCAGGGATGCAGCTGTGCTGAACTGGAGTGACAGCCTATTTCAGGTTTGCAACACTGGATTGAATTCTACATCTGTCACTTACTAGCTGTCAGATCTTGGGCAAGTGACTTAACTCTTCTCAACTTTATTTTCTTAAGGGGTAACATGGAGAGAAGTTTAACCACAAAGGCCTGTCGGTCAAATGAGATGGTACATGTAAAGCACATACCACCATGACTGGTATGAAGTGGATACTCAGGTTGTCAGGAGGTTCCCTCCCTTTCATCACCGCAGAGCCCATTTTAAAAGAAAAGGTGTGTGTATTACTGGTACCCTAAGCCTGTTGCCCTGCATTTATTAAAAGAAATGTATTTCCTATGTGAACATTACTTGATTCACACTGATGGGAACTGATGGGAACTGATGCAGATAAGTTGTCATAATCACGTAGATCCTTAAGGAAAGAAAGGTGGAGCAACTAAATGGTATTCCCCTTAGTGAGAAAAAAAAAGGCATTATTAGGCACCCTTGTGTAATCCAGAATCCCTGTTGGATTTTAGGAGCAGTCATTTAGCTATGCATCTTTCTGCCCTTTACAAGCCTAAGCAATAGTAAGGACTCTGAAATGTTATTTTCCAGAAGTCTAGAAATCACGGAGTATGTAAATAGATGAGTAATATCTTGAATTTCATTATTCAAATTAGGTAATCTTGTAAATTCTTGAACAGACTCACCATTTACATTTATAATTGAGCATTTCTTTGTGCTGTCTTGTGTGTACAAATTTAAAAATTGTCTATGAGTTTGGGTGTCCACCGAAGCCCCTGGATGTTTTCTCTATAGTCAAGGTAATTAGGAGACATGGCGTCCCTCTCAGACCTTCCTGATCCTGGCCAGATATCAGGAATGTAGGTTGTTTGCTCTTAACAAACATCTATATTATTCTAGGACAGAGGTCTGTAGTTTCAGCCCCTGAAACAATGTGTTTTTGAAGAATAAAATTGTGCAGGGCATTGAGTTTGAGGTCATGGGTTAATAAAAAGATGTTGAACACCTCGTCCTTGCTTGAAGGATAAGAATGAGCTCATAGGGAAATAGAGGGGTTCCCAACAATGATAATAGAAGTCAGGGGGTGATAAGCCCACTTAAATGGTGTCACATGGTACTGGATTTCAGAGGCAAAGGCAGAACTTTATGGAGCTGGTAACGTGTCCAACTTTGGGACACTCTAAATTTTATGGAGCTGGTAACGTGTCTATGATCTCCTTTGAATGGGTAAGATCTTTATAGCCACAGACGATGAAAGGGGAAGAGAATTAATTCCAGTTAGTAGCATGAGAAAAGGCTGGCCAGAGATGTGCTGACATGTTTGAGGCAGAGATATATTTTATTGCCAAATATAAACAAATAGGTTCTTTAGCTACTTGAACAACTACATTAGACGATAAGCTCCAATGGGGCAGGAGGCATGTCTATTGCTATCATCACTGCGTAACTAATGCCTAGCACATTTCCTGGCTTTTCCTAACATTCAGCAAATAATAGTGACTATGATTATTTGTTCAACCAATAATTGTTAAGTGAATAAAAGAGTTTTCATTAATAGGCAGTTCTCAACATAGATCAGGGAAAGTTTTGTTTTGGCTTCAATATCTTAATGCCTTTTAAGGTCCTGAGAAAACCTGAAAATTTAGAGTGTCCCAAAGTTGGAAAGAACATTTAATATGTTTGTTGGTATAAGGCTGAAAAACATCTTGAAAAGCTTGAAAAATGGTGTAAAGTCAACAGATACAATTTAATAAGGATAATTAAAAATTATATTTTACGTTCAAAAAAGGCAAATAAATAGGAGATATGTTAATGTGATCACTCAAGCTCTTTCCAAACCCCATATTCCATGAGTACTTTCCTTCAGGATTTTTGTAAGGGAATAAAATGTAATTCATTCATTCATTCAGCAAATATTTGTGAAATGTAGAGATGCTCCTTTATTAACCTGTGAACTTCTTGAGTTGGATATTCAGCTCTATGCCTTAGTGCCAGGCATGGAATAGGTCATTAATGAATATTCACTAAATGGAGAAATGGATGCACTTCTTCGGCTTCACCAATTTATACATATAATGTTTAATATTTGTTATTTTTCCATCAAGGAAAATGCCACTGGTGTAGAGTTTTTATCTTCCTTGATTTATTTATGATGGGGGAGGCAAGTAAGAGGGAAGACAGGAAAGACAAAAGTTAATTCCATCAGATTCCTGCTGTCTTAGATGCATCTCTCATAGAATACATTCCTTTCAACCTTACATTACACTTATTTGCAAGCAAGATTTTTCTATTATTCTGTGAGCTCTTGCAATCTGAGTCCTCATAGGACATTTTAAAAACATAGCATAATGCTTAGCATACAAGGTATTACAAAATATTGTTGAATGTTGAAGTTATAAGATGGCTAATACAAACTTCTACCTGTGCAATATCATATAAAACTAAATACTGAGAACTTGCTGGTATTGAACTGAAACATAAATACTGACAATAGTGCTATTAATGAACCATCTCATGCTTCTCAACCTGAGTGTGATGTAAAGCAAATTCATCATTTTGTCAATTAAAACTCAGGATATACAGTACCCAAGGAACCAAATAGTATCCTCACTGACTTTTTCTACTCACTTTGACTCACTGCATACTGAAACCAAGTTATAGAGTAACTTAAGAATTTACCTGCTTTCAGAATTTCCTGCCTATTAAGTAGATATTAATCATCATTTGCTAGAATGCCCTACTGACAATTATTTTTAAATCCTTGGTTGAAAAAGTTGCTCACTTGCTTGGCCTGCCGGGGATTCAATCTTCATATTTAAAGCTTTATCATGAGCATGTCTTTGGGATTCTATGCCATGGATATCAGCACAGTATAACAAAGCCTTTTTGGTACTTTGGCACACAGACTCCTTTGAAGTGATCCAAGATCCATTTGTCTTATTTTGAACTCTGTTTTACAATCAAATGGTACAGTGGGGTCTAATAAACAGATAATAGATTAAACATATTTTTGCATATCAAATTCATTCTGAGACAAGAAGTTTGAGAGTTAAGATTCTGGAAATTTTTCAAAGTACGCCAAAATCTTTTCCTTTTCCATGTCATCAATATCTGCATCGGTAAGGAAATCTCGGTCTCAAATATATCAATTCAAATTCAACATATGGAGACTTGCCATCACAGACCCCCAAAAGGCTTTGTTCAGAATGCAATTAAAGAGATTTTAATCTTCCAATTAGGAGCAAAGTGTCTTTCTTGGCAAAAGAAAAAAATATACCAGTCTCCTAAATCCATGATCTTCATTTGCCTCTTCCGATATAAGGCCATCATACAGAGCATCTCTCCTTCCTTCTAAACCAGGCTGCAACCACTTCCAAAAGCCTATTCTTACATTTCAGAATAAGAAACACTTTTAAAAAGCCCACCGATGTCCTGAACAGATAGGGTGAACTGAACCATACCGATGACTACTAGAAAATCGTCACATATAAAGAACATACTATGTAAGGAAGGTCCACTGGAACGCCACACAGGGGAAATACATCAATTACAGGGAGATCAAAAGAACTTCTTTATGGGAGAATTTTCTCTTTCAGAGTATGGACCCTGCAGGCCATTGACAGACTCACATCTTACATGCCAAGGGTTTGATGAGCTTACTCACCCATAAAATAAATAGTGGCTCCCGAAGGAAAGATGTCGAGAGAAAGAGAGGATAGGGAAGAATCCACAGAAGGCTTGTTATTTTTAACCTGTTCTAGGGCTCCCAACACTTTCTCTCAATTTTTTTTCAAAATCTCCCATGGAAAAGGGAGATTCTACATTCCCCAAGCTGTTAGAATATTTCAGATCCTACACTAGGTAATTTTAAAAACATGTCACTCAGTCCTTATCACAGGCTTTTAGAGGTAGGTTTTATTATGTCTGTTTATAGATGAATAAACAGAAGCTCCAAGGAGTAGCAGAAAAGCGTTCTCATGATGGAAGAAAAATAAGACCATGCTATGTGCTTTAGTTCACAAAGTCCCCTTTTTCAGTTCATGGAGGCTATCCTTTTGGTGGGAAAGGGCAGGAAAATTCAACCACCATCATCTGCTTTCAGAGTTCCATGAGTTTATACTTAGAGACAAAACAGGAGTGGGAAACATACCTGGAAGGGAGCAGATAGGGAGAGGAATCTGCCATCCTGTTAACAAGCCAGTACGAGACATCATGTATCTGAGAAAGCTGCCTACTGCATGCACTGAGGTCATAGGAGAGTCTGAATACAATACTGCTGACTAAGCTTTTTAGCATGGCGCTATTCCCCCCAGGTCCTAAGACAGGAAGGCTTCAAAATGGTACCACTGCAGCCAGCTTGGCATCCATATCCCATTTCACCCACTGGCAGCGCTGGGATGACAGAGCCTGAGCTCTACAGCCAGACAACCTGACTTAGGAACTGGTTTCTCACTTCCCAGCTCTGTAACATTGAGCGAGTGATCCAGTTAACCTCTTTGGGTTTGAGTACCCTTATCTATAATAATAGAGCTGACCCCATATAGTTGTTGAGACATTAAATGAGTTGATATATATAAAACTCTTTAAACAGTACCTAGCAGATGAGCATTCAATAAATATTAGCTTTTACTAACATTTATTATTCTGTACATAATATTGAATATGAATCCTTAGA
Source organism: Tamandua tetradactyla (assembly GCF_023851605.1). Lineage (NCBI taxonomy): Eukaryota > Metazoa > Chordata > Mammalia > Pilosa > Myrmecophagidae > Tamandua > Tamandua tetradactyla. The sequence goes on from NC_135352.1 coordinate 11,557,718, forward strand.
GTAGTGCATCTACCACAATGATAGTGACCTATGAGAAGTATAAAACTAAAACCATAAAAAAGAACACAAAACCTTCCCCCTCCTGCCATAGGCTGCCCAAATATATATCAAGAGAATGACAGTAGAAGTTTCCTTTTGCAATGAAAATGTAAACTATGCAACTCACACAGTATTATGAAAAGTAAATGAAGAGGCAAAGGATGGCAAGTGGCTTATAAGACCTTTTTTTTTTTGCATGGGCAGGCATGGCAAGCGAGAACTCTGCCTGCTCAGCCACCATGGCCTGCCCCCTTTAAGACTTTTAGAATGTTCATTAATTAGTGTCATATACACAGTTCAATTATGAGCAATTGGAATTTGAGTCACATCAAGAAAACCACTGTTCACCCCTTGAAGAACACAGGATCAAATCAAACAGATGAGGATTAAGCAACCCCCTAGAAGCAAGTACTGGGCATGGGGCACCTCTATAACTAAAGAGAGGCCAACTTCCCTTAGTAAAGGAAGCATCCTTGTGGAAGATGTCCACCACTAGAAGAAGCAAAAATTGCTAATATCTTACCAGCGTCCCTGAAAATTGGAAAAATATTAAGCCATATGACATTTACTGATGCTGAATATTTCTTGCTTAGCTGAAGTCAAGCAAGCAATTCACCCACTACAAAGGGGAATTTTGGAAAGAACACTGACAACAAAGAGAACACACTCTATCCCTCTCAGATATGACAATGGAAGATTTATAAAACTGCTATACGTCAATTGCTGATGAGTAATCAAGCTACATTATTCCCAAATATGAAAATAATAAGACAGGTATGAGCTAGCAAGATTCACAGAAATTCATTATAAAAGGTTGTTGTTTAAATAATAGTGAGAACAGAGGTGTCCTGCTATGTGCAAACGTTCATTCTGAATGCTTGTAGAGAAATATAAATCTCTATAGCTTTCCAGACTTCTGAAGAAATAAGCTTGATTTATAGTAGATTATTTTAAGACAAAAATATTTTCCCATCTCAAACACATTTTTATCATCCTAGCTTGTAAGAACTATTACCTAAGGTAGCTGCCAATCCACTAGAAGGTACAGGGAAAAAAAAATGCCCTGACAATGGAGAAGGGGAAACCCAAGAAAGAAGGAAATTTCACCCACACATTTTGGATTGTTGACAAGAACAAAGACATATCTATATCTTTCTATCTATTTATTCATTAAGCAAAATTTTATTAAGACAAAAAGGCATATTTCCTGGCTTCAAGAAGTGCTCAGTCTAGTCGAGGAAGACAGAAAACTAGAAGTTACAACTTAGAGTATATACACTAGGATAAAGTTAGAGGAAGGAGTGGAGCATCATGGTCAAACAATATCTCTTGAAAGAGGTTATCAACCCATAGTCTTTGGGGTGCAGAGTTTGATTTCTGTTGAATGTCTTCAATTAAACCTCCCACAACTAACTATAGGAGAATTTAGAAATGGGAAGAAATGGCTACATCTTGTGTAACTGAGTTGAACACTTAAGTCAGTTGGCTGCAAATAAATTTAGATCCAGATACAAAAAAACAAGCACTTAGACAAGTAACAGTAAGTAATAAGTACATGACCCACAGCAAGCTATCTGCAGAAAACTCACATAATGCAAATATGACATATACAAGTGAATATATAAGTGCCCGGCTGTGCCCAAGTGATCCTTCAAAATAATAATCTTTATGTTGAAGCCATATTTAAAAGCAGGTTAACTGCAACTGATAAGAGCATTTGCCCTAAAAATCAGGGGACCTGAGGACTCCCCTCCCCTTTTTTTTCACCATTACCCAACCAGTCAGCCAGGTGTCCTTGTGTAAATCAATCACTTCCAGTCCTCAAGTCTCAGATTCCCCACTACGAAATGAAGGAATTTAACAGGATTGGACTTTCAAACTGCAAATATTCAGAGCCAGGGTTATAGTAGAAGCAGGAACAAGGGGGAAGAGGGGAAGACCCCTGGTTCACTTTCATTTTACAACAGTTAGGAGGCACCAGGGGAGCGTCCACCAGAGGAGATGGAGAAAAGGTAACGGGTCATGATACTTTATCACTTTTATACCTGAAAGTAAAGGGGCGAATGGCTAGAGCCTTCCTTTTTAATAATTGTTGAAGGTGTACTTTTTTTCTGAAATGCTACCTGAATCATAAGTTGCCAAATATAATAGGCTGACAGTACAATAACATGCAGGTATACATTTTATTTTTGTATTACATCTGCAGATTTCACTCTGAAGCAAAGCCATCTAATTGAATCCCCTGCCTCTACCTCCTAGTCAATTTTCCATATATCTGTCAGAAAAATCTTGTGGTCATGCAAATGCTTTCCATGGCTCCTCAGTGTCTGCAAATGAAAGTCTGAATTATGTAAAATGATGTACAATCCTCCACAATCCAATATAGTTCACCCCTCCAACCTTTGCTCTATAAGACCCATCCCACCCTAAACTCCAGAAATTCCCTGAACTACCATGATCTTCCAGAAATCTGCTGCATCTGCTTAGAATGCTCCCCATCCCTGTATCACTGACAAATAAGCTTCTTCCTAAACTTAGTTTAGTCACCACTTCTTCAGTACACATACACCCAATCCTCAGTAATAGAACTGAGCATTCCTTCCTTTGAGATCCAACTACTCACTAGACAAACAATTTATAGCATCTTTATAACTTTATTTCAAATCACATAATCAAAATGCTTCTGTCTAATTTATCTTTGCATTTTGCACCCACAGAACTAAGCAAAATGCCTGTCACACAGTAGGTAATCGAAAATATTTGTTGACTACACCGTCCATTATGATGGAAAAAATAAATGTTAAACCAAAAGTAACTGTAGGAATTAAAAATAGCCCAAACTTAAAAAGCAACAGGGCTATGTGTAAAATTGAAAGCATACCTCTCCACAACAGTAGTGGACAATGCTCTCCCTCTCTTCTTGTTGCATCCCACACAGCAGCTAGCAGAGTGTTACAAATTTATTACATGCTCCACAGATACTGAATGAATGAAGAGAGCACACACAGCAATGTTGTAACCATTGTAATAGTGAGAAAAGAGAATAGTGAAAGTATTTCTGTGTGTGTGCATAACACATACACTGATACTTTTCCATTTGAGAACTAAAAAACCAATCTTCGATGCCATTAGGGAAAGAATTAATGGATCAAGTATCAAGCATGACAAAATGGTATGAGGCCAGAGTAAGATTTCCTATTTATCACAAAGTAGTCAAATTATTCATGGATGAAAACAAGAGAGACAAAGCCAGGGCTCAGGTGGAATACAGTCAGACTTGGCTGGGCAGGAAGGAGGCCTATTATTTTACATGCCGATTTTTCTTTTCCTAAAAGGAATTTTAATGTTTCCATTTTATTCAGACAAATAAAGAAGAATCTCACATTTGACCTTTTCCTTTTTCACAGATGATTTACCTCATTTAAATTGTCTCCTCCTGGGCCTTCTCCACAGATACAGCTGCTGGGTTCGGGGACTAAACTTTATTGGCTAGATTTATCTCTGCATTTGCAAAAGGATCCTCACAAATTGGAGTAAGTCGTTTTGCCCAATGCCTTGATACTAAATTTAGGGCACATATATTTTCGTAAATTGTTTGTTGCTCCATTTGTACAATCATTTCTCCTGTTCCAGATGAACACAGTATGTGCTCATTTGCTCTACGTGCATGGACACTTAGAAAATTTGGTTTAGGAAGTTCTGTCCACAAAACAATTCTTTTATTCTAGACCATTCTTCCCACTGGCCCTTGGAACTTGCTCCCATCTGGTGGCTCCTGGAGACCAGCTGTCTGCTTCCTTATCTCCCTGGACCCCTCTCCAGAAGGCAACTTTCACAAGAACTGCCATTTCACAAGAAATGCCAGCCACCTCTGTTTTACTAATGAAGACCTTTGCATAAGAGTGAAAATGACTTGCTATAGGCAAAGCTAAGAAGAAAGCTGAGAGTGTTTTACTAGATATTTCTATATTTTAGACAAAATCTGACATTTTTGCTTTTCCTCAGATACATTTTCTGATTCATTACAAAGAAGACAGCCATATGCTGATAAAGGGATCAATTTGATCAGGACACATAAGCATGAATGTTTATGCACCTAACAGTGGAGCCCCAAAGTATATGAAGCAAATATTGAGAGACATGAAGAGACATATGAGACTTCAATGCAATCTTTCAATAATGGATAGAACATCTAGACAGAAGATCAAGAAGGAAATAGAAGCCTCAAATGATACTCTAAACCAACCATACCTAACAGACATATATAGTACAGTTCAACAGAAGCAAATTATGCATTCTTCTCTAGGGCACATGGATAATTCTCTAGGATATAACATATGTTAGGTATCAGACAACTCTCAATAAACCAAAAAAATAGTTAAATCATACAAAGTATCTTCTCTGACCATAATGGAATGAAGCTAGAAATCAATTACAGAGGGAGAAATGGAAAATTAACAAATATGTGGGAATTAAACAAAACACTTAAACAACCAATGGTTCAAAGAAGAAATCACAGGGAAATTAGAAAAATATCTTGAGGTGAATGAAAATGAAAGCACAATATGCCAACACTTACGAGATGTAGCAAAGGCAGCGCTGACAGGAAAATTTATATCTCTACATGCTTAAATTGAAAAAGAAGAAAGATCTCGAGTCAGAGATCTAACCTCAAAACAGGTGAAAATGGGAAAAAAAAGAGCAAACCAAACCCAAAGCAAGCAGAAGGAAGGTAATAACAAAGATCAGAGCAGAGAAAAATGAAATAGAAAATTAAAAAAGAAAATCGATAGAATAAAAAGTTGGTTTTTTGAAAAAAATCAATAAAATTGATCAACCTTTAGCTAGACTGACAAAAAAGAAAAGAGAGAGGATACAACTAAAATCAGAAATGAAAAGCAGGACCTTATACCAATCCCAAAGAAATAAAAAGGACTGTAAAATGATATTATGAACAACAATATGCTAATAGACTAGATAACCAAGGTAAAATGGACAAGTTCCTAGAACACACAAACTACCTATAATGAGCCAAGAAGTAAAAGAAAATCTCAACAGACCAATAAGAAGTAAAGAGGTTGAATCGGTCATCAAAAACCTTCCAACAAAGAAATGCCCAGGGGTGGATGGTTTCACTAGTGAATTTAACAAATATTCCAAGAGGAATTAACATTAATCCTGTTCAAAGCTGTCTGAATCACTGAAGGGGAGGGAGCATTTCCTAACTCCTTCTATGAAGCCAACATTACCCTCATATCAAAATCATATAAAAAAAAATACCACAGAAAATTATAGACCAATATCCGTTATGAATATAGATGCAAAAACCCTCAACACAATGCTAGCAAACTGAAGTCAATAGCACATTAAAAGGATTGTACACAGTGATCAAATGGGATTTATCCCAGGTTGGCAAGGATGGTTCAGCAGAAGAAAATCAATTAGTGTAATTAATAGAATGAGAGGAAGAAACCACACGATCAGTTGCAGAAAAGACATTTGACAAAATCCAGTACCCTTTCTTAATAACAACACTTAGAAGACTAAGAATAGAAGGAAACTTCCTCACCATGATAGAGGGCATATATGAAATCCCACTGCTAACATCACACTTAATGGTGAAAGACTGCAAGCTTTTTCTCAAAGATCAGGGCATCTAATGATGCCCACTGTCACCACTGCTATTTAACATTGTATTGGAAGTTCTAGCCAGAGCAATTAGGCAAGAAAAATAAAAAGAAGGCATCTAAACTGGAAAGGAAGAAGTAAAATGTCTCTATTTGCAGATGACATACTGCTATGTATAGAAAAGCCTGAAAATTCTGCAACAAAGTTACTAGAGCTATTTGAGTCATACTTCCTATCATCAAGATAAATTCCAAATAGATTAAAATAATTATTTTACACTCTCAGAGTGAAGAGAGCCTCTGTCATTATGACTGAAAATCAATAACTTTGAAAGAAAATATTGACAGAATTTACTACATATAAATTTCTATTTTTCTATGTAGCAAGCATCAGAAGCAAAATGAAAAAGGCAAACAAAAAGCTGAGCAAAATATCTGTGTTCTATTTGTGATATTTTCCCTAATATATGAAAAGCTCCTATTAACCAAAAAGAAAACTGATAGAAAATGGGCAAAGTATAAAACACATTTCTAGGAAGTAAAACACGAATGGCCTTTAACTGTGTAAAAGATGTTCAACTAATGAGAAAACTGCATATTAAAACTACACAGAGATTTTTCACATATCAAGATTGATAAAGATCAATCAGTTTGATAATACATTGAGTTGAAGAGAGTATAGAGATTACAGATTGATGGTAAGAGTACAAAATGATGTGACTTCTACGAAAAGCAATTTACAATATTTATCAAAAATTAAAAATCATTTAATTTTGATCTATCATTTGAACTAGTGCTTTCATTTCTAAGAATAGTCTACAGATATACTGCACACATGCAAATTACAAATATGTAAGATTATTCATCACACATTGCTTTTCATGACAAACACTGGAAGAAAAATAAATGTCCATCAGATTAAGGATTCACTAAACTAACAATGGTCAATTTGTACAATGGGACATCAGGCACCTCATTAAAAGAAAAGTGAACACTTTGTATACATATATGCAAAGGTCTCCAAGATGCAATGTTCAGTGAAAAAAAAAAGAAAAAGAAGAAAAAGAAATGAATGGACAAGATATTCTAGAATACGTGAATATCTGAAACGGTTTGCAAAGAAACCATTAGTGCTGCCTTTGGGGAAGGGTCTTCAATTACTAAGGAACCTTTTTGTTCTTGGTATAAATGTGTTAATGTATAAATATGTTAATATGTATAAATATGTTAATATGTAATTATAAATTTAAAATGTCACATTTTAATTCAAAATTTATTTTCTGTTATAATGAGTCCATAAACAAAAGCAAGATCTTAACCAAATAATCTTAAATCAAAATGTGTTAACATTCAAAAAACATTAATTTTTTTAAAGTTTCAATGGAATAAAAAAATAAAATGGATGAAAGGTCAAGAGACCTGGGTTCCAGGCTTAGGTTAATCACTTTTCAACCTCTGGGTCCTCAAGTCCTTGAAATAAAATGAATATACTAACTCTAATGTAAAACTCAGTGCTAATATTCTAGACCTACGCTATCACATAAATTAGTCACTGTGTGGCTATTTAAATTCAGATTAGTTAATCATTTAAATAAGAGTTGTTTAAATTAAATAAACTTTTAAAAAATCGGTTCCTGAGTGGCACTTTCAATAAGCACATGTGGCACCATATTGGGCAGCTCACACATGGAATATTCCCATCACAACAGAAAGCTTTCTAAGACAGTGCTGCTCTAGACTTTACGGATTTTGAACATTTAATTTATAACATTATTTGATACAACAGAAGGGTTAACCCAGAAGGAAGGGCCATCTGCCCTTTTCCTTATATATGTTTATACTGGTAAAATATGGTTGAAATGAATACCAAGGGCAATTGTAGTGGGAAAGAGATGGTATTAAAGGGCAACTTGCTGTCCCAGGGATTTGTGCATGGAAGGTCTCAAGCCAGATTAATGAACCTGAATCCATTTCTCTACCCACCTGGGACTAAGGAACAAAACTGTGAAATCAAATTATTTGCTATCATTGTCATCAGTGTAATATCAAACACCTCCCATGTCACTGCCATTTCCTGTTTCCTTTTAGTATAGCAGATTCACTGAAGTTGAACATTATTATTCCTCTAGGAAAGAGAAAAAGAAGCTACATCTTCTCAAACCAACCAATGAGCCACCCAATCTTTAAAAGAATGTTCTTTTTCAAAAGATGGTATTTTAGAGGCCAAATGTTTACATAAGCAACAGTCAATAGGGTGGATTCAGCAGTTAAGGCAGCCTGTGTTTGAATTCTGACTCCATTATTCATCCTTTGTGTGACTCGGCACGGTAAGTAACTTAGCAGAACCATATTTTATACATTAATAGTTTCTACCTCACACATCTGTGGGAAGTAATAGAGGTGAAATTTATAAAGGATTTAATACAGCAGTATACAGTAAATACTCATTAAATAGTACTGTAAAAATTGCTCCAGAACATATGAGTTTTTTTAATGATTGCACTGAACCTCATGGCCTTGATATTAACTAGTAACAACAGTGTAATATTAATAGGCATGAGCTTCAGAGCATTTACAAGGTAGAATACACCGCATTGCCTTAAAATGCTAGCGGTTCACTAGGACAGAGAGGAAAGTTAGGTGCTGAAAGATCAAAGGCACAGTACCTAAGTGTGAGCATCCAACAAGCTCCAGAAATGAACGTGGTACAATCAATGGCAATGGTTGGAGGCAAGACACAAAGGGTCATCAAACCACTGCACAACAGAACCATCAAGGATATCAAACAATCTTGGATTTTGCTTTACACATACCTAATGCAAGCACATCTTCCATGGACACATTGCTTCAGGTCACAAGACTGGTTCTTTGCTCCTGTCTTGCCCTGCTTCATTTTTAAAAATTGATGTGTCTGAGTGATTTTTCTCCAAATCCCCTATAAAACTGAACAGCTTAACCAAATAAGATTAATGGTGTGGATGTCGTGTCATATGGTTCACTGTTTAACTAACTGGCAACCTTCAGAGGGAGACGGCAGACAATAAACATATTTGCCAAGAGCAAGTGAATAAAATTATAGATAGGACAGGTTTAAATTATGCTTGCTCACGGTGCCTCACATCATGGCACTTACTAGGAACAGGCAACAGTTTTTGAAATATATCCAGATTCATGAACCCACCTGCAATCCAGCCCAGAAGAGCTTACTTTCCCTGAGTCAAATAAAATCATGCTGGTTGAAAGTATCTTCCCTACTGCCTTGCCAAAATGCTTAAAATCTCCACTGTTGGGAAACTCTTTGCCTTGAAGCATAGAAAAACATCTGTTAAAATTTGGGCTGGTTTTCTAATAGAGTTAACCCACTTGTACCTGTTATGGAAGGAGTGTGAGGATTTTATCAGCTTGGATGTATTCACATAAGATCATGGAGCACAACTCAGGGAACAAAAGATCAAGTAAAATGAGAAAGTGGCATGGGGGTCTCAATAAGAGAGGAGCACGCCAAAGCATAATTACTTTATAACTTTAGTTAATGCCAGTTCCTTCTTTTTAGTTTTTATTTCAATTAAGATAAATTGAACAGCCACAGGTACTCAAGGATTTGGTCATTGTAGTGGAATTACCTGGATATAATCCCCTGACGGAATTCACTTCTGTGGGCCAACATATCTGCATTAGCCTTAAAAACTAATTTGCCAAAGCTATTTTTTTCCAAAAAACACAATCACTCGAGGCTATGAACTATCCAGTTTCAGAAGGAGGGCTTCATGGGAGAATTCAGAAATAATAGGCATTGATTGCTACCTGATGTTCAAAATTGACAAAGTTGAGCCAGGGGAAGGAAAGTCACAAGTGATGGAAAGTGTACAGAGCCATATGCTTTCTAAGCCAAGTATGTATATCTGTTGAGCATTGTTCTAATTTGCTAGCTGCCCTAGTGCAATATACCAGAAATAGAATGACTTTTTAAAAAATAGAAATTTATTAAGTTGCAAGTTTATAGTTCGAAAGCTGTGAGAATGTCCCAATTAAAGCAAGTGTATAAAAATGTTCAGATTAAGGCACCAACAAGAGTTACCTTAACTCAAGAAAGGCCAATGACGTTCAAGGTTTCCCTCTCAACTGGAAAGGCACATGGTGAACATGGCAAAAGCTGCTAGCTTTCTATCCAGGCTTCTTGTTTCATAAAGTTCCCTCAGGGGCATTTTCCTTCTTCATCTCCAAAGGTCTCTGGTTCTGTGGGCTCTTCTCATGGCTCTTGTCATTCTCATTTTCTCCAAAGTGCCTCCTCTTTTAAAGGATTTCCTCAAGACCCACCTGGGATGGGTGGAGTCACATCTCCCTCTAATCAAAAGTTAACACCCACAATCAGGTGGGTCACATCTCCATGGGAACAATCAAAAAGCTCCCTGCCAGCAATATTGAATTTTAAATTCGATATTAAAGGATTAAAGGACATGGCTTTTCTGGGGGCCACCACAGATTCAAACTGGCATAAATGTGAACATCAACATAGGGTGTCTGTAAACAAATAGCTAAAATTTTAAGTTAACCCATCAAGGAACATTTCCTCCCTCTCCCTATTCTTAGTTCCACACCCACCTCCCTCCACTATAGATCTTTCCTAAGAAGTTTCCCTCCAATATGGTAACAAAGTTTCCTCATTTAACCATGACTTATGGGAAGCACTTTCCTCTGAACAATCCACTTCTAAACCTAAAGGGTGAAAGTGTATTACACTGGAGTTTCTAGGTGGTTTTCAACCTTTGATGGAGAATGTTGGGTATGTCATAGCTTCACTAAGCTGGTTTCTATGCTTAGCGACTTCTTGAACAGTTAAAACTTCTAGGTTCTAATTTTAAAAGAATACTCATTAGCAACTGGATCTTCTTGAAACACTAGCAAAATAAAAACTAACTCCCAGATAAAGTGCATAAGAAATTATCATATAATTTGGACTGTCTGCAATTTTAATAAAAAGAGTTATAAAAGCAATAGGGAGCTACAATCAAATTGTTCACTTCAGGGACAAAGCTAAGATTACCTTGAAATAATGAGAGCCCACTCAGAGGAAGCTTTTCGTATCTCCACTCTAAGTTTTTCTGTAGAAAAAAAGCAGGAGAACATTTTTGAAAAAAAAAAAATGTGATGGACCAGACTTTATACAAGAAATGGATAAGGAGGGAGGACCATTTTCTACCACTATGCATAAAACCTAGGACACTTAATGGCCAGTCAACTCCTGCCTCAACTTACTTTTTTTTTTTTAACATGGGCAGGCACCGGGAATTGAACCCAGGTCCTTTGACATCACAGGTAAGCATTCTTGCCTGCTGAGCCACCACGGCCCGCCCTCAACTTACTTTTAAATTCAGAGTTTATAAGGCTTATACCCCAACTGCAGTGGACATTGAGTAAACCACATTTGAAGATATATAATGCAACCATTTCGAAGCTGTTTTCCTGACCGGGAGACTTTGGATCATTCAAGATGAATGTCTCAATTAGGGCTCTATTTAAAGTGTTGAGTATATACTGAGGAACAAAGAAAGGCAAGAGAAGAAGATACACCTTGTCCAAGAGTAACACCATATTGAAAATACAGTCATTATTGTCATTTTTGTAAACTATATCATCTAAAGCTACCCAGATCACAGCCATCTTCCAAAGATGACACTCATTAGTGGACATGTGGTGTCTGAGTACATGCCTCATTAAAGTCCAGGGTTTGTATATAAATCTCCAGATGACACGCCATAGGGAGCTGTGATAAAGCTGAAGCTTTCTCATGGGAAGAAGGGCAACCTCAGCTACTATTCTGAGTCATTCTTCCCACCTGGAAAAGATTCCAAACTGTCAACATCAATCTCAGAAGAAGAACTAGTTCCCTCCACAGAGAAAGAATGCCCACAATTAACCCTGTCACTAGTTCCAGATGTTTCTCCTTGTCATTAGCAGGCAAAGTTTCACATGCTATGACTATTATAATGATAAATCAATTACTGCTCGGAAATATTAAAATTATTCCACATCTGTCATGAGAAGAGCTATTGGAAGCTCAATAAAATTCTGAAAAAGCACCAAAGATATGTGCGCTATAATTTCCTCAAAAATCTCAAACTCTGTGAATAATGTGCAAATTTTATACTCGAAAAAAATAGAGGACATATGATAGGTTTTTATTGTCCTGTGTTCAATCCTTTTCCTTTGGTAACACTATCAAATAATCCATTCCTTCTACACACATTGATTTGAAGTGTCTCAAGGGAAACTGAGTCAAGCTGTAGCTGTCAGAGGGGCTGGTAGTATTGGGGTCTGGTGCTCAGGCTGAAACTAACCAGTTAGGTCCATCACTGACCCTAGTGAGGGCATATGACTTAAAATGTTCTAATCAGATTGAAGCCCAGAAATTGTTATTTTCAAAAATTAGGTGAAGAAGTATGTTCTTCTCTATTGGATTTGAAGCATAAATTAGATGCAAATGGTCAACTAAGGAACATGAGGACAAAACCTGATGAGGATAGAGCCAATGTGAAGGCACCAGATTGAAATGGAGAGAGGAAAGTAAGATCTCGATCATAATACATGAACTGCTGGAGCAAGCCTCACCTGAAGTAAGTAAGCCCTACTTCCAGGTTCCAATCAATCGTCTGTTGAGCAGGAAAATTTGATACTTTTTTTGTAAATTGCAATAGAAAGGTTTCCATCTGATCTAAGCTTTCCTGTTGGAAATGTTTGCAAAAGACCAAATTGGAAATAATTAATTAATTAACTAACAATAATTAATTGAATAGAACAACAAGTTCAAAAACAATTCTTTTAATTATTATAGAGGAACATGCCAAGCAACCTTTTCTCTTCTTCATCTTAGTAACTATTCTTTAGACTTTGTTTTGCTTTTGGTTTTGGTTACTGTATCATTTTTGGACAAGACTGTTAATATTCTCCTCATCTCAGCTGAAGAACACTTGTGGCTGGTAAAGACTGGCTGCCGTACTCTTTTTCTGTGAAGTGAAAAGCCTGAGCAAGTCCAAACAACTGGATAAGGAATTTACCTCTGTTAGATTTGAAGTACCCAAACACAACCTCCCAGTATCTAGTAAGAAATGGAGGTGATGTAGTGAGATGCACTTTGTAGAATAGAAGTTATCTATCAGCCCTGGGTAAGATGGTGACAAAAAGCTCAGTCACCCTAGTTAGTGCTTCTCATGGGCAGCTGCTTCTCACAGTCAGTTCACATCTGCCCTTACACCCACCAATTTATCAGTCTCCATTTAAAAATAAAGAAAAACAGAAAGAGCCATTTCTAGAGTATGGTGGCTCCTAGACACAGTCACAAAACCATGCAGGGACTTCCCACCAGCTGTCCAGCAATATCCCATTCTGAACAGCAGATATACAGGATTCTAGAAATGCAATGGTTTCCCACCTTATCAAATGACCTAAGAAAGCTTCAAAGAACACTGTCCCTAACATTCTCATAAACAATCAAATTACATTAAATTGAGAAATTACGTTGGACCTATAAGGTATTAGACTGCAGTTGAGATTTTAAGAAAAACTGAAAATTGAACCAGCTGTGTATCACCTATAACATGTCAGTCCACAATTCCTCTTTGCCACGTAATGTCTAGTTGTCAGGATAATGTTATTTATTTGTATTCTGGAGTACAATAGGTGCAAAAACTTCTGTTGAATGAATGAATTCAACAAATTTATCGAACACAAATTAAGGGTCCAGAAATGTTAATGGAAGGGAAAATGTGTCAGAAGCTTTGTAATCTCTCTCAGGGTGTTTCCCTTAGAGTGATAGCACAATAAAAGACCATGAAAAATTCAAAACATCAACACGCAAGAAGTTTAGATTAACAAGGCTACAAGGGACTATGTATGTACATGCTAAGTGAATACTAGAAAGACAAATTGCTCAGAGCTGAGCAGGGTTAATCAGAGAATTCTCCAGGAAGAAGGTGAGTATTTAATTGATTCCTGAAGGCAGAAGAATTTAGCTAGAAAGAACAGGCCAGCATTCACAGAAGGGAAAGACAAATGCTTCAAAAGGGACTATCTCTTTTTGCTCAACATATAGCTCCAATAACTGGCCCAGAGTCTGCTTCTTAAGTACACATTTAAGAAAATTTTGTGGAATGAATAACAGTCGATAAGCATTTGCTGGATAAATGAACAAGTAAAGAAATTAGTTTTTTTGACTAGTAGATGGTAGGATGCACCAGTGAGATTTCTAGGAAATTCAGGTACTGGTCATAAGAATATATGTGGACGGGGATGGGTGTGAAGGTGGCTTTATGCTTAGAATCAAAAGTTTGACTTTAAGTACAAAAGCAAAGGAGTAAGTTGAAAATCACATGGGGGAGTAATGTGGGGATTGGGGGTTGAGGGGGGTCAAAATCTGGGAACAGGTGTCACCTTCTATGCAACTCCCGGTGCTACCCTGACCCTGACGGTGTTTTACTTTCTGCCAGAGCAGCTGATGCTGGTAGACTGACCATGAGTGGTGTTGACACCAAAGGACACCATCTGGAAATGCAATCAGAGACCAGAGCCTCAGGGGATTATTGGACCCAGCCAAGCATGAAGGGAAGATTTGTGCCCAGAGCTCTTTGGTGCTGTCATGACCTTAGCTCCATGCAGCTATAATTTTGACCCTTTAGTGTAACTGAATCAAATATAGTTACTTTCACAGGCACCAGTTCAGTCAATTGTCATCAAAGAGCAGGAACTATATAGAAGCAGATAACCAAACAACAAAAAAGCAATGGTCATTGCATGAAAAACAATGTTCATCATCAATTATTGACTAGAGTTATTTTTGCCATGGAAATTCTATAGAGCAAACACATGCAGTAAACAATGTCATAAATATGCAACATAAACAATGGGATTTGAAACCTGAATCATGTCTAACATACTTGCAGGAATCTTCCAAAATATTTGTTAACTCATAGGAACTTTGGACCTTCCTGGCTTTATTAGCTCTATGATAATGCATCTGGCAGAAGCAGCCTTCACAGGCTTGTATCATTGTATGCTTGCATTATTGCATATTTTTCAGATTTTAAAATTCCATTTCCTACTGCCCCCCCCAACTGATTCCTTTGAGACATCACTTCATCTCTTTAAACCTTTAGTGAAGACTTATGTGACTGGCTGGGTTGTAGGTGTGTAAGACTGGGCCCTTAGTATGCTGAAAGGAAGAACTCCTTATGCAGAAAGGTTTCTTTCCAGCCTACTGGGAACACCCTCAGTCCCTTTGGGAATGGTTGCATGATTGTGTTTAATGAAGCAATGAAAGCCATTCTTTAAAAAGCAAACAATCAAATAAAAGCAAGATGGGGAGAAGAGAAAGAAAGGGGGAAAATGAGGCAGAAATAGCTTATCTTTTCACTGAGTGAAATCTGCCTAGGAAGGCTTCACAAGCATTATCTGCCCCCCCGCCCCCAAAAAATGACATTTATGATAGCTGGCCTTCAAATACAAATTGTTGATAGTTTATCACCTGAAAGTCACGCTACAGAAATTCAACCTGATATGTAAAGCATTTAACCATGCTGCTATGTTTATCTCTTCCACGCAATTCTGCAAAAATCTTACTATTGTTCATGCATTAATATTGTCTCTAAACACATTATTTTGTAAAGAGAAAGAGGAGGATCACTTCACTAAAGGAAGAAAAATAAAGGTCAATTTTCTCCCACTGACTGTGGGAGACCATATGGAAAGTCTTACTGTAATGACCATTACTCTTCCATGACAAATAGCTTCTGTAGTTGTAGCGGTTAAAAGCAAGACTGTCCAAATATGAGGAAATTATCCCACATTGCTTCTTTTCTATTTATAAGTATAATATCCATATCAGTAAATCAGCTATGAAGCAGTGCTTTATCAGCAAGATACTTAAATTACAAAAACAATTAATTTCAGAAAAAGTATTGATTCCTACCTTTTGGGGCAATACTCTGAACCAGGAGAACCAAAACAATTTTAGTAAAGAACTAGCTAAAAAAAATCTATGGCCTGAGGGCGTCCATGAACCCACTTAAAATTTTAGGTCAATGGTTGCTGAAGACCAGTAAATAATGAGACTTCCACTGGGCTTCTAAAAGTTATCCTATTAAGGAGGTTTAGCAGTTAGGATTAGCTTTAGTAGCATAAAACTGGAAGAAAAAAGAGCATGCCATTACTGCATTTCTCTCTCATATGCAGTGAATCCAGAGAGAGGCAGTCCAGGCCTGAAATGTGATCTGGAGATCATCAAGGACCCAAGCCCCATCTATCTTTCTACTCCACACCTAAGCACTGGCCTTGAACTGCAGACCACACTTCAAGGTCCGCTCACAAGGTCTTTACTGCAGGCTAGGAGGAGGAAAGGTAGGGAGGCATATTGCATTCCCGACTTCCCAGAAGTCCCATACAAAAATCCTACTTACATCTCATTCAGCTGTATGTCATGGTTTCACCTGGCCACAAGACTAGGCAACGTGGTCCTTCACTCCAGGTAACAACGTTGAAAGGGTGGGGATGGGGTTTCTATTTCTAGGGAAAACATGGAGCACAGGTCAGGAGAGGAAACCAGACTTCTACATAGCAAAGGGTTCCACTAAATGTATGAGTCCTTGTAATAGACTAACTTGAATTTCAGAGGTGGGTGATATAAGTTGAGTTGCCCTTGCTTTCTTTCTCAGGTTCATTCTCTCTCTTTGCTGGTTTCTTTCCTTTTTGTGACAATTTATCTGTCTCTTCTCTATCTTACATCAGTTATTCAACTCCTCTCTGCCTCAGTTTCTTCATCCAAAAGACAGGATAGCAATAGCCCTGGAATCAGGATGTTGTGAGAATTAAATGTGCTAATATTGTTGTTAGCTTTTAAATTTCTCTGCTCAACCTCTTCGTTCTTTTAATTCATTTCCACTTTCTGTAAACTAGCAATGTGTTGTATACATTAGTTAATAGTTTGTACTCCTGTTTACTAAGTTTTAATGCAAGCTATTTTTATCTACATATCTGTTTTCAATAAAAACAACCAATATACATATAAAATACAACATTAACTAAATTTACTTATTTTTTCCTTACATAGAGCTAGTGTTTGATTTTCTTCTGTATGTCTGTTACCCTCAGTAAAAAATACTATTCACATGGTGTAGGAAGAGATTTTTAATAAATAATTCCCCTTATGTTCACATATAATGTAGGCATACTAAAGTTCATTGTAAGCCTAGCCAGTGGCTGCTAATGCTAATATTTAGGAAACGGTATTTTTTCTTTGCTCCTTATTATACATACTTTCTCTTTATTAATTATTTTGTCAATAAAGCAATTAATTAGCTTTACATACAACTGCAGAAACAGATAAATGCACTTTAGTAAGCACCTAAGAAAACATCCAAATGTAGTCAAATAACATGATATGTAAAGCCACTGTTTCTCTTTTAAACTGCTGGGATTTATTGATCACAGCTAGCTAGAAGTAGGGTCCCTGATGTGAATGCATCAGTGATATGTATGAATGCAGGAATCACTTCCACCTCCGATCCAGAAGAGCCATATGGTAACGGTAAAGGTTATTTTCCAAATATTTATTTTGCCTTATAAGTCCCTTTAGAAATTCAAAGCAGCTCCTACCTCTTTCTAGGCCCAGAGCTAGAAGAAGAGAAATTGCTAAAAGCTTACAATTACATACACACAGCAAAATAATGTCTCATACAGATCACCATCTCTGGAGTTAGATAGATGCTGTGTTCACATGTTCTGCCTCTTCTAGGTTATGTATCATTAAATTATTCCATGTTTGCACCTCTATTGCCCATTTAAAATGAGAATAATGATAGTCATCATGCAAATATTTTCACATACATGAAGTTATTAAATAAGACAACAGATGTGGAAAATCCCAGTCTGGATTTCAATACTGGAGGTTAGTTTTCTTTGCAAATGTAGCAAGTACAATTTGTGGCATATATTTGGTATTATACTATAGTTTTCAAAGCATTATTACAGTTTTGCTTCTTTAGTTGCATTTTTTTAATTGTAGACGAAGACATTTTCTTAAATCGAAAGGCATGTGCAAATTCTAATCTAAAATTTCCAAAATTAACCTATTTCCAAGTATTGAACTGATCCGACTATATGCTTACACATGCAATGAGACTAAGTGGTGAAATTTCATTTAAAAATACAAAACATCCATTCCAATAAAAGTTCCATAAAATGAAATGATGTGGTATTCTGGCTGCCCGCCAGCTATATAGTTCATAAAATTTTCCATAATAAAATTGAATTTATGATGAATTGAGAGAGATATTCCTTAAATTTTCTATAATCAAAATCTTCTTGATGTTGGGGTGGTATTAACAGTAAATCACACGATGCCTATAGCAAACTGTTAATTAGGCCATGGATCAGTATGGGGTTAGTGATTTAAAAAAATACCCTGCCAATACATCCTTATCCTGCTGACATTGTTTTGGAGGAAAATCAGTCACTTGGTGCTAGAGCTAGAGAAAAAAAAAGGAGAACTACTATGTAAGCAAATATAAAGAAAACTACTATGAAAATAGCTTTGATCATAATTGTTAGAAAGGGTTCCATCTCTCCTGGGTACCAGAGACTCTATATGTTTACTTGTATCAATATCTTTTTATGCAATTTTTCACTTAAAAATGCCAGGCTTAATATTTGTAGCCACATCAATTCATAAAACATAGTTTCTCCTCTTGGCTTCTTGGATACCAGTGAAAATACTGCCAGTTAAATCTCACCTGAGAATGCCACTAAAAATAACTTTATATATTTCTCATGCCATTGTTATCTCCTGAGTCTGTTTCCATTTGCAAAACGAGGCACCTCCTTCTAACACTTTGGCTTGTATGTGAAACTGATAGCTCGGTTTTCAGTATAAGAGAATAGAAATGGAATTCAAGAAGGCTGAACTCTTCTATTAAATTACTATTTCATCTCTGTCAAAACAGGGTCTTCTTTTTCTTTGAATGTCAACATATTATTTAAAGTGAACTAAAAACATTTTGCCTATCAGATATCTCTAAGATAATACAATTGAGAGGCATAGAGGTTATGGTATTACTGTTTGCAAATATTCACTGATCCTCTTTGGGGAAGAATTTTATTTCCTCAACCCAATGGTATCAGGTCTGGCCATATGACTTGCTTTCATCAATGGAATTAGGTAGAAGGCCTGTGCATCACTTCTAGGAGGAGGCTTTGGGAGCCAGCATATGTATCATGATGGTGTTTCTTCCTCTGCCATGAAATCAACACTGTTAAGACAGAGGCTACTTGGTCAACCTTGGTCTCAGAGTACCATGTGATGTGGAATCATGCTGCAAATGATACACAAAAGTTACGTACGAATCTTTATTTTTGTTAGCCACTGAGATTTGGAAGATACTTGTTACCATGGCCTTACCCAGCCTATCAAAACGTACCACTAATTAAAAGAGAATACTTGTTCTGTACTCAAGCGCAAGTGAGTGCAAGCCTTGTGTGACCCTGGACAAGCTTAACTTCTCTCAGTTTTCTCATCTGTAAAATGGGAATATCTAGTCCATTTGTTTTCTTACAAGGAGTCAATGAAGCAGTGCTTATAAAGAGCTCAGCATAATGCCAAGCTTTATTAGAGCCCACAAAATTTAGCTATTAAGTCAAGGTTCCATAATAGTTTCTTTCAACAGAGATGTGCTAACAGCTTCTCCAAAGATCTCTACCTAGAAAAGTCAAAATCAAAATCAAAACCTCAGAGAAGCCTGGAAGTTTAATGACCTCAAAGGTACTTTAACCAAAAAGCTAACTTTTGTATTTTGATCTGAATAATTAAGGCTGTCAAAGCTAAAATTAATGGAAATAATAGATAGACTGTGGGGTATACTAATACGTCATCTTTAACTCATTCACATGCTTCAATCACTAAGCTTTGCATCTATTTCTAGATCAGGTTTTGGTGAAGGTCACCTTCATCTGTCTTGGGGTCTAAAGGCTTAGAGCTCCAAATTCGGAGCTCTTTGTCTCCCGTAGACACTTCATTTCCTTGACTTTCATTGTCTCCTTCCACACCCAGACTTCTGTTCCTACAATGACAACTTAATGTTACCACCAAATTTGGGTTGATGGATTCATGGTACTTCCCTCCATGCACAAGATGGAACTCCAATTCCACTGCTGACTCTGGATGTAAAAGAACCATTGCAGTGATGTTAAATCTGGAACAGGTAAGAATAGGTGGGTTTCCCTGAAAAGCCTTCAAATTATAACCTATTTTTACCAACCAAACCATGCCTCCAAACACACTTATCAAAATGAGAGCTGTTTGGTTGTAGAATAAATATGTTTGACTATCCACATAAAGAGAATTAAATGTAACTGTAATAGTTTATCCTCTATTTCCTATACCCATAATTCTCCTCAGAATGAGGTCACTTTTGTTACATCCTATCCATGGTACTTAGAGTTCAGGGAAATGTTCAAGGAAACATTGGACAGCAAAGGAGAGCTCTGTGCATGATACTGTTCTATTTCAGGATTTCCTTAACACGTCCAATCACAGGTTTGTCAGAGCACATTATACCAAAATGCTCACATAAATCAAATTAAAATGCCCCCTTTATCGGTCAGTGGAAATGGAGCTTCCCTTGGACAAAGACAAAAGTACATTATATACTTATAAAGGGAAAGTAGTACACACATTTTTACTTGGAATAAATATAGAAAAGGCAGCTCAGATGGAGACAAGATAGCACATAGAAGTTAGGTTTCTAATCTTGGATACACATCAAAACAATGATTCCCACAACCCCCCTTCATGAACATCTCTTTGACACTGTGAAGACATTAAGAAAAGTGAGAATTCATGCTTCCTGGTTTCTCTCTAATGCATAAAAATGACATAAGTGTGTTTGGATTCCCGCTGTGTTTTCTCAAGTACATCAGTCTCAGTGACTCACGCTACCTCTGAAAAACCTGACAAGCATTGCATTTTTCTGTAAGTACAGAATCAGACAAGTATTAAAGAAGTGAAACCACTCTGGGCATGAGTTTAGAAAACTGTCAAAAAGAACTAAGGGTCCAAAAGTGTTCCATGCCAAGTTGATATGTGCTTTTTACTTCAGCCAAACAACTGCTTGTCTACTGCTCTTTTAACTGTCTTTGGAAATAAGGTAACCAAGAAAAAGATCTTCAACTCAGCCATAGTGAGAAGAGAATTATTTTAGGATTGCTAATAGCCATGATGACACTTATCAGAAAGGACAAGCATCTGGCTCATATTCTAAGTATTAGAGGCAGAGATTTAGCCTCAACATTCTATTACAAAGTCCACTTTTCACAAAGCACTGGTGGCCTGAGAACCATCAGTATGTCACAAAAGGTATAAAATAATCACATTGGCAGGGGTACCTACATTTTTACCAAATCACCATATACCATTCTGCTCTCATATCTAGTTTGATTTTGCTTTTAGAAGGCCTTAGTTGATGACTTACATACCCTAAAAGTGTAACTTGTAAGGTAAATTAGACAAAACATAAAATCCCACATGACTTGGGTATATATATCAAGTGACTAATCATCAACCTACAGACTTATTTCCCCATTAAGAGTGTGATGTTTCCATTACTCATGAGTATAGATAAATTCCAGTGCTCATATTCCAAGTTCTGGGTTCAATTTGTAACTATTTTCAGAACAGTTCTAGGCACATAACAGTGTATCAGCTATTGTTTGTCGATAGACAATTCACTTGAACATGTTCCCATTTCTTTACGATCTGGGCTTTCTTAGCAAAAAGCATTGACAAACTTGGTTAAAGCATGCTCAAATGGCAGACATGCCTTGAATTTAGAGAGAGTGAATTGCTCCAGAGAGATTTAGAAACTTTTCTTCCTTGGAGCCATTTGCTTCCAATCTAGAGTAAGAAAACCTTCAACTCTCCCTCAGAGATGTGTTTAAATTCTAGAATAAAAATCTCTCCCCACCTGGAGGGAAGGAAGGGTGGGTATGCCAATTGTATAAATTCCAAGTCTCATAATTTCAGGGTTCCTCTCCTGTGTTGCAACTACATGCCCATGCATATAAACAAATGCCCACCCCTTCCCCACCCCCAACATCACCTCGTAGAGACTGGACTTAGGAAACGGGTCTAAAATATTCTGGGCATGATAAATGAACTGTTCTCTGATCCAGGGATCTTGCATTTCCTATTAACATATAGCATAACTTTACACTGTTCATCACACAAAAGAAGTAGCACTTATGATCCCTCGAGCATCCCTGCCTTCCTGGCCAGCTATCATATAGACAGACTCCTGGACATGCAACAGAGAAGAATAGAGATAAGCAGAATATGGAGATGATATATGTGAAGCAACAGAATAGGTGAACGTGAAAATTCACATATCCTTGAACAATGTTTGCCTGTTATTTTTTCATTATTACTATTGCATGGGTTATTGCTAACTCTTGGGAAAAAAGGTTGCTTTCCTTAGGAGGAAGGATGCTGGGTGTGGCCGGGAATAAATGCACAGGGAGAAGTGCCTGAAATTACACACTCTTTTAAATATAAAGCACAGAGAATGTTTCCAAAATTAATTATATAGGCAAAGCTGTACTGAGTCTAGGCATTTGCCTGCATTTTTTTTTCAAGATAACATATTTTTTTTACTGTGAAATATATATACCAAAAAAAGCATTATACTTCAAAGTACATTGTAAAAAGTGGTTATGGAACAGATTTCAAAGTTTGGTATGAGTTACATACTAGAATTTCAGGATTTTCCTTTCAGCTGCTCCAAGACACTGGAGACTAAAAAGAAATATCAATATAATGATGCAGTAGTCATACTCATTTGTTAAATCCTAACTTCTCTGTTGTAACTCCTCCTTCTCTTTTGCTCCTTCTACCAATCTTTTTAATATTTGGGTTATGCCCATTCTAACTCTTTTCATATTGAAAAGGGGTGTCTACAATAAAGGATGGGGGGTGAAACTGGTTGATGTTCTTGAAGAGAATGGCACCTCTGTTTTTCACGATTTATCTGGCCTTGGAACCATCTGAAGGTTTCAGGATTCTGAAAAGTAAATTTAAGGTGTGCAACTTTTGTAGGATCTCAGATAGAGCCCTGGATGTTCTTTAGGGTAAACAGGAATGATGGGGTTTGGCAAACACTGGCAATTAACAATACCTAGCTGAAGCTTGCATAACAGTAGCCTCCAGAATAGCCTTTTGATTTATTGAACTCTCTTGGCCACTGATACCTGATTGTAACATTTCTTTTCCCCCTTCTGGTCAGGAAGGTATTGTTGATCCTGTGGTGCCAGGGACAGGCTTATCCCAGGGAATCATGCCCCACACTTCCAGGGAGATTCACACCCCTGAACATCATGTCCCATGTAAGGGGGAGGGTAATGATTTCACTTGCAGAGTTGGGCTGAGAAAGAGAGAGAGGTTATATATCTGAGTTGCAAAAGAGGTTCTCTGGAAGTAACTCTTAAGCATAATTATAGGTAGGCTTAACTTCTCCACTACAGAAATAAGTTTCATAAGAACAAGTCTCAAGATCAGGGGCTTGGCCTGTTAACTTGGGAGTTCCTAGTGTTTGAGAGAGTATCAGAGGTTTCCCAGGTGGGAATGTTTAATAGTTTCATATTTTTTCTCCAAAAGGATTTTGCTAATATTTTTTAATCGTCAACCCAACATACTCTGGGATATATCTGAGTATTACATTAAGTTATTCAGAACTGCAAGCCTTTGTTTCCATTCTGGGCTCTATGCATTTCGGTTGTTTAAACGAACTACCCAGACAGGTTGAGTTAGATTGTATGCTATAGAAAATTTAGGTTTTGGACAAAATAAAGCTCTCTTCCTTTGGTCTCATACTTTAAAGCTCTCCTCTTTTGGTCTCATACTGTAGGTAAAGTTCTAAAATACAGACACCGTCATCTTTTACTCTGTATTCTGATTTACCTTAGCCCCAACCAGATTGGCTCTGTTTTGATCTCTAATTGAAGCCTGACCTCTTTTCTTTTTTTTAACAGTTGTATGTAGCAACACTGACTTTCAGAGCTGCAGAATTACAACTCTGAGTCTTAGGTGTCACACACTACCCAAAGTTCCAGGGAAATACTAGGTTATTCACATATAGCACAGCATCTCAGACTCTAGAAATAACATTTAAAGCTCAAGAGTAAATGTGACTGCTCTAAGAGTTTACAATATAGGCCCCAATTTTCCTATATATATTCTCTAAAAGAGACCATACAATATTTGTCCTATTTTTATGGCTTATTTTGTTCAACATAATGTTCTTAAGTTTCCTTGACCTCGTTGCCTACCTCCTGACTTCGTTCCTTTCTGGAGCTGTGCAATATTCCATCATCTATATATACAGCACAGTTTGCCATTCTACTTCTCAGTCATTGTACCCTTAGGCCACCTCTATCCATTGGACATCATGGATATTATCCAAAATAAACAGTGCATATCTTAAAATATCCTCACTTAGTTGTACAATCATCATCACTCTCAATTGTAGACTCTTTCCATAGCTCCAAAGAGAAAAATAACAGATAAACCTATCCTCATGAAAGAGAAAATACAAAGCTCCCCTTAACTCTTATTTATCCCTAATATTGCTGTGGTACTGGTGATGTCTTCCTGTTGATAAAGGCCATTGCAAACAATTCAACTGCTTTTTCAAAAGATGTTACAGTATATTGATTTCAGAAACATCTGGTAGAGTTTATTTTATATTTGAGTCACTGGAGAGTTGTTGAAATTATTTTAACAATATACAGACTACACAATGCCACTTAAAATATTAGGATATTGTTTTCCTCACACAGTGTGCACACAGCACCATAAAATCTGTTGATGGGAGAATACTTGAAGTAGAAAAACAGTTTTAATATGAATCCAGACAGATCCAAAAGCACTCATGTCAACAATTCATTCCAACTTAACTTGACCCATTGCCTGGCTATGAATATGTACTATACTAATAATAGTGAGTTCCAAGGCCAATATCAGCTCCTCTTCCTCAACATCAAGAATAGACAGCAGAAACTTATTCAAGTTAACCTTCTGCTTATTGTCTTTTTGAGGTAGGCTTGATAAATATCTTTCTAGTAGCACCCATGGGAATTATATATTCCTAGGTGAAAAAGCAAGAACAGCAAAATTGAGTTGTTCAGCAAGATTAACTCTCTCTTCTTCAAAAAATGTTTCACCATAATGTATTCAAGAAAGAAATAGGTCTACTAAAATTGATTTTTAAAATAAATAAATATTATCTGTGTGTAAAATTGAAACTGGGGAAGGTACATGTCAGAGCAAGATTTATAATTTCAATGTTCACTGTAATATTTTACAGAGGGAATGTCAAATGATGGGTTTGATTTAAAGTAAATCCACTTACACAAATTTAAACTGTCATATTTGCATACAATGCAACTCAAAAGGAACTTTTGTCTTATAAGATGTATATTGTTTCTATTTGCTTTAGGGAAATTACTCCCTTTTAAATCCTAGGCTTCAGGACCGAAAAAGTTTAAATACAGAATAAAAGGGTCAGCTGAAGAAGGGGATATCCCTAGCTCTAATAAATACATTTAGTTTTTTTTAAGGAAAGAAGTATGCAAACATAAGACATTTTCTAATTTATCTAACAGCATATTTTTTCATTCAAATACAAATGCTCTCCATATGTTCCAACTTTGCACATGTAATAAATATTATGTGAAAGATGGCTTAACCTACCAATGGGCCCGATTCAATAATTTCAGAAGCTAGACGGAAACAAAGAGGCTTTAGCAGAGCATTTCTGGCTGCCCGTAATTGGTCACCTCAGTCTCACACCCCTGGTTCACCACTCACTAACTGACCCCTGTTCTAAAATCTATGTCCTGTGCCACAGCACTCTGTCACAAGCCTCTGGCAAGACAGAAAGAGATTAAAGTCATATTCCACAGTGAGAAGTGCTGGAATGCTAGAGAGAACATTGTCAGAGCACCTGAGAACAGAGTCCCTCCCAGGCAGTTTTATCATTATTATTTCTGCTCAACATTCTTGTCAAATTCTTTCAAGCCTTGAGGAAGCTCTGTCAACTTTGTTAGAAACTTTAGGCAAAATTTAAATCGAGATACTTCATAGCAAAACATATAACTTTATGTCCAGAAGCTCTAATAGAATATTTTTTAACTAGGACATTTCAGTTTTAAATCTAATGTTTTTAATTTTTGAACAAAAAAAACCTTTTAAGAAATATGTAGAGCAGATTTTCTGCCTTTGGGAATTTATTTAATTTCCAGAGCATCTAAATTAATCAGCAGACGAATAAAAATAAAATTCGAATTTTTATAGATGTCAAGAAGAATGTCAATGAAACACTTAACAGGGCTTTGCGTCTAGGGTAGAACAGGAAAAGGCATTTGTTGGCATTTCTTCTAATGATGTCCCAGTAGAAAAGGATGAGCCTCAAGTAAAAAGTGGAGCCAGAAGTCCTGAATTCCAGTCCTGGTTCTGTTTCTTATTAGCTGACTTAGTTTGGGAAAAGCATACAAATTTCTTAAGATGTGGAGTTTTAATACTTATATAATCTAGTTCACAAAGTGAAGGTCCAAAGAAATATAAACCCCATATTATTTTTAAAACTTTTAGAGGACCCTATGACTATAAAATATGTCAGGACATACTAGTCATATGCGGCTAAACACAGAAACTCGTATGCCTGTAAGTTTTCTACATGTCGTGAACTTTTCTCCTTCCTTAAGGGTACTTAATAATGGGAAGGAAAGAGGAATTTCAGGGATTTAAATTAAGAACCTGAGAAATAACCATGCTGGAATTCAAGTAATTTGGGATGTGGCTGAGGATCAGACCCTCAAGGGGAAAGAGAGTCAAGATGCAAGCAAATGATTCAGAGAAATGGGCCAAGGCCAAAGGGTCCCCTGACAGCAGTGACACACCTCCAGACCAGGTTTGGATGCTTATGCCCAAGTCTGAGAGTGAGGGGGTCACATAACTACATATAAGCAGTAATGATGTTACTTTACTAAATATAAGCTAGTGTTGTAGCACTATGGCTTCAAGAGCAACAGGAAATGCCAGTGTTGGCTCTATAACCAAACCTGTGCCTTTTGCACACATCAAACTTAAATCCTGTACCTGGACACCCTAATCTGCAGCATCAGTTTTCTCCACAGCAGGTGCCAGAAGGAGGGACCAGGAGAAGACGGAAAGGTCATGACAGCTATTATATAGGGTGTGGGGTCCAGCTATAACTGGGGAGAGAAGACTTATAGGAGCACAGCTTAGATGAGAAGCAGCATCAGAAAAATATGTTTTGTTGACCATTATTGTAGCCTTCAATTTACCCCAACATAAATGGTTGTTAAGAAATGTTATGGATAAATGCAGATATTAAATAGAGAAGAAACATTTAGAAGACAAGGCACATATTTGTCAAAAAGTTATTATTGGGAGGCAAGGCAAGATGCAGCATAGTGAGGCGTGTAATTTAGTTTGTCTTCCAGAGCAGCTAATAAATAGTGAGGAATTGTGTAGGTTTCTGAGGAAAGTCAGTGACTGGACACACTGCATACACCAGTCTGGACCAGGTGCAATGGCTGAGATCCCGCACAGAGCTGTAAGTCTCCCAAGCCATGCAGGCCGGTGCCCCTCCCCCATGGGCATGGCAGGCTGGTTCCCTGAGGGGAAAGGAAACAGACTTTACTAGCCGCAAGAGCTTAGCTCACCCAATCTCCACTCGTGGAATGAATTAACAAATTCTGACTACTGAAAACAGGCACAGACAAACCTGGAATAAGCACTTAAGAAACTAGGAGCTTTTGCACCTAGAGAGAGGGCGTGGAGCTGATGGGAAAAAAATTAAAAACAGAGGCTTCTTGAGTTAGATAGCACAAAATACTGGAAAAGGGTTGGACGCCTACAAAAGGGGGCATATAGAGACTGGCGATACATAGAGCCACGCATCAACTCAAGTTCTTGATTGGGAAACCAGAGGAGCAGGGATCCATCTCTGAAAAGGCTATTTTGCTTTTTTTCACTTCTCAATAGCTCATCAGAGAGAACTGTAAGAACTCTTAGGCTCCAGCACTGTCCCAGGCAAGGGCAAAATTAAGAGACAAAATTTGTCTCTTGAGAGACAAAGTAACTAGTCAGGTGAAAAGGGTTAATTCCTTAAAGGGTGAATCTTCTCCAAGAAAAGGAGAAAGGGAACCAGCTCAAGTGGAATTCCTCCTTCAAGGAATTCAGGCCTCAGGGGCTGTGATACAGAAGCAAACAAAGCCCATTTATTACCTCACCTGTCTCAACCATGCCCCTGGCACCACATCAGTTTACGCTGGTGGGAAGCCATGGACAACCAAACCCCACATACTGTGCAGGACAGGAAAATCACAGAGTCTACAGACTTCATAGGAAAGCCTGGCAACCTGCTGGGTCTCACCCTCAGGGAAAACCGATGCTAGCTACTCTCTCCTATGAGACCTGGCCTGTCTATTCTGGGAAAATCTGACTGGAGTTGATAATATCTGAGGAGACCCCCCCTCAAAAAAACAGAAACTCCATATAGGGAGGGCAAGAAACAGAAAAACAAAAACTGAAAAATTCTGATCAGTTTAACAGAACATATGCTAGAGGTCTAGAATAAGCTAAACTAAATTGTCAAAGAATTGGTAGAGAACAAAGCCATCCATCAAGAAAACTGTGGGTAAAAGAGTGAAAACAACCTCCAGAAGAAACTAAATAAAGAAATCAAATGCCTAGATGCAAGCAAAAATAACAGGTCATACTAGGAAAATTGACGATACGACCCAGACGAAGCAACAAACTTTGGTGAGATACAGAAGCTGAAACAATTAATTCAGGATGTTCAAACAGACATGTAAAATATCATCAAAAATCAAATCAATGAATTGAGGGAGTCTATAAAGAAGAGATTGGGCAAACACAAAGAAGAATATGAAAGTTTGAAAAGACAAATTGCAGAATGTATGGAAATGAAAGGCACAAGATAAGAGACAAAAAAAATGGAAACTTATGACAATAGATTTGAAGAGGCAGAAGAAAGGATTAGAGAACTAGAGGACTGAACATCTGAAACCTGACACACAAAAGAAAATATAGGGAAAAGAATGGAAAAATATAAGGAGGGTCTCAGAGAATTGAATGGTAACATGAAACACATGAATGTACATGTTGTGATTGTCCTAGAAGGAGAAGAGAAGAAAAAAAGGAGGAGAAACACTAATGGAGGAAATAATCACCCAAATTTCCAATTTCTAATAAAAGATATAAAATTACAGATCCAAGCAGAATAGTGTACCCCAAACAGAATATATCCAAATAGACATACTCCAAGACACTTACTAATCAGATTGTCCAAATGTAAAAGACAAAGAGAAAAATCTGGTGCAAAACTTATACTTTAGGTAGCACATTATCTAATCTAAGTTGTATGGTCAGCTCACTTAAATACTACAATTACATGGAATCTTGAATAATTTATGAGATCTTGTTGGTTGGTACAGGTTAGTGTGATGTCCCAATATATACGAGAGTAATTTGGGAAGGGAATAAAAAATATTTGCAAAGTCTCCTTTGGGGATTGAGGAGAAAGGAGAAAATATTCAACTTCCCCATCTGGGGAATTCTTGATATTCTCGCAAGTAGTGGAGACACGCAATTTAATAGGCTGAATTTTCAATCTTGGGGCTTGCCTCTATAAAGCTTAT
The DNA here is from genome assembly GCF_023851605.1 of Tamandua tetradactyla. Lineage (NCBI taxonomy): Eukaryota > Metazoa > Chordata > Mammalia > Pilosa > Myrmecophagidae > Tamandua > Tamandua tetradactyla. The sequence goes on from NC_135352.1 coordinate 11,587,165, forward strand.
TCCAGCAAAGGAGAAGCTAAGCCTTCTTATAATTAAGCCTAAGAGTCACCACCAGAGAACCTCTTTTGTTGCTCAGATGTGGCCTCTCTCTCTAAGTCAACATGGTAGGTGAACTCACTGCCTTCCCCCTCTATGGGACATGATTCCCAGGGGTGTAAATCTCCCTGACAATGTGGGACTTGACTCCCAGGCATGAGGCAGTATCCAGCATCATGAGAATGAGAAAGCCTTTTTGACCAAAAAGAGGAAGATAGAAATGAGATAAAATAAAGAATCTTATGGCTGAGAGATTTCAAACAGAGTTGAGAGGTTATCTCAGAGATTATACTTATACATTATATATATATCCCTTTTTAGTTTATAGTGTATTGGGGTAGCTAGAGGGAAGTACTGGAAGTTGTTGAACTGTGTTCCAGTAGTCTTGATTCTTGAAGAATGCTGTATAACTATATAGCATTTACAACGTGACTGTCTGATTATGAAAACCTTATGTCTGATGTTCCTTTTATCCAGGGTATGGACAGATGGGTGAAAAAAAAAAAAGAAAGAAAAGAAGAAGAAGAATTAAAAAAATAAATAATTGGGGAGATAAAGTGTAAAAAGTGGGTATACTGAAACAGTATAAATCAATGAGAGGGAGGGGTAAGGGGTATAGGATGTATGAGTTCTTTTTTCTTCTCTTTCTTTCTTTTTCTGGAGTGATGCTAATGTCCTAAAAATGATTATGATGAAGAATACACAACTATGTGGTGACATTGTGAGCCACTGATTGTGTATGTTTGGACTATAGGTGTGTAGCTATTTCTCAATGAAAATATTTTAAATATATATATATGTGAAGTGTGAGTGACTATAAAAATGTAAAATATTTATAGTCAAGCAAAGATTATGGAATTTTGAATTTCCTTTAAACTCTTTATTTTCTTAAATTTTTAATAAATATAATTCAAAGAGAAATACATAAACAAGAAAAATACAAAAAGTTATTATTTATTAATTATAAGAGAAAACATAGCCAGTGGTTATATACTACACTGTATCATCCCTAGTGAATAATCATAATAGTTAACAAAGCATTGAGCAATGATAGTTTACTGATCTGACCCTAATAGCCAACATTTAATGTGTGAAAACTATGTGCCAGACACTGCTCAATTGCTTTTATATGGATTATCTCATTTGGTTCTCCTGAAAAATCTACAAAGGGTTTTACCCCTCCCAATAGCCCTATTTCACAGTTGAGAGTTCAGTGACTTTTCCAAGGTCAAGTAATAGGAAGAAATGGTACCAGGATTGGAGAGCAGCAATCTGACTCATGGTGCCTGTTTCCCCCACGACACAACATGTACTGCTCCTATGTAGCTAGAGCAGTCAAGACACGGAGGTTGCACCTGACAAGTTAATTCCACAGTGGGGAGGGCTGTCTGATCATCATGTTGGGAAGACATCTATGACTAGCACTGGGTGATGGATGCAACATAAAGCAAAGAACATAGATGTACCAGGTAGATTCCACGCCATATTTACTGGTCTGTACAGCTTTGTAGCTACATAAAACTCTGTGCAGCAATAGAGATTAAATACTACAAACATTACTTTTGTGATAAGATCTGAGCAAAAACCAGACACTTTGCTTTTTACGAGTATGTACCTTTGGGAAGTTACTTTACCCCTCTGAAAATTTGTTTATCAATTTGTAAAATGGGAGATAAGGAGTAAAATGGTTCTTAATTCAATAGGATTACTGTGAGAGTTAAATGAGATAATATGATGAAAATTCTTAAGAAATTCCCTGCAGCATAGTCAGTAATAAAAATGGCAGTACACCCGTGCATTATGCATCACTGTTTCTCTCTAGGAAAGTAAAATCATGTTAACCTCAAGTGACTTAGAACTTTACTCGAAAAGTAAAGTGTTTCTATGCTCTTCCAGTGTAATATGTAGCCAGTAATTCTTATCTTTCAAGAATGCTAAACCTTCGTATTTGCTTATATGCAAAATACAGTGTACCCAAATTTTAACTATGTTGATAAATATGTATAGATGTAATGACAATTTTACAATGTACAGCCATAAGAGGCAGCTACAGTTAGCGGAAAGTGAAGAGATCTTAGAAAGGACACAAGGGTTCAGGTGCTTTTTACTTTCTTGCTTCAGTATTCTTATCAATACAACTGGATTTTTACCACCTGATCTCAACAATCCAATCCAGTTTGAAAAATGTATGTGGTTCAATATTTTTCAAGTATTTTTGGTAATTCACAGATGAACTATGAATAAATAAAGAATTCCCAAGCCCCAACTTAGTGACACCTTTCAATTTCTTAAAGTCCGGTTTTAATCGTACTTCCTTTCTTGTTGCTCTCCTAGTAAACTTGAATGAATAATCTTAAACAGTACTGTGCTTAAGAGGCAGGGCACCAGGAATGATAATCAATCAGTCAATCAATCAATAAGATAAAAGGGCCCAGGGCAACATTGGATAATAAGGCCTCAAAGCAAAAGACCACTCTGGAGCTTCTAGAATTTCTCTATTGCTAGACAACTCTGCTCCAGTAAACTTGCCATGTTCGTTCCTGGACAGGATCATCACTTATCAACTGGGAATGCATTAGAAATGCAAGTTCTCAGGTACCCCCACCCTCCCCTGGACCTAGTAAATTAGAAAATCTGAGAGTGGGGTCCAGCAATTTGTGTTTTAAAAAGCCCTTCATGTGATCCTCATGTACACCAACATTTGAAATCCACTACTCTGAGTCCCCCCAAACTGTATTCATCTTTGTTTTTATAGTGAATTGCAAGACTGAGCTATATAAACATTAGCAATCTATAGTATTCCATATTTAAGCAACTAAACCTGCATTCTATTAGGATTCAAAAATATCCTGTAATCCATTATAGAGCCTGAAGTTTTACAGCTGTTATTTATGGGGTGTATGTAATACTCCAAACCCCCATATGTTCTATTTCTAACTAGGAAGTCATGGAGAAGTTTTAGATTACAAGGGACAGAAGTGACCAGAGCTTAGAGAAATAGCTGGTAGGACTAGAAGGATATGAGATCTTACTAATAACTCATACCGTGAGGTATTTAATTTAATACCTAGATTAATACAGTGACAAAAACAGGAAATCAGTGGGTTCTTCTAGTAATCCCAACACTAAGAACATTCATATCTCTCTTTTGTTAAATCGCAAGCGTCTATTCTCTTGACAAACTTTTTCATTCCTGTACTCATTACAAACAATGATTCTCATAATAATTTTTTTATCAGGGGCACAGTCCATATCTTTTATAAAAGGGCATAGAACAATACTTTAAAATAAAGAATAATGATCAAAAGATTAATCCTTAGCCTATATTTAATAAACTACAGCAGTAACACAGATGATAAGACTAATAATGTGCAGTAGAATCTCCAGGGGCCAGAGGAAAACAGAATGCAAATGGTAGATGGAGCATATAGTCCCACCCCAAATCTCATTGAAATTAGCAAAAACTATATTTTCTAATAAATTCATGGGTGCAAACTCGGAGGAAATTTTTTAAAAAGAGGTAATCAGTAGATGAGACCTTTTGAAAAACAAAAATAACAAAACCTCCAAAGTAGAAAGCAGATGGACTTAACTAATTGAGAAATAGTCATAAAGGCATTCAAAGCCCAAACTGAAATAGAGAGATCTACTGTAAGAGCAATTCTCCCCCAAAGAAGTTCTGGATAAACTCCACAAGAGATACCCCATACTCAAGAGGCACACAGCTAAGGAGCAGGTGAGAATGAAAGGCCACACTGTGAACAGCTGGTTGTGTTGGCTGCCTTCACCCTTGCTCTCATTTATTCTATAACTAGCACCACCAGTATTTACCACTAGAATACATTTCTGAAATCCATTTTCTAAATAAAGTTAACCATCTGCCTGAGTGAGGCTCCTAGCCAAAATGTCGAAACCATTGAGAGAAACATCACAGGGTTTGTGATACACAGGATTTCCCCAAAAGACAACAGAGGTCAAATAAAGAAAAAAGATATATGAGTCCAACAGCATTCAAAAGAGCAAAACCTTCCTAAAGTTTTTTGATATATGCCCTCATGCAACAAATATTTCCTCTGTGTCCGCCTTGTAAAAGGTATGATTCAACACCCCTGAGGCAAACCCTGGTGAAGATATAGTTAAGTCCCTATCCTAGACATGTTTACATGTTGATGGGAAAATGCAAAAAGAAATAAATAAACCTGTACTGATCACACTAGGCAGTGTTATGTGCTATGAAGGAAAAACAAAACAGGAGAAGGGGATAAAGAATGATAACATATGATTATTAGATTAGGAGTGATTCTCTTCTGAGGAGATGCATTTGGTGAAATCCAATTAAAGGGGTGGAGCAAGCCCAATGAACATCTACACGAAGAGCTTTGCATCTGAGGAAAGAGGACAAAGAAGGTGAGGTGGCAACATTCTTCAGAGAACAGCAGAGAGGCCAGTGTGAATGGAACACAGTCAGAGAAGAGAAGAATGATAGAAAATAAAGTCAGAGAAGTAAGCGGGAGCTTAGTAACACAAAGCTCTGTAAGCCATACTAAGGGATTTGAATTTTACCACCAAGGTAATGGAAAACCATCAGAAAATTTTTTGTTTTGTTTTGCTTTTAACAGAGGAGTGATGTGGCTTGATTTTGGTTTTAAAGGCACTCTTAGGCTGCTGAGTAGATAATAAACATAGACTGGAAAGAACAGAACCAGGGAAATCAGATTGGACCCTACTGGAAAAGACTTGGTGAAACATCATGGTGACTTGGGTTAGGTTTGCAACAAGGGAGTCATGAAAAGTGGTCAGATAAGGCATTTATCTGAAAGTTGAGGTTGCGATGACAAAAACTGCTCATACATTAGATGCAGAATGTGGAAGAAATGGAGGAAATAAGGATCAGCCCAAGGATGGCCTGAGCAAAGGCATCATCTCCTTACATACGGCAATAGAGAAGAAACAGACCTGCCCTGTGGAAGGAGTTTGTCTTAAGTGAGAGGCTTAATGGAAGGTATTGAGCAGGAAGTTGGAGACATGAGACTGCAGTTAAAGGGAGAAGTAGCAGTTTATAAGTTCTGACCTTAAAGACCCTATAAAAGATCACTGGACCCAGGAAAGTAGGGCATTTAGGAGCCCCTAAACCTACAAAACATAACTTTTATACATATCATTTGGCTAAATTTCTTGTCCTTCCCCTGTAACCACAAGAGGCAGATACATAAATAGAAATCTTGAAAGAATAAAAGCACATTTCAATATAGATCCTTAATGATAAATATAGCCAAAAACAAATATCAGTAAGTATGTGAGGAATAACAACAGCAAGAAAGTAAGACATCAAAACATATTAATCAGGATAGATCAACAGATGAAACAGCACCCCAAATTTCAGTTGCTTAATTAGGTTTATTTTTCACATGCATCACAGTCCATGGCAGGTTGGTGAGAAGTGGGATGGAAAGGAAGATTTTGTTTCACAGTTGTTAAGGCACTGAGTTTGTCAAATCTAGTGGCTGTTCCATCATCAATGACTCAATCCTCACTGGATCCTTTGCGTCCTGCCAGCAACCAAATGATGTGAACATGGAAAAGATGCAGCATCTCTTCTTCATCTCCTCCCTGTGGAGTATTTCAAGGAGCAAGACTAAAAAATAAATATATATGACTTTTTCTCTCATTCTATTGGAAAAAAAAAAAAAAAAACATTAGATGACCTACCTAACCACAAGGGAGCCTGAAGTAGAAGAACGAAATGGTGTTTGAGGGCACATGAAGTTGTCTGCCACTCCAACCCCACAACCAGAAAAACGATACACACACACAGAAAAACAGTTAATAAAAGAAGGAGAAGAGAATTTTGAAATACGAAGAGTTAATTATCTTAGGTGACGCAAAAAGATGGTATATCCATAAAGAAAAAGTGGTTGGTACAAAACATGGAAGAGTCCTTCAGAACTAAAAATATGATCACTACAAAAAACTTAACATAAAATTATATTGACAAAAAGTAGCAGATAGTGACTGGTGAAAATTTTGTGAGCTGGAAGTGTGTACTTTTATTTCACAAAACCTTAAGAGTAGCCACTAGAAAAACAATAATGGGATGCTAATTTTGAAATTCATTAGAGGAAAGAATATGGAACAATAACATTGCAAAGAATCTCAAACAATTTAAAAAAAAGGAAAAAAATCATAGTAGTGGAATAAATGGTGGGAAAGTAGTAAGAAATCATGATAAATAAATTAGGAGGGCAAGAGTAAATAATCACATTAGAAACTACGATAAATGCGAATGGGGTTTAACTACCCATTATATCAGTTATGACTTAAAGTTAGTCTCTTAAAATCCTCAGATTGAGTGGAAGCAGGAAGTTATATGCTATTTATAAGACAAACAACTAACCAGACAAGGTAACTTAAAAATAAGAATTAGGAAATGCTAATGCCAAGCATTAGTCAATTCAAAGAAAGCAAGTGTGCCATTATTAACATCAGGGAATAATATCCATATTCTGATAACAATGAAATAAAACATGAAGTTAATCATAAAGGGACAGCAAAAATAAATCATAAAATTGGAAATAAATATTTTATAAATAATGCTTGCATTAAGGAAAAATGAAAGTTGTAATCATAGATTACTAAGAATGAAAAATGGTAGTTATTTATCAAAATCAGTGAAATCTGGCTAAAGAACTATTTGAAAGAAAAATATTAGCTTATTAGCATTAGCTGAATTCAAAACAGATTAAGAAACACTGAAATAAGTTAACTAAGTAGTCATCTCAAGAAACCAAAATAATTATAATAAAAGATAAAAACAGATATTAGCAAATTAGAAATAAAAAACAAGAAATAAAATTAAAAGCTGATTCTTTGGAAAGACCAGCAAAATGAAAAAATAAACTCACTGAAAAATCTAAAGTAGAGAAAGAGAAGCCCCCCCAAAATCAAAATAAAATAATTTTCTTTAAAAAGAGGCAGTGACAATGGGCATTGTTACTATGTGAATGATTCAGCCTCAAAGGGATCATGAAGTTATTGGGAGATCTAAATTAATTAATTCATTAAATTAAGTCAAGTAAATACAATATTAGGTAAATAAGTTGATAATAAAATATTTTAATAAGTTATTGTAATGACTAAATAATTAATATACATGAAGGGATTAATCAGTGCCTAGCATATAAAAGTGCTATATAAGTGTTTGCTATCATTTTTCTCATTTCACTCCAACTGTTTTCTGAGAAGAGACCGGCTAAATAAGAGTGGAAATAGAGAGCTCAGTTAGGATGGTATTGCAATTATCCAAAGGGGAAATAATGATATTTGGACTAGAGGGTTAGTACTAGAGGTAAAGAGAAAGTGGCTTAAGTCTTCATAGTTCAGAGAGAAAGCTGAAAGGACTGCCTGAGAGACTTTATATTGGGTGTGGGAAAAAGAGAAAAGTCAAGGATGAAAGATATTTTCAAGTCTAAGAATGAATGAAATTGCCATTTATTGAGATCAGGAAGACCCAGCCAAGAGTAGGATTGGGAGAAAATCTAGAGTTGGGTTTAGAGAAGCCTATTAAATTGGTGACATAATTGACCTTCACCTCACCCAGCCTCGCAGTAAACAGCAAGGAACGTGCTGGGGATGGTTTGTTGTGCTTTCAAGCGGTAAGGATGAAGAGTGTAAATGTTCTAGGCAAGCCATATTTAAAGGCTTGCATCTAAAAAGCGAGAATTTCTGTAACCAGGATACAAGTAATTGTCGGAAGGGTTATGAGTGGAACCCATCCTGTAAATTACTTAGGTTATGCTTTTTATTTCCTTGATGACATTTTATGATTGGTAGCAGTGCAGCCCTCTGGAGTCTTTGGGGACCTGGAATGACCTAGGCTATGCATCTTATTTCCTTGATGACATATTATGATTGGTAGCTGTGCACCCTTCTGAGGTCTTTGGGGGACCTGTAATTCACACCTATGGATAGGAAGATAGCCTGTTGTCTCCTGTTTTGTGCAGCTCCTTGCAGAATACTTCTGTTTCCTTTACCATTAAATAAACCTTACATCCTTTCATCATTTTCTGCTACTCTTTCTGTCCCATCAACCCAACCAAAAATATACATGTATACATATAGGTATGCATAGAAAAACATATGGAAAGGTATATACCCAAACTCTAAATAGACAGCAATATAATTGAGAATGATGTGATTGGAAACTCTTTTAATTTCTGTTCCATATATTTCTTTAATGCTTTATTTCCCCCCTCCATAGTTTACCATTAAAAAAAATTTTATTGTAACAATAAAAATTGTAACAATTTTTAAATGTTGGAATATAAACCAAAATGTCCACGTAAATCACATTTACCTCTCCACAATGGGATTATTTGTCTTTTTTAATCTATAAATAAAAATATTCCATAATAAATATTTATTATATTTACAATCATATCAAAGGAGGAACACTTGCTTGGGAGGGTAGGAGTTAGAAAACATGGGCCCAGATTATTACTTCTAACCCAACCAGTGTCATGAAAGCCCCCTCACCTATCTTGACATTTGCTGTATTGTTTATAAAAATGAAGTTTAGATTTTCTCAGACCTCCATTCAAGCTCTCATGTATTATGACCTCATTCTCTCCCTTTCCTAGGCAAATGAGCTAAATGTTTTGCACAGTCTCTAAAAAGAGAAGTTTGCTTTTTATAGCTTAAAAATTACACCAATTTTCTTGATTTCAGAATGTGAAATACCATATTTTTTTCTTTCTTTCTCCTTCCTTCCTTCTCCCTTCTTCTTGTCCTTTCATATTTATTGAGCCCATCAGCTGAAGCCTGATTGGGTTCACTGATTGCTTGAGGATATGTTGCAATAATGAGTAAGGTAGCTGTAGTCTCTGCCTTCATTAAACTTGCCATCTGGTGAGGAGTAAAGACTAGTAAAGAGTATGACAACAAAGTGAGACCAAAAAACAAAAACTGTTAATACCAGGACTAATAAAAGTCTCTTATTAATTCATGTAAGCGTCACTTTCAATAACTAAGCCTCAACATGCTCAAGCAGCACACTGAAGCTGAGAGTGTTAACTAAAGAAGTGCTCAGATTAATGCAAATATTTATGCCACATTGGAAGAAACTGGAAAGGCACCTGCTAGTTCTTCCAGGCCCCCTATTCTCCTATTTCCTGGGAGAAGCCCAGATAAGAATCTCTCAGGGCTCGGCTGGCATTTAATGCAATTAGACTGTGACAGCAAGTGAGTCTGATGAAATATTACCCCTTTAACTGTGGAAGTTTTCCTTGGAGATATGACCAAAAGTTGTGTTCCATACATTCTATGGGCAGAGTTTTCAGAGCCATTGCCAACACTTCCTTTCAAGTCTTTAAAAGTTATTAAATTGTTTTTTAAAAAAGCAGAGTATATTGAGTTCAGAAAGCTGTAAAACTGATCCCAGACATCTTTACATACACATTAATGGGTCAAGCTTATCAGAAAACAAAAACACATAGTTATAGCCTGCATTTTGCTATTAAAGTTATTGCACTGAAGAAAATAAAGTCATTTATTCACATATAGTTGACAATCAAAAAAAGGCTGGCAATTATATTTATAATGTAATTAATGGCCAATGTGTGCCTTCATGAAAATGAAAGGGATTTCTTTTCCCCAGGAATTGGCAAAAATAAGAGACTATTAGTTGGGTTAATTATAAATCAATTCAATAAATGCAGATATCCAAATAAACCACAGCATCTTACTAGAAGACAGATAATCTACAATCTCTGAAGCAGAAGTAATTGTCCTACAATTTTTTATATTGTATTATATTGAATAACCTCCATATTGATAGAGATGTGAACGGATAGTGGAACATTAATGTATTTATAGTGCAATTAATTTGTAAATGATGCTCGATGTAAGAATATTAGCTTAAAAATGGACACTATATACTAATAATTCATTTAACTCAATAGCAGACTTCATTTACAACTCAACTACTCAACATTCACATAAATATCACCATTTGCTGAAGAATTTATATTTATAATTAAGCGACAAATACACTTAAGACACAAGGATTCACAATTTTCTAGTTGATAGTATATGGATCCTCCCTTTAGAGCATCATCATTCACCTTTCCTTTTTGATTATTGTGTTGGTTTGAAAGGATTTATGTACCCTAGATAATCCACTCAATAATCCTAATCCAATCTTGTGGGAGCAACCATTTACCTTAATCCCTATTCAACAATGTAGGCTGGGGGATTGATTAGATTATCTCCACAGAGATATGACTCATTCAATTGTGGGTCTGAACTTTTGATAGAGGGAGTTGTAACTCCACCCATTCCAGGTGGGTATTGGCTACTTTACTGGAATCCTTTAAAAGAGGAAGCATCTGGAAAAGGCTTGAGCTGAGAGAAACAGAACCCATACAGCCAGAGACCTTTGGAGGTGAAGAAGGAAAATGCCCCCAGGGGAGCTTCATGAAACAAGAAGCCTGGAGAGAAAGCTAGCAGATGTCGCCATGTTCGCCAAATGCCTTTCCAGTTGAGAGAGAAACCGTGAACTTCACTGACCTTCTTGACCCAAGGTATCTTTCCCTGGATGTCTTAGATTGGACATTTCTATAGCCTGCTTTAGTTGGGACATTTTCATGGCCTTAAAACTATAAACTAGTAACTTATTAAATTCCCCTTTGAAAAAAATCATTCCATTTATGGTATATTTCATTCTGGCATCTAGCAAACTATAACAACTACCAAAACCAAAATTTGGCATTTTACTGAATATGAGTCTAGAACTTCAAGTTAACAGTACTCATAAATGTTTAGCTCTGACTAACTTTCTAATATCCGTTATCCTTAAAGATTTTTAAAAATTGTCTGGTTATTTGTCTTCTAAGAAGGTAAGGTAGTAGTGATTGACAGGTATTAGCCTGGAAACTGAGTGTGTGTATTTTATTGACATGCTCCCAACCAGACAGAATTCTTTGGCATTATTGTGCAGAAATGTTAGTGGAGCCATATTGTCTGAGAAAAGAGTGCGCATTTTCACTTCTTGTTACAAAAAACCAAATAAGGATTTTTTCTCTAACTGAAAAAGATATAACAAGCTTATCTTGAATAAAATATCACTAATTATTCTGTTTTATGATCCACAATTATTATCTAGAGCATTCCTATGACATGTAAAATTTAATAATATTAAAAAAACAATTAAAATCTCCCCAAAGTCATGAATACAGACTTTATTTCCATCCTTAAATAACTAAATATTATGAGATATCCTGCGATGCTGCAAGCAATTTAAAGCACAAATAAGAAGACAAGTCAATTCAATTTTATCTACTTTGATCAATTTTTATTATAAAAATAGAGAGAAATCCAGATGCACTCAATGCCTAAAATGTCACCACTCCATAAAAATGAGAGTAAAATGACAATTTTCTTCCAAAGCCTTTTGCTAAGAATAAAAAGAATTTACATAAAACCTGAGAATAAAAAGTCTGACATTCAAGCCTCCTAACAATTGATTTGAAGTTTGAATTCTGCTGAAAAATAAATAAATAAAAACTCCCTTTTTCAGTGTGTCCCAGTGATATCAGTCCTAGTGATAATGATGAATTTAGAAGAAGTATTTCCTGCATCTACCCCACAAATGCATGGATTTAGGTAAATGTTGAAAATCTGTTTCTGTGGCTCTCCATTTCCCATGGGAAGGCAGATTCTGTCCAGAAAATTGCGTGTGAAAGAGAGGTGTTACACCCAATCTGAAGATGGGTTTAATGATGGACAGGAGATGAATCTACCTTGTACACATGCTGGGAAGCCTGTTTGATGTATGCCCCAAACTCTACAAATAGACTAGTATTTTCAAACTTTAGAGTTCTAAGCTTATTCATTCAACAAATACTCATAAGTTGTTTATGATCCTCTCCTAGGTGCTAGAGATGCTGCTGTGATAAAGACACCAACCCTCAACCCTCATGAAGTTTACAGTCTAGTTGGGGAAAGACAATTGATAGATAAAGACACACTTAAATGTTCATTAGTGCCCTGAATTAAAAAAAAAAGGCATAATGGAAATATGTTTTTGAGGGAGTGTGGGGGGCAGGGACAATTTTAGGCAGGGTGGCCGGGGAATGTCTCTGCAGAAGGGCAGTGGAATGGATTGAATTATTTACCCAAGTTTAGACATGTTCTTTTCCTTAACCCTGTGGGTATGAACTCACTGTAAAAAGGATCTGTAGAAGCAGTATTTTAGCTAAGGTGGGGACCACCTGAAAAAGGTTGGAGTCTTAAGCTAGATGGCTGATGTCCTTTACAAGGACAAGAAGAAATTCAGACATAGAGAAAGCCATAGGGAGAAGCAGGAAGCCGGAAGTCAGTAAGAGAAAGGAGAAGACATTGCCAAGTTGGCAGAAAGTCAAGGAACCCAGGGATTCCTCCCCAAGAGGAAGCAAATTTTCTCCAAAACCATGAGACAGAAATTCCTGTGCTTAAGACAAACCATCATGTAGTGTTTGTCATGACAGATCAGAAAAATGAAGACAGCCAGCAAAGGTTGAAAAATGGGAAGACCCAGGAGAAAAGGGCTCCAGGCAGAGGGAGCATTAAAAACTAAGGCTCTGAAATGGTAATGTGCTTTCAATTTCAGAAGACCAAAATGGCTGGAGCATAGGTACAAGGTTCAGAGTTAGGAGGGTAGGTCCCAGAGAAAGGCAGGAAACATCTCATACGGCCTCTTTTAGGCCAATGAAAGAAATTTGGCATTAATTCTCAGTGGAATAGATGTCATTTTAGGATTTTAAGTAGCAGAGAGCATGATCAAATGAATGCATTTCAGAAGTTTATCTCTTCTATGGCATATAGAATGAGTGGGAGGAAGTTACAGAAGCAGAGACATCAGTTGGAGACTATGTTCTATGTATGAGATTGTGGTGGGCAGCAGTGTGGATGGAGAGAAGTGAAGGGATACAGGATTAATTTTGGAAGTGGAATCAGCTGGACTCATTGCTGAATTTTGCAAGTCAAAAAGTTACCTGATAGGGTGCACTGGTACTTCAGTGGTTACAATGCCCACCTTTCATACGGGAGACCTGGGTTCGATTCCTGGACCATGCACTCCAAGAAAAAAAAGTTATTTAATGTGATGCCTAAGCTTAACTGAACTGGCTTAAACTTTTAGCAAAACTCAAAATCAGTAGGAAAGTATATAGAAATCTCGGGTTCTACAACCAATTTGCCATTTGTGTGGCTTTGAGTAAATTATCTTAACTCTTTGGTCCTTGGTTTGCATCCATAAAATAAAATCCTGTTTTATTCAATCTCTTGGATGCTATTTTCCAAGACAAGTATGCAGTTTCGGGGTTTATAGGTTTTTGGTTTCTCTTAGGGACCAAAGCATGCAGCACAGCCATTGAAAATGTAAGTGGTTGTAGAATTATACCCAGTAGGGTGCAGTTTTACAGTTACATTGTTTGGGGACACGTTAAAAGTCACTTTCTCTGGGAGGAAAAAACTGAGACACATCAGAAATCCAAGCATATGAATAGCCACTTGCAGGTATCAACTTTTTTCTGTGATTTTTGGGGACTCTATTATGAAAAGCATTTCAATCCACGGCTCTCAACCTCTTACTTTCATGAAAACAATATTGCTCCCAAATCTTGTCTATATGCACAAGGGACTGGAATGTGAACCAGAAGGTTTTTTTTAATGGCATGTGCCCTCCACTGTGAAGGCCCTTTAATCCATTAGTAGAAATAAATTTTTATTTCTATTTGTAGAAAGATGCAGACATGAAGTAAAGACAGAATAAAACATGGAAAATGGAGACAACTTTCTTGCATTATTATCTATGAAGACATGCTTGGCTTAAAAATCTTTTCTGAAAAGGACACTCGGTATAACAAGTGGCAAAAAGTAGAAGCATAACGGCAAAGGACCCTAGTGTCCTATGAATTTGGAAAATAAATGCTCGTTGGCATTTGAGCTTTCACTAAAGTGGCAGAAGTAATGGAAAGTGATGAATAAAAGTGATTAGTTTTGATACAGAATCTTCCCTGCAGTTTGGTCTTTCAAAGAGTGGATCATGGAGTAGGCTAATTGGTCAGGAGAGTAAAGAGATCTGTTTCTTTCCAATGAAAGCAGCATCCTTGGATTTCCATCAAATAAAACCTAGTATAGAAGTTGAGCCATGGTTTGGAGAGAGATGCACCTTTAGCGCAATAACAGCATTTAATTTGCACATAACTTCTGAAACAATGCATAAGAACTTTCTTTCACACACTAAAAGCATTTTATATGAAAGCTTTCATCAGTTCTTAAAATTTCATATTAGGTTCATGATAAAAATTTATTATCTTATCTAGGATATCAAAAGGACTTTAAGAGCCTTTATAAAGTAGAGATAAGGGCTTAAAGCTAGAGCTGATAAAATGATTCCAAAATCATAATAATTGTTTCAGTGTTCTAGCCATAAAAGACACAGTATTCCCCAAAAGCTTGTCAAAAAATGCTCTGCATTTGAGAGAACAGAATTATATGTTACAACAATGAATGAGAAAAACATGTGATATTGTAAAGAAAAAACAGAGCATGACTCAATAATTTTTATTATGTGCCAAAAGATATGAACAGACAATTCATAGTAAAAGAAGGAAAATGGTCAATAAACATTAAAAAGTCAATGTCACTAATAACAGCAACTTAAGTATCAAATTCAAACAAGATACTGTTTTCATCTATCAAACTGGCTAAGGTCCACAAAAATAGTTTTGCCAAGTGTAGGCATAAATAGCTGGTTATAAAACGGTATGAACAATATGATTCCAAATTTGTTAATAAATAATTGAATACAATTTTACATAAAAAGGAAACCAAGACTTCATGTCAAAATGTTGATCCTGATTTTATCTAGGCAGTGGCAGTATGGTAAATTTTATATTTTTCTTTGTATTTTTTTCTCATTTTTCCAAACATCCTGGAATAGGGAGTTTTGTAATGAAAAAAATCTTAAAAATTGAGTTAACTAAAAAACCTATTGTGCTACTGTGAGTCATTTAAATTGATCAATACTCTTTTAGAGATACTTGTTTTAGTAACACAAATTAAAGCACTTTAATTACCAGAAGAGATACGCATCCTAGTAGAGTAATTACTGCTCAATTTTTTCTCTTATTAGTGGAAGGTCACCCTATTAGAAATCCTCTCAGCTTCACTCAGAAAAACATGGTAAAAGAAAAAAAGTTGGTCACTAAAGTAAATGTTTTAAAAATCAAAGCTTTTAAACCACTGCATTGGAATGTGATTCCAGAGATTTCCTAGATTAGAAATGTAATGATAGCCTGATATTACCCTTCCAGATTCAAAATAATTGTTTGCTTCTTGGCTCCTATATAGAATATGTTACCTCCTACCCTTGCTCCATTCCTACCTGCTCCATTTTAAAATCATATTAATGGATCTTAAAATATTTCTCTATTAAGATAAAGGGTCTAGAGAAGACGCATTCCTTTTTTGATGTGAAAATAGGGTTATCTAGATTAGGATGAAGATAATCTTAAGAGAATAAAGAATAATATTTCTAGAAAATTAAAGGAGGAAGCTAAGAGACATGCTTATATTACCGGACCCTTTGAGGAATTATTTTAAGGTTTTTAGTAGGCAATGGATGATGATGTTTCCTAATGAATTGCACCTACCATAAATCACGGAGCATTACTTCAAATTTCTGTTGGCAAAGAAGCTTCAGTTGCTATATACAATACAAATATCTGCTTTTAAAATATTATCTTACTCAGACTGGTCTCTTCCTTGATTAGTCCTAATAAATCAGATTTTAATATATGTATAAAAACTCCCCCCAAAAAGATGGATGAGAATTGTGATGGCATTAAAACAAAACAAATAATATGCATATTTATGCACACATATTAACTCAGAAAAAATTAGCTAGGAACGATTAACAAAATAGATTATTTCTCATTGGAAATCAAAGAAATGCAAACTAAGACAATGTTATCATTTTGTCAGCAGAATACAAAATTATATATGAACTCATACATTAAGTTTGATCACAACTACATATGTGCATACATATGTATATATATATATACACACACACACATACACACGTAACTTATTTCAATCATTCTTAATATATATTTTATGTATAATTTAGATATATATAATCAAGGAGTCAAAGGAACATATCAACATGTTAGAATATGTTAACTAGGACTATGGAAATTGTGGAGAATATTTTTTATTTTGTAACTTTTTTAAATTTTGTAACATACAATGATCATGCACTATTTTCTAATGAGAATTCACTTGAAATATCTGTTAGGAGTAACAGATAAGTACTTGAATGCAATATCCACATTTTAATTCTGAAACTAGTTGGAAAAATATTTTGTCAGGATGTCTGGCAAGTATCACCTAAAACTACTCACCAATACAGAGACCATTTTGTTTTCAATATGGCTTTCTTCAACTTAGGTAATATGTATATATTTGGGAAAAATTCCCATCATGAGTGCAGACATACATAAAACTACTGAATAGTAATTTCTTTGTTTTAGATTTTTCTCTGTATAGTTTTAGCATTTGTAAAACCATTGAGATGTTTATGTTTAAAGTACAAACACAAATAAGCCCCACCAAGTTCAAGTGTTATATCTCACATGTCGCAAACCAAGAATACTTCAAAAGAGTAAGTTAGGTCCCATCAGAAACTGCTTCAAGTGCTTTAAGTCACAGTGATGAAACTGCCAAATAAAATTATCTTTGACTTTCTTATTCTACAACTTTTTATTTCTCAAAAAAAAAAAAAGAAAACCCCACTCAAAATACCCCTAATGCCTTTGGGTATTATGATATAGTACTTTACTTTGGGAACCAGAGCTATATCAAAAGAAGCAGAAAAGAGTAGTATTAAAAGCAGTGACTGAAATCATAGAGACATGGTTCTGTATCCCCAATTCCGAGTCCTAATTTTATGGTCTTTAATAAGTTAATTCATTCCCCTAAACATCAGCTTACTCACCTATAGAATGGAAGTAATAATACTACACCAATGAATTGTGGAGATTAAGTCATATGTATCTGTAACTCTTAAATGAAATTAAGAGTTTGTTGCTGTATTTCAAATGCAAAACTATATTAACTAAAACAATCAATGTCATTGACTCCCACACAAATGTAGAGGGAAAAAATGAAGGAATCTTTCAGCTTTTAAGTAATGGTCAAGTTTCACTATTTGTTTAGCATATTTTAATCTGCATAAGACAAAGGCAAAGAAGAAATCAGTCATGAACTCTAGCTTGGGATCATTGCAAGAGGACAATGGATTCCATTATCACTAAGTCATACAGGTGGAATTAACAAGTAGATCTTATACCACACACTGGGGCTGAGTAACAAGCAGAAAAGCAATGCTGTTGCATGTTTCTCTCTGCTCAGACCCACAATTCCTCACCACTTGTGCCGAAACAATGTCTATCACTGCCCTAGGAAATGAGAAATAAAAATCATGGTGGGAATAACTCTAAACTTGGTCCATGACTCAAAACAGAATAAACAACTATAGGAAAGGAGCTTATCATTCAATACATTTGGTTCTCAAGAAAAAGTGGCTAAGTGTGGCAGTCACATGAAACAATAATATTTTCAAGGTAATCATATTAGAATTTAGGTCTCATCAAATTTTCTAAGGCTCACACTATGTTAAGAAAGCATCCCAGGGAAATGAAAGTAGATAGAGTAAATCACCATTCACTATGTTAAAGCACTGAGGTTGATTTGATTTCAGACAGACATTTTGTATTCATCTCACCCTCAGTCTGTCTCAGAACTTCACCAAGAATAACTTGTTAACAGCAGGTTGGGGATGGAGGGTTTGCCCTTACTGACCCCATATAATCAATGGTCTTAAGGACACCAGGAAGACTGCTAATTCTATCCCCCTTAAAGGGACTGAACTGCTGCTTAACAAATCCAGGTATTCCTTTAGAATCATATCCATGGAAAGAGACTGACATTTCCAGGGAAGCCAGGATTAACTTGCTTTGCCAAATCCTTAGAACTAAGAATTAGCAAAGGACACTAGGTAATATAACAATCAAAGCTAGGAATAATCAAATATATTCTACCATCCTTGACCATGTATCACCTTTGTCAAAGGAAAAACTTTGTTTCCATTTTTTGGGAAAAGTTATTAGATTACCTGATTATAGACAAGACCAGCCCCAGTAAAAGAGAGAATGAAAAGATAGTTGAGATAATACATATAAACAAAAGCCTGAACTAGAAGTTTCTGATTCCTTTCTTCCTAATTTAGTGTCAACTCTGTAATTTGTTGCTACTGTATATGAGAAGGTCCCAAAATGCTTACTCTATAAGCCTCAAGACTTGAGTAATAAGGACACATTTTTTTCTTACACCCTAGTCATAAAAATTTTTCCTCAAAGAATTTAACTGTTAATTTAAAAGAAATATGTCTTTGTGATATGGCACAGAAAACCACTCTACAGCAATATATCTGATCATCAGTTAATAAAATTTCTTGAATGCCTATTATATACTAGGTACTATAAACAAAAATTCAGCTTGGAAACCAGGTCTTCAAACACACAAAACCCCAGAATCCCAAAATGATCTTAGCCAGAAAATCTGCTTCATTAGGCTAAATGCTACAAAAAAACAAAAATAATAAAAATTAACATTGTGTAATAATGAATCTGAGCACTGACACTGCTAGCAGGGTATCTGACATACAGAAAGTTATACTCATACTTGTTAAATGAACAAATGAAAGAACGAGTGAGAGGAAACAATAAATTGTACTGCTGAATCTGGCCAAGACTGGTGCAAGAACAAGTATCAGAAATATGCAGGCCAGAGAATTTCTCCAGTAAAGAATAATCAAAGCCAGGTTTTAAAAAAATGAAGGTTTTTTCTCCGGGTGAAAGGGCAATATAGGTGATTCCATTCGGTACCTTGGATAGCTCCATTAATTGTAGCTGTGACAGCATTGGAAGGATGTTCTCTAAAGTTTCATTCAGACCTACTTAATTGTGTGTGTTTTCCATCTGTAATCTTCTTGTTAAAAGGCTCCGTCACCTTTCTGCTAGATTCATTACCCATTAATACAGGTGAAACTCCTGCATATTGCAGAGAAATATGTTCATATAGAAATACGACCTGTTCATCTAGATGGAGCATCTTAGGTCCTGATTGGGGAATAAATACACCTGTCTCTTTAGAAAACTGATCTAGGAAGTCTTATCTTTTGCCATGTGACAGCTCATCCTATGAGAGTTCTCTCTCTCCCTGATCTGGAGCAAAGGATTTATCTGCAGGTTCTGATAAAGAGTAAGAGTCTATCTGAAAATTGGGTTAAAATATATTGCCAAACCATAATTCAGTGTTAAGATACAAATCAACAAATATTTCGGTGTAAGGCACTGCTGAAGCATTTTACCTCTCTATAAACATCCTATACACAAGCTATAATTATAAAATAATAACATTTATTATAAAGTAACGAATTCTCAAGTAAAAAGACATTGAATACAGTATTATTAGTTTATATGTCTCAAAACTATAGAGAGATAAAGGAAAATACAATCTTTAATATTCTACTTCTTTTTACTTGCCTACTCAATTCCTAAATCTCTGTTTGTTTCTCTACTATAGAACTCATCTTGGGGTTATATATTATGAAAACTTATTTGCACTATTTCTCTCATACTAGATTGCAAATTCCTTGAGAAGAGAGACAATGTTTTAATCATCTTTGTATTGAGCAATATCCTGAACATACTAAGTGCCCAATAACTATTTACTAGATTAAGTTGAATTGAAGTAACACATCTCTGGCTTTTGAAACTTCAGTTCTTGAGGCAGCATGAATGGGGTCTAGACCAGTACATAACATGTTACTGTACAGAGAAAGAGTCTGAGACTGTAAAGAGATGAATTTCAGACAGTAAACATAAAGAGATTTGGGGCATCTGGAAGTATTTATCCCATAAAGAAACATATGAAAGAAAGTAATACAAACCATACCTTTCTGCTGAAAATCACTGAGGATTCAATTTATGTTTTCCTCTATATTGTATTTTTAAAATCCTCAAACACCATCATGAGGAGCCAGGGAAAGTATAAAGAACAAATGATCTCTTAGGGAAAACATAGGTCAAAAAAGAGGTTTCTTTTTTGGAAAGAACCACAAAGAAGATACTCTTAAAAGGTGGTACTGTAGAGTACTGAAAGTTATATCTTGAGAAATGGTGAGAAGGTGAGAAAAACAGCATCATCCAAAAAATTCACAGATAGAAAATATGCTTACTCTTATTGTCTGTCCATGGATTGTATTACTCAGCAGAGAGAAACAGTGGTTTAACTTTTTTTAAAAAAGATTACTTCTTGGGTTAATGCTCCCAAGAGATGCTTTAGAAGAGTTCACTTGCAATAGATCCTCAACTTAATTAATCTCAATAATTGCAAAAGCTTTTCAAGGGAAATTCCCACTATGTGTTTACTTTTACCAAATGCAGATATGCTGCCAATTTTTATTCTTATATAAATTCTTATCATACATGTAATTATTCAGTGTTTTACAATATTTATTAAAGGTTTGGGGCATTCGTTTTAGAAAATCAAGTGTCACTGACTTGAGCCTCTTTCCAATTTAGCCAGTTTTTCCTTTGTCTGGGAGTCAATTCTGCATAGTGTTTCTATTCCACCATTTTAAAAATTCATCATACAAGTATTCCAATTTCATTTAAACACTAAACTTGTTCAGGATAGATACAAATTTCCATGAAAGTGACTCTGCTAGTGAATCCACTTCATTTTTCCTTCCATCTGCAAAGAGTAGTTCTGGTTTTTTTCTGCCTCAAGAACACCTAATCCTTACCTTTTAAGAATTTTACATTTTAAGAAACGACTTCAGTGTATGTGTTGTCAAGAGTTCCATTATAATAAAATTTGAATATCCCCCTGGCTATTGGTTGGTTCTATTGCTTGTTAACACATGCTTTTCTAATTTAGATATGATTGGTTCCAGGTTATTCACTGAATGATTAAATTTTATGTAGTTGCGTTCTCAAACTACCTCTCTCAACAGAAACCTGTAAATTAGAAGTTATGTGAGAATTTGAAAAGTGAATAGGATTTTTTAAAATCTCTTTCCTTAATATTAGGCATTGTCCTTGATTTGTGATGCCTGCTTTCAGTGGAACCAGAAGTCAGTGTCAGCATATTTTGGCAACTAACTGGTTCTGATATATAAGCATATATAAGAAACTGTGCTTACCCCGCATGAACTACTCCCAGGCTGGCATGTGGAACAAATCCAGATCTACTAGACAAATCCAGAACCTCAGGGTACAGTCAGCCACAGAGAGCTTCAACAAGAGGTAAGAAAACAACACTTCTGGTCTCCACAATCATTTCCTACTTCACTCTACAAATTTCCGAACCCATTGGCTACTTTTTTCTCCTGAATAAAGAGCTACACAGGCTGACTCTTAAACTTTATAAAATATCTTTAAAATCCCTACATCTTCATGAAGCTTTATTACTTATCTAAGAAGGGAATTTAGACATTTTCTAGTTTTCTAATTCAACCCTTTTATGTTATAATTGAAGAACCCAAGACCCAGAGAGGTAGTAATACCAGGATTAGAACCAAGCATTCTTGTGACCCAGGCCAGTTTGCTCACAGGTGAAAAAGATGAAAGTGGAGAAAGAATGAACAATTTCTGATATCGGTGGAATTTGGTGGGAGGTTCTTCCACACAATACAACACCGAATATAAGGTTTTCTTGGCAACCACACTGAAAATTTTTAGAAATCTCCACATATTTATTGTCCTAATGAGACAGGGTATATTGATAGAAAGATTATTTGCTCTACAACTTAAATCATGTCTTCCACTTTCTGTTGGCCAGGTTAACGACTTCATTACCCACCTGTAAAATGGCAACAAAATACTTCCTCAAATCATTTTTAAAAGTTAAAGGGGATCCTTAGCGATGTGGGAAAGGACTCCCAGGGATGAATCCAGACCTGGCACCATGGGATCAACAATTCCATTCTGACCAAAAGGCAGAAGAGAAGTGTAATTAATAAAGTATCAGAGGCTGAGAGAGTTCAAATAGAGTGGAAAGGCTACTCTGGAAGTCACTCTTATGCAAGCTTCAGGTAGACCTTGCTACCTGTCATAAACTGCCAACCCCAACCAGGACCATTCCAGCCAATCCTAAACAACACCTAGGGCTATATAGAAGATTCCACAAGGGTTCCATGCATTAGAGTAGCTTTCCAGAAACCTACAACCTCTAGATGTGTCCCTAGTCCAGATAAGTGCTGAAATCTAGCCCAGCCTCTCCAGAATATCAGATAGTCCCATCTCCCTACCCCATATTAGTGACCCTTCCAATATGAAAAATTTAGAATCACCATAGTCCAAACACCCCTAAAGAGAGGGATGGAAAGATCAAAGGTGATGGTGGAGTTACACAGAGAAGGTAGGATTTAAAATGAATATGAATGCTGAATCATTAAATTGATATCCCCTTTAGTCTCTGATATTTTAAAGCACCTAGAAGTAAAAACCTAAAATTGTGAAATTGTAACCCATGTCAAACTCTGAATAAGTTCTACAACTAATTGTGGTGCTGTGCTTTGAAATTTATAGCTTTTTTGTACATATGTTATTTTTCAGAAAAAAAAAGAAGGAAAAAAGTCCGTTGTGATACTAAAAAAAAATATTTAAGCCCTCTAGCCTCTTATATTCTGGAGCAGTTAGAAGGAAAAATATGAGCAGATCATATTGTAGCCCATGACAAACTCTGGAATCTGTCCGGTAACTACTTGTTGAAGAGTGCTTTGAAAAGTATTGTTTTTTATTTATTTGCTTTGTATATATGTTATACTATACAATAAAAAAAAGTTAAAGGGCGTGCGGTGCGAGGGTTAGTTCAGTAGTAGAATTCTTGCCTGCCATGCAGGAGACCTGGGTTTGATTCCCAGATCATGCACCTCCCAGGAAAAAAAATGGTGCTGCACTAACATGGTTGTCACATGGAAAAAGAATGAAATGTGACCCCCACCAAACAGCATGCATGAAAAATAATAGTTAAAGAGGGATGACCAATGTCGACTTCCCAGTGCCATGTCTTCACACATTCCTTGGTAGATTCAGCAGGTATGCATTGTGTGATGCTCACAATAAATGTAACAGACTAAACAATTTCGCTAGTGCAACCTAACACCACAATGGATAGTTGCATTAGTGTCCTAAAAAATCTCAAGGGAGATTATTTTCCTGCAATGGTCCTGAAGGATATTAGTCTGTTTCCAACAGAAATAGACCAGGATTATTTGAGAAGGCATTTGATTTGTTAAAAAAAAATTAATAAATGAAAAAGAACAGTGTTCTTATTTTTCTGAATTCAAGATGCCATAAGATTGGTTTCAAAATTCACTGCTTCCTGATGGTAAACAGAAATAACTTCATTAATCTAAACAGTCACCTAACCTGATCTGCATGCTTTAAAGATAAGTATCAGCCAGAAGAGGTATCAATCAACATAAGATCAGTTTATTTTATTAATATATCTTCAAGTTCACCTATACAGAAAGCTTTATCATGGCTTCAGTGTATTCTAAAGTCCCCAGAATTTAGCTCACAACTGAGAACAAGTTTCAGGACACATTTCAGAGTTATTTCCATTAGTATGTTATATCACTGTGGAGCTAAACGGAACCTGTTTTAGTTTCATAGGCTGCCAAAAGCAATATACCAGAAATGGGTCGACTTTTAACAATGGAAATGTATTACCTTACAAGCTTATAGTTTTGAGGCAGTGAAAATATCCAAATCAAGCCTTCGTCATGGCAATGCTTTCTTCCTGAAGATCAGCTGTTGGCAATCCTGGACTCTTCTGTCACATGGCAGCATCTCCTGGTCTCTCCCTTCTCTTCCAGGTTTCATTGCTCTCAGCTTCTTGCTTCCATGGCTTTCTTTCTCTTTGTCTGAATTTCATTCTCTTATAAAAGACTCTTCTAAAAGGATTAAGACCCAACCTGAATGAGGTGGGTCACATCTTAAGTTAAACTCCTACTCACCAAAAGATGCTACTTATAATGGATCCATACCCACAGGAATGGATTTGCTTTAAGAACATGTTTTTCTGGGGTACATACAGTTCCAAACCACCCCAGATACTTAACAACCAGGAAATACAATCTGTTCATTTTATAGATGAGAAACTGGAGCCTGAGAGGGAATGCAACTTTTTGAGTGGAAAGTAAAAAGAAAAAAAAAAGAAGCTGAAATTGGGCTAGAATCCACACCACTAGGATTCTGGTCCAATGATCTCAGAAGCTATGTGGCCTCATCTTGTTCTATAGAGAACAGGCAAAACGGGCACTGCCAGGTTTGGAAGAAATCATTCTACCTTTAAGTGTGCCTATTGCTATGTCCTCACATCCTGAAAGAATTCTTCACTTCTGTCAGTGTTTTACCTTTCTTTTGTTAAATTATGATAGATTTTCTAAATGTTTTTCTTCTTTCATGGTTTTTTTTAAAAAAAAGTTTTCTACTTGTGCTCAGGGTTGATGAGGGTTAAACAATAGTTGCAAACAGATTAAGCATTATTCTGTTCCTATCCATTACCAAAGATAATCATGATTTTATACATGTTATAACCCAAAAGTTTGGGTTCTGGTTTCTACAACTAATCTAGCAAATCAATATCCACCAAAAACAAACAAACAAACAAACAAAAAAATGGGATAGGTTTATTTCATTCTCATAAGATGTTGGCAGTTTTGCCTTCACCTATGGGTTACTGACAATGTTCTCCTAGGAACTAATCCAACTATTAATAAGATACTCAGAAAAACCAGCTTAGGGATATTGGGGTCAGTCCAGGGAAGAAGAACAATAATTTTATTGCTTTGTCAAACCAGTGTTATAAAACTTTTCATTTCAGTGTAATGAGAAACATAATACTAGAATCAAATCATGGTGCAGACACTGAAATCTCTGAGAGGATACATGGAACCATGACTCTGATGCCCTCTGAACTTAGAATTACTATCCAAAGTAAGAAAGTTAATTAATTGCCTGTGATGAGTTATGTGTATGTATTAATGACACCTAAAATAAGCAAAATGTAAGGTTTTCTTGCAATATTCTGGGCAAGCTAAGTAATTTAAAAATATTTAAAATGCACAAAAGGAGCTTCAAAGCATCCCATTATTGTTATTTTTTTGTTAAGGCACATTGTTATATAATAGAACCATTATGAAGTTAAATAATTAACTCATATGAAGCAATTTAACCAGAACCTGGAACATGATCAATCTCAATAAATGAGAGCTAATTTTTTGTTGTTGTTGATGTTGTTCCTATTTTTATTATTGGAGAATATTGATTTAATCTACAACCTGCAGTAACATGAAATTCATATTTTAATCAAGGTAAAAATATTATTAAAAATAAATATCCCTTGACATCCAGGAGAGAAAGTTTCTATGGTGGTATGGGAGATGACTTCCAAAGGATGACTCTGACTCTGGCACCATGGGCTCAACAATTCCATCCTGACCAAAAGGGGGAAAACGAGTATAATAGACAAGGTATCAGTGGCTGAGAGATTTCACATAGAATCAAGAGGCTACTCTGGAGGTCATGCTTACACAAGCTACAGTTAGACCCTGCTACCTGTCATAACTTGCCAACCCCCAACCAAAACCATTCCAAAGCCAATCCTAAAGAACACCTAGGGCAATATGTAAGATTCTACAGAAGCTCCATGCACTAGGGTAACTTTGCAGAAACCTACAACCTCCAGATGGGTCCCTGGACCAGATAAGTCCTGAAACCTAGAGGGCCCAGCCTTTCCAGAATATCAGCTAGTTCCATTTCC
Organism: Tamandua tetradactyla; assembly: GCF_023851605.1. Lineage (NCBI taxonomy): Eukaryota > Metazoa > Chordata > Mammalia > Pilosa > Myrmecophagidae > Tamandua > Tamandua tetradactyla. The sequence continues at coordinate 11,613,142 of NC_135352.1, forward strand.
TCACCCCATATTATTGACAGACCCTTCCAACATGAAAAAGTTAGACTGACGCTAAAGAGAGGGATAGAAAGAGCAAAGGTGATGGTGGATCAAAGGTGATGGATAAGGTAGGGTTTAATGATTGCTGAATCATTAAATTGTTATTTCTCTTAGTCTCCAGTATCTTAAAAAAGATAGAAGTAAAAACCTAAAATTGTAGACTTGTAACCCATACCAAACTCTGAAATCTGTTCTATAACTAATTGTGTGCTGTACTTTGAAATGTACTGTTTTTTTGTATATATGGTATTTTTCACAAAAAAAGTCAATTGTGATGATAAAAACATATTTGTTCCTTCTAGCCTACTATATTCTGGAGCAACCAGAAGGGAAATTATGAGACAATGGTATGGTAGCCCATGACAAACTCTGGGATCTGTCCTGTAACTATTTATTGAAGAGTGCATTGGAAAACTATTGCTTTTTTCTTTCTTTGTTTTGTACATATGCTATATTATACAATTAAAAAGTGAAAAAATAGAGGAGTGTTCTAGTTTGTTAGCTGCCAGAATGCAATATACCAGAAACGGAACGGCTTTTAAAAAGGAGAATTTAATGAGTTGCTAGTTTACAGTTCTAAGGCTGAGAAAATGTCCCAATGAAAACAAGTCTATAGAAATGTCCAATCAAAGGCATCCAGGGAAAGATACCTGGTTCAAGAAGGCCGATGAAGTTCAGGGTTTCTCTCTCAAGTGGAAGGGTACATGGCAAACACAGTCAGAGTTTCTCTCTCATCTGGAAAGGCACATGGTGAACACAGTCAGGGTTCAGGGTTCCTCTTTCATCTGGAAGGGCACACAGCGAACACGGCATCATCTGCTAGCTTCTTCTCCTGGCTTCCTGTTTCATGAAGCTCCTTGGGAGCACTTTTCTTCTCATCTCCAAAGGTTGCTGGCTTGTGGGCAATCTGCTTCTCATGGCTATATTGTACTTCTCTGCTCTCTCTGAATCTCCTTCATTCTCCAAAATGTTTCCTCTTTTATAGGACTCCAGAAACTTCTCAAGACCCACCTAAATGGGTGGAGACACACCTCCAGCTAATCCAGTTTAACAACCACTCTTGACTAAATCAGATCTCCAGGGAGATGATCTGACTACAGTTTCAAACCTACAGTATTGAATAGGGATTATTCTGCCTTTATGAAATGGGATTTAGATTAAAACATGGCTTTTCTAGGGGACATACATCCTTTCAAACCAGCACAAGGAGTATATGGGGAAAATGTACCTATTGCAAATTATGAACTACAATTAACCATAATATCTTTATTTTTTTCACCAATAGTAACTAATGTATAACACCAATACTGCTATGGATCAATAATAGAGGAGAGGTATAAGGTGTATGGGAATATTTATTTTCTTTTTTGTTTTTATTTCTTACCTGAGGAAACAAAAATGTCCTAAAATTGATCATAGGAATGTATGCACAACTATGTGATGAAACTGTGAGCCAGTGATTGTATACTTTGGATGGCTTGTATTATATGTGAATATAGCTCAATAAAATTGAAGAACAAAAAAATAAATTAATTAAAGAAAATAATAAATGCCCCTGTGCTGGTTTGAAACTATTGTGCACCCCCCAAAAACACCATGTTCTTTAATCCTAATTCAATATTGTAGGGTGGGGTCTTTTTCATTGTTTCCATGGAGACGCAACCCACCCAATTGTGGGGGTACATTTTGACTGGGTGGTTTCCATGGAGAAGTATCTCCACCCATTCAAAGGGGGTCTTATCCACCTACTGGAGTCCTTTAAGAAGGAACCATTTTGGAAAGAGCAGACAGAACCATCATGGGATCCAGATGTTTGGAGATGCGGAAAGAAAATGCCCTTGAGAAAGCTGTTCAAAATGAAAAGCCAAAGGACCAGCAGATGCCAGCCACATGCCTTCCCAGCTGAAAGCAGCGTTTCAGCCTATCGGCCTTTCTTGAGTCAAGGTATCTTTCTCTGAATACCTTAGTTCAGATATTTTATTGGACTTAGAACTGTAAACTTGTAACTTAATAACTCCCCTTTATAAAAATCATCCCATTTCTGGTATATTACATTTCCAATAGCATTAGCAAACTAAAACAACCCTTGACAAGAAAAGTACATATATATCCCTAGTATTTCTGCCAAACATGCAGTTTAATTTGGGAACTACTCTATAATTATGACAATAAATTTATGTTAATTTATAATAATGTTAGAATTTAAAAATAAGCTTTGTTATTATTCTGTTTTTCTCTTCTTCCATCATATACCTATGGATGCTCTTTTCTGCACTTCTCTAGGTTTTCTACCCTCATTCTTCACTTAAACAAAACAAAATGATTGGGGAATTAGGTAAGCATATGATTAAAGAACAATAGAAATTTAACCATATGCGTGTGGTATATGCAAAGTCAATCAAATCCAATATTCTTCTCTAGGCAGGGTAATAAGAACTTTACCAAGGCAGGAAATAAGAATCATTAGACCACAATACCACAACAGGAAATCCTAGTTAGCTCATTTAACTTTAATAACAGTGATCAAATTAATCTTTAAAACTGCAATGCAATGGATTTCTTAACCGGGATGTAATATATACATATAAATTATGATTTGAATATATATTCAAATTATGATTTATATATTCAAATCATTCTTACTACTGAAATAGAAGACTCCATGATATCAAAACTGCCTTCATTAAGCCAGGACCTAATCCAAACATATGTAGTGTAGAGTATACACTTATGTCTCTTAAGTACAAATAAAACTCGATTCCCTTCAGAAAGTAAGGAGCAAGCCTTAGTCATTTTGTCTCCCTACTCCCACCTCCACCCACAAGCCACCAAACATCAAGAATATACCTTGGCATACAGTAGACTTCCATTAAGTTCATGTTTTCTGAATGAATAAAGTCTGATTTATCATATTATGCAGAGATGGAGAAACTGCAAACATATGTTTCATAGTAATAAATTATGAAGTGTTATTTCTTTCTCTGGGCAACATTAGCTCCATCTTTAGTCTTAAATGATGCTTTGAATGAAAGATGAAGTGGTCTGAGGTCTCACAGTTTGTGACAAAGCAGGAAAATATTACAGTCATGTCCACACCTGTGCTCGTTATACCAGACAATATTCTCCTCCAAAACAGTGTTCTCAAAGTTATTTCTTCAAATGTGTGATAAACTGCATCCATATTGGATTTTGTCTTAAATTTAAGGTAGATCCAATAAGATAAAAATAATCCAAAATCATTCTAATCACACACGGAAAGCAATTTTGAATTTATTCTTTGAATGAATGTAGATCACATGAGGTGATAGAAATTGGAAAACAAATTTGGTATGTATAGAACAATCCTCACATGTAAAGCATCAGTGTTGTTATTGATATCTTTCAAATCTTGCTTTATATTTGAGAATTACATCTTAATGAAGGCTCAGTAGAAGCAATCAGTTCAAATGTATTGCCTCTTTTAATCCCCATGACACTAAAATACTGTAACAGTCTTCTGAACGCCCCATCTCTCCCTTCTTCATCTTCCTCACAGTTGTGCCTTTCTTTCCTGCAACTGGATTTGGGCAGGAGGTATTGGTGTCACTCACAGCTCAAGGTTCAGTATTTTGTCCTGTTTGCTGACAGCTTTCGCTCAGAAAACACCTTCATTCTCTGGTCAATGCTTCCACTGTCAATCCTTAGCGTCCAACTCACATACCCAAACCTAGAACCCTATCTGTACTTCTTAGCTGTCATCCCTTATCTCCATCTGTCCCTGTCATGATCTCACTTCAATGTCCTACCATCTTCCTCACGTGAAAAGTGCATTACACCAAACCCATCGCATTTCCTCCATTGTCTTTTTAATACAGATGTCGCCTTTCACATCAGACTCAAAAAGCCCATGATAAGCTTTCTTGGGGACTAAATGTCATGTTGGGGACAAAATGGAGTTATTTTTCTCTGAAAGGATATAGCCTACAAAGGATATAGCATACAAAAGATAAAACAATGAGGAAGAAAATGAAAGAAACGGAAGACACTTTATCAAACTTACACAATGTTGTGGGATTCCTCACGGTGAATGTCTGACATCTTTGAATATCTTCCTACATTCAGAATGTCCCTACATCATGAACCCAGTTTTCCCAAGGTAGTAGCTAGAAGATTCAGAGTCTATCTTACAGCTGGGCACCAAGCCAGAGAGAACCAGTTTCCTGGCAGGAGCAGTTGAAGAGGCATTTGATTCTTCAGAGCTTCAGTAGTAGAGCTGACCCACAGGTATCAAGGGAACACTCTTCAGAGAGAAGCCCCAGGACTGGGCTATGTAGCTGAAGAACCAGGTTCTCTGGAATCCTCCCAGAGATTCTTGGTGCTTCTTAAGGTCTGGTGGCATAATTTAAAAATCAAATTAGCCTGTGTGGATTCCATTGTTTGCAAATAATAGCCCTGACCAATACATACATTAAAGTATTGAAATTCTGTTAATTCTCAGGAGCACAAAATGCCTATTAGTAAAAAGTGGTCCATTTCGAAAATAATTGCATTTATTCCCCAACCTGGGCCTTTTTTTTTTCAGACCAAGCTAAGTTTGCTGTGCTACAGAGCCACTTAAAATTCTTACTTCTTTGAAAGGGGAATGTTTAAGCTCATAGCTTAAATAAACAGAAACTTCACTATGCTTTCCTTGACAGATTCAGTATTTCTTCTGAAAAATAGTTAATTTGCTGACATGTTATAAAAGTGGGCTCTACCATTGAAAGTAAATCAAGCTAAGAACCCTTAAAAATAAGTATCTCCTAAATAGGCATTTTAAGGTTAATAGTAATCAATGGGTTACATGTATGAGTCCAGTATTATGTTAGCAGCATGAGCTTTGGGATCAGAGTGTCTGAATTCAAATCCCAGTTCAACCCCTGAGTGCTTTTTTTTTTTACCTTTAGCAATACAAATCACATATCTATATATCAGCTTATCTTCTTTATCTGTAAATCAGAGATAATTATCATATCTGCTTCGAAGGACTTTTTGGATAAGTAAATATAAGGAGGGTGCTTAGCACATTTACTAGCACATATTAATCAATCAATAAATGTTAGCCACTATAATTAGTATCATTATTAGCTATTTGGATGATGATGATGCTCTAACAATTTAAAGCAGCCTAGAATATTTTTTTTGTATACTATACTGTGGGGGTCACATTTCATTATTTTTTCATGTGAGTAGCCCATTACTGCAGCAACATTTTTTAATTTTTGCTTGTTTACTTGTTTGTTTGTCTGTTGGGAAGTGCATAGACCAGGAATCGAACCTGGGTCTCCTGCATGGCAGGCAAGAATTCTACCACCGAGCTACCCCTGTATCCCCTAAAGCAGCCTAGAACTTAATATGTGACTAAACCAGGTGCCACGTGCCTATTTGGTAATGCCATTTAATATTAAACATCTCCAATATTACAAGAATTTGTAATATTAAACAAATTCTTCCAAATGTCTCTTCTTGTTCTTTCAAGAACAAGAACAAGAACTTTTGAAACTAAATTGCCCACAATCCTTGGCCGAGAAACATGTACCTGGGGGTAAGCTGCTTCACTGAAAAGCTCTGCAGCGATTGATGAGCTGTTGTTTGTTTTGAGTCTGAAAACAGCTTTTCTCCACCAGTGCCCCTTGGAGGGCATTTTGGCCTCATATTGGAAGGACAGTGAGCTGTGGCAACAGAACTCAGAGAGGGCCTCAGAGTTTCCAAATATTCATTTCCAGCCAGTTTTCTACAGTTGGGGTTCATTTCCAGTGGATTGGGGACAACAAATATTTGTCTTGGGGTTCTTGGCTTCCAACTATTTTGCAAATGTTTTTACCTATTACTTCCCTGGGAAAATATCATTTCTGGTAACTGTTAAACTTAAAAATTAGTTGTTTGTTTAGCAAAAAACTCTCACAATAAAAGCACTATCTTTAAAGATATTTGAGGCTGAAAGAAACATCAATACAGTGATTCAGCAAAAAAAACTGTTAATTTTATCACCACTGTAACAAAGTCGTTAGGATGTGTTTTGATCTGATAACTAACGTTTCTTTTATTTACCATCATCATCTGAAAATGATGATTGTTACCCTTATTTGGAATGATTATCTGTGGTAGTTTGAAGCTGTGTGTACAACAGGAAAGCAGGTTCTTAGAACTAATCCATTCTCATGGGTGTGGACCCGTAGTAAGTAGGGTATTTGGTGAGTAGAACTGTAAATTGAGATTTGATCCAATTTATTCAAGGTAGGTCTCAGTCCTCTTACTAGAGTCCTTTATAAAGGATAAAAAACAGAGAAGACACAGAAAAAAAGCCACAGAAAAGCTAAGAAGACAAAAACTAAAGAGAAACACACAGGAGCTCAGAGAGGAAGCCACTGAAGCCAGAAGCTGGAGACAATGAAACCCAGGAGAAGAGGGTAAGAGTAGCACCCATATACAATCCCATGTGACAGAGGAGGCCTGGAACCACACAGCCTTTCTTCAGGAAGAAGGTATCATCTTTTTGAGGCTTTGACTGAGACTTTTTTAGGGCCTCAGAACTGTAAACCTATAATCCTCATTGTAAAAGCCAACTCATTTCTGGTATATTGCATTCTGTCAGCTCTAGCTAATTAAAATGTCATCTCTTTGAGAATCTGGTAAGAGCTCTCTACCATTTCCACAAATAAAAATATCTCTATCTGCAGACAGACAACCATACATGGTTAAGCACTTAAAGTTCCACAAATAATCGTCTAATAAATTATTTGTTTATTGGCATTCTAGTAATCAGAAATCTCTAGAAACTAGCACTTCAATTATCTGCCCGAATAATGACAACGGGTGTTTTAATGATGACCCTGGATTTGTGAACCCCTTGCATCCCAACTAGGGAGACTTCAGAGGCTGGCTCTGCAACTTTGGAGCACACAGGAGCTTATTAGGAATTCAGAATCCCAAGCTCCACACCAAGTCTACTGAATGAGAATCTGTATTTTAAAAAGAAACTCAATTCATTCATAGGTTCATTACATTTTGTGAAGCACTACTTTGAGTTTATAGACAGTTGTATAAGAACCTCTCATCTTCAAAGTTTTTCAGTGTGTGAGTTACAATTTAAGTGAAATTGTAGCACGCTCTTTTATAAGCTCCAGTGTTCTAGTTTGCTAGCTGCCAGAATACAATACACCAGAAACGGAATGGCTTTAAAAATAATAAGCCATTAATTATTTTGGTTACTAGTTTACAGTTCTAAGGCTGAGAAAACGTCCCAGTTAAAGCAAGTCTTTACAAACGTCCAATCTAAGGCATCCAGGGAAAGACGCCTTGGTTCAAGAAGGCTGATGAAGTTTCTCTCTCAAATGAGAAGGGTACATGGCAAACACCATCTGAGTTCCTATCTCATCTGGAAGGGCATATGGTAAACACGGTGTCATCTGCTAGCTTCTTCTCCTGGCTTCCTGTTTCATGAAGCTCCCCGGGAGGCATTTTCCTTCTTCATCTCCAAAGGTCGTGGGCTGGTGGACTCTGCTTCTCGTGGCTATATAGTTCTGCTTTGCTCTGTTTGAATCTCTCATTCTCCAAAATGTTTCCTCTTTTATAGGACTCCAGAAACTTCTCAAGACCCACCCAAATGGGTGGAGACATGCCTCCAGATAATCCAGTTTAACAACCACTCTTGATTAAGTCACATCTACAGGGAGATGATCTGATTACAGTTTCAAACATACAGTATTGAATAGGGATTTTTCTGCCTTTATGAAATGGGATTTAGATTAAAACATGGCTTTTCTAGGGGACATACATCCTTTCAAACCAGCACATCCAGCATAATGTGTATAAGCAAATACAAACTAAAGACTACTCGTTTATTCATTCATTACTTCAACAAATCTTAATTGAGCAACCATAATGTACCAGGTAGTGTTCCATTCACTGCAACAAAATCTCTATCTGTATTCTAGAGGGAGAAGGCAGACAATAAACAAATACATGAGTAAATATATAATCTGTGAGATGGCAATTAGTGCTATGAGACAAAAGAGAACAGGGTAAGTTCTAGCAATTGCTGAACGAATGTACAAATGCAGTAAAAGCCTTAGGGGTGACATAGTGATGTGACAAGTCAAGATGGGTTCTCTAGAGGAGAAGACTGCCCTCTTTCTTTGACTAACTTAGGGAAAGCTCTGCTAGAGAAGGTAAGGTTTCAGAGACTTTTTGAAATACAACTTACTCTCATCAGAAAGCAATTATTCTTTTTTACTTTTTTTTTGTGAACTTAGGCTTAATATATAGCTGTTAAGTACCACTGGCATAAACCAGATTCTATTTCAGAGGGTCTGGCACATACTTGGCATGAAACATGCTACACTGGAATTAAATAATAATCTCATGACTGGCTATAAGCCAGGGCCACATCTTGGCTACCTTTTTAGGCTTATGTTCATAATTATTCAAGACCACATTTCAACAGTATTCTAGCCATCCTGTCTGAACATCTGTTTCAGGAACTCTTCTGCCTTTGGCCAAGGTACATGTTCATCTCAGACAGCCTGCCAGATGACCAGAACTGACTCCTAAATAAGGTACTTACACATCTTGTATTTTTGAGTCTATGCCAAGTGCTCAAAGGAAGACACAATGCTTTGGTAATAAGGGAGCTGTGCTCCTCTCATTGCCACATGTAAACTGCATGAAAGAGATTATAATTACATTGCTTAAGAAGTTATGCTGGTAACTGTAAAGATCAGCCCAGCCTACAAATAACAGCTATCAGTCTGCACAACCTTTGTACGTGGGATAATATAATCCATACTAATCTCTCTCCATTATAGCAACGAAGATGCTGCAATCCCTCCTTACAAAGAAAGGCTTCAATCAAATTAATGTTCCATGTCAGCTCTACCTTAAAATATTTCCTCTTCTTCATCCAGAATGAAGAATGAATATCTGTCTCTGCAGAATAAACCTCCCAAGGATTCTCAATCTAATCCGGACAAAATGGAATTAGCAAGTCAAAAAATCACTAAATAAAAATAGAGATAATAAATGCAGATCATCATTCAGTTGCAGATAGGTATAATCCACTTTAAGAAAATCAGTTTATAAAAAGAAGAATTGAGGGGCTTTGATTTATGGCAAAAGTGTCCTTTTTCCACACAATTATCTGTAGAAACTTGGAGCCAGGCAGGACCAGGGAAGTATAATTTAGAGATAAGAAAATGGAGCCCCAAAGAGGTGAAATGAGCTTGCTCAAAGATGCACAATTCTGTGGTGGTAGAGAAAGCACCAAAATCAAGGTCTCTTATCTCCTAAGTAGCCCCTCTTACCTGTGCTATCTAACTGTAAATAGAAGCACCTCTGACTTGCTCCAATATTTGTAAAAGATCATTAACTACTTGAGAAAAGAAAACAGGAATGATAAATTCCAAGTTAAAATGGCAAGAACCATTGTTAATTGAAAATCAATCATAAATGAAGATAAAGCAACTCTGAAATTGTAACACAAGTGTATGGGAAGATTGGATTGAATTTTTAAAAATTTAATTCTCACATCTCTTAAGAACATGTGTATTGTACCACAGGAGGCGCCCTTATAATATCAGTGAATAATTCCAAGCAATCACCCAGCTCACCTGTTTAATACTTGATTTTTCTTAATTTTACAGTTAATTGGTAATACAAAAAGTGTGAAATCTTATCAGACAAATTTCAGACTTTGTAAAACCTTAAAATTTTTACAAAGAAATCAACACAAAATGTGGTTTCATGTCTGCAACTGAAATTACGAAGAAAGGGTACCAAGATAAAATAAACACCCTAACTAACCCAGATTAGTTTTTACATTTGCAAACTTGGGTTTAAAGAGTTTTGTCAATGAATAAATTAGTTTTCAAGATGTGGCAGTGTGTAAAGTGCATGTACAGAACTTCCATAACATGGTCATCATTTTTAAAGTTCCATCAATGGATCCCAATAAATACCCCCCTTCTTGCAATGAGGTATCATCAGAAAACTCTTGTACCTCGCATGGCTATGCTTTCAATCGCTTTTGTTATGACAAAGCGATGACTCCGGGATATTACAAAATATTCAGGCATCTACTTCTATTGGTGTCACCTGGCACCATTGTATTTTCTTGGGCTCTAGATGTGCACATTGGTAATCTTCTCCAAAAAGAGTATTGCATAATCAAGAACACTTTATTCTCTAAGGCCTGGAGATAATACATTCCATTTTCAGTGATCTGCTTGGAAAATATTGTATGTATAGGAAGATCCATTCACAGGCACAGACCTCTCATTTTATAGACTAGAAAACTGAGACATTAAAGATTTGCTCAAAGGCTATAACAGTTTATTTGTGCAAAGCTAGGCCAGGAACTCAGGTCTCCTGGCTCCTTATCAGCTGCTGTTTCCACGACATTGAGCATCTTCTCCATGAGTCATCCCCTACTGTAGGATAGAATCTTCCTTTATCCTCCAAATTCAATTCAAATGGTCTACATTTTAACTCGCCCATAATTTAAAAAGCAACTTCTTTTTTCTATTACAGTGGAGATTTTGGCTCAATAACTATAAATGTCTTACTCACAACATTATACAAAACATCAGCCTTTCCATAGTGTGTTTTTTTTTCCCTGTTGGATTGTCTCTGAAAAAACATTTCCAATGCTGGATGGCACAAGAGAAAACCCTGCAATCTGTAGCAGGAGAATGATTCACCAACCCAAAGCTTTTGATTCTCCCCCAAACCTTATGGCTTATTTAAAATTTCAAGATAATGCCAGAGCCCAATAACAGTCAATGTTAATGAGTGAGCACCTCGGTCCTCTCTACATATCTCATGTCATTCAACCTTCATCAAACCCTGAGAGATGACTATAATGAATCCCACTCCACAGATGAGCAAACCCAAGTACAGAGAGTTCTAATAATCTGCCAGGGTCAAACACAGAGTAAATGGGAAAGTCAACGCTGGAACCCTTCTCTATGCTAAAAAAATTCCTAAAAAAGTATCAACAAGGAACAGTTCCCATTTTCCAGCTGAGGGTGCATTCTTCAGGTCCTATCTTTCCCAGCACCTAAACTAAAGGAAATGAGTGGAAGATATTGGTAAGTCTAATAAGAATATTATTTCAGTTATACATACATACATATATATACATATATAGAACATATATACATATATACATATACATATATATATATGTTCTAGTTTGCTAGCTGCTGGAATGTAATATACCAGAAACAGAGTGGCTTTAAATAGGGGAATTTTATAAGTTACTAGTTTACAGTTCCAAGGCTGAGAAAATGTCCCAATTAAAACAAGTCTATAGAAATGTCCAATCTAAGGCATCCAGGGAAAGATGCCTTGGTTTAAGAAGGCCGATGAAGTTCAGGGTTTCTCTCTCAAGTAGAAGGGCGCATGGTGAACACAGTCAGAATTTCTCATCTGGAAAGGCACGTGGTGGACACGGTCAGGGTTCCTCTCTCATCTGGAAGGGCACATGGCAAACACAGTCATGGTTTCTCTCTCATCTGGAAAGGCTCATGGCAAGCACAGCATCGTCTGCTAGCTTTCCCTCTTGGCTTCCTGTTTCATGCAGCTCTCTGGGAGGTGTTTTCCTTCTTCAATTCCAAAAAGCTGGCTGATGGACTCTCTGCTTCACGGTGCTGCAGCATTCTCTGCTTTCTCTGAATCTCTCGCATTCTCCAGAATGTTTCCTCTTTTATGGGACTTCAGAAACTAATCAAGATCCACCCAAATGGGTGGAGACATGCCTCTACCTAATCCAGTTTAACAATCGCTCTTGATTAAATCACATCAGAATGGCTGCCTCTACAAAATGGGATTAGGATTAAAACATGGCTTTTCTAGGGTACATACACTCTTTCAAACCAGCACAAAGGCAGAGGAGGGTAAGGTTCAGTGGTGGGAATGGACAATACAAAAGTGGAAAAACCATACATCTCAATGGGTTACAGGGATCATGAATAAACTAAAGAATGTAGACATGCTTGTAAACCACAACACTCTGTTCAAGCTTTAATGATATGACTTCCAACATGGATGGCTCTGATAAAGTTTTAGCTAATCTGGCCTTCACAACTTGACCAAAGACTGAAAGCCACATGGTTCTCATCACTGGATTTTGGGGAGCAACTCACCTAACCAGTTATGGGGAGCAATAGAGCTACACAGACTGGGGATGACTCTACCTTGGTCACGTAAGCACCTGGGCTGGAGATCCAGAGGGCCTGGGTTTGGTGCTCTGGCCCATTACATACTAACTTGACCTTGGACATTTACACTTGGGAATTGGGGTTTTCCTCAACTATAAAATGGGGCTAATAACAGTTTTCTCCCTATTATGGCTATTGTGAGGATGACATTAACTAATAGTTATAAAGTTCTTAAAAGAATACCTGGCACCTAATAAGTTTTATGTACATTTTGGCATTATATGAATAAGCTCTACTACATTTATGCTGTTCTTTGTCTTGCTCTAGCTCTTGACTACTTTGTCAGAGATCAGACATTCCATATTCAAGCTTTTAGTCTTTTAGTACTGCATTCACTTGGCAGGACACAGAGGATTTTGTCAGTTGTCTATACAGTAGAAATGAAAGTGGAAAAATTAAAGGGAGCTACCTTTCCAAGAGAGAGGTAGAACAAGCAAACACAAACACCAGCCAAAATAAAAATAAGTACATAGCCAAAAAATGATGAGAGGCAACTGAATTGTTAGAGAAAGCTTCTTTGAGAAGATAAACACTTAGCAGTTTTGAAAGAAGAGAGAACATAGTTTTTCTCAAGTGTTGAAGAGAGAATTCCTCAAGCAGGGTAAATTGAGTGTAATAAGAGTCAAAACTAAGATTATGAACTCAATGCATTCAATAAACTAAATAAAATAATGTGCTGTGATGATTGAGTTGATGTGTCAACTTATCCAGGTTGTAGTGTCCAGTTGTTGGGTCAAGCAAGCAGTGGCCTGATTGTTACTGTGAGGACATTTTGTGGATTTAAATCATTAATCAAATGATTGCATCTCTGGCTGATACATCTACGATCGCTTGAGAAGTCTGCCTTCAACAATCAGAGAACTCTTGTCCAATCAGTTGAAGGCTTTGAAAGGAGAACAGATAATTTCAGCAGAGAAGGGAGATTTTATATCTCTTCTTCAGCCAGCCAGCTTCTTCTGCAGAATTCATTGAGGAACTTCATCAGAGTGTCGCCCTACAGAATTCGGATTCATGAATCCCACAGTCACATGAAACAATTCTTATAAAAATCTCATAATATTTACACATATCTCCTGTTGGTTCTATTTTCCTAGAGAATCCTAATACATGCATGGTCTGGAAACCTGTGCTATAATTAGAAAACTGCTGGGAGTAAATATGTTGGACAAGCTCGAGTTGGATATCATCCTATATAAATATCTCTAGAAAAGCAAGTAATTACTTGAACAAATTGGTACATAAATCAATGCAATGTTCACCTATTTTTGAACTTTGTTCATAACTTTTTGTCCAGTGTACTGAAAGAGATGCCTTCATGGTGGAAGGTCAAGTATAGGAGAAAGCCTAAAAGAAGTGCAAGTGGTTTGAGAGCTACCTTCCAATACAAAAGGGATTGACTCTGACACCATTTGAAATCAGAAATCATAGCCAAGGACCATTCTTCTAAGAATTTTGGGAATTTTTAAGAGCCTTCTTATTCCTTGTGTTTTTATAATGATTATTGCTTGTTTGAGTTCCTATAATTTTTAGTAGTAAAATCTCTCAAATGAAATAAGTCTGTAAGCTTGTCTTTGGAAACATCAGGGAAGGGACTATTGGTGAACTTGCATCCCACTCAGGATGTGATAGTTTGAAGTTGTATGTACTCCAGATGAGGTCATGTTCTTTTAATTCATTCCAGTGGGTATAGAGCTATTGTGGATAGGATCTTCTGATTAGGTAATTTCAATTGAGATGCAACTCACCTCATTCAAGATGGAGTCCTTTATTAGAGAGTAAAATACATACAGAAGCTAAGAGATCAAATCAACAGAAGCTCCCAGAAAAAGCCCCAGAGAAGCTGAGAGGAAGCTACTGAAGCCAGAAGCTGTAACCAGTGAAACCAGGAGAAAGGACCAGCAGCATCACCATGCACCTTGCTATTTGACAGAGGAGCCTAAGTTCGCCAGTAGCCAGTCTTCAGAGACAGTGTTATCATGCTGATGACATGAGCTGGACATTTTTCATGGCCTAATAACTGTAAATCGTAAGTTAATAAATCCTGATTGTAAAAGCCAACCCATTTCTGGCATATTGCATTTCGTCAGGTTTAGCTAATCAAAACACAAGGTCCATGCTACTAAATAAAGAAACCTTAAAACATAAATGCGCTTAAATTAGAAAAACCTTCCCTAAGGAAAAGACTATGCAACCAAATGAAGCAAGCAGAGATTCTGCTGTTTTACTAACAGTAAAGAAAGACTGAAGGAACTAGAAGCATTTACTAGGAAAAAGATTAGCAAAGGGAGATGGACTACAGTAGCTCCCTCTAAACTGTTCAGCAGATGATATGTAAAGAGTTATTGATTTACTTTGTTTTTCTTCAGTGGTCAGAACTAAGACCAATTTAGAGACTTTACTAAGAGGCATGGCCAATAGTGAAAGCTATCTAACAATGGAGGGGCTTTTTCAGTGACCTCTTCCCCACTGGGAGAGCTGAAGCCAGGTTGGGATAGCATATATCAGGATTCCTACATCAGTTGGATTGAAATACCATCTCAGACTCTTTATACATCTTGGATTCTGTGACTGCAGTCTTGTCCAGCTGGAATAGAAGTATGAAAGGAGTTATACAAATTAGAACAAAAAAATAAAGGATGAAGACACTTTGCAATCATCTCAAAATATTTTTCAAGAATATTAATTTATATCTGAGTTCTTTGGGGTAAGGGAAGCAATTGCTAATATCTCATCAGATTTGCAAACCTGTTGTTTTCTGCACTATTGGCCACCTGAATACTCTGACTCCAAGTTCAGTCTTTAGTATAACTTCTGGTAAAATATTGCATGAGCTGAGCTAAAACTTTTGTTTTTCTCTTTGTAAGATATTTGAATTTTGTTAAAATCTACTCCCAACATCTGATCTTCCAGAATTTGAGCTTGACCTTTATGCTTTTGTTACAGAGTTTTGGCTTTTACTAAACTAGAATATTAAAAATGTTTAGAAATAGAAACCCAAGAATTTTGAAGAAGTCGAAGCACATTGTTTTAACATTGTGTATCCTATCTAACATTCTTTTGTTGCTTAGTTTATTTTTAAATATTAGGTATTACATATTTGACATACACCAAAATGAACTGATAAAGTACATGTTTAAGTCAGCTAAAAACTAATCATCATAGTGATCCTTGGAAACCTGGTTACCCTTCCAGTAACTCATCTCATGTAGGATAAGTCCTAAATTACATAAATACACTGTCAAAGCTCATATAATTATGGATAAATAGTTTTTTAGAAACGAACTTTAGTAATAGTTAAAATCTGAAAACAAATGTCCTTCAATGAGTGAAAGGGTAAGCAAGTTGCAGAGCATCCACACAAGAGAATCTACTTAGCACTGAAACACACAACAACTTGGATGGATCTCAAGGACATTATTTTGAGAGAAAAAAAAAATTTCTGGTCTCAAAATGATGCAATTATTATTCTATTTACCTAGAATTCTTGAAATGACAAAATTATGGTGATAGAGAATAGTCATTGCCAGGGGTTAGGGTTGCAGGGGGATTGTGATTATAAAGGAGTAGCATTTAGGCCTTATTTTGGAATGATTAAAGAGTTCCATATCTTGATTCTGGTGATAGATATGCAAATTTACACATAGATACAATTTCATAGAATTCTTCACCAAAATATCATAGAATTAGAAAATTATTGAAATTCAATAAAATTTCATAGAATTATCCACCAAAACAATATTAAAAAGAGTGCATGTAATAACTAGTGAAATATGAATAAGGTCTGTAGTTTGCTTAATAGTATTGTACCAATGGCAATCTCCTGGCTTTGATTATCATATTGGTCATATAAGATGCTTTCGGTGGGGGAAGATGGGTGAAGGGGACATGGGAACTCTCTATTATTGTTGCAAGTCCTAAGTGAGCTAAAGTTATTTCTAGACTAAAGAAAAAGAGTTTTAAAAAATATATAACCTCAACCCCACTCCACCCTTTCTCAGGCCATTCTAATATCAAGATCATAAAGCTACAGAAACATGACTTTTATCAGGATAAATGACAAAATAGGAAGAATGTATGATTTCAATATAAATATTTTGAGTTAAGTTTTCTGCTAGATTTTTAGCCATAAATAATTTAATTGTGGAAGTTTTTTTGGCTAAATTTTTTTTTTTTTTTTTTTTTTTTTTTGCATATAACCTTCTAATTCAAGCCACAGAGGGATATCGTGTAAAAGAGGCAATAAAATGTCATCTTGAATTGTTAGGAACTTTAGCTCCACCTGCTAAGCCTTAAGGGCCATTTTTCATTTCCAAGATGACTGCAGATTTTCAACTTTATTTCTGTCCTTAAGACTCTAGAATACAATATGCCTTCTTCTCCTCTTCACAGTTGCCAAAACCTATTTTTCAGGTGTTCCTTTACCTCAATACTTCTGAATATATCAAAGAAAGACATATCTCTGGAGCTGTACTGCCTCTGAAAATAAACATATCAAAGCTGTTATCCTAAGGGCTTGCTGCTTATCACTAAAGAGTAGTTACAATGATGCCGAGTACTCTATAAAGTTTTCAATATAGTTGTCTTTGGTCAAATTTCTCTTTTTCCTTTCTAAAAATCCATAAAAAGTTAATGCCTCTCAACTTTATCTTTAGTTCTAATCCCCATCCTCATCCTTTTCAGTCAAAGAAAAATCTTATTGTAAATTAGCCACAGCTAGTAATTTACAAATGGGAAGAATCCCATCTCTGTACTCTGAGGTATAATCATCCTCCACATTGGTGTCTCCTTTTCCTTATCCCTTAAATCATGCTTTGGCATATTTATTGCCTTCTATTTTCTATTTCCATGTTCCTTAGCTCCTACTACTGAATTTTTGCTTAATGCCACCCTTTTTTCTCAGAGCCCAAGGAAAAATCATGTCTCAGAACAAACAGCCATGGTGCCAAGCCATAGTAAGTGGGCAAGACATAACAGAAGCCTAGTACCACACACTTCTGAAAAGGGGACATTTGACAATATACAATAGGTGGCTGCATAGTTCATACCAAGTGACAAGCTATAGCTAGAGCTGTCTGACAATGGGATAGGTTTCCATGTAAAACCATGAACTCTTACTCATGGAAGAGTTCGAGTCCAAGAAGCTAGGTAACTTCATTTTATCCAGCATAATTAAAAATTGAATTCTCAGTCATAGAAGGAGGCTTGACTAGATATCTTCTAATACTCCTTCCAATTCAATGTTACAAATTTAAATTTCTCCTTAGATCTAGCTTTGTCAGATGTTTCTTCCCACTTACATTCTGGCTTTGGTTTATGTTTTCCTTCTTTCGAAATTAAAGGCCAGATTCTTACAACTAGACCAAATGCCTAACATCACACAGCCACCAGAATGGGCACAGATGATCATCAACTCAAAATCATTCCAGTGCTTTGCACATAACAGACGCTCCATAAATAGCTCCTGAAGAAATGTTGAGTGATTATACAATTCATATACCAAAACCTATCCCTGAGAGAAGGGTCTTTTTAAGCAACATGGCAACCTGATTAGAAAGAGGAACTTCTGTAAATGAGTTCTAACTACCATGGCAAGTTTTTTTTCTGAACCAAAAACTGGCACAGGTATTATAACTGTAGCTAGTGATCCATGAGCGAAATGTTTGCTTCCTGTCTCCATCACCTTATGTTTTGCCAGTCTGGAGACCTTAGTTCCAAAAGGAAAAAGCTCCCACCAGGAGACATCGCAATAATTTCATTAAAGTAAAAGATAAAACTGCCACCTGGCTACTTTGGACTCTTCATGTCTCTGAATCAACACACAAAGAATGGAGTTACTGTACTGGCTGGGATGAATGATCCTGATTATCAAGGGGGAAACTAGGCTATTACTCCATAATAGAGGTATGGAAGAATATGGCTACAACACAGAAAATCTATATGCCTTGTGGTATCTCTTAGTACTCCCACTCCCTGTGATTAAAGTCAATGGAAAACTGAAACAACCCAATCCAAGCAGGACCACTAGTGTCCCAGACCTCTCAAGAATGAAGATTCATATCACCCCACCAGAAAGAGCCACAGTCAACTGAGGTACTTTCTGAGGGCAAACAGTGTATTGAAATGGTAGTGGGAGAAGGTAGTTATAAATACAAGCTATGGCCATACAGTCAGTTGCAGTAATGAAGATTATAATTATTATGAATATTTCCTCCTTATTTTGTTATTAATATATCTGATATATATATGATACTTCATATGTATATATATATATATTTATTTATGTCTTTGTTTTCTTTACTTTCTTATCCCATTTTTATACAACATACATTGTATTGACTTTATGTCATAGTATTTAAGTAGCAGAATATCACAGAGATGAGTGACCATCACCCAAAGGCTTGCATTTTCTTCTGAGGAAAGGGATACTCTGTTTTGGTTGTGTGCAGAAAGTTGTGTCATGGTAGGCAGGAGTTATGATTGTTTTTATTTAGATATTGTGCATGGTTTAAGGATATGTATATGGGTGCCAAGTCGAGAAGGATGGTGTCTGATGGTTAATTTAATGTGTCAACTTGGCTAGTTTATGGTATCCAGTGTTTGGCCAAACCCTAGCCTAGCTGTTCCTGTGGAGGTATCTCATTGATGAGATTGTCACTGATGTGATTCATTGGCTTTAGCTAAAGGAGATTACTTCAATAATGTGGTTGGGCCTATTGCAATCAATGGAGGTCTTAAGAGGAAAAACTGAGGGTTCCAGGGATCAGAAGGAATTCTGCCTCAATACTATACCCTCCACTCCTTCCTAAATTTCTCAACTAAGAAATGCAGACTCAAGATTTTAACACCACTCCTAAAGAAATTTCCAACTACTGGCCTGCCCTACAGAATTTGAACTTGGCAGCCCCTACAATGATGCTAGCCGATTCCATATAACAAATCTCAAATACTTATCAGTCAATAGATAGATATCCTATTGGTTTCTCCTGTTTCTCTGGAGAACCCTGACTAGTAAAGATGTAACAGCCATTCTCTGTTAAAACTTTCCCAAACTGTCTCAAAGATACATTTTAAAATTTAGTTTGTTTGAATTAGGATCCAAAGAAAGGTTTAGTTGTTATTTTTGGTGTTACATCACTTACATCTCTTTTATTCTATAATAGTCCTTTCTTCTTCCACCACCACAAAATGATGTCATGATTTGCTGGAGAAACTAGAGCATATTTCCTATACAATGACCCACTCATTGACATGTCTGGTTGTTTTCTCTGGTGTCATTTAACTTATTCCTCTATTCCTTGTATTTCCTGAAAACCATTAGACACTCAATTAGATTCAGGTAATTTTCAGGCATGCATATGCATATGGTTCTATTAAGATCAACCAGTATGTTCACAGTATGCCAGTCTGTCCTTTCTGTTATAAAGTCCTCCATCAGTATTTCACCTATGGGCATTAGTTACTGATGATCATTGCCTAGACTGGAGTGCTATTTAAAAAGTACCAGACATCAATATCAGTAGCTTTAGAAGTTCTGAGGTGATTCTAATGTGTAGCCAGGGATGGAACCCACTGGATTTAAAGAAAAACTATATACCCTTAGAGAAGTAATTCAGTTATCAGGAATGGGAGAAAACACTTTAGGTACTCAGAACTACACACATCAGAAAGAATATAGTAATTTGCTTTTTAAACTACGGGGGAAGGTCACTATTGAGAAATAACTCATGTTTGTGTCAGAAATTCAAATGACATGAAAAATCTTGATCTCCTGCTGCCTCCAAAACCTAGTCCTTAATCAGACAGATCTTCGTGGAGGGCATTTAACAAGGAGAAAATCTGCCTCTACTTCCCCCTACCCGACAGCGCTTAGAACAACATATAAAGTCATATACCAGAGGAAAACACTTGTTTAACACACGAATAACTGTTTCGTCATGCAATGGGGCTTTCTTTAAAGATTCACTTAGGCCAGATTGATTTTTTAATCCTATTTTGAAGAACAACAAGGTTAGTTACAGGGAAAAGTGTGAGGCTTGAAAATTTGTCCCTGACTCATTCTTTCTGGAACTCAAAGTCACTTAAATACTTCCACTTATTTGTTCCACCTCCCTCATACCTAATGCCAAGTTCATGCTCTCTCTCTCTGGAACTTTCATATTCCTTTCCTTAATGAAATTCATATTCTCTACATCTCATTCTTCATCATCTTTACAGTGTGATTGTTTATCTAATCATAGGTATCAATTTACTGAGCAGATCAACTAAACTGCAGCCATGAGAAAGGTGTAAAGCGCCACTTCATAGTAATGATGTGCATTTTAATGATGGCTGTCCACAAGCTGCAGCATAGCATGTGCTGAAAAATTCTCAGTTAGTAAATAGCTTCATCAGGGAACACATTCTCAGATCAAGAAATCTGAGTTTGATTCCTTGACTCTGCCAGTTATTTAATTTGAGAAAAATATTTCTCCCCTCTGAGCCTCAATTTTCCCCTTATTAAAAGCACATTTTTTAGACAAAGGTAAGCTCTAAACTGTTAAGGTTTTATGAATGGTGAATTCAAACCATTCATAAAATGATGACTTCTTGGGTAGGTTCCTGTGATGGTTAGGTTCACGTGTCAACTTGGTGCCCAGTTGTCTGGTCAAACAACCTAACCATTACTGCAAGGACAATTAGTGGACTAAAATCATCAGTCAGTTGACTGCATCTATGGCTGATTACATCTATGATCAACTAAGGGGAGTGTCTCCTGCAATAAGAGAATCCAATCAGTTGAATTTAACCCTATCAGTTGATGACTTTTAATGGAGAAGTGACAACTTCATCAGTCAGAAGAGAGAACTTTCAGCTCCACTTCAGCCAGCCAGCTTCTTCTGGAGAATTCACTGAAAACATCCATTGATGTTGCTAGCTTGCAACCTGCCCTACAGAATGTGGACTTGTGCATCCCCACAGTTGCATGAGATACTTCTATAAAAATCTCATATTTACAGATATCTCCTGTTAGTTCTGTTTCTCTAGAGAATCCTGACTAATACAGTCCCCTAAGATGTATTTTATTTAAGAAAAATCTAGGGAGACCCAGTACGCAAAACAAAGGCCAACAGAGATGTTGCCACAGGGCTTAAAGACTAAAAAAGAAATCCTTAAGATAAATAACTATAATTAAAGATCCATGGAAATTACCGCAGTATTTACAGATGAAATGATCTGATGTCTAGCTGGAATTTGTTTTAAAATATTTCAGCAAAAAGTATCATAAATAGTGGGGGTTGGGGAGTGGATAGATGGATCAATATTGGCAAAGTGTTGGAAAATTGTTACAGCAAGATGATGGCTGCATGTTCTCTATTATATTTCACAGAATTTTGTTTGAATTTCATTTGAATTTTTCTTAATACAAAGTTTTAAAATCTCATACAACTGCATCTCCCAGCCCAATTTTGAGATACTCCATAGTTAGGCATTTTACCAAAGTTCTCCAGAGGAAGTGGGACAGAGAGTCTATAGTAAATGTATATACCAAAAATGTTGACTGAGTCTTCCCATACTAGTGTCATTCTCTTCTCCCAAGAATCTACCTGCTTCCTCAGATGAAGGGAGTCAATTATGCTGAAGAACACAGGTTGTCCAATTTTCAGGAATAGATATAAAAATCAGGGCTATATGTAGGTCCCCTAAATTCAATATCTTGAAGAATAAGACTAAACTCTAAAGGAACCCATTCAGAAAGCATAAGAATATGAGAATCTATGGTTGATGTATATTGGAGCAGATATATCCAAAGTGTAAACTAAACCCTTAGAGCTGAGCACCACTGGATAATTCATTTGTTCTTCTCCATCACTTGAACAATATTCATCAAGCCACAACTGTAGTCTTGTAGATGCTCCAACCACCTTCCAGAGCGCTTAGGCACTAAAACAATTCAGCTGATCACCCTAGCAACTTAAGATAAAGCAGATATTTTCCTTACGTATCTGAAGACCTTGGCACAAAATTATTCTAAAAATGTTGTGCAAACTACAGGTCTGCTTCACTTTAAGCAACAGATACAATTTTTTTCAAGACTCTAAATAAGATGAATTACTTTCTTATGCATGGAGAAAATTGGTTGCCTAATTTGATATTTTGCAAGGTATATAATCTCAAGTGCAGAAATTCCGACCAGTTTATTGAGGTACTCTTGAAACTCTTGTGCAATGGATTGTTTGTTCTAATGGAAATGTACTCCAGGAAGATATACTCCAGCTCTGTCACATTTTGAAAATGATAGGAAAGACCATTGTGGATCAGGTGTTTGTTGTTGTGCTGTTATTACATGAGACTTTGTTCATATCAGATATATAAACAAAATTTATTTTCTAAGCACAATAATTTATATTTAAGCTTATACCATTTACCTATGAATAGTACTTAAGGTTTTCTGCAATTGTAGGCATTCTTTAATATATTGCCACTTACAATGATAAACCTATACAAACATGAGGATTTAAGGTGTTTCCAAAGGAATATTCAATGAGTCCAGATAAACCAAGAACAAAAGTGAATATCAATGCAATTCTAATGCATACATCAACATCAACAACAAAATAAACAAAGAAACCAAAAACACTCAAATTATGCACAGCATAGATGGCCTACTCAGAATGGCTATTTGATAACTAAACGTACTGCCATAGAGAATTCTCACCTGCCATGCCGGAAACCCAGGTTCAATTCCTGGAGCCTGCCCAGGCCAAAAAAAAAAAAAAAAGATGTACTGCCATAAATTTAAACAAACTATTCAACAAGTGAAGTGTCTGCAGTTTATTCTGGTAAGAGAAATCAACTGTCGTTGATCTACAGTTCTGTTCCAAGCCAGGCACAAATCCTGCTAATAATGGAAGCTGCCGAGTTTCCTTTCTTCTCTTCATTTTAAGAGGAAATTTACTTTCAAACGTCCAACTTATAGCTAGCACTTGAAATAGAAGGAAAGACCTGATGCTTTCCTTCCGTAGGATACAAATTCAGTAAATGTTTGAAAACACTTACGGAACAGTCTTTCCTGATTCATAAAAAAACAGAAATAAAACTTCCTGGTAGGGAAGGGTGAATGCCTATGCATAAAAATGCTCCAGCGGATGAGAGATGACCTTTTAGAGCAAAGGGAGATAGAATTTTTGTCATAGTGATATTAAACACATATCATATAACATGTTCTACTCCAAGCAGCAAGATGATAACAAAGGAGTTATTATCTAGTGACCAATAGCCTTCCTTCAAATAAGAATTTATTTGAACTATTTAACTTACAGGAAGGGGAAAAAAAAACAACTAAAGACAGGCAAGAATATTCATTTAGGTAGAACCATCATTAACATTCAATATGAAAGCAAAGTACAATGTTCATGTTTTCTGAATTAAAAAATAAGACCTGCAACCCAACATATTCCAGGAGAACAAAGACATCTCACCACCATTCTTTAGCTTCATCTACCAGCATACGTATCTGCTTTTCATCACTTTGACTCTACTAGGATTTCTTAGGGGCTGCACAGAGAAGTCTGCTGTCCTGCCCCTGAAGAAGTTTCTTAGCTGGGCTTTGTTGTATCGAAACCATTTTGTAACTCAGAGCTCCATAAGCCCACCACTCAAACACATACACTCTTCACACACCTTTCTTACACCAGCATTTCTGGTCACAGTCTCCTAACAGTGAGATGAAGAAATGTACCTATGATATCTCAGGATATGACTGAGGGGCTCTGATTTAACAGGGCAGGCATAACTGTCATCTGTGTCCTCTCCTCTCATTTGAATACAAGTGTATTTTCAAGGTCTAGTACGTGTCTCAGTGTCTCCATTAAAGCTCCTTTAGTATTACTGGAGATGTAATCCATTCTCTTTTTTCTTGGAGCAACTAGATGCATATTGATTCTTCTTGAATGAGGAATGTAAGCTTGGTAGGCTCTGACGTGGGCGTATTTTGTAGGAGAACTTAGGTGTTCCATCCATGCTGCCAAACAATTTCTTGAGGTTAAAGCATCAAAGGATAAAGGAAGACTGTGAATACTGGAGGAAATGAATGGTCTAATATTACTTACTATACTTGAACCAATTACATTTATAAAACATTACCACTCTGGCCTCATTTGATTATCACTGTAAACAAATGCAAATAAAGAAATTAAGGCTCAAAGAGAATAGATCCTATTCATCGAGGAATAGATAGAAGCAGAAGTAAAACCCCGACGATAGAGTAGCAGTCCTAGAGCTCTTGCTTTTCTTCAATGATGGAGAAAGTTTTTCCTTTCTCTGTTCTCAACATTGCCACAAAATGAAAGCTGGACCCTTCCAGACAAACAACAAAGAATACAGAGCGATATGAAAGCACCCCCCTTGATAGAGTCACTAGAGACTAGAAGATTTTTCAGGTTCAAAATACTACGCAAGATATGGAAAAAGTATTTGATAAAATTCAATACCCATTCACGATAAAAACCCTCTGAAAAATACTAATAGAGAAGAAGCTCTTCAAGTTGATAAAGAAATCTAAGGTCGACATTATAGCTAACGGTGAAAGCCTGAATGCTTTGCCCCTATAATCAGGAACAAGGCAAGGATTTCTACTTACTACTGTTATTTAAGTTCTACCCAGTGTAACAAGGCAAGAAAAAAAATTAAAAGGTACACAGATAGCAAATGAAAAAATATAATTGTCTCTATTTGTAGATGATATGACTCCCAACTTAGAAAGGCCCAAGGAATCTGCAAAAAACTCTTGAAATTAGTAAATTCAGCAAGGTTGCAGGATATAGGATAAGCATACAAAAACTGATTATATTTCTGTATGCTAGCAATGCATACATTAAAGAAATTTCATATATTTTTAATTTTAACAAAAATTTTAATCACAAGTCTTCAAAAAAATGAAATGCTTGGGTATAAATCCAACAAAATATGTTGGATTAGAGACTCAACATAATAAAACTGTCAATTCTCCCCAAACTGACATACAGATTTAACATAATTCTTATGAAAATCAAGCAAAAGCTTTTGTATAAATGGATGTGGTTATTCTAAAATTTATAAGGAAAAACAAAGGACTTAGAATAGCGAAAACAATCTTGAAATTTTGAAAAATCAGTCTAATTTTAAGATAATCATATTAAGCAGAGTAATCAATACTATATGGTATAGGTTAAGAGACAAACAAATACATCAGTGAAAAAAATAGAGAAAACAAAAGTAGATTCACATAAATACAGCCTGCTGATTTTTGACAAAGATGCAAAAGCAATAGTGGAGGGAAAAATAGCTTTGTCAACAAATGATGCTAGAGCAATGGGACATCTATTAATAAAAGAAGAACCTTAACCTAAATCTAACATTTTATACAAAAATTAGCTAAAAAACCGATCACGTAATTAATGTGAAAAATAAAACTTTTGGAAAAAAAATAGGAGAAAAATTGGAAGATATAGGTTGGGAAAAAAGTTCTTAGACTTAAGACCAAAAGCATGATCCATAAAAGGAAAAATAGATAAACTGGACTCCATCAAAATTTAAAACTTTGCTCTGCAAAGACTTCATTAAGAGGATTAAAAGACAATTCACAGTTGAGGAGAAAATATTTGCAAACCACATACCTGACAAAGGACTGGTATCTAGAATATGTAAAGAACTCACAAACCTATAAAAAATGAAACAACACAATCAGAAAATGGGGAAAAGTTATGACACAGACATTTCACTGAAGAGGATATACAGATGGAAAATAAGCACATAAAAAGATATTCAACATCATTAACCATCAGGGAGAAGCAAACTAAAACCTACAATGGGATCAAAATACACATCTAGCTAAGACAAAAAATATTGACAACATCAAATGCTGGTGAGGATGCAAAGAAACCAGACTAACATACATTGCTGGCAGAAGGTAAAAAGATTTGGCAGTTCTAATGGGAACTGCCATACAACACATATAATATAACCCAGTAATTGTACTCCAGAGAAATGAAAACTTATGTCCAAACTATAGCCTGTACATTAATGTTTATAGAAGTTTCATTTTTTTATAGCCTTAAACTGCAAAACAAGCTGGATGCCCTTCAGTGGGTGAATGGCTAAACAAACTGTCATGCATTCATGTCAAAAAATACAAATGATACATTTAACACCTAGATGAACCTCCGGAAAATTATGCTGAGTGAAAAAAAAAGTCCAATCCTCCCAAAATGATTCCATTTATACAATATTCTTGAAATTTTGTGAATCCACAATTATCTCAAAATAAAATATTTAATAAAAAAAAGGTAAGGTAGGGTCTAGTCAAAAAGAAGGCGGGGGTGGGCCACAGTGGCTCAGCAAGCAGAGTTCTCTCCTGCCATGCGGGAGACCCAGGTTTGATTCCTGGTGCCTGCCTATGCCAAAAAAAAAAAAAAAGAGAGAGAGAAATGGGAAGACCATTCACTCCAGGCAAAGGAAATGGGAAATGTCATATACAAAAGCTCCTCTCATTTATTTGCCATAACCTTACTATGTATCCTTTACATGCACTCAGCAATTATAAATCATATACTTTAAAGAAGTTTGCATATATGAATGTGGATGTAAAATAGATTTAACCTAAGTTGATTGGTGTGATTTAGCTGACATAAGTGACTTTAATTTTTTTATGGTACCTAAAATTAAATATATATGCAAATGTTTCCTGTATACCTTTGTCTCCCTTTCCACCAGTAATCTCTTAATCCAAATCCTCACACTTCTCTACTTAGGCTAATATTAAAAAAAAAAAAAAAAAAAACTTTAACGGTTTCTTTATTTTTCCTACCAGAATAAAGTTTTTAAACACAAGGGGGATCTACACAGAGGTGCCCTGCACAGGACTGTGCTCCCAGTTTGGCTTGGATCCAACTGGTGGACGAAACAAGTGAAATCATTACAGTATTCTTTTTTTTTTTTTCTTGCGTAGGCACGTACCGGGAATTGAACCTGCGTCTCCAGCCTGGCAGGCGAGAATTCGGCCAGTGAGCCACCATTGCACCACCCCCATTTCAGTATTTTAAACAGCACAGCCACATTGTTGGATTTCCAAAACATGGATATTTTATGACTACACTGGGGGTAAAACAATGCAATAATGGCTCGAAGATGTTTGCAGAATCTGAGATGCATTTTTATTACGAGTATAAGCAAGAATAGAACCTGATCATAGAAATAAATATTTTAATATTCCACCACATAGTATGATGTTAGCTGTAGGTTATTTTGAAGATTCCCTTTATCAAACAGGATGTTCCCTTCTATGCCTACTTTGCTGCGAGTTTTAACCATGAACTGATGTTAGATTTTTTTTTTTCAAAATGCTTTTTCAGCATCTATTGAAGTGATCATACGATTTTTCTTCTTTATTCGGTTAAATATGATGAATTGCACTCACTGATTTCCAAATACTAAACAAACTTTGCACTCCTTGGACAAGATATATTATTATTTATACATATTGCTGAATTCAATTTTCTAATGTTTTATTAAGGATTTTGTGACTATGTTCATAAGGTTACTGGCCTATGCTTTTATTTTTTTATATTACCCTTGTCAGTTTTGGGAATCAGGAATGTGAACCTCATAAAGTAAGTTTGGAAATGATCCCTCCTACTTTATTTCTGCAAAGAATTTGTTTAAGATTAGTATCATTCTTTTTTCTCTAATGTTTAGAGAATTAATTAATGAAGCTATCTGGCCCATAAATTTTCTTTGTGGGAAGGTTTTAATAATTATTACAATATGTGATTTCACCAATTTTACCTAACATTGCAACTGGAGGTCCGGGCCAGAGCATCAGAGAAGAAAATCATCATAACGATTATCAAATCAAGAATAAAACTTTATCAAAGAACATAATTGTTCACACACACACACACACAAAAAACCTAAAGAAACTACAAGGACCTATTGATCTAGAAATTAAATTCAACAAAGTTTGAAATACAAAATCAATATAAAAATCAATTTTATTTTCATATAGTAAAACAGGAAGAAAGTTGAAATAAAAATATCTTATAATATACAATAGTATCAGAAAATTTGAAATATACAAGAATGCATTATTAAAATATGCTTAATACCATTACACTAAAAACTACAAAATATTGTTGAGAGAAATTAATGATGATCTAAATAAATTGAGAGAGATTTTTAGCTGGAAGACTCAGCATTGTAATGATATTAATTCTTCCTAATTTTTTTTTTTTTTTAACATGGGCAGACACCGGGAATCGAACCTAGGTCCTCTGGCATGGCAGGCAAGCATTCTTGCCTACTGAGCCACTGTGGCCCACCCTAATTCTTCCTAAATTTATCTATAGACTTAAAGCAATCCCATTCAAAATACAAACATTTTTTGAGAAAATGAGACGCTGACATTGAAATTTATATGGAGATATAAATGATCTAGAATTGTTTAAAACATCTGGAAAACAAAAAAGAACAATATTGTAGAACTTATACTACCTGGTTTCAGGATTTACTATAAAGCTACGATAATTAAAGAGTAGAGCATTAGCAAAAGGAATAAGTAGACAGGAAAATACAAAGTCCCAAATAGACCCATAGTCACACAGATAGTTGACATTTGACAAAGGCACCAATACAATTCAATGAGGAGATAAATGTCTTTATAAATAGAAATATAATAACTGAATACCTGTGTGAACAAAAAAAATAATTTTGACCTGTACTTCCCAATATACATGAGAATTAAGATGGATTATAGATACAAATGTATAAGATAAAACTCTAAAACTCTAGAATAAAACACAAGAGATCATGCTCATATATTTGGAGTAGGAAAAGATTTCTTAGATAGAATGCCTAAGATAAAATATTGACAAAATGGACTCCATCAAAATTTAAACCTTCTGCTCTTCACCAAATAACCTTTAAGATATTGAAAAGGAAAACCACATGCTCAGAATTATTCAAAATACATACAATTAGACTCATTAGCTGTAACTGTAAAGTACAGGTGCCAACCATAAGAAGGCAAATAAAATGAAAGCTATTGGTAAAAGACTTGGAAAGACAGTTCACAAAAGAAGATACATGAGTAGCCAATAAGCACATGAAAAGATGCTCAACATCATTCTGCATCAATGAAATGCAAATGAAAATCCCAATGAGTTAGCACTACCCACCCTCTATAATGGCCAAAAATGAAAACCCTAATATTAGCCAATCAATAGGCTACCATGTAGAACAGCTGGGTCTCTCATTCATTGAGGTAGGCAGAGTGTGAAATGGAACCAACCAGGTACACCTGGCTTATGACCCAGTGAATCTATTCCTAAATACCAATTAAAAGCTAAGCTGATACAAAAAAAAATTGTATATAAATGGTCATAGCACCTTCATTCATAATATTCCACAACAGCAAGCAGCCCAAATATGCATTGTGTGGTACATCATTCAATGGAATATTACTAAGCAACAGAAAGATATTAACCACTCATACATGCAACAACATGGGCAAATCTCAAAAGCATTATGTTGCGCTAAACCACACAGACATAAGAGTACCTGTTGTATGATTCCATTTATCTGAAGTTCAAGAGCAGGAGACATTAAGCTATGTTAACAGAATCAGTGGTTCCCTTTGGAGAGCAGTTGTAAAGGAAGACAGGTGATACAAAGAGGCAGAGGAACTTTCTGGGGTGATGAAATTGTTCTTAATGGTAGGTGGAGGGGGGAGGGGTTTGCAAATCTATACATCTACCAACGTTTACTGAACTGAATAACATTACTTATTCACTTTTTAAAAATCATCCTCCGTGCAAAAGATCATTTTATTTTAGAAGGTAACGGAGTGGAACATAAAACAAATGTCCTGATTTACTGGAGTTGTCTTCTGGCCAATGTAAATTATGTGAAACAAAAAGAGACCTAAGTACTAAGATTTGTGAAAACCAGGAGTTACTCCAAACTGATAATGGAAATAAGTTTCAACCTCCTTCTACACCAAATGTAAACAGAGTTGGCAATGAGGAGCTTAAGTGGCAAAGCTTTTTTTAAATTAGACTCCTCATAGGCCAAAAGCAGGTGAGAAATTTTCAGTATTGAGATAGCCTTAAAATGTCACCAAGCCTAAAACATCTGAAAGCCTGTCCCTGCAACATGGCTTTATATCACCCCTTGTCTCATAAAAGAAGTGCTGCAAAAACCCAAATGATGCCTTGTCACTTTGAAAATGTATTAAGATGATATCGTATGGTGATCACACTTTAGAACATGCCTGGCCTCCATTTCTTCAATGGCTCAGCAAATACATAGCTGATACCCTGGACCTACTAACTGAAAGCTCAATGTATGCTTAAAGATGACTGCTAAGATGCAAGTCAAGCAAAAAGAAAGCAGCCAGACTTGGTGGAATCATCAAATCTATTAAACATGACAGCTCTTCCTTATGAGACACTACATGGGCACAGGCAAATCAAGCAGCAGGTTTTGCTACTTTTTGAACAATAATATTTTTTATTCATCCACTTGACTGTCTGTTTCCATAGATGCAAAAGGGAAATAAAACAGACCATAAAGTTAACCCTGAGGGACCTAAATGTAGAGATGCCATAAGGGTTAGAAACATCAGTATTCTGTCATCTAAGACTGGAAGGGGACATGGTTGTGTTTAAGGAGTTTAAGTCTTGACTCCCCGCCCCATCCCCCTCCACGCCCACCACACACACATAGTTCTAAGTTCTTCAAAGCAGACAACAAATATCCATCGTCAATGTTGCTTAGCACTTTTCAGTAAACAGGGTCAAGAAAAACAGCTTGCACAGGAGGTTGTCTCAATGATTTCTGCCTCTTTCAGCACTCCTCTAATTCCTTACCATTAGAAGATTTGCTTTCTACCAGTTTTCTGCAAAGAATCTCAAAATCAGTTTCACAAAGAGGCATAAAGAATTGTTACAGGGTTACAATAAAGAACTATATCAGGGATACTTGCATGTTTAGAGGACAACCGATACTATTTTTGTAATGAGTGAATGAGTGATATAAAAGACTGAAGTTCTTCATATGAAAGCCCTTTTTGATGGTAAACCTAGGAGGTTGATGAAGATAATTATGCCTCCAAGAACCTTGAAGATTATTCTATATAAACAATGGTTTGCATGGATTTAGATTCTTAGCTATCCAAACAAAGGGATACTTACAATGAGGTAGTAGAATAAATAACATTAATATATATTTTGCTTTTAAGCTGCCTTTGTCCTAATGGGTCTCAACCACCATACACAGCCTTGAGCCTGTGGGGAAATGCTTCCAGAGTCAAATACATAAATACATAACTGAGATAAATCTTTTGGAACAAATACATCAGGAATTGAGGAGATATGCAGTTGCCTCCTCACACCCAAGTACCAGATTGACAGTGACATATAACTGATGGTAGGAATACCTTCACATGGCAGACAGTTCTGAGAGAAGGAATTCTCTGTCTTATGCAGTGCAGCACAATCCCATGTCCCAGTTATGGTATCTCACCAACCTTCCTCATGTATAATCACATATATGTAGTCAGGTGTACTGGTCGACCAGGAAGTAGAGCAAGGATTCATTCAGCCCTGGGCAAGGTTAAATAAGGCACTATCTGAAAATAGTGCAATTCAGGGACATATTATTCACTGGCTCAAAGGGCATAAAATATGAGTAAAATTGGAACAGTTGACACTCATTCAAACAAGACATGGTCAGCAGCTAGAATCAAAATGAGTGATGCATAATGGAGTGGAGGCAGCACAATATAGAAAACAGAGCCTGCATCTGAATTCATGCTCAAGCACCAGGTACATGACCTCAAGCAATAGGTTATTCTTTCTTAGTTAAGTTCCTCAAGGGTAAAATACCTTCTTCCAGGGTTATGTGAGGGTGATTAGCAAGAAGTTATGTGCTGGGATAAATTTGAGGTATCAGGTAGAGACAGTTTTTATAAAAATCGAGGTTACAGCTGGATGCAAGAAAGAAACTCGAGGGTACAGATAAGGCCACACGGTTCAGTCTTCCCTGCTGAGACTTGAGGAAGTGAGCTAATAACTAGTCATTCGTTGGCAGAATGCCCAGAGCAGTAGAGACCTGTCCGGGGCAGGAGCTGGGGAAGTAGTTACAGTCAGTGAGGAAAACAAGGCTGAGCATGATAATTGGATTCACAGGAAGATTTGATGCTCAAGTAAGGAATCTCAGGTGCTGCCTAAATATCTGTATCTTAGATAAGGGGAAACAAAAGCCCCACCAGCACCACCACCTGCACAACAGCAGGTATTCAGTAAAGATTATTAGAATCATTATTAGGAAACTTTGCACCAAAAGGGCTAAATTTCACAGCTAGATCAGTTCTTCGGTTTTCCACTGGAATAGACAAGGACAGCTGCACTTGGCCCCTACCATTCTAATACTTGTTACTTGCTACTGGCCACTGAGATCCTGTCTGTGGAGTGGTTTCAGCCACTTGGAAGGAATGCGCTGGAATATGGATTTCCTTTCCATGGATTAGAAAGGAAAGCATAACCATGAATCAGCAACATCTCCAGGTGATACCCACAAGATTTCATCCTTGATATCTCCTCTGGCACTTGGTAAAAAGTGTGTCATTAGTAGCGGGTTAACATCACTCAAGAAGATCTTCAGCCCTCTCAACTGCATATTTTCAAACTAAGAATGCTGCTTATAATAAAGCAGATGTTAACAACACATTATCAATTTAACACTTTTAATTTGTTAGAAACAAAATGGATAAATAGCCAGAGGGACATGTCTTAGTTCAACACCTCTTCATTCCTACCTCGTCCCCCAGAACCACTCAATGTGCTGGTAAGTTAGATCCTAAGAAAACTGATAGGTGCTGATATTGCTGAAATGCCTTTAAGGGTGGAGCCTTGAGACAGTGATGTCACAAAAGCAAGTAAATTTTTAAAAATCTCTTTATTTATGAGAAGGTAGAGAAAAAAGAGTTTGTTTCTTTTTTTTCTTTTTTCTTTACCGCTATTACATTTAAGATAATGATTGGGTTGATTTGGCCCCATAAATCATTAAAACAGCAGTTCCCGTCTGAGTGAGCAGTGCAGACTCCACTGATATTTTATTGCAGGATTCAGTTAATTTACTAATAGAAGAGAAATCACGGCTCCTTAATTGACTAAAGTTTATTTTTAAAACGAAGTAATTAAATCTCAAAATCCCTAGGCTTCCCTCTCTAGAGTCCTCCAAGTTTGTGTCTTATTTTCTAAAATCCCACAGCAAGGACCAAAGATTTCATTTCAAAATAGGTGAATATATGTTGGCAGGGGATATTTGGTACCACAGTTTCCACCATGGAAAATTTTAGGGCTATAGAGACCTAGATGAAAAGTAAATAGCTCAATTGTGCTCAAAGTGACAGAGCACAATTGAAAACAGAGTTAATGATAAAGTCACAAATAAAATCCAGTTCATGTGTCCATCAATTCAGATAGCATTTTTCATTATTATTCACTCCAATGATGATCACTGTGCTGGTCTGAAGCTATTGTGTACCCCAGAAAAGCCAACTTCTTTAAACCTCATTCAATATGGCTGGGTGGGATCTTTTTGATTGTTTTCCATGGAACTGTGACCCACACAATTGTGGGTGGTATCTTTTGATTTGATGGTTTCTATGGACATGTGTCTCCACCCCTTCAAGGTGTCATTGCTTACTGGACCCCTTTAAGAGACAACCATTTTGGAAATAGCTTGAGTGTGGAAAGAGGCCACACAGCCAAGACCTTTGGAGATGCACAAGGAAAATGCCCCCAGGGAAGCTGGTGAAGAAGCCCAGAGAGAAAGCTAGCAGACATTACTATATGCCTTTCCAGCTAAGAAAGAAACCCTGAGAGTCATCAGCCTTCTTGTACTGGGTATCTTTCCCTGGATGTCATAGTTTGCACATTTTTAAAGGCTTGCCTTAATTTGGACATTTTCACGGTCTTAGAACTGCAAACATACAACTTAATAAGTTCTCCTTTTAGAAGCCATTCCATTTCTGGTATATTGGGTCCCAGCAGCTTTAACAAACTAAAACAATAACAATACAAAAGCAGCAATAAACACATTAGTCAGTTAAGTGCTTATTGTTCTGTACAAAGTCCTTAAAATATATTATTTTATTTAATCCTCATAATAGTCCTATAAGTAGGACTTTACAAGTCCATAACTAAACTCTTCCTAATGCACCCTTGACATCTGCTCCTTTTTTACTGCTCCTGAACCCAGTAGTAGCACCACCACTCATCCTGTTGCTCAGGCCAAAATCCTTGAAATCATCTTTGACCCACTGCTCTTTCTCATACCCATATCTAATCCTACAGTAAATCCCATCAGTGATACCTTCAAAAATATCTAAAAATTTGACCATTTTTTAATCTGTTGAAGTCCAAGTGACTATTCTCCTCTAGCCTAGACTCAGATGTCTGGCACATAGTAGATATCCAATAAATACTGGCTGAATATTGAATCTCCCAACCCTTCCATTCCTACCTCCTTAACAGTCTATTGTCTGCAAAGCATTCTGAGTAGTTCAGTGAAAGCAGAGCACATCACTGCTCAAAAATTCAAATGCATTACCTCCACATTTAGAATTAAACATGAATTCTAAAAACCTCTCCCACTCAGCTTTAGTCAACCCATCCTTCTTGCTCACCCTCAATCATCCCAAGCATTCACTTGCTTCAGGATTCTTGTATTTTTGGTTCTCTCTGCACAGAACATTGTTCCCTTATTTCCTGTAGCTTTCTGTGCACCCTGACCACCTTACCTAAACTACTGTCCAAACACCCTCCATTTCTCCTTCCATTCATAGCTAAAAAGAGTTGTCTGTCCTTCTCTGTATCCTCCCCCTACCCTTACTGTTCTAGTTTGATAGCTGCCAGAATGCAATATGCCAGAAATGGAACGACTTTTAAAAAGGGGAATTTAATAAGTTGCTAGTTTACAGTTCTAAGGCCAAGAAAATGTCCAATGTCTATAGAAATGTCCAATCTAAGGCATCCAGGCAAAGATACCTTGGTTCAAGAAGGCCGATGAAGTTCAGGGTCTCTCTCTCAAGTGGAAAGGCACATGGTGAACACAGTCAGAGTTTCTCTCTCATCTGGAAAGGCACATGGCAAACATGGTCAGGGTTCCTCTCTCATCTGGAAAGGCACATGGCAAACATGGTCAGGGTTCCTCTCTCATCTGGAAAGGCACATGGCAAACATGGTCAGGGTTCCTCTCTCATCTGGAAGGGCACATAGCCAACACAGCATCATCTGCTAGCTTCTTCTCCTGGCTTCCTGTTTCATGAAGCTCCCCGGGAGACCTTTTCCTTCTTCATCTCCAAAGGTCTCTGGCTGGTGGACTCTGCTTCTCATGGCTATGTCATTCTTCTCTGCTCTCTCTGAATCTCTCTCATTCTCCAAATTGTTTCCTCTTTTACAGGACTTCAGAAACTAATCAAGACCCACCCAAATTGGTAGAGACATGTCATCACCTAATCCAATTTAACAACCACTCTTGATCGGGTTACATCTCCAGGGAGATGATCTAATTACAGACTCAAACATACAATATTGAATAGGGGTTATTCTGCCTTTACAAAATGGGATTTTGATTAAAACATGGCTTTTCTAGGGGATATACATTCTTTCAAACCAGCACACTTGCTCTTCAACCCTTTCCAATCTGGCTTCCATCCCATCACAATCCTGATAGGCTTTTACTAAGATTATCAATGTTACTGAAAATCAATACAAATGCGTGTTTTATTTCTTATCTTAGTTAATCTCTTTCAGTATTTGACCCTATCATTCCTTCTCTATGTTTCAAAATGTCATTTTCCTTTCCCTCCACAAACCAATAACTTGGTTTCTTTCTAAATATCTGTTTTTTCTATTTCTCTTTGCAGGATCATTCTCCTCAACCTGGCCATTAACTATTGGAATTTCTTTACCCTAGGTGACTGTACCCATGCCCATCCCTTAGTTACTCATATCTACAGATGAGATGAGTCACACCTACCTACAAATGAAACCAGTCACACATTTGTAAACCTAAGCTCCTCTCCTATAACTCAGATTCATATATCCAACTGCCTTCCATATTTATCTTATTTTATAAATTTCACAGATGTGCCAAATACACATCCAAAACCAAATGCGAGATCCATGCCTCTAATCCAGCACTAACAAAAAAACAAATGACCAAATTTTACAAGTAGGGTTCTCTTTGAGTGCTCCTTATCTTCATAAATGACACCACCATCCATCTTATTATGCATGCCATCTAGTGCAGTGTCACCCTAAACACCAACCTCTTCCTTGCCTCCCTATATTTAATCTATCATTAAATTATATTGTCTGCCTCTCCCCAAATATCTGCAGCTCTCCACTTTACTGCAGCCATTTTATTTAAACTTCCATGAGTTTGCCCCGATAATTGAACTGATAGTCTATGTCAAATGGTTCTCCATACTACAACTGTAATAACGCACTCAAAACACACATCTGTTAATGTTAAAGCCCTTGATTCAAGCTTCTCAGTGGCTTCCCATTGCTTTTAGGACAAACCAAAATTCCTTGCAAAGGTCTGCAGGGAACTGCCTGGTCTGGCCCTACCCACATGTTACCATCAGTTTATGAGGTACTTTCCCATATTCCCTGTCCTGTAGCCAGACTTGTCTCATTTTTATATTCTTTTCCACTGAATGTTTTTTGGAAATGTTGTTTCTTTTCTTAGGAACACTTCTCCTCCTTTACTCAAGTCACTCATATTTATCTTTCAATTATTTTCTCAGTGGCCATTTCTTCAATGAAATCTCCCTTGACTCATTCCCAGGTTGAAACACCTCCAGGTCAGGTGTTTGAGCCAAATTACTTAAACTTTTATGAATTTCAGATTTTTTTTAAGGATAAAAATCCATATAAAATCATCTGGCTCAGAGTTTCAATTTAAGTTAAATTGTTTGTGCAATGTCACACCCATAGTAAACATTCAACAAATACTATTTCTTACTCTGTTGCAATGCCTTAATCAGTTGTACTTTGGGAATTGAAAAAAAAAAGGGAATGGCCAT
Source organism: Tamandua tetradactyla (assembly GCF_023851605.1). Lineage (NCBI taxonomy): Eukaryota > Metazoa > Chordata > Mammalia > Pilosa > Myrmecophagidae > Tamandua > Tamandua tetradactyla. The sequence continues at coordinate 11,650,531 of NC_135352.1, forward strand.
TTCTTCTCAACCCTATAGCAAGATAATTTGACTGGTATTTGTGAGACTATAGTTCTTTAATGAATTCTACTGCTGGATTATTATGTCAGTTTCCATTAGAACACACAAATTCTAATGACCTAGGGTTCATATTTTCAAATTGCTCCAAAAGAGATTGTCAAGTTGGGTAAAGCTCTCAGGGAGCAAGGGAGGGAGAGAACAAGAGATATTTACTAAACTCGAAGAAAGCTAGGAGAAGTCAAATCCCCTAACAGCAAATAACACTTCATGAGCAAGAAAAAATACACAATATTAGGCAATGCTTATTTAGTACAATAACATTCATTTTAGAAAAAGGATTTAGATAGTCACTTGTGGTTTGCTGTAATAAATAAGATCTGACCTATACAGCAGCTCATTCTTAATAAGATGAAACACAATTCTAGGTTTACTTACACAGGATGACAGCAGTTTTGGAACTCTGAGAGCTCTCTCACCAATACTACCACTTTTAAGTGTATTTGAGTTTCTAATCTTCCTTCTCTTCCATGTCCCCCCTTCTTTAATATATCACTATCCTAGACAGAAAGGTAAAGAGTGTAGATGAACAGATATAACAGCACTTGACATAGATTTAGAAATTCAATGTTTCATTTGCCCATTTGTACTGGCAAAACATCCATATGCTTATGTGGCATCCTGTAATGCAGTGAGAAAGGAACCCAGTGAGGGCATGGAACTTCTTGTCTTCCACAGAACTCTCCTGGGGAGGCAATTAACATAGGTGCGGCTTGCAACACTGGGAAGATGAATTACAAATCCTACTACTAATTACTTTCTTTCTCTTTTTCCTGAAATCAGATCGTGTTTGTAAGAGATGGAAGTTCATTCTCTGGGAAACTGCAATTGAAATCAAAATGGCCAGGTTTCTCATCTACTCTCTGACTGTAGAGCGTCCTTCAGTAATGAAAGTGGTTTCTCCTGGTAGAAGGCAGGAGGGAGAGAATGGAATCATTCATCCTATCTTCTAGAAATAGATAAGCATAAGCAGAAAGCAAGTAATGAAGTTAAATGTGTCAAGGAGTACCCTAACAATTCCACTGAATGCTCATCTATTTATTATGCAGAGGCATGGAATTTATATAACTGCTGGTGTGACCTCCAAAAAAGAAATAAACAGAATAATAAATGCTGCTAGCAAAAGAGTATAAGTAATTTCAAATTTGCAAACAATAAATTACATTGGGCATATCCAATCCAATTATAATCCCCAACCATCTATGTAAATTTACATCACCTACAATCTTGTCTTTGCCCTGTATCTTCTCCCCTTTTCCCATTTCCAGAGTCTTTGCTTCCACCATGAAAAAAAAAGGAAATAAAAAAATAAGGACTTATAAATAGCTCAAAAGTTAAAAAAAAAAAAGAGGATAAGTTATGTATAGCAAGAAAATCTTAAAGAGCTTTCTTCAAGAATGTAATTGCACTTACTGTATTTAAAATTACTTCCTTCTATTCTTTCTCAATATTTGCTTCATTTTCTTGTGCTGCATGGAATCCTACTAATTAAAGATATATTGGAATTGGCAAGTATCATTTTTAAACAACAATACATCTAAGAGGATTAATAAGAAATCAGGCAATTTATTGTGACTGAGGGTTTTATTCTTTACTGAGCACTTACTAGCCTTTTGGATTATAGAATCAAAACATTAGAAAACAGAGGAAACCATAATCACTTTATAATCCCACCACCCCAATCTACGTACATGTATATTTGGGGCTTTTTATTTCCTTTTATAATATGCATTTTTCCAGGATTGATATCATATTGCTTTTACCTTGAACTTTCTCCTTAACATTTAAGCATATGCATTTTCCCTGCCATTAAAAATCTTCATATATTTGGTTTTTAATGATTGCATAGAACTGCATTGCATATATTTACTGTAATTTGCTTAATGTTTATTTTGTATATTTAGGAAGATTCCAATGTCTTTATCACTGTAAATAAAGCTATAATTTTATGCAAAAAAAATATTTATGCAAAAGTCTTTGTCTGCATTTCTGATTTTCTTCTAAGATGGATTCTGGGAAAAGGAACCATAGGGTCCAGAAGTCAGGTAGATTACTTTCCATTTAACATACTTCAGGGGGCCTGGGACATTTTCAGAGATCAGACAGGCTAGAGGTACTGAAAGTAGAGCCAAAAATAGCATTGAAGTAAAAAAGAGGAGTGCCCATAAGTAAGAAAGAAAGAAAGATGAAAAAAATGTCAAAAAAAAACCCCTCACCTATTAGAGAATTTTGCCTTGGGCTGGTCCTGCCTAAGGAAAAAAAAGCCTTTATTCTATTTTCTTTAAAACAGGAGATCATGTTTTCAGGAGACCATGTTTCTAGGTCTTGGGCTAAAAATGGTACTGCTCTGGCTCAGCTCTATTATTACAAGTTAAAAAATAAAAGTTTGTGTTTTCTCTTATGATTATAAGGATTCCAAAACAATGACCTAAAAGCTAACTTGGATAGTCAGCGTGTGAAATGATTAAAGGAACAGATTCCAAAGAGGGATTGCATGGGTTCATACTTGAGTTCCACCACTTACTGTGTGGCATTAAAAAAGATAGTTAACTTCATGCCTCAATTTCTTAATCTGTGAAATGGGTACAATTAACAGTACCCAGAGTGTTCTCAGAATTAAGTGAGACAAACAGAAAATGAAGCAGTATAGTGAGAAAGCAATTAATTAATTCTGAGAGTGCTATGCATTAACAAAGGTAGACTTTTTATATAAGATTTTCCAAAAAAAACAAGTTGGGGCAAAGTTGACCTTGCAAAGCATGCTGGTACAAGGTATTAAAATCAGGACAATAAATTCAACAAAAGAAGATTGTGTAATATTTGCCTTGTCTCCCAAGAGGTTAAGTTTCAAACTAAGAAGTTGCAACAGTAAATATGTAAGCAGCTGAGAGAACTGAGATACATTTCAATCCTAAAGACCCAGACAACTCCATTTCAAAATTACACATCTTGGAAAGAAGTTCTATTTCTAGGTTCATTTTAAACAAAGCAACAGGGCTCCCTATTAAGGCTTATATCAAATCTAGTTTATAGCTTTTGAAATGGAGGCCTAATAAGGCTGACTAACATGGTCAAAATGACACAAAAAAAGTGAGGGGAGGGGATGAAATATTTCTAGAACTATTTGGATATCTCTCTGGTGGAACTTCAGAAGAAAAACAAACATTAATGGGAGTGATAGGCAATTTGAAGAGAGGAGAGGGTGCTTACACATTATATATTGCAGATGCCCTTAGTAATTGTCAGTTGATGAAAGGGAGATGCTCTTGGAAAATTAGTTAAAAAGAAAATAATTCCCATTTCCAAATTTGTTACTCCACATAAGTCTGCAAGGCCACTTCTTTATCTCACAAGTGTGGCATAAGTGAACGCTTCCCCTACACTCTCTTTATTTTCATCAGGGTTACATATAGTGCAGGAGGAAGTATTTATAATTTATTTTGTCTGATAAATGGCAGTGGAAACCATGCCTTTAACTTCTTTGCTTCACTTTCAGCATCTAGCAGTGTCTTGCATGTAGCAGATACCATATAATGAATGAATGAATCAATCAATCAATGAAGGAGTGAGTGAACGTTTCCTCTAATTTTGAACTCTTTTTCTGCTTAGCCGATTCCATCCCATTCGTTCATGTTTAATAAATGTAACTAAGAAAATTGAGTTGCTGACCTAGTCTCGATGAAAAGCACCACACTTAGATCTGCAAAGCAATTATTTTCAGGTTTTCATTATTTCAGCATTTTCCCACTAAAGTTTGCATTAAGCAGTTCTGTTTGGTGGTCATGCACTTAAATGTTATCCTAGGACAAAAAATACTTTCTACCTTCTCCTTCTCTTCAGCTACGCATTTAGTTTTTGCACCAACCGATAAGAATTCGTTCAGGAAAAATAAAGTCTATAGGATCGAACAAAGTTTAATCTGATCTGTAAACAACATAGAACTTTGGTCCGTGTGATTATTGTTCAAAGAGGGCAAGTGTCTTTCTGTGGCCCTACACCCATGCTGGCTGCTGTGATCTCTCTGATGCTGTCAATTAACAGAAAATCATTTTTAAAATAACCTTCAGCTCCCATGACAGTTTCCCTCTTCTCTCTCCTGACTTCTTTCCCTTAATATGACAATACTAATAATGAAGATACTATCTGTTAAGCACCCATTTTATGCTAAGCATGGGGCTCTTAAATATATATAATCTCATTCAATCTCACAGCCAGCGTGAGAGGTAGGTATCACATATAGTCTCACTTTATACATACATATAATCTCATTGAAATTAATTCTCCACAGGATCTCCGCTATTACACCACAGAGCCAGGAGTCCAGCTTGGATTAGTTTCGTGTGTAAGACTGTGAGCTTTCCGTCATGCAGAACAGTCTTCCTTTTTTCTCGATACAACAGTCTGTTTTATTATCACCTCAGTTGAACAGAGAAAATAGAGGGACGTGCCTCTCAGTCCCACTATCCCCTCAACTTCCTCAGTATAAATAGTTTATACAATTTTGTCATTATACTTGCAAATTGCCTCACCCACATCTGAGCTACTGGTTTTCACACTCTGCTACACCCCAGCTCATACACCCTGCCCTTCAGCATGCCAAATACTTAAGGCGCGTCAAACTCATCAGATTTCCTCAAATCAAATGGGTTTGCCCAGACTGGTCGCTCTGTTTGGGGAACAAGCACGTCCATTCTTCTATTAATCCTTCAAGCCCTGCTCAAGCACCAGCTGCTGTGTGAGGCGGTCCTGACAGCTCCTAAGAAACAAAGTTAGAAGCTACTCGTCTGTTTCCTGGCAGCTTTCAGGCATCTCTCTTCTAACAGCCTTCACATAAAATTCTGATTGTGTGGTTAGCTGCCTTTTACTGTCAACCATAAACTACTTGAAAGTAAAGTTTTCTTCATCCTTTACCTCTAATGAAGAGTCTGTTAAATAAAAACTCTTCATTAATGTCTGGTCATTTCATCAAACATTAATCATTAGTTATACCATCATCTGTCCCTCTGTTTTCATTCCCACTGTAAAACCTCAGACCTATATTTCAGATCACAGGTTGTTTTAGGTTTTGGGCTTTCGCTTTTATTAGAACTTAGAAAAGTCCAAAGAATGTTTCATAAGCCGTGATGTCATAGAATCAGAAAGCCAACTTGATTTAGGACTGATCAATTAATAAAAGTTCAGTTTTTTCTTTTCTTTAATTTTTTTTTTCCAAGTGATGGGCCAGGGAAAACATTAAAAATGACCAATATGGGTATTCACAGAATGGAATAGCATAGCTGTACAAAGCAAGGGCATAGCTCCGATATGCACGTTTCGGTTAGCAGCGTGCTATGCAAAGCGAGGACAGCCTGAGCAACATACACAGCATTAATGGCCACGTAGGTGAGGGGTCCTGAAGCTTACATTTCACCAGCTTCATGGTAAACCCACCCCAGGAGACAACAAGAATAGGAATGAATCCTCAGGAAATTGAGTAAAGAATAAACTGCAAGTAAACCTCTCTGCTGGCAGGGTACAGCTCTGCCATTGAATCCAACAGCCCTAGTGAAGTTAAGGAAAGCAAGGGAAGCCAGCAGATAAAGAAAAGGTATTCAGGATACTTTAGAGAAATAAATAAATTCCACAAAATGCACATGAAAGTGACTGGCACAGTGTTATACACAAAAAAGAAATTTAATTGATATTTGTCCTTACCCATAATTCTTGGACTATAGATTGAGGGTCTCTCTTTACTAGTCCTGGAATGGGATCAGATCCGGCCACAGAACGCTGGCTGCATGTTCTCCCTAGCTTGCTGGATCTCAGAGCAGAGGCTGAGAGCATCAATGTGCAGCCTTTTGATAACACCTGCACAGCTATGTCATTCGTCACCATGAACATCTGGCCTTTTTATCCAGAATCAGGTTCATCAACTCTGACCTGGGGTTGACCAACAAGAAGTGACCAAAATTCAAAGGAATCTCAACAGAATCTTTTAATTTCTAAACCACAGTCCATTTCTTCTATTTATTTTGCATGTTCACATGGTGAGGACATCAGAGTTTAATGCATCAGTCTTTCTTTACTAATCTCAGCTCTAAACCAAAGTGATTTTTTTTTTGCAAAGCAGAGCACCAAATTTTACAAAAACCACAATATTCCTATGGAAACTTGAGGTTTATAAATCATATACAGAATAATTCTCCGTGCTTTTGGCTAACAGTTTTATTATTATAGGTAAATGAAGTACTGGAGTTTTTATGACATAGATACAGAAACTGTCTGCTGGAGCTTTAGAGAAAGATTTCCCAACATGTTCAAGCCACAGACCTTGTAAATTTTTCCCATATACACTCTGTAAATTGTTGTCTACAATAAAATATATATATTAAATAATTATTTATTATGTAATTTTTTCCTAGAGAAAAATATATAATACATACACAAACATATATATAGGTACATCGATTTCTATCTACCTTTTGATATATATATATATATATGTATACAATCACAAAAGCATGCATGTATGTATATAAAGAAATAAATATATATATATCAAGCAGTAGACAGATAGACATGAATAGATATAGATAGGAAAGATTACCAGTTAGCTTGTAATCACCATAATAATTAGTCTTAATATACTAAGTGACATAACTTCAGGTGAACTTAAAGAAACTTGGTACTTCAGTTTGCTTTGATAATAATAAGGTAATAATAATAATAATAGCAGCAGCAGCTAATTCTTATGTAGCTCTCACTCTGTGCAATGCACAGTACATACCTTGACTCACTTAGCCCTGTGACATACTGCAGTCACACAACAGACATGACGTTATGCACTAAAGATACAGAAGGTCGAGCCAAGAAAAAAAATGACAAAGGCCCTCTCCTGCCCTCCAGCAGGATATCATTATTCATGAACCAGTGAATGGCATGTGACTCCTATTCTTCCTTTTACCAAACAGGCATTTTTCTCGAGTCATCCAGTCCCTCTTTCCAATTGCATATTAGGAGTGGGAGGAGATGTGGGAGAGACGAGTTATCTTGTTAATTGTGGCTGCAAGAAGCCACATCCAAAACTGATGGAGAGCATCACACATTACCTGAAGAAACTGTTCTTTGAGCTCAATGCCCTGATAGGATTTGGGGCTGTCTCTCTTGGGGAAGCGATGAATGGGTTCCATATATAAGAGGAATAGTTAAATGGATACTTGGTAACCAGATGGATAAAATGCTGCAGAGACTGCTAGTCACAAAACCTATCTCTATTCCTTTTGTTCACATGGAGAAGCAACACTTCCCATCCTCATTGTAATCAGAAAGGTTCAGATTAATGAATTCTGGCAATGACACAGATGAAGTGATGTGTGCCACTTCCAGGCCTGGTCCATGAAAATCTTCACACAAGCAGTCCTTCATGTTCTTTCTCCTCTCACAGAGTCTTTGGAAATCACCTCTGGGAAGGGCAGAGCCACTGGATGCAAAGACCCAGGGTACCTGAATTACCACTTTAAGAAGATCTGCTGCCTACAGTTAATCTCATCTTGCCCTTCACTTGAAAGAGAATAAACAGCCATTACCTTTACTAAAATAAGGTATGATAGGGGAAGTTTCTTAGTACTTTAAGAAGAGGAGGAGAACTTTACCCAACATTAATCGGTCAAATAACTTTTCGCATAGAAGGTAATATCTTTTACAGCAAAACTCCTCAAAACTGTTGTCACTCCTCTCTGGATACACCTCATTCCCCTTTTCTTTTAATATTACTTCTATAAAATTTTAATATAAATCATAATTACTAAATAGTATATTAAAATATATGTTCAATTTAAAGAACAAGAATAAATTCAAATAACTTTCTATCAGCACTTAACTAAGAAATGTAACAATATATTTGAAGATACTCAGTATCATCTTCCCCATCATATTCATTTCCTTCCTTCTAGAGGTGACCATTATTCTGAGTTTATTCTAAACATTCTCCAAAAGTCTTATATCTGAATGTATTTCAACACAATATTTTGCTTAGTTTTACCTGTGTTGACCTTAGATAAATGTTATATGGATTCTTCTACTTGCTCTTTTTTTTCTTTTGTCAAAGCTTTGTTTCTGAGATTAATCTTGGTTGATGAGTATTACTGCACTGCATTTATTTTAAGCTGCAAAAGAGTACTCTTGTCTGTCTATAGTTAACTATCTATCTATCTGTCCTACTATTGGTGGGTATGCCGGTTTGAATCTGTTGTGTACCCCAGAAAAGCCATATCCTTGAACCTCATTCAATACTGCTGGGTGGGAGCTTTTTGATTATCCATGGAGATGTGACACACCCAATTGTGGGTGGTAACTTTTGATGAGATGGTTTCCATGGAGATGTGCATTCACCCACTCAAGATGAGGTTTCCTTACTGGAGCCCTTTAAGAAGGAATCATTTTGGAAAAGCTTTAGAGCTCACATAGCCAGAGACCTTTGGATATGAAGACAAATGTGCCCAGGGAAGTTTTATGAAACAAGGAGTCAGGAAAGAAAGATAGCTCCTGCCATGCTTACCAGGTGCCTTTCCGGTTGAAAGAGAAACCCTGGACGTCCTCGGCCTTCCTGAAACAAGATTATCTGTCCCTGGGTGCCTTAGATTGGATATTTCTTTAGATTTGCTTCAATCTGAACATTTTCACAACCTTAGAATGTGTAAACTTGCAACTTAATAAATTCCCCTTTCCAAAAGCCATTTCATTTCTGGTATATCTCATTCTGGCAGTTTGCAAACTAGAACAATGAAGACTTTTTTTTCCTTATTTTTGCCATTCTAGGAACAGTTTTGTACATGTTTCTTATGTTCATGTGCAGAAGTTTCTCTACAGTGTAAACACAGGATTGAAATTGCTAGTTTGTAACAATGCATGTCTTCAAATTTGATAGCTAATGCCAAATTATTTCCAAAGTGATGGTATCACTCCCAAAAGCATCTTCGTTCTGCTCCAAACTTATTGTCAGAATTTTTAGATTTTCACTAACACTGTGTGAAAAACTATGTCTCCGTGAAGTTTTGTTTGTCATCTTCCTGACTACTAATATTGAGTCTTTTTTGTTTCTTGGTCATGAGAATATCCTTTCTGGCCTAAAAATCTTTTTCTGCATTTTCCCATTATGCTGTTTATTTTATTATTGATTTTTAGAAGTTCCTTATGTGTTTTGGATAGTAATCCTTTGTAGGTTAAATATATTCCATATTTCTCCTCCCTTTTGAGGGCTCTTCTTCCCAGTTTCCTCATTGGCTGTTTCTATTTTTAAAACAGTTATATATATATATATATGTGTGTGTGTGTGTGTGTGTGTGTATGTGTGTGTGTGTGTGTTCCAACGAACCCCTCTTTTCCTTTGCAGTTTACACTCTTTACATTGTGTTTATGAGCTATTCCTAACCCTGACTTCAGAAAGATCTTTTTATTCAGTGGTAAGCAGGATTCTAGGTGCTGGAGATACAGAATAAATAAAAGAGAGAAAAAGTTCTAATAGGAGGATGTAGATAATATTAGGTAAGAAAATATAAAATTAATATATGGATATAGGTATTCTGGAGACTAAAAATGAAAAAAAGGCAAGGGAAGGGGATAGTGAGTGACGGTAGAGGGTGTGGGGGTGGGGGGTCGAAGCTTGGTAATGGACGTCTTCTCTGGGTAAGTGGGATCTCAGCAGAGTTCTGATGGAATTGAGAAAGGGACCCAGGTGGATATCTGCAGCAAACCTCTTCCGGGCACAAAGGAGAAGGACAAAGGACCTGAAGTAGGAACATGCCTAAGGGGTTCTAGAAAGAGTAGGGAACACAATTCGGTTGCAGAAAAGTAAGCAAGGGAAAGAGTTATAGGAAATGTCCCCACATCTGAGCCTCCTCCTGGCTTCTCCAACTCTACGGAAGGAAAGTCTGTTTTTCCAGGTGTTCAACCCAAAAACCTTGAGGCCATCCCTGACACTTTTCTTTTCCTAACATTGAACAACCAGTTGGAGTCTGAACACTTTTCAGTCCCTCCACTGCCATCTATCACCTTAGCCCACATCAATATCAAGCTACTGAACTTCTACAAAAGCCTCCTAATTAGTGTCCCTGTTTCTATTCATCCATCCCTACACTCTATTTTTCTCTACAACCACCACAGATTTTTATACTATAAGTCATTGCTTAAAATCTTTCCCGCCTCACTCAGAGTAACATACAGAACTCTTAACTTGAACTTATCTGCTACACTCCTCTTTGCACTTGTTAGCCCAGCAACCCCAGGACCTTTGCACTACATGCTCTTTCTTCACTCAATCTTACCCCCCTTCTTCTCTCCCTCTTTCTTTCTCCTTTCCTCCTCATTCATCCCCTTCCCTTCCTTTCCATCTCTCTCATCTTCCTTCCCTCCCTCTTTCCCTTTCTCCTCCTGTCTCACACACACCCACCCACACACATACACACACACACACACACACACACACACACATATACAAACCCTGAATTCCAAGCTACCTTAGAGAAGCGAGCATTATTTACAATTTGTCAAGCTTGGCAGTTTATTGTTAGTAAATGGAAGAAGCCTTCAATTTCTTTCACAGTACTAGAACTGACAAGTCCTTGGCAGTTTGCTTATTCATTGTCTTTTCTTTCTTGCCTATCGTTTTTTTTTTTTCTCTTCAAAAATAGTAAGAAGGGCAGGCCATGGTGGCTCAGTGGCAGAGTTCTCGCCTGCCATGCTGGAGACCCTGTTTCGATTCCTGGTGCTTGCCCATGCAAAAAAAAAAAAAAAAAAAAGAAAAAAAGATGAAGAAGAAGGAAAAAATATGGTAGGAATTATAGAAAACCTTACAGAACTCTATATTTAGTCTTGCCCTCTGGATCAAACAAGATACTTCTCTAATTACTCTTACAATTAAGTCCTACTTGATGAATCCCTTGCAAATGTAAACGCAGGGTACTGTCAGCTACAGATGAAATTAAAATTAGCATTCCAAAATATCTTTTAAAAATAGAAATAAGGAACATACTTTTACTAAAAACAAGCTATCTAAAATATTTCCTCACTCTTTTCTTCAGTCTTGTATATGGGTTGGACCTGTTCATTGAAATTCTTTGGTGGTATTTTTGGTTAACAGGGTTTGCATTGCTTAATATATACATGAGAATAGAGAGAAGGAAAACAAAACACTTAACATGAAATGGCCTCATTTTTGTCCACAAAGCAAATGATTTCAGCTGCAACAGCCTTAAATATTTATAGCTAACTAAAATTTTTATGAGATGTTACTAAGAAGGTTGAATCCATTTCTTAAGAATGATAACATGGTCACACAGGGTCTCTTAGAAAGTATCCATGTCTTTTGATTCTGGGATTGGAATGTTCATCAAACGGCTGCAGAAAGCTCAGTAACAACTCTGTCCTATATAAATGTGACTCTTTTATTCAAAATAGCAGCTTGCTTCTTTTCTTTTAGAACTGCTTCATAAAGAACAAAACACTATAAGGAGTAAAGTGTAAATCAAAATAGCAAACTCTCTCATGCAAACTGACAATATTCACATCAGAAGAAGAAAAATTCTTATTCTCAGTAAGCAGTATACATTATTAACGTTTAGATATTATGCTCCCCCAAATGTTCTTGCCCCTTTTTCTTGCTGCTCCAGTTCTGTATGGAATTATTAAATGCCTTTCTTGTACAATCTCCACAACAGTGTTTTAGCACACAGGAGCATAGTAGCACATTATTAATATTTATGAACCTAGAGAAGTTGGAACAGCGTGGCGTTCAAAAAGGCCACCCTGACTAGGCTCCCCACTATTAGAAAAGTAATAAAATATGCTCAGGACAGCTTAGAGAAGTAATCTAAAAGAAAACGTATTTAGATTAGAAAAATGCAGGACTAAAACCGAAGTATAAAAGAAGAAAAACTAAAAGCTAGAACACATTAATAACTTTTTAAAATTAGTATTGCATTGCAAATTCCAACGTGAAACAATTTCCTAAGAATGCAGCAGGTTTGTGGGGAAAAAAAAAAAAGAACTCTGGGTTTCTAACCATTAGATTTGCAGCACAAAGAAGAGAGGAATGACAAATTCTAATGCTCTATCAGACCAGGCTTTGTTCATCATTTTTCAGAGAAAGGAAAAGGTAATTTCACGGAAGTGGGTAATCCGATAACATGTTAGTAAAAATGGGAAATAGACATCTTTGCATAAATGTTGACACAACTTACACACACATACACACAATTATCAGAGAAAGACCTGGAAGAAGAGCCAAGAATTAGACATTTACATATTATCATTCACAGTTTCAAATACAACTAGTAAAAAAAACAGTATGTGCTTTGAGAATAATGAGCTATAGTTGGGCCATAAGTAATTTGATTTTAAAAATGAATATAAATATAGAAGGGCATGGTACACATATTAAATAATGATCAACGTTGTCTACTTAACAATGCCCCTCGGGCTTGAAGGTGAAGTCAAGCTCTTCCCTTTGAACTGCCAAGAAGTAAAGAACCACAAAACCCAAATTCCCCATACACCTCAGTTACTGTCTCACGAATACGAAGCCATTCAGTAATGAGATCAGTTTCTTGTATAAAAATGTCCATTTCTCCACTGCCACAAGAGGTCTTTGGTTACAGGTCTCCTCATTGTGCATCCAGATCTCGGCAATAGCCTCCCTACAGGTTTCACCCCTTTCAAATCCCTTCTGCTTACCCCCGCATGATGGTTACTCTCTAACTGAGAGCCATTCAATGGTCCATATTTGCATACAGCTGCATTTCCTAAGCCTTGTTCCATGGAACGGTAGTTCAATAGGTTGGTAATATGGGGAATGTCGAATAACATTCTCAAGTCAAAAGCATGCAATAAATTCTATCTTAAAATAATTAAACAGTTCTCTTTACTGAATGACTCAGAGTGTCTAATAGGCCAATGAGTGTGGCGAAATTCCAAGGTGGAAGGTCCAATGTGCAGGGTTTTCCAGATGCATTGAACTATGAAATGTTTTTGTAGTCAAATATCGAGTTTCTTCCATAGACCAGACTTAAGGGAATGTTGCCTCAAAGTGTAAGAAGAAATTCATGGAATTGATCTAAATCACAAGGCCTCCCCACACTGAAATAATTCACATTATTCTAGAATAGTGTTGCAACCAAAAAATTCTGATCAGTGTTCTGCTTGCTGATTTAATCAAGAGAAAGGTAGATTTTTATCATAGATGGAAGATAATTTCACCCAAAAGAAGTATGCAAGATAGATCAGAAGGGCCAAGGATACTTTCCTGGGATTCATTCATTCCTTTATTAGGTAAATATTTATTGGGTCCCTGGGATGCGGCAGGTCCAGTTCTAGGTTTTAGATAAGCAATGGAAAACAAGAGAGATCTGGTCTGAATCTCTTAGAAAGCAATCACAGGTAGAGTCGCAAATAAGTTAAAATAAAAATCCAATTAAAAATTTTTAATTTTTTACTATAATTGGGAAAAACAGGGTCTTATGTAATCACATAGGATTGTGTATCTAATACAGTGAAGGCGTATTGGGGGAAAGAGCCTATAAGATGTGGCATCCGCACTGAACTCTGAGGGATGAATGGAAAGGATCCAAGAAAAAGGATTGGGGAAAATTATCAAATCACCTTTGCCCCTACTCACTCGGGGCCCACAGATACACTAACAATATGGCAAAAAATAGATTATACTTCCACTTAAATTTTAAGTTTGTTATTTTTTCCTAGAAGAATGTTGAGAGGGATTCTTTGGCCCAGACTTGGCTTGGAGGAAAAGAGTTCTCTAATCAGTGATGTCTGTTATTGGGGGAGTAGTAGATCCAAAACCATGTATTTGGTAAAAGCTGCTCTGTTTTACGTTATTTACATGGCCTTTAGGGATAAGGAAATAACAGAAGCTAGGATTGGCCATTGTGTATCGTACTGTTATTGTGGGAGAAGGGATAGTATATATACAATAAATGGTAACTGCTGGCCATCTACCTGGTATTGTTAAAGAAAATATAGAGCAAATGTAGGTGGGATGATGTGCTTACTTCATATAGACTATCTTATTAGAGCAAGAGGAACATTTGAGATGATCTAACTCAATCTACTATGCTTTAATACCTAAGGAATCTGAGACTCAGAGAAATAAAGCACCTGCAAAAGGAAATATATCTAGCTAGTGGCAGGTATAAAGGAAAACTAGCTTTTTGCGGCTGCTTGTTCAAGGTTTAATCTACTACCCAATGATAAAAAATTGAAAATGAACTCATTCAAAAAAAGTAATCATGAATCTGTTGCTATGTAACAATCATGTTCTAGATATCATGGCTCAAAACAGACCGCATCTGTCCTATCATGGAGCTTACAGTATAAAGCAGGATAAGGGAATAGGGACTTCCAAGAGTAGAGTGGATGCTGGCTCAGGCAGGTAGAAGACCAAACTGAAGAGGTGGCATCTGAACAAAAGACCTGAAGAAAGTAAGGGATTTAACCATGCAGATATTCAAAGAGAGCTAATTCTCGGCATAGGAAACAGGGCAAGGGTCTTGAGGTATCTCTGAACATAGTAAGCAGACCCCTGTCTGCTGGAGTGCAGCCACCTGGACAGAATGACAGGAAGTGAGGTCAGAGAGAACAAAGGGCCAGAATAAAGGGAATTATGGGTTGTGATAAGAACCTTGGGAATTTTGTTGAGTGAAGTCAGTAGTCATTATCGGGTTTGAGCAGAGGGGTTAGATGATTTGACAACAGTTTTAGAAGGCACACTCTGGCTGGTAAGTAGAGATGTTAGGATTGGAAAAGTTATGAGATGCCGTTAGACAAGACATAGTAGACAGTAGCAATTAAGGTGGTAAAAAGTGACCAAATTCTGAAAATACCCTTTCAATTGCTTATAGATTTACTATAAGATGTGAGAGAAAAAGAAGAGCTGAAATTACACTATTTTATTTCTACTGGAAAACGGGAGGGACCATTTTCTGGATTGTGGGAAAATGGACAGGGAGCCAGTTTGGAGAAGGAGAAAATCAAAAATTTGGTTTAGCATACTTATTGGGAATCTAAGTGGCAATTTGATAGATCTAAGTGGCAATTAGTTATATTGTCATATCACAGGAGAGATTTAAATTTGGAAGTCATAAGTGTATAGATGGTATCTAAAGACTTAAGACTGAGTGATCTCCAAAGAGAAGAGTTTTAGAGACTGGGTTTTGGGGCATTCTAACATTTTAACGTCAAGAAGATTAAGAAGAACCAACAAGAAAGATTGATTAGGAGTGACCAGTGAGGAAGAGAGAGCGTGTCCATATGCCCACATGGGGAAAAAACATGTTTGGAGGATGAAGAGCTCAATGATGTCAACTCTGCTGGTAGACTGAGTATGATGACGACTGAGAAATGACCATTGGATTTGGAAAGACGGAAGTCATTGCTGACCTTAACAAGAACAGTTTTGTTGGAATTGTGGGATAAAGCTTAACTGCAATGGGTCCAAAAGAGAACGGGAGGGCAGACCATGGTGGCTCAGCAGCTTAAGTTTTCTCTTGCTATGCTGGAGACCCAGGTTTGATTTCTGGTGCCTGCCCATGCAAAAAAAAAAAAAAATGGGAGGTGAAAAAGTGTAGACATGATATCTGGATATCATGTATTTTTTTTTTTTAATAAAGGAGCATAAAACCAGTATGTTAGTTTGAGGTATAGGAGGAAGCAAGAAGAGGCTTTTGTTGAGGTGAAAGATATTACAGAATGTTATAGTTTGAGGATGGAATGATTCTGAGAGAAAAATTGAGAATGCGGTGGATGAAAACCTGCAGAAGGATATTCTCGTATAGATTAGAAATAATAGAAAGGGAAAAACTTAAGTAATCAAGCTATCCATTCTCTTGTGATGTTTTGCTTTATTTATTGTTAAAGTAATATGTATCTGCCAAAATGTTACAGGATAATTTCTTCATCGTTCAAGGGTAACTTCTTCAAAATACTTTAAACGGTACTTACAGCATTTCTAGCAAGTAATCATGAGACAAATACCACCAATGAAAGTAGGATATCATTGAGAAAGCATAGATTTAACCTACTTTCTATGTGTATAATTATAAATGCATAATACTAAGTTTTTAGAGAAGTTAAGAAGACAATCATTAATATGTTTGAAAATAGTTTACATGATTTAATCACAGCCACAGAGTGCACTGAAAAGAGCCAATAAGCAAAAAGAATCAATAAAAACAAAGCATATAGCCTGACTACAGTGTTTATCTTTTTGCAATGTGATACACAATATTGCAAAGAAGTCCCATTTACAGAGTCAAGTAGAAAAATTTATTGTTAACTGTTCATATGTGTAATCATATTGTCCATATATAAAAATAGTAATGCATACTATTTCAAATTCTGACCATTTTAATATCAAGGGGAGTCAGTGTTTTTTGATATAAAGGTAAAGCTCTAATTTAAATTTCAATTAGCATAGTAAGTGTAAGCTTTCACCAGCACTAAATATGCCCATTAAATAAACCTACTCCTCTTTACACTCTAAACCTACAAGCATATAATTTGTCATAAACCAATCTGGGCTCCAGAAAATTTGTTTTTGGAGTAAGCAGTGGGTGTGTGTAGGGCGGGAGTGGATAAGGCATATTATACAGTGTGAGTTTAAAGTATATATAAATATTCTTATTCTTCCACATTGCTGTCAGTTCCTAGAAGCTGACCTAAAAGTTTCTCCCTAGCTTACTAATAGATGAGACCAGGTCACTGCCTACAGAAGGCCTTTATTAAGCACAGGCTAAGTGCTGACCAACAAGCACTTAGCCTGTGTTCTAATTGATAAGGTGCCAGAATGTGAGATACCAGAAATGAATGGCTTTTAAAAAGGGGAATTTATTAAGTTGCTAGTTTACAGTTCTAAGGCCTTGAAAATGTCCCAATTAAGGCAACAACAACAGAGAAGGCCAATGACATTCAAGGTTTCTTTCTCAACTGGAAGGCGCATGGCTAAGTCTGCTACCTTTCTCTCCTGGTTTCTTGTTTCATGAAGCTTCCCCCGGGGGAATTTTCCTTCTTCATCTCCATGGTCTCTGGCTGCATGGGCTCTAAAGCTTCTTCCAAAATGGTTCCCTTTCAAAGGGTTCCAGTAAACAACTCACCTTCAATGGGTGGAGACATCTCCATGGGAACCATTTAATCAATAGTTACCACCCACAACTGAGTGTGTCACATCTCCATGGATAATCAAAAAGCTCCCACCCAGCAACATTGAATGAGGATCAAAGTACATGGCTTTTCTTAGGTCCACAACAGATTCAAAGCAGTACAGCCTGTGTCCAGGTGTCCAGCACTGCACACATATGTTGAGGAGATCTCGGAGCCTCTGCCAGTATCACTAGTTAATCAATCATTGATTGAATATTACTGCAGAGCGATAATAAGATTGGATGGAAGCAGGAAAGGGGGAGGATATTACAAAGAAATGGAAAACCCAAATGAGACAGGGAGGCTTAAAATGAGAGCAGAGAGGAAACAATGCACTGATCTAAGACAAGACTTCTTCCTGCTCAATGAGGTCAGTCTTGGAGCAGCATCTGTGAATGGACACATTCACTGGTCTCTGTGATCATGAGCATGAGTAAACTTTTGCAAGAACATTCAGAAAATGTTGGACAAAACAGTATTTTGAATATGCAATCGCTATTTCAGCACGTATTGAAGTTTAACATTAAAGAAGAATCTACCAATTCTTAAGATTGATAATGCTGTTGTTTACAAGACTTCTCTTTTTTTTAAAGAAATCACCACTAATATCTAACTATCCTAGTAATCAAACCCTTTAGAAAATATTAACCTATGAGTATAACATCTTAATTATTTCTTTATGTGGGTCATATCATTAATTAAGCAAAAGCAGACCAGAATTAATTGTAAATGTCAGTGTCAATATTTTATCTTAGAAGACAAAGAGAAGAGAGAATATTAAGTCACTGTTGCCAAATATAATTTGTTCTCTATTTTAAATGATGATAAACCAACACACCACATAAATAGGGATTTGGGAAAAGGCTGGAGGAGGAGGAAATGTGAGAATTTCATGTAAGACCATCTTGAAAACAATCTAGCCAAAGACCAATGACCCATATAAGTGATTTTCTAGGTCTGCAGGGATATCTGTCTAAATGGGAAACCTGCATCTGCCAAAGCCCATCATTCTCGTTTAGGGAAACTCTCATTGTCTGGAAGGCTGACAGCAGGTCAGGCCAGCTCACACTTTGAAATGGGGTGTGGTGCCAAGCATAACATGCGGCAACTGACATGCCATTCCCCATCTGTATGAGTTCCCAGAATTTGAAGGGTGTCTTAGTTTGCCAGGGCTGCTGAACACATACCACAGACTGACTGGCTTAAGCAACAGGAATTTATTTCCTCACCATTTTGGAAGCTAGAAGTCCGAACTCAAGGTGTCAACAGGCTCACGTTTATTCTGAAGCCTCTAGTACTGGTAGTGGTTTACCAGTAATCCATAACTCAGTCTCTCCCTCCATCACATAGCCTGCTGCAGCCTTCTCATTGTGCCCGAATTTCCTCTGCTTCTAAGCACTCATGTCTGTTTGGCTTTATCCTCAAAATAGAATCTTCAAAATCCTGTTTACAAATGGATTCACATCTGCAGAATAGGGGGTTAGGATTTGAACATGTCTCCATGGAGGACGTGAGACAATCCCTAACAGGGCATAGCTGAGCGAAGATCTCTGGGGCTGAAGCTGGATGCATACTTTCAAGACACAGCATGTATCTGAATTTACCAATGCAATCAAATTTCAGTGAACGAAATATCATACAAGCCACAGTTTTTATGAAGAATAATGGAAGCAAGGGAACATGAAATAATTGGGTTGGCAAGGACGTAGCCCCATCACACAGCATTGGCTGTGAACATCCAACCAGTGGACTCAGGAGAACCCACTGAGCTCTTTCCTGGAGAGGAGGGAGAAATGGCTTGTGAGCTGAATGGCTCTCCAGCTGCCTCACCCAGCCCTTATCACCAAGAGTAGGGCACTGGTTTTACTTGTAGGAAAACTCTGAATGTTTTTAAAAGTGCTGGAGAGGGGGGAATTGTTTGTACTTCCAGTCTCTATGGTGAGAGGAAATGGAAAAAGAGGATGAGGAACTAAAATTGACTGAGCACCTACCATGTTTGAGCAGGATGACTTTATCATATTGACTCTTTACAGTAAGCCCATAACAGAGGTATAGTGGCCCTTGGCTAAGAGGAGGAAAGATTTGGAGAAATTAAATGGCTTGACCAATGTCACAGAGCTTATAAATATTTCAAGGGAATTCTAATTCAATTATTTCTAGTATCATTGTACTGAGTGCTAACACCTTCATTTCATTTAATGACATGATCGCATTGCAATGAAGAGCCTGAAAAGTTTCAAACTGCATTTTAAGTCAGATTGTCCTTAAATATTTTTATGCTTTTCTCCTACTGAAAAAAAATTGTTTATTCACCATATGTAAATTAACTAGGTTATGTTATTTGTCTAAGTATGTTTAAATTGCACTACTGACACAGGCTTAGTATTCACAATTTGAAAATTATTGAAAAATGTAGTTCAAAATATAGAGATTTCCTGTATGACTTCAAAATATTATTTATATTTTGTCTAATTACATCACTATGCATGTTTGTATATGAAACAATGTATATATAGTGCAGAGATTTTTGTTTTTGAAAAATTAGTATGTATGTGTATGATATAATTTTGTATTTTACTTTTTTCATTAAATGTTATATTATGGATTTTCTTGTGTCATTAAATAGTCCTTGAAAACACAATTTTAACAGCTTCATATATTTTACTGAATGATTAAATCCCAATTGTTTAACTGTCCCTTTTCTGTTGAACCTGTGAGCTCTTCCTGGTAATTTGGTCTAAGAATACTCAGTAAACATTCTTATATGTACATCTTTGATTTTATCTCATATATTCTTAGGAGAAAATTGTATATAAACATCTGCTAAGTAGCATGAATGAACACGTTAAAAATTTATGATCTATATTTCCAAACTGCGTTTCAGAAAGGTGTACTCAATGCATGAGGCCTCCTGTCCATATCTTTCCCAGTAGTTAGAAGAATCCATTGAAATTTGCCACATTGAAAAGTCCTCCTCTCAAAAGAGAAAAGTAATTTACATGGAGTAAAATAACCCACATTTTTTATCACCAGTTCTCAAATGTGAATTGGGCCTTAGGACAGCTCTATGTGATTTGTTTGAACATGCTCTTCATTCATTTCTCTGTTGAATATTTTTTCACTATATTGATACAATGACATTCTTTAAAATCACAAATATTAAGCTTTTGTCTTTGAGAATCTTTCCCCACTACAAGACTGTAAAAATAGTCTATATTTTCTTCTAATACTTTTATTATTCTTTCATTTGGATTTTTAATTCCTTTTACTTTATTTTGTAAGATTGGAATCTTACTTTATTTCTAGACAAATTGATAACAACTTATCTCAAGTCCATCTATTTACCAATCCATCTTTTCCCATTGGTTTCAAACACCACATTTATCAAACACAAATTCTTAAATAGAAATAGAAATAGAAATGTACGTATATACACAATACATGAGTGAGTATGTGTGTGAATGTGTATGAGAGACAGAGGGCGAGATCTTAAAACTTTCTTTAAACAATTTTCAAACAATTTCCAAGCAGTTTCAGCCAGTTTTTCAAGCAGTTGCTCAATATTTTTTAAAAGGTATTGCCTCTCCCTACACATTCAGTCTTCAGGCTAAACTTTAATATTTGCTTGCCATATTACTAAAAAAAAAAAAAACCTCACAGGGTTTTATTTAGAATGTCTTGCAAATATACATTAATTTGAGGGAAAAAGACATTGTTACCCTATAGTTCTTCCATTAAAAACACAGACACCTTTCCATTTATTCCATCTTTTTTATGGACTTTTGGTAAACATTTTGTTTCTCCACATATTTCTGTATACCTTATAATTTTAGTTGTACTATAAATGGATTCTGTACATTACATTTTCTGGTTGTTTATTGTTGACATATAAAAACTACTTTTCTACAATGCTCATATATCTGCTTAACTTATTTAACATCCTTAGTTTTCATTGTTTTCCATATTTTCCAAGTGGAAATCATAATATCTGCAAATAAAAAAAAATTGTCTCTTTCCATTTCTTCTCCTTTGTCGTTGGAAAGCCCGTCCAGAATAATGTTGAAGAATAGTAAAGATAATAGGCATAATTCTCACGGCCTTGGCTTTACTGGTAATATTTGTACAGTTTTACCATCATAAATGAAGCTTCCTTTAAGGTTCTAGAAAACATCTTTTATCAAGCTTAGGAAGTTTCCTCCTATCCCTAGCTGAATTCACCCCCCGATCCTAGAAATAAATAGGTTTATATTTTATCATGATGTGTTCTTTAATACACTGCTAGATTTTATTTGCTAAAATCTTATCTGGACTTTTGATTTCTGTATTTGTAAAATGAGAATTGTCAGCAGCTTTTATTATTATTGATTTTGCATTATTTGTTTGTCTGGGGGGAATTTTGCTTTGTTTGCTCATGCTGTCAGGTTTGGTGTCCAAAGTTGGTTAGCTTCTTATAATTATTTAGTTATTTAATATTTTAAAGCTCTCTAACAGTACAAATAATATAGAAATTATCTATTTTCTGGATGTTTAATAAAGCTTACCCTTAAAGTATTGTTAGAACTGACTTATGGTCTTCCGTGAATTTCTTTCCCACCTCTTTTCTACAATGATTAGTTTACTCTGTGTGTGTTTATGTGTATTTGTGTTTAGGCTTTTCTTGCATTAATTTTGAAAATCAAACTTCATTGCAATTCATTTATTTTATCTAGACATTTAAATTTGTTACTAGTATGTTATCCAAATTGGTTTCTTAGCTTTTTATTCTCAACTTTATTTGTACTTTCGTCTCCTTTTTAATCAAGCATTTTATTTTCTCTGTTTTATCCTTAATGTAATGTGTGGGAAATACTGTCTAGATTTAATTCATTTCATTAAGTCCATTTTTGTTGTTGCTTTCCCCATTAAGTGTGCTACTCTCATTATTGGTTCTTTCATTTGACTATATTTGAATTTAATGTACTTTATTTTTTGCATGGGCAGGCACTGGGAGTCGAACCCAGGTCTCCAGCATGACAGGCAAGAACTCTGCCACTGAGCCACTATGGCCCGCCCTGTACTTACTTTTTAAATCATTTTAAGAGCACTAGTTCACAAAAAATGTTGCAGTCATTCAACAAAAGCAAGTAAGACCTACATGAGAAATGTATAATACATGCAATACTTTTCAAAGGTAGAAAATAATACATTCATTTTTAAAATGATCTTCATGTGAAGCAACATAAATGAGAAAAGGTTTTTTTATGTTAAAATCTCTTTGTCTCCAATTCCCAACTTCTACCCCAATATCTACTTATGTTAATATTGTTATTTCTATCACCTAAAATAGATTACTGAAAGAGAGCAAACTGCCCCAACATCATTTGTCAAATACACATGTAAATAGACACACAAACACATGAATAAGTATGTACCTCAAATTAAACTTTTACCATTTTATCAAGTTGGGTTTTTTTTATTTAGAACTTTGTGACCTCAAAACTAAAAGTCCCTGGACTAATTGATTCCTACAATCTCTTCCAACTTTATGAGTCTAAAGTAGAAATTAGAGAAAAAAAAATTTTCAAAAAATGCCAACACATTTTCTGAGACTTTGAAATAGCCTACCAGGTTTTGAAATAACCCATGTCTCAGGACCCTAGAGTTTTATGAAATCAGGATCATAAATAAAAACCACTCAGTGGGATTTGTGGAAAAAATTAATACAGAATAGTACATTGGCATTTACCTTTCCCTTTTGTAACAATTTTATAAGCAAGCCTAAAGTCCATGACTTGCAACAGTTTGCAATTTTTATGAGGTATAAATTTGAATTGTGTGAGTTATGAAATTAGCATGTGACAGTGAATCCCTTAACTAGTGATAATAACTATTTAAGTTATTTTCACACACGGATGAGCTCTTTGTTTTTTCTACTTGTTATCATGTTCATATACTACTGCAGAGACGTTCCCCAAATTTATTAATACCTGCAACATAAGTAAAAACAGAGCATGATGTGATAATTTTAAAAATCTAATGCTTTTATGTAGAAAATAGCAATGCTAATTACTTTTGCTATATACTCTTTAAGGATCTAGAAGGTTAACGTTTTGGTTATACTTTGCTGTATTTTATTAAAGGAAAATATATGATGAAATTATAGCATTCATTTGAAGAATTGAGACAGGGTATCAGGATCTGTCCATTGTATATACTTGTGGTTCATTCTATTCTTCATTTCATACTTAGGTTTCGTTTAGTTTTCATCGAACGGTTTTATACTGGGAGAGCAGAGAATTTGTTTTTTAAAGACCCTTGTTTTCTCATCACAAAATGTTAAAAAAAAAATAGAGGATATGAAAACATCTGAGAAGAGAAATAACTTCAAGAGACTCATATTTGGAAGCTATCTACAAAATCAAAATAAGCTAAATGAATGCAACCTTATTGATGAACTAATGATCTCAAAAAATCTTGAAGTGCTCACTTTGACAGCACATATACTAAAATTGGAATGTTACAGAGAAGATTAGCATGGCCCCTGCACAAGGATGACATGGAAATTCGTGAAACATTCCATTTAAAAAAAAAAAATCTTGAAACTTGCATGCACCCCTCCTATTTTGGCAGTTACGTTTTCATTATTTCTTTATGTGACGATCTCCCACTAGACAGTAAACCCCTTGAATGCAGGGAACTTAGTTTTTCAATTTTATATCTCTAGCACCTGGCATACAGGGGATATTCAGCACCTGCTTTAGAAATAAATGTGACCACACATCACTTATATGGTAAGACATTTTCTAGAAGCATCTCTGTGATAGAAATCCATTCCAACTGTAGTAACTGCATAAAACCAATACCATTGCACAAAGTCCAAAGGCAAACATTTTAAGCTTGTAAAAATTCTTTTAAAAAATAAACCTATTTGGCTGATGGTTGAAAAATAAAATTAGAATGAGCACACTCTTTTCTTTGGCTGCTCTGATTTCAATGAGTTGTCCATTTTCATTCCCTTTCTTTAATAGGAAGAGATTGTCTCTGGAATACAAGTAGCAAAAATAAAAGGAAAGATGAACATTTTATATTGAGACTGGCAGTCTGCATGCCAAGGCTGTTTGCTGTGCCTAGAGAAGTGCTGAGACCTTAAAACTTTGAAAAATTTGTTTATGAACTGAAATGCTGACCCAACTTATCTTTATCAGTTCAACTCAATGCATTGTGTGGGTGCAGGGTGCTGCTTTACTACCTTCGACGTTATGCCTGACTTTGAAGATAACATGGAAAATAATTTCTTATACTAGGAGCATTCTCAGACATTAGCTAGGAACATATGCAAAGACCAGTTCTTAGTATCAGGGGAAAACCAGAAGTTTATCATACAAATGGCTTAGCAAATGCAATCCTCCAATGCCACTACTATGTCAATCCCTCCAAATTTTGAACTGCTTTATACCTGGGCAGTCTCCTACTGCAAGACTAGCAAACTGCAAACCATGGGCCAAGTGTGGCCCTCATTTATTTTGCATGCTCTATGAGCAAAGAGTGTGTTGTACAATTGTTGATCGAAAAAATCAAAAGAAGAATAATTATTTCGTGACAGGTGACTATTACATGAAATTCAGATCTCAATGCCCATAAATAGAGTTTTATTGGAACATAGCCACATTCATTTATGTACATCTATGGCTGTTTTTGTACTAAAACTGCACAGGTAGGTAATTGTAGCACAGATCTTGTCTTGTAAAGCCTAAAATATTTACTATTAGCCCTTTACAGAAAATTTTGCTCACCCTTGATCTAGACCATTCCAATTGACAAGACTTTTGATATGCACTTCATTTGAAATAGGAGTATTATGCCTATTCTACAGGGGAAAAAATGGAAATGAAATTTCCAAGGTCATACAGTCAGTAGAAAGCAGTATCATTTGCCTTCTTTCATTCTGTCAAAGAGCTTCTCTACAAAGAAATGGTATAATCGTCAGTAACGTTAATTAGAACTTAATTTGTAGAAATCCTGGGATCATTTCATTTCTTAATATCGTAATCAAAAAGTACTTAAAACCAGGCACATAGGACATAGGAGTATTTTTGAATGGATGGGCCAAGGATCAAGCTCTTAGGAAGCATTTTCTGCCTAACAATATTAACAGACAGATTTACCATTCAAAATAGAAACTTAAATTTCTTCTTTTTGCTCCTCAGATAACTTCAATGCAGTGAATGGGAATTCTGAACACATTACCTTATTTTCTCTGGATTCTTAATATCCCTTATGCAGATATAGCAGATCATTCTGACAAGGTCAAACTCTTCTGAAATTGAGTTACTAAAGCAATTTTGTATATCCTCTCTGAACATGCCTTTGGTCCTGGCTTGAAGATACTATTTCAGGGGAAAAAATAGAGTTTCATCTCTTCCACTGGATTTTTCTCTCCACATTTTGCACCTGAGTAGCAATAGAATTTATCCATTAAACCTTCATATCTTAATATAAACCATTAGCAATTTGTCCTTACTAAGTGCTTTATAAATATATGAAGTAGATAAAGTTGAGCTAAGAATAATGATCAAGCAAATACTGATCTGAAATTCATGAAGGATGAGATTTAGCCCTTTCTTGACCAATAGCTATTTGACTTTGGAAAGTCCTTGAGCCTTTCTGGGCCTCAGTTTCCTCACCTCATAGGACAAGAGTAGTAACGGGACCTCCAGGGGCTGTTCAGGTTTAAAATCATCTCCACTTCTGGATATTTGTTGATTGCTTATTTATACAAGTAGATTTTGGTTTCCTCATTTCTTTTTTTTTTTTTGGCATGGGCAGGCATCGAGAATTGAACCCAGGTCCTTGGCATGGCAGGCAAGAACTCTGCCTGCTGAGCCACAGTGGCCTGCCCTTCTCATCTCTAAAACAGAGATAATATCTACCACATGCATGGCAAATTAGAGTGAGAAATACATTTATAGTATTTGGCACATACTGTTCCAAAAATGATAACAACAGAGGACTATATGTTTGCAGATAGTTTCACTGATGATAAACTGGACACAAACTGTTAAAAAGGGCTGAAAATCACGAAGAACCACACAAAAAGTGGAAATGGTGCTTCTTGTGTCTTAAAGCTGCACAGATTCATTACAGGAGTCCTCTTAAAGCACAAGGCTATTCTCACCCTGCTAACATGATATGGAAAAGATGTGAGCCCTGTCTAGCTTTCCTCTGTCCTCTTAACCTATCGTTCATTAATACAGTCCATGGCGGTGAACTGTGGTCCTTCAAAACTCAATAAAATGACACAGGCATTCTCTATCTATGGTCACTTTTCATAGTGAAATATCCCAACAAGCAATCTTTCTCAATAGCTTCAAATATAAAATGCCTCTTTATATTGCATCTTATTTTATAAACTCAGGATGTTTCTAAGCAGTTTCACTGAAATGAGTTCTTCCTCAAGAGACCAATATGTATAATCTCAAAGGTCATCAGTATAAAATTGCTCAATCATTGAGTTTGCATTTAAACTGATCAATCACCCCTCAGAGAGGGCTTAGCACCATCACATTAACCTTTCAAAAGTTAACATTTCTTAACCAAGTATAAAAAAAGAAATGGGGATATATGGCAGAGGCACCAAGAGCTCCTTGGTTTTTGTCTAATCTCTTTCCATTAGGTTGTGTCATCAATGGCTTAGATCTTTTACTTTGTGTGTTCAGTTATTTGTCTGAATGTACGATCAACAACACAAACCTCAGTAGTGCTCTAAGATTCAGCACTTAAGTCTACAATTAAATGTGGTGCTTTCATCAGGATTTAAATACAAACATAATTCAATAAGGTCATGTCCTTAATAAAAGTGAACTAAGGTATAGAGAGCACTTGAGAATAATTAGGAGGTTTCTTAGACTCATCTATCCATTCATTCATGGTGGGTGTTTGCAAGCAATACCCCACTAAACCCTGGAGACTGTGCTTACCACGTAAGGATAGGGAACCAACCACATTAGCAGAGGGAAGTAAATCTAAGGAAAGAGATGTACCCAGGCCTATGGGAGTGGAGAGAAGAGGCATCTAAATTAGATCTAAATGCTCAGTGTTAAACAGCCAGGAGGAAAATAATTGCATGAAGGGAAAGGGGTGAAAAAGATATTACCAAGTAATGCAAAGGGACATGGGAAAGGAAATAGTTGAGGGGATTAAAACTAGTTAGTCAAGGTCTAAGGGTACAGTATTTTGGGGAAGTAGCCTCGTAAACCTTACATTTCCACCCAAAAGCTCTGGAAATACAGGTGGGGGATTTTAAGGAGGACAATGAATAATCAGATTTGAGTTAAGAAAGAGGGAACAAGAGAAGCCAGGAAAGCTACAGACTCAAATATGCAACTGATTACAATGAACTTCTGCATGGTCAAAATTCTACATTTAGGAGCCACCAGCATAGCAATCCTGACTGGCTGAAAGTTGGACTAATTTTGGGCACCACCATCTTTCTGTGGGGCTATCTCATCAACCAAAACAATGAAGACGTTTTAGAGTATAAAAGAAGAAATGGGTTGAAATAAATTTTTGAAATACTAATATAGTAAGCTCTCTGTAGCCATTACAGCAGTTCCTCTGAATTCACCAATCTTCTGAAATGTGAAAGAAAAAGTTAGATGTGAATGTAGAAAGTCAGCATTTCTGTGTTGCATCATTAAATGAAAAAAGAAAAAAATCTGTTCTTCAGATAAGGCATATTGTGACAACTTACAGAAAATATCAATTCCTAGGTACATTATTAGAAGTATTTCAATATGGAAAGTACTTTTGGTAAACATACAAGTTGAAAATTTTAATCAATAAACAGAAAATTCAAAGTAAGGTCAACCTGCTACCTAACGTTGAATACTTGGAGTGATTTAGGACATGGATTATTTTTACCACCTAATAACAGGGTTAGTAGTAATTAAGGATATGGTAAGAAAACTTGTTATGAAGCTACATAATTTCCAGTCAAAACACGTATTCTTTAGTTTCTTCTGACTTCACTGCATTGACGCTGGATGATTCACAATTAGGGCACTCTTTCTAATCAATACCTATGGCAGTTCATGTTTGTAGTCCCTTTTTTTTTTTTTTTTTTTTTTTGCTAATATGACTTGCATCCAATGATTTAACAAACCCTTGATTGTTTAAAAAGGGGGGGTGTTAAAACTATATACTTAAAAACTTAAAATAAACCTCACTTGTTCTTCATCAAAAAAGAGAAAGAAAAGAAAGAAGGAAAGAAAAAGTTGGAAAGGTCCAGGGGTAGATGACAAGGCAGGAACATAAGGAAGACGGACAATTTAGGAATCTACTGCAGCAATGTAGATAGAAAATAGTGAAAAAATGTACTAAGATTCCTGGTGGGAGGTGTAGTGATGCAAAAAAGTAAAATTAATAAGATTCAATGCTTTATCAGAGATAGAGACTGAGTGAGAATCTAGAACAACTCTTTGATTTATGACTTGGACCACTGCGTGGATTGTGGCGCTATTCATTCATCTGGGGGGAAGCACAGACAATGCACTAAAAATAACATATTTTCATTTGTGACATTTATTTATTACATATAAAGAATTTCACTTGCAGGAAATATTTTGAAATTGACTTTCCAAAAAGTTTGAAGAGCAAGGGTTTTAGAAAAACAGAAAAGATCAGGAGAGAGGAAATTGAGTCAAACATTTCACATATGCCCAAATGGAATAAAGAGCATCATGGGTTCTGGCAAAAACTGAAAAGATGAGAAGAAAATCCAATATTTGAGTGTCCTTGATTAGAACAAAATGAAAAAATGGTAAAGAAAGAAGTAATACCACTCTTGGGAAGACAGACATGCAATTTTCTCAGAGGGAGAGGGTCAAGGTAACAGGATGATTTAATAAGAGGTGATGCTACTCTCAAACATGAAAACATTTCTTAGGATAAAAGAGACCAAAGACGATACTTTCAAGAAATATTTTATAGAAACTCCCAACACATGAGTACATAAATGTGTTAGTTGAAAAGGGAAGGGTAGATCATTCAGAGATTATGTCTACACTTAGGTCTAAAGTCTTGCAATGAAAAAATATTAGGATGATTTTCCTTGTAAAAGCAGCAGCAAATGCTCACACTCAGCATTACATTAGAGCCAGTGCTTTTGGTGTAGTAAATAAGTTTGTAATTATGGGACTTTTTTTTTTAACTCCCATGCAAGTATGCAGAAACAAAGCCAGAACCCACTGTTCAAAGGGAAAAACATTGGCAAAGTTTCCTAAACAGAAGCCCCCACTTGCACCAAATCTGGTACGGATGGGTGCCAGACACCCACAGCAGGCACCAGACGGTGGAGCGCCTATCGCCTGTCTTACAGCCTGCTGTCTGGTTGCAATTTCTAGTCATATGTAATTTGGGGGAGCAGAGATAACCCCCTGGCTTCCCTCTATCAGCTCTGCATCCACAATGCCATACATCAAAATAAGTGGATTTGCCCACAAAGATTAGGCCCAAATATACTGTTTCTCTTACCCCATGAAGCATTCCTTTATCTCTTTGCAAAGTATTGTTAAAACAATAATTTCATTTATAAATTATCATGCAATCCCTTGCTAAACAAAGATTTCCTTTCATTTCTTGAATGAGAACCAAAAAACACTATTTTCATAACCTGTCTTCTTTAATCATTAAAAAAGGTTTGCAGGAGGTTATCAAATTAATCATTCACATATACACTCAACATTTATTCTCTGTACCTCCTATGCATCAGGAATTATGCCAGTCCTTAGGAATAAAAAAGATAAGCAGGCATGGTCTACAGCTACTATGGGCATCTAACACAGAATGACAGCTAAATCATTAAAATGCAAGTTGATGGATGTTATAATAGAGGGATGAACAAATTATTAAAAAAAAAACAGAAGGAAGAAACTAGAAATGCTGGTATTTTATCAAACACGTTTTGTTTTCAAAAGCCCTTTCTTCCATCACACGTACAAAGAAACAAAGGCATTTCAGATGGCCTTTCCATAGTACAATGTTTACTTCCTACAATTTACAGTTTGGCCCAGAACTTAGGAGAGGTCAAGCCTATACATACTAAAATCCTCTTTTTTCTACTAAATCATGCTAACAACAACAATAAAACTGAATTCGCAAAATAATCACAAACTCAGCGACTTACACACATATCATATGGTAAAATCTTTGCAGATAAATTTCCATTTCTTCATATTTTGACAAGTATCATGCATGACTTTTGTGCACCTGCAAATGCTCAGGCCCCAGATAAAGGGAGTGCCCTCTCCTTTACATTAACAAGTATTTTAAAGAAATCCCAACTTAACCTTAAAAAAGGGAACAAAATTTTGAAGCACTATAAATACAACCTCCTCAAAAAGTAATGGTGGCAAATATATACTTGCAAAGATCTGTATTCAGGAGTTCTAAAACACAGGAGATAACCAAGAAAACAACATTTTCTCTTACTCCTAATTTCAGGACTTATGTTTTACTACATCTCAAACTTGAGAACTTCTCTGGGATTCAGGCAGCTTCTAAATGAGAAAAGAAAATAAATGCAAATGCAATTTCAGACAAACAAAAAATGTGGAATTCGGCAATGGCCTGCTATTCCTAGTTTAATTTTCTAAGTGTTCACTCTTCCCTTAAAATAATCCTAGGAAGCAAATGTCCATTAGGTTAAAGAATGTAAACAATTCTTATTTTAAGATTCTAGAGATATTTTTACTGCTCTAACAGATAGAAAAACACCTAACGTGTTAACCAAACAAAAATATTAAAAGAAGAACAGATGTCTGAAACGTAGGTTGCGGTAGATAGGTATGTTTGCCTGAGTTGTCAGCTTTAGAAGGGAACACAGAAGAGTTAGAAAAGAAACGATCGTTTACCAGTCAATCAGGAGAGATGACTGGACCCACGTCATCAATGCATGAGGCAAATATCACAGAAAGATCATTCGCATACATGTTCATCTCCATAGGGCAACCGTGCATTAGTCAAGAGAATTAGACACCAGTGATTGAAATATCCAACCTACAATAAACACAAATACTCTCTCCCACTTGCCATGCGGAAGACCCAGATTCGATTCCCTGCCCCCGCACTTCCCAAACAAGCAAACAAACAAAGAACCAAATTAAACAACAACTCAACAAATGTTGCGACCATAAGGGGATATTCAATGTGGAAAAAGAATGAAATGTGACTCCCACCATGCAGCATACAAAAGGGAAAAAAAAAAAAAGATACTCTCAACAATCACATGTAAGAAAATCTAAAAAAAAAACTCACTGAAAAATACCATTCTTCATTCGAGATGTTTTTACTTTTGCTATTCTCATGGACTCTTTCTTGACCAATACTAACTATGCAAGCGTACTCTGAATGAATCTCTCCTTCACAGGAACGATTTCTCTGCTTGAAATTTTATGGCTCTCTATACAAAGGATTCTAGTTTTATATTTCTTAGGTTTATCTGTGCACTGACATTATTTGTGAGTATCAAGAGATAAAAACAATCAAACAAATGTGTATAAAGACTTTATCCCAGAAAAAGGAGAGTGGGGGATGAAGTCCAAATCCTGTGGCAAACATTTTGGACTGACTTGGGAGTGTACAGCATTTGTAGGAGTGAGTGTTTTCTGTAAAGCATGAAGAAGCTTAGGCCTCTAACTGCTCTGGGTGGCTATGAGTGTATTAAAGGATTAGTGTAAGCAGCACGCCTTACACGAAAGAAACTACCTTCCACACATCGCGTATAAACCACCCACTGTAGCCGCACACACTATTTAAAGCAGGGCCTAAGGAAACACAGAGGACGTAGCATTTTCATCCATAATATATGAATTGTTCTTTCCATACTAAATGATAAAAGAAAGCAAATGCAAACATAACTTAAGACAAGAAATTTAGAACTAGCAGTTATCTTTTATACCCAGTTTAATTTCCTGAGTGTTTTACTCCTCACTTAAAATGATTCTGTGCAGCAAATAACACTAGATTAAAGAATGTAAACAAGCTCGCTTTTAAGGCACTGGATATATTTTTATTTCCCTGATTGATAGGAAAAGATCTGTGTTAGGCAAACTAGAATATAAAAAGAACTCACTTCTAAAACCATGTGCACACGGAAGCACAAAGACTCAAAGAAGCATTAAACACAGAATTCACAAAATTAAGCACAGTAACCATAGCAATCTGTTTCCAGAGTGGTAATTCCCAATCACAGCTTTTCAACAATTTGGGGCATCCCCAGCTATCTCAAGAAATGCTATAAAAATGTCATCATCAACAACATTCAAAATGTCACTTGATTTTTCATGACGCGATTTACAACACTTCGGAAGGGAGCATTTAAAAATGACAAAAGGGCATCATTAAAAGTCAAATTAACTGTTCCAAATTTTCAAAGATCATCAGTCACTTTTTTCAGAGGAATAACTATAAAGCTGTGAGTTGTTTTCAAATACCATTGGGTGACAATAGTTTCTCTTATGGAATTTGAACTCAATGGCTCTTCCCACTCTGTAAAACTGGAGAAGCAACAACCCGAAGTAGTAGATATTGACCTTCAGCGTTCTTCCTACACATTCTCCTACTCCAAACTTTCTCTCCCCTTCCAAGTCCCCATGTTAACCCAATCCCACCTCTTTCCCACCATCAACATTTATTTTTCTCTGCTCCTGTCCTTTAGAAAACTTAGAATGACAGAAGAGAAAGAAAAGTAGAGAAAATGAAGTTGTGAATTGCATTGCCAGTTCAGTCACAAGCTAGCAACAGTAACTTGAGCAAGTAATTTAATTGCTCGAAGCTTTAGTCTATTTAATCCTCAAAATAAAGAAATCAAACTAAACGTATCAGTTCTAAAATTCCCTCTATATGTAAGTGTATTGCGTTGATATAAGATTGTCACCTGATAGCCTTATTGCTTGATGAAAGTGGTCACTTTCCAAGCCTTTACTCTAAAGATAATGCATTTTTAAAATTTTAATAATGGTTAGACATTATTCATCTAAATATTTCAATGAAATTCTCTAAACTTATATGAAAGTATATAGAGAAGTCTAGAACTAAGAGACACTGGATAGTTATATTAATAATGGGTAATATTTGTTAAGGTCTGCTTGATCTAATAATGAATTTTTAAGTGGAGGCAAACTTTGCAATAAAAATCTTATCCGTATATCTTCCTTCTCTGCAAAGGAATGCTCAAAAGATACTGAGGCAATGTGAAAGGGTAATTTTGAGATTCTAAGAACTAAGATCATTGCTATTAAGGACATAATTTTTTAACATCTAGTAACAGAAAAATCAAACTGCACTTCTGAGGTAATAGGACTATATTTTGTTTCTATCGTTTGAGAAACATGAAAGAAAGGGAAATTAGAGCAATGTAGAATTGCATATATATGATGTCTGACCATGTCTTGGCTAGCATTTTGCATGCAAAAGAAAAAAAATTACTATGAATTAAACAAAATATAAAAAAAAAACAACAACTTAAAAAGTAAAGCCACGGGGACTGGTGGGTGGTTCTCTAAAGTAGCTCTGTAATAGTGGTATATATGTCCCTGAGGATAATCTCTCTGGAATCTACAGACTCAGTACAAACTCTCCCTCTGACTCTGTATGCATTTGGTATTGTGAAATTATCTGTCCTACTGCGAAAATTCAAAACTATTTAGTGCAGATATCATCTATGCTGCTGCCATCAGGTCACTGAATAGTTGGGAAACTTGCAGTAGCTCAGGTAAAATAAATGACACATAATTTCTGAGAAAATTCAAATCGCTGTCTTAAAACTGTATCTTTTATTTAAAAATCTCAATATCCATGATATAAAATAACAAAGATATGAGCTAAAACTTCCCTATCCTTTGAAATCTAGGAAAGGTGACCTGTAATCTTCATTCCCGTGCCTTAGAGTAGCTCAAATACCACTCCAAGATTTTAAAACATTGCAAAATCTAAAGAGCTATGTGTGCATGGTCATTTCTTCCTCTGAGGTTCAGCTTCCATGAGTGCTCCTGCTATTTTACAACATGTTAACTTAGCATTTTGAAGCTGTTATGGACCCCAGAAAAGATCATGTTCTTAAAGCTATTTCATTCCTGTGGATGCAGAACTACTGTGGGTGGGTCCATTTGATCAGGTTATTTCAGTTGAGGTATGCCCTAGGTGGATCTTAATTCTCTTACTGGAGTCCTTTATAAGACGCTGAGAGAGAAGGACTCAGAGAAGTTGAGAGACAAGGACACAAGCTCAGAGAGAAAGCCATTGAACCAAGAAGCTGGAAGCAATGAAACCCAGAAGAAAAGGGAGAGACCAGCAAACACAATGCCTTTGGCAGAGGGATTGCCAGATCTCTTGTTGATGGCTTGATTTGGACATTTTCACGACCTTAGAACTGTAAGCTTGTGAGTTAATAAGTCCCCCTTGTAAAAGCCACCCCCTTTCTGGTACATTGCATTTCAGCCACTTAAGCAAACTAAAGCAATCTTCTCTATTCCAGAGAGAGAAAAACAAATCCTCACAGAGATAACACTCTTGAGTAGAGAAGACTTCATTGAAGATTCAGGGGAAGAGGAAAGATGGACTTACATGGCAGTAATACAATTTCAAATGGAATAGTGTATATCCAAGATCTTAAAATATCTTTGGGTCCCCTAAGTCCACGAGAATTTCAAACCTCCTTATCCTCAGCCTCACATCACCTTTCCAGTTACTTTCATTCCTTTTCCTTCTGTGATCCTTTTCATGCACACACCCACACGTATCATCCCCTTTCTTCCTTATTCTAAAACGCCTCGGTTCTAAAAATAAACAGCTTAACCTGTTGCATGGCCTACTATCCTCAGAGTCTTTCACTTTTAATCCCAAATGGCTTTGCAGGTTTTGTTTCGCTTTATTTTTCCCCCAAATACAATTCCTTCCCTAAAAGCAATTATGGTGCCAGTTGGTTACGATAATGATTATTTTTTTTTACACCTTGATAAAAAAAGAGTTTAACTCAAAACCAAAACGTTAACAAGTAAGAAATTGTACTATGAAGAACAAATTTAAATAGAAGACACTTTCATTATTTCCTGGATTGAATTATTAAAATAGTTTCAGAGAATAAATAAGCTTGTCAATACCCACCTCTGCTGAGAAGCTGTTCTGTACTTTTACAAAGAATTTTATAACTCTAAAGAGGTACAAATTCAGTTCAATTCAGTGAACCCTTAATTGAATAGCCAGACTTCCTCTTAACCTAAATATGAATCATTAATTAGACTGATTCATTTTTTTTAGCACTTGTCAATCTCTGGTGTAGATGTGTATAATTATCGATTACCATGATTTCTTTCTTCGTGGTATCTCTTTTTAAATACTATACTTTAGCAACTTTATCTGCTTCCTTTTCCCTTTTCAGTTCTCAAGTAGACCAGAGTTTTAATGTACACTTTTGTCCAAATTTCCCCACCTTCTTTCTATATTTAATATTACACATTTTACAGGACTTTATGCTGTAATTTTATCCTAATGATACAAAAAATACTTACACTTCAAGACTTCTTATCATGATTCTAATTCTAAAATGCATGCATTAAATGAATGTTCTTATTTATTCCTTACCTATTCATTTTCACACAAGTAAAATAGGTACATCTTTTGTTGTTGTTTTGGCCATAAGTGAAATGTCATATGTTAAATGACAATGCTGAGCCAAAACGTTTTTAAAAGTAATTTTTATTTCACATATTAAATGTTTGAAAGGATCTTTGAAAAATGGACCCAGTAGGTGTTTAAGGGGAAAAAAATACCACAAGGTTACCAAGGTTATAATTAGTCTGTTCATAGCAGAACCAGAGGTTTCCTCATTTGCTTATCACATTTGCAAGAATCCATCAAATATGTGCAGAGGTGTGTTTTGCAAAATTCAAAAAATGAGTGTTTCCTTTAGGGGGTTAAAACTTAGAAGAAAGAGTTCACTGCTTCCTTAATTGGGAGGCTAGTGCTAGGTAAGGGGATGGTAGATGAAAGACAGACAGACAGACGGATAAAGACAACATCTCAGCATGCAAAGGGCTTGCTACTTCTTAACTGCGGTACATGACATACTTAGTGACGATGGCAGGGCAAGACTTACTTCTCACACAGAACTCAAGCATTATATGATCACACAGTGGCAAAACAATCTATGAATGTAGAAATTTATTGAACATGGGAAAAAGACAACAGCCATCAGCAGAATATGAAGGAAAGAAAGGGGAAAGTAATAAATAAAGTCACAGTTGGGACTTCAGCCAGGGTCACCAGTACAAAAAGAAAAAAGAAGAAAATCAACAAAGGAAATGTCAGTTTTCATTTTCTATTATGACTGTGACAGTAGAAGAGAGGATCTTCCACTTCTCCTGGATAGCAAAAAAAAAAAAAAAGCAATGTGACAAAAAGAAAATTTAAGATTCATTTTCAGCACATGTGCAAAGGACATAATCTGCACATTTCAAAAACCTATATAGGTTCCCCAAAGCAACCGAGATTAGGCAGAAATCTTAGGTGAAATTATTGCAAGGAAAGTCAGAAAATAGTGAGATGGTTTTGCATGCCAGATTTCAGGAAAAAAATCAGCAAAAGTAATTCCTTGATATACAGGATGCCGACAAGCTAAACCTATATTTTCTGCATGCTAAACTGTTGTTTCAATAGAGCAGAGATCTGACAGATGCTAGAAGAGAGAAAGAGGCAATACAGTGAAGAGTGAGGATGAAGAGCGTACCAGACAGCTCTCAAAAAACAAGAAAAGAGGAAAGCATTCACATTTATCACTGTTCTTAGTAGATAAATGATGCACTCTAAAGAAAAAGAAATCTAAGCATGTAATATAAAGGCATAACTACAAAGATAACCACTAGAATATCTACAAAACCGTCCTAAATATCAGAAAAGTATATACAGAAAACAAATCAGTTGACACAGACAACATAACAAAAGACAACGAAAATAAAGCAAACATGAACCCCAAAATTGACAAATGAGCATATAGCATAAATCAGGACGAATTTCTCTACTATGTCCTATCATAAAGGTTAACTTACTTGTTAAAAGATTTTAAGATTGACTCAGGAAGTAACAACATAAACTCTATGATGTTTTAAAAAACACTTAAAACAAAGGATTCACAAACATTAAAATTACAAAAATAGGGCGGGCCGCGGTGGCTCAGCGGGCAAAGTGCTTGCCTGCTATGCCGGAGGACCTCGGTTCGATTCCCGGCCCCAGCCCATGTAACAAAAACGGAGAAACAGAATACAATAAAACAAGAAAATGTTTAAAAATGTTTCCCTTTCTTCCTTCCTTCCTTCCTTCTATCCTTCCTTCCTTCTCTCTGTCTTTCCTTTAAAAAAAAAAAAAAAAAAAAAAAAAAATTACAAAAATAGGCAAAGGTATACTGGCCAAAAGAAAATAAAAATAGTTAGTCTTGATCTTCATATCCAACAAGGTACAAATCAGGTCCAAAACGATGCCAAAAAACAACGCTGTATAATGCCTTTTAAAGTATGCAATTCACAATAGAGATTTAACAGTTATGAAAGTTTATGGCATAGCACAGAATTCATAAAGCTGAAATTACAGGAAGTAAGAAGCAGAAAACTCACTAGTTCAAGGACAAAATGTGAGAACAAAGATAAGCAAGTACACAGGAGACTTAAAATAGCAAACTTTCTTTATTATATACATTGATATATATAGCAAACACTTTTCCTCAGAAACAAAAATTGTACCTCTTGTCAGCTATCCATGGGATATTTATGAAAGCAGATAATATGTCAGACTACAATAAAAGTCTCAAAAATTCAAATTCTAGAAATAACATAGAAAACATAATACACTAAACCTAAAAATTAATAAAACTGGAAAATAATTTTTAAAACCAATATTTTCTAGAAAAATAATATGAATGAAAATAGCACATATTGTAATGCATGCAATATAGCTAAAATGCTGCTTAAAGGAAAATTCTTACTATACGATATTTATATTAATAAAAAATAAGCATTAAGATAAGTTAATTGAGCAGCTGGATCAAATTTGTAAAAAGAAACTAAATCAATGGGATAAAAGAAGAGGATAATTAGTAGATACAAAGAACTAGAAAAAAAGAGTAGAATTAATAAATTAAGTCTGTTCTTTGAGGAAAATCATTCAGTGTGTAAAGCACTGCTAACCTAATGAAAGTAATAATGAACAAAGCAGAAATACATAAAATACAAGTTAATAAGGATAAAATAACCTTTAAAACAGAAAATTAAAAGAAATGAAAAGGATTATTTTAGTCAGTTCTATGCAAAAAAAAAATTGTAAACCTGGATAAAATATATAATTTTCTCAGAAATATACTTTACCAAATCTGATCCCAGAGGAGCTACAAAACTAAATAGTTTGATATCTATTTCTATAGATACTATAGAACCTATTTCTATAGAATCTAGAAATAGTATCTATTTCTAATAGCATACTATTTGATAGATTCCTAAAGATGAAATAGGAAAATGTATCAATTAGCTAACACTCCAAAATCTCCAGGCCCTGGAATTTTTGCAGGGGAATTCTACCACATGTTTAAAGAATACGAAATTCCAATATTTTAAAACAATTCTAGAATATAGAAAAAAACAAAGACTTTCATTCTTTCTATAAAGAAAGTGCAGCATTCATACCAAAACCTAATAAAGATTATACAAATAAAAAATGACTAAAAGAATACAGGGCAATGGATGATATTGTCCATATTTTAAAACTTCAACTTCTGTGTGAGACCAAAGTGAGAGATGTTTATTTGCTTCAAAATTTATATTTTGGGTAATGCATTACCTAATTTAACTTGTATGGTCAGTTTAGTTGAACACCATAAGTACATGGAATCTTGAGTAGGGTGTGAGATCTTTTTGGTTTGTCCAGGTTAGTGTGATGCCCCAATATATCACAGAGTAATTTGGGCAGTGAATTAAAGAACTATTTGCAAAGTCCCCTTGGGGGATTGGGGGAGAATGGAGGAAATATTCAATTTCCCCATCTCGGAGAATTTCTGATATTCTCACAAACAATGGAGACAACCAAATCAGTAGGTTGAGTGCTTGACTTTGGAGTTTGCCCCTATGAAACTTATTCCTGTAAAGAATAAGCTAAGCCTTCTTAAAACTATACCTAATAATCACCGCCAGAGAACCTCTTTTGTTGCTCACATTTGGCCTCTCTCTCTAAGCCAACTCAGCAGGTGAACTCACTGACCTCACCCCTATGTGAGACATGACTCCCAGGGGTGTAAATCTCCCTGGCAACGTGGGACAGAACTCCTGGGATGAGCCAGAAGCTGGCATCATGGGATTGAAAAAGCCTTCTTGACCAAAAGGGGTAAGAGAGAAATGAGACAAAAAAAAATTTCAGTCTGGGAGAGTTCAAATTGAGTCAAGAGGTTATCCAGAGGTTATTCTTATACATTATATAGATATCCCCTTTTAGTTTATGGTATATTGGAGTGGCTAGAGGGAAGTACCTGAAACTAATGAGTTGTATTCCAGTAGTCTTGATTTTTGAAGACAACTGTACAACAATACAACCTGTACAATGTGATTGTGAAAAACTTATGTCTGATGTTCCTTTTATCCAGAGTCTGGACAGATGAGTAAAAAAATATGGAAAAAAAATAAATAAATAATGGGGGGGATAGGAGTGAAATAAAATTGGGTAGATTGAAATGCTAGTGGTCAATGAGAGGGAGGGGTAAGAGGTATGGAATGTATGAGTTTTTTCTTTTTTCTTTTTATTTCTGTTTCTGTAGTGATGCAAATGTTCTAAAAATGATCGTGCTGATGAATATACAACTACGTGATGATATCATGAGCCATTAATTATACACCATATATGAACTGTATGTATGTGAAGATTTGTCACTAAAAATATTTTTTTAAAAAACTGAAAAATCTTACATGTAAATATCAACAGAAAACTCCCAGTACTCTAAAAGAATGATACATTAAGATCAAATGTGGGAGCTTTCGATATGGTGGTGGTTGAGTGGCTAATTGAGGGTTGAAGTCCCCTGTGAAGTAAAAGAAGCCAAGAATCTCCTATACCCCATTTCTAGGAGTCCCTGAAACTCGGCAGAAGTGTTGCCTTTTTTTTTTAATGAACTAGTGAACAATACAGATTTTAAACATGGGACAGAGATCAATATCATCCATCAAGAATGGAAAATTTATGAACCCCACAGACCAGGCCTGAAACAAAGCTCAGAAGAGAGAATTAAAGAAGAACAAAAAGCAGCACCTGATGGTACGAGCTGCAGTTTTGAAGATGAAGGATCCCAAGCACATTATCGGGGATGTGGAGAAATGAGATGAAATGGAGTTTAACCCCATGCAACAGCCCCCATTGAATGAGAAGATGCTGAAAGATCAACACGAAAGCTGCGTGAAACCTCTGAACATATTCTACAACTCTATGAAAAAAAGAATCCAAATTTTACAAAGAATCGAGAAAGCTAGAAGTAGAATAGGAACAAAGGAGGGTTCAACTTTGTCAATATTTTGATGCTGTCAAGAATGGTCAGCCAGTAGAAGGTGAGAGTATTCCTTTGCCAGATATGCCTCATGCTCCTTCCAACATCTTGATCCAGGACATCCCACTTCCTGGTGCCCAGCCACCTCCCATCTTTAAAAAGACTGCAGCCTATGGACCTCCAACTTGGGCATTCTCTATACTTCCTCTTCTTGGACACGGTGTTCCATGTTTGCCCCCTTGCAGAAAACCTCCTTGTCCTCTCCCTGATCCACCTCCTCCTCAAGTCTCGTAGATGTATGGCTGTAAAGTGGGCTCTGCCCTAGATCTTCATTCTTGCAGGTGAGAAGAAGATATGTATATAGTCCTCAACTTGCCCAGTGAGGTCACAATGATGATGTTTCCAGCACCAATGAGAATGATGGCTATCCTGAGGACATGGGTCAGGATAAACATGATGACAGCACTGAAGACCGTGACACTGACAGATCAGATGGTGAAAGTGAGGGAGATGAATTTGTGCTGTGACGATAGTGAGAAAGACAACAATGAAGAAAAAAGTCAGGTCTCAGCATACAGTTTGAGATATGCCTGGAAAATCAAGGGAAAAAAAAGAAGAACAAGTAGGAATTGATTCCTTTTCAAGCCATGATGCTTCTAATGGCAAGTCAGAAATCCCAGAAGAGCGACGAGAAGTAGACGAATTTTCAGAGGATGATGATGAAGATGAGTCTGATGATTCTGAAGCAGAAAAGCAGTCACAAGAACTGCATAAAAAAGAATCTCTTTCAGATGGCACATCTACAGCTTCTTCACAGCAGTAGGCTCCTCCACAGCTGTTCCTCCTTCTCAGATACAAGCACCTGCCATGCCAGGACCACCTCCTCTTGGACCTCTTGGCATCACTTTTATGGTCACCTGAGACCACCTGGAATGCCAGGACTCCAAGGCTTTTACCCTGACTTCTACCTCCAGAACTACCACCAGGCTGACCCCCGGCCCTACCCCAGGTCCACCTCCAGGCCTTCCCCTGGCCCTCCTCCTTGGGGTCCTCAACCGAGGCTATCTCCCCCCACATCTCCAGGTTTCTCTCCACCTCATTCTGGTACAATTTGCCCACTTTTGATGCTTCCACTTGGACTTGCCCCACCTGGGTTTTCCCACCAGCTCCCTTGACAAACCCAGGGGTTTTAAGTGTCCCCACCCAATACGATTCAGTGACCCCAGGTGGGTGATACGAGTGCAGCCACCATTTAGAAGAAAGTCACAGCAACCATCAGTGCCAAGGAACAGATTGCTAATCCCAAGGTGGAGATTATTCGGTTTGTGGCCACTGCACTGAGGGTTCATCAGGAGAATAAAGGTGCTACTGCTAGCCCCCAGAGAAAGTCAGAGGATGATTCGGCTGCACTGCTTGCCAAAGCAGCCCCCAAATCTGGTCCTTCTGTTCCTGTCTCAGTACAAACTAAGGACGATGTGTATGAAGCTTTCAGGAAAGAGATGGAGGGGTTACTGTGACAGCTTTTGATGCCATAACAAACTCCTGTTCACATCAGTGGTTCACGGAGAAAAAGACTCTTGTTAAGATTAGGTGAAAGAGCTACTTCCACTGTCAGGGTATTTTCGAATTTCAGTGCAAAGAATACCCTGAAGTTTAGCCTTAGTCAAAAGTTAGTGCATATAAGAAGGGGTATTTCATTCAGAATAGATTGATTGTTGAAGCAGTGCTGCTAACATCCACTGGCTTTCAAATCACCATTTCCACCCCATTTCTTTCCCTTCTCCAATTCTTCTGAAGCGTGATCAGGGGGATCTCAGTTACTTAGTTTATTTTCACACTCCTCTCTTGTATGCTGTTGGCACTGGAGTAGAGATTTCTGAGTCACCGGTTTACTTCATCCCATCTTGGTTTTTGTGTCTGAGTTATTTTAAATATTTTCTTGTAAATATTTTGCAATATTTCACTTGTAGTGAAATGGATCACAATGTCATTTCCTAATACAAAGCAGGCTTCGTGGGAAGAAAATGTACAAGTCTTTCATTAAAAGTAATTCCCACTGACAAACTTTGAGTGTTTCATGGAAAAATTAATAAACATTCTACATCAACAAAAACAAACAAACAAAAAGATCAAGTGTGAGTTATTCCAGGGAACACCAAGGTGGTCAGATATTATATAACTATTCATTTAATGTACATATGGGGAGACAAACCACATAATAATCTCCACAGATGAAAAAAAGGCCTTTGACAAAAAAAAAATCACACTTGAAAAAATCACTCAAAGATAGGAACAAATATGATAATAGTAATAAAGGGTTAAGTGGTATATAACAACAGACCCAACAACACAAAAAATAAAATGGTTTAAGGAACAAATATGCTTATTTTTCCTTCTCAAGTAACAAACTGAAGTGGGTACTCCAGGCCAGACAGTAGTAGTCTGGTTCCAGGTAGTTGTTCTAAGACCCAGATTCCTTCAATCTTGGGCTTTGCCATCCCTTGAAGCCTTGTCATCCACAGAATTGAGGCTGGGTTTCCACCACTTCTGGGTTCCTGCCAGCAAGAAGGGAAAAGAAAGGGTATGGAAGAAATGGCATATGTCACCTTTACTTACATTGGTGAGAACTTGACCACATATTAATTCCATGGCCACACTTAAATGCAAGGGGTCTGAGAAATGCATGTTTTAAAGAGTGCTTGTCCTTAAGAAATTCATGTCCACATGTCC
Source organism: Tamandua tetradactyla (assembly GCF_023851605.1). Lineage (NCBI taxonomy): Eukaryota > Metazoa > Chordata > Mammalia > Pilosa > Myrmecophagidae > Tamandua > Tamandua tetradactyla. The sequence continues at coordinate 11,694,047 of NC_135352.1, forward strand.
AGCTGCAACTCTGTTACCCCACAGAGAACTACTCCTTAACCTAGTAAAATGTATCTAACTTAGACTAAAAGCCATTATGATACTTCAAGGTAAAATACTAGAACATTCCCATAAAATCAGAAACAAGACAAAGGTGCCCACAATCACTGATATTGTTTAAGACTGTATCTAGGTTCAACACAAAGCAACTAGACAAGAAATAAAAATATTAGAGCTAGGCAAAACTAGAAAGGGAGAAATAAAAGAATCATTTGTAGCAGAAATTACAATATACTTTAAAAATGCAAAATGATGAACTGAAAAACTTGAAATCAACGCATAAAAAAACTAGAAATCAACGTATAAAAAACAATTTTTAAAAATTCAACAGTAGTAACAAAAAGACATACTACCAAGGAATAAAAAAAATGTGCAAGACTAGGAAAAAAGAGATTTAAAGCACTTGTGGAGGAAACCAATGAAAACTTGCACACATCTTAAGAACAAATTTAATCATAAAGATAGCAATCCTAATAGAAATACCAACAGTTTGAATGAAGTAAGTCATTTAAATGAAGTAAGTTTATAAAGAAAAAATAAGGAAATAATATCCACAAAATCTCTGTAAGAGAAGAGCAAGTGGTTTAGCATCTTTAGATATGAAAGTTAGTTTTAAAAGTTTAGATATTAAAATATATTATAAATGCTCAAAAAGTATCAGAGACTGCTGAACTAATGACATAGAATGGAAAATACAAAACTGTGCCACAATATTCAGCAGAATTTAGTTTATGATAAGAGAACCATCTCACGTAACTGGAAAAAAAGATGGACCATTCAATAATTGAGATGCTCTCTGATTAAAAATAAACAATTCCAAACAAATCAAAGATTTAAGCAAATGGTTCCATGTTCAACCAGCAGTTTGCAAGTGGCTGTGCCAAAATGGTGGAGGAGGAGGTGCCAGAGGGCATGACTGGGGTGGGGTAGGGGAGCAAGGAAGCCTCTGCTGCTGCAAATCTTTGTGCATCGGAATAAGTTGCCCATGGAGAGCTTCTGGAGCCTGATGGAAGGCAAGACAGTAGTGATCGTCTTTAAGAAGTCCTAGAATCTTTCCACGTCATTGGACTTGACAAGGGGATGGGGTTGTTCTGCACTGGAAGTGAAAGGTGGCTAAAGGAAAGAACATGCAAAGCAGAGATCAAAAGGAGACAGGTCCTATGATTGTGGAGGTCATGCCAAGGAAAGCAAGCCCAAGAAGCACCACTTCTACCAGAGCATCTGCTAAATGGTAGTTTCATGTCCACTCAGTGCCCAGCAGGGCCCTAGCTCCCAGGGAAATCTAGCCCATTTTCAGAACGAAGAAGAAGAGATGATATCTACAGTCCTTTCTGCTCCCAGATGCCCAGAACTGAGCCACAGTCAGGGGGGAGTCTGGGGTGGGGGGAGGTCAAGGAGGAGGCTGGGGGGTGGGTAAGCCTTTAGCTATCAGAAAGTTTCAAGAAGTGGGCACCAATCAGCACAGTGGAGAAAGTGATGCAGGGAGAGGAGGAGGCAGCAGGCCAGGGTCCACAGAAACAACCCCCCTCTTCCTCCAACCAAATGCAAGCGAGGGCTTCCAAGAGAAATACCCATAAAATCTGCATGCTTTTTCTGAGGATCCATCCCAGAATCTCCAGCCCTTTGAAAGTGACCTGGAAAGGAAAGTTGTTTTCCTTTTAAAGTAGGAAATATAATAGTATTTCCATACTGGAGTGAAAAGACTAAGCACGAGAACAGATTGATGGACCCAACCCAGGAGCCATTACATTTGTGGGAGGGAATCTTTTGTAGGCGGGGCAGGGTTTTTCCATGTCTTGTCTCCTCACAATCCCTTCTTGGGACCAGGTGCTGAGAACTGTCCCAAGCAATATATTATGATGATAGACAAAAGGGGTGGGTGGTATAATAGCTACAGGTCTCCAACTCGTAAACTTATCCCACCCCAATCTGGGCCAATACGATTATTTATTTGCTCTCTTGGATAACCGCAACTTGGGTCCCACTTTTTCCGGGATGCCAACTGCACTAGCTGTGTGTGAATGACGTTATCTTGTATATTTTAATTTTTTTTGGTTAATATATTCTGATTTTGTATTTTATTTATATTTAAATCTAAGGCCTTCATTCCTGCACTGTGTTCTCAGGTAAATAAGCAATCTAAGGCATTAGTCAGCAGCAACTCCAGGGCTGCACAGCAAGAATACCTGTTTGCTTTTGTTGTCTCAGCACCACAAAGAACGAGAATGTAGAGCGTATTATCGACTGAACTACCTCATTTTAACAATTAGAGCTGACATTTTGGGCATAGAGTCCTTGTGGTATCTCTCCACCTTGAAAGAGCTTCAGGGATTTAACTGGATTGCCCAGTGACTTGATCTCCTCCTACTGGAAAACTGGAAATTAGTCTAAATAAGAAGAGGGTGGAGAAAGGTTAGGAGAGGGTAGGCCAGGTAAAAGCCAAGCTTAGGTGAGGTTATCTTTATGTGTAATAAAGGATTCCTGTTCCAAACTTCTTAGTGCCAAGGCACCGGACTTGCTTCACAGACCAGATCCATGCTTCACTGACCAGAGTAGGCCTACCGTGGACAGTGTGTGTGTATCTGTCTGTCCAAGGATGGATGGATGAAGCAAAAACTAAAATCTTCAACCTTTCATAATTCTGAACTTTTCCATCTTGGCTTCCAGAGAGACCATAATGCAAAGGCTTCTTTGTGGTGCCAGGAGCCAGTGTCCTGCCCTGCTGCAATAGTGATTATAGTGTCGTGGTAGCTAATAGAGAAAGGTGGTGGGGGGGGGGGGGCGGGGGTTGCAGGATCACTGCTGGCCTACCTCACTGTGTTGAAATGGGGCAAATGTAATGCGATGCACTGGGTGACTGTGTTTCATCCTGGGTTCTTTTCTCCTTCAAAACTGCCCCCCTTCTAGTTATTGTATTTGTCTGGGCACTGTAGAATTTCAATGGTTGCTGATTTGATGATTGCTGGGTGGCCTAGTTTGTTGTGATATAATACATTGGTCTTTTTCCATATACTTTGGGGGTTTATATTTTTGCAAACCTCTCTTTTGGTATTGAAAGAAAAGTAGCCAAAGCATCTTTGAAAGAAGATTCTGCATCAAGTGAAAGGACCTGAACCCTATCCATGGGGCTTCTCTTCTTGAAGTGGGAATCTTGAATCATCACTTCTTGTGCTCTCCTTTCCCTGATTCCTATTTTCAACTAGATCTTTTGTCCTGAAAACTTGACTCCTACTGTACCCATTCTTCAGTCCCCCCTCCTCAACCCCCCCATACACACTTAATTCCTGCGATGTTTCCACAACGCTTGAATGATTTGTTCAAAAACCCCGAAGAATCTAGAAACACCACACCCATTGTTCCCAAACTTTCTGAGTCAAGAACATCCCTTGATGTGCTTTGTGCCACTTAACGCTGCTACATTCGTGTCGACCAAACCAACCTGATCTCCATTCCTAGAGTAGAAAGAAGCAATGAGGTTGGGGGCTTCCATGAAGAAAGTGGGGGTGGGAGACCAAGAAAGGAAAAGTTAATCTATATTCAAGTCACTCAGGAACTTCCACGCAGGAGCAAAAGGCATATGTCCAAGTGGCCACTAGGAGATGGAAAAGTGTAATAAGAGACCAAAGCTAGGTGTGGAATCTTGAATTTTGGGGGTAGAGAAGGAGGGTAGGAAAGCATGTATTTTTCTGTTCTTTCCTTGATCCCTTCCTCTCATTCCTGGACTAGGAATCTGAGCCTTCTTGGACTTTGATGACTTGATCACGAGGGTATGTTTATTTGAGGTTGATATCATTGTAATGGTTACTTTCTTTTCCTTCTGCTATCTTTCTGCAACACACACTGACCCTTTCCCCTTCCCATCTTCTCCCAGGGAAGACACGATGAATAAACTGACTTACTAGTACCAAATATATTTATATATATATTTTAGTAGTATAAAAACAATATAAAAGTGCTAGAAAAATAGAGAAATCCTTTATAATCAGGGAGTAGGGAAGCCCTTTCTAGCTATGACTCAAAATTAAAAGCCATAAAAGAAAAAAATTATTTTTACCTAGAGTAAATCAATCAATTCTGCATGACAAAAACAAAAGCAAAAGCAAAAGCAAAAGCAAAAAAAAAAAAAAAAACATGATAATCAAAGTCCAAAGACCAATGGGATAATAAAGAAACACGTTTTTAACTTTTACCACAGAAAAAAGTGGCATGTATAGGGAGTCTCTAAAACTCAATTTTAAAAAGACTAATGATAAAATTAGGGGAAAATATGAATGGTTACAGAAAAAGAAATATTACTTAAATACATGAAAAGACAATTTACCTCACACATACTAAGACAAGCACAAGTTAAAATTTCACTAATATATTATTTTTTAATTTATCATATTGGCAAGGGTGAAAATGCACTCTTTTGATAAGGCTGAAGGGAAATGAGCCATCTCAAATACATGTGGTGAGACCACAAATTAATACAATCCCCAAATTTGGCAATTTGGCAAAAAATTTAAATACTTATACTCTCTCTCTTTTTTTTTTCCTTTGCATGGGCAGGCTCCAGGAATTGAATGTGAGTCTCTGGCATCATGGCAGCCAAGAATTCTGCCACTGAGCCACCACTGCACCACCCAATACTTACATTCTTTGACCTAGCAATTCCACTTCCGGGAATTTATCACACAATATGAAATCATGTACATACACAATTATTCATTTATTCATTTCAGTATTATTTGTAATGTCAAAAGACTGGAAACATACCAAATGAATAAAGAAATTGTTAAATACGGTATTTCCCATGCGATGAAATATTATACAGCTATGAAAAAGAATTTAGAAGGATAAGAAAGATCTGTGTGGTTACATTGTACTCTATCCAAGATAAGCCATATTAAGTGAAAAAATCAAGGGAACAATGTTTGTAAAATATGCTACCTACCTTTTATGTAAAAAAGTGGGTGAAATAAAAATCTGTGTTGTCTTAGCTTGTATATGCACCTTTGGAGGAAGACATAAGAAAATACTAACAGTCATTTTTAGTGGGAGGAGACTAAATGGAACTGGGAAGATGGGAACAGCATAGGAAGTAGACTTTTTACTGTACACTCATTTATTCTTTCAGACCTTTGAACCAGGTGAATGAACTATTCGCGCAAAACACTCAATAAATTTAATGGTGAAATTTTAACTTTAATTTACTAATCTTGTTCTAAAGAATGTAAAAGGATGTAAGAAATTACAAACCCAACTTAACCTATAAGATGTACTTAAACTCAGTCATCAGACATGAAACAAGGAATTGCTTTTCTTTTTTATTATTTGTGAGGCTCATAAAGTTGTTATGAAATTATTTTTATTTTGTCATTAGCTCATCTCCTTTATTAAGTATTTTTTTCTAAAAAGACAGAATATTAATACACAGAGAATTAGCAAGTGAAAAGTGGGTGGAAAGTATTTTTATTGCTCACAAGGTAGGTCAAAATCCTAACTCCCTAATTATCACTCTTTGGTAAAGAATAATTGGGAAGAATGCCAGGAATTCAAATAAAGACTAGAGAAAAAAAAATTCTCTCAGCTGAGAAACAGTGGGGCTTGATAGCTTTTCAATGATTTTATTCATCAAAATAGAATCATCTTGTCACAACATTAATTTTCTATAATTTGCTTGCAGAAAGCATGGAACACAGGCTTTCTCCACAAATTACTATTTTCTAACTCTCATCACATCTCTTGTCCTACAGGGGTAAAGTGGGGTGAGTAGTGGGGGGAGGTGGGGAGAAGGAGGATGAAAGAGCCATGGAAAGACTACATTTTAAAAGTTAAGACCATCTTTTGCTCTTAATCTTTTGGATTTGTGCTCCTTGTATAGCTGCATGTTCAGTGCAATATGTGTGGATTTTATTGACAATTACTTTAAGGCCTTATCTTCAAACAACGAACCAGAAATACGTATCTATTTATGGTTAGTCTGGAAAAGTAATCAGGATTTTATCTGAAAGATGGAATCACATTAATTTTCTAAAAAATTGAAAAGATTCATGAGTGTTAATAGTGTGTTTTTAAGACTTGGACCAAAAAAAAGCAAAAAAACAGTGTTAATTGTTAAAAAGAAAAAGAAAAAAAAATCAACATTTGAGTAGGTATCATTTAAAAACATCACATCACCACACACCTTACTGCATCCTTACTATTCAAATGACAGATGTTCTACTTATTTGGAGGTTATTTAATAACATTCTGAACTATCCAGAACATGGAAAGAATTCAGAAGTAAGCATATAATAAAGGTATATTAGCAGGTTAAAAAAAACATGGCACCCCAAACTCATCCCTTTATTCATATGAGAGTTCCTTAGACCTAATTCAAAGTCTATTTTTTACTTAAATTAAATATTTTGCTGAAGTTTTACCATTCTACAACCAATTGAAAGATTACCTTAGAAAAGAAAATTCTTCTAGTTAGACACTGATACAGCAGTAAGGACATTAAAAATCAGAATATACTACAATCTCAAAACGCATAGTCTGGGCCCATTTAATTAGAGAAAACAGTCCTTAAAACCTCATCTGTCCAGTAAAAATCACTGTATTATTCATATTATGCATAAATTATCTAATAAGGATTAAACATTTTCTTCTTAAACAGAATAACATCTATTTTACGTAGTATAGATGAAAGAGAGAGAATTCAATAAATTGGTAATTTTTTTTTTACTTAAAACTTTAAGAACATAGAATTCCTAAAATAATTTTCTACATATAGAGACAATCAGATCTAACAATTTGGCTGGACCTGTTTAGGAAGAATGGGCATCTTAAATCAAGAAACCAGTTTGCGGGCGGGCCATGGTGGCTCAGCAGGCAGCAATGCCTACCTGCGATGCCAGAGGACCCAGGTTCAATTCCCGGTGCCTGCCCATGTAAATGAAAAAAAAAGAAAGAAATCAGTTTGCCTAAAACTTTGTGAGTTGGTGAGGAAGTCATTGGACTGGCTAAAGCAAAGTTGTAACCATTAAGAAGACTTGGTAAGTAATTTTACTAAGGTAGGAACAGTAAAGTGAGGCCCTTGATTCCTGGCACAGCAAGTAGGAATCAAAGAAGATTTTGGATAAAAGAATTAGAATTCTGTGGAGGGAGGGAGAGAGTGTTTAAGGAAAATTAACTAAGCAACATTTTGTATACTGGACTAGAGCAGGAAATACTAAAAGCAAGGAAATAATCTATCCCTTTTCTTGATTTTATGGCAATAAGCTAAGAATGCAAATATCTGACTGTGAAAAATTCATTGATGATGTCTGTCTCAAAGTCAGATTCCAAACAGAAAGAAAAAAATGACTAGAAGATAAGAGATTGCTACATATATTCTCAGCCCACTGCCTTATCTATTTTAGGTTTAGAAGCAAATTTCTTGTAATCCTCTGGGAATATGGACATAAAGTAGAGGATAATGGTTGCTTTACTACCTCCCTATATGCTTATCAACTATGTACGAATGGTACATATATTTAAGTAAGACCGTCTTAATTCATTTTAAATGATGCAACTGTCCAATAAATTGCTTGAAACTTTTTAAAACCTCCAGTGTTCCATAAAAATGAAAGTCTTTTCAGAATAATTGAAACCAGTAATGTGAAACAAATGCAGTTCCTTGATAAATTCAGTTTTAAGAAGCTTTAATTTATGTGCTGAATTTTTTAATTGAGCCCAATTTCAGCAGAGACGTGTTTATTTTAATTGTTGGCCTTTATTTTGCATCATGTTTATTTATACTTACACTCCACTGAGAAGTCAAAGAGGAGAAGAGGCTCACTTATCTTGACCATTATAAATTCTGGCTTAGAAATAAACATCTGCTCCTTTCCAATTTTCTACATAAAATGGGCAAAATCCATACGTTCCAAATGAGGGCTATAGACACAATATATATTGCTTCTGGAAAAGTTACAGAATTGCAGCAGACACTATGCAAGAGAGCTCCTATAACATAATATGCATGCCTCTTAAAAATTAACTAAGGTTCTTATATGCATTTTTAATTAAACTGTATTGATCGAAAGAATATAACACATTGGTACCCAAATGTACTTACTAAGTACGCTTATGAATTTTGAACTTTTCTCATTGCTTTATTGAAATTCATAAAAGACATGAATCTGTTCTACAAGACCACAACATTCTGCTGGAAAAGCATAAAAACAGCCTGGACCCATCTATATTGGATGCTATATAAACAACTTGACAAATAATGAGACTACACAATGAGCATTTCCTCCAGTGATACCCTTTGAAGGAGAGCAACCAAAACTTTGAGAGTTTGAAAGTTATATCTGTTGAGTCATTATAAGGGGTAACGTTCATCTCCTGTGAATATCTTAAGAAAAGTGAATTCTGAGAGAATTTGATCCCTGTTATAAACTTTTTTATTTCTTTAAATAATAGCAACAATCATCAAGGTACTGGTATGTGTATTTGTATTCATCCGAATCATGAACTTATAGAATCTGGGTAGCAACGGCCACAAACCAATAAATAATATGATTGAAAACATCTACAAATTGGGAATAGTTAATGCAAAGATGTAAGACTGAGATGATACCCACACATGCTGAAAATCTGCAAGCATATTTTGCTCTGGGGCATTTAACTTAATTTGTTTCTTCTTCAGTCTATGTTTTCCAGTATTACCCAATTGCCATGTAGCAGTATCTAACTGTGTTGTAGGTGATACTTGTGATTGCAGGAGATGGTGTTATTTTAATTTTCTTTATTTTTTATTTTATTAGAGAAGTTGTAGGTTAACAGAAAGATCTTGCAGAAAAATAGAGTACCCATACCTTTTAAGAACAATCATGTATATAATTTCAGTAGTGTTAGTTATATTTACAATGTTGTGCTACTATCACCCCCATCCATTACCAAAACTCTTTCACCACCCCAAATAGAAATTCTGTACCAATTAACTCCCCATTCACTATCCCCACTCTGGTCCCTGAAAAACTGTAGTCAAATTTCTCACTCTGTGAATTTGCTTATTATAATTATTTCATATTAGTGAGATCAAACAACATTTGCCACTCTATGTCTGACTTGTTTCATTCAACATGATGTCATCAAGGTTCATCCATGTTGTCGCATATATCAGAACTTCACATTCCTTTTTATGACTGCATAATATTCCATTGAATGTATGTACATTTTGTTTATCCAGTCATTGGCGGATGAACCCTTGGGTTGCTTCCATTTTGGGCAATTGTGAATAATGCTGCTATGAACATCAGTGTGCAAATATCTGTTCGAGTCCCTGCTTTCAACTCTTTGGGTGCAGACCTAGAAGTGGGATTTCTACATCATGTGGTAATTCTATACTGACAAACCACTAATTTGTCTTCCACAGCAGCTGCACCATTTTATATTGCTGCCAGCAATGAATGAGTATTCCGATTTCTCTTTGTCCTTTCTAACACACATTATTTTCCATTTTTAAATAAAAGCATTCTAGTGGCTGTGAAATGGTATCTTGTTGTGGTTTTGATTCGTATGTCCCCTAGTGGCTAATGATGTTGAGCATCCTTTCATGTGCTTTTTATCCATTTGCATACATTTGTTGGAGAAATATCTATTCAAGGTTTTTACCCATTTTTTAAATGGGGTGTTTGAGTTTTTATTGTTGAGTTATAGAATTTCTTTATAAATTCTGGGTACTAAGCTCTTATCAGGCATGTAGTTTCCAAATATTTTCTTCCATACTTAGGGTTGTCTTTTTACTTTTATGGTAAGTCCTTTGATATGCAAAAGTTTTTAATTTTGATGATTATTCCATTAATCTATTTTTTTTCTTTTCTTGCTCATGTTTTTGGTGTAAAGTCTAGGAAACTCCTCTGGGTCTTGCTCACCCTTCTTCCCTCAGAACTTGCCCTCCAGGCAAAAGCATCTTGGGTCAGTAAAGCAGTTATAGATACAAGTAAGTCAAACCACTTAGGCCAAAGTTTACCTGCTTTAAGTCCTACACAGACACCCAGGAGATGGAAAAAGTCTAATTACTAGGGAATAGATGGGGTATTCAAATTCCTGTAAACAAGGCAACTACTAATGCCACTAGCAAGCACAATCCCATGACAAGCACAAGACACAGGATCAGAAAAGATAGGGAGGACCCTGCACTTTGCATTAGCCTCTGGCCAACATTCTTGGCTAGAGGACTGAACTCTGAAGAAGAAGCACTGACCAAAGCAAAGCCATTTTGCAAAGACTACGCATGCATGTTTCAAAATATTATGCACCCCAGAAAACCATGTTTTAATCCTGGTCCAATTCTGTGGAAGCAGCTGTTTCTTTTAATCCTGATTCAATACTATAGGATGGAAATTTCTGATGAGATTATATCCACAGAAGTGTGGTAGCCCCAATTGTGTCTGTGAACTTTTGATTAGATGGAGATGTGACTCCACCCATTCCAGGTGGGTCTTGATTCGTTTACTGGAATTCTTTAAAAGAGGAAACATTTTGGAGAAGACTCAGAAATAACAGAAACCTTAGAGCTGACAGAACAGAAGCCTCAGAGCCAACAGAAACGTCACAGCAGAGCTGACACAGATGTAGATGCATGGAGAACAGAGACATGGATGTTTGCAGATGCTTGCAGTGCAGCAGACATTGCCATGAGATGATAGGCAATCCAGAACCTGGAGAAAGCTTGTGAAGCCAAGAGATGAAAGCCAGCCCTGGAGAAGCAAAATGAGGACCCCCCACAGGAAGAGAGGCTGAAAGCAACAGAGCCCAGGAGTAAGGGACAAGTGAGCCTTCCCAGCTGACAGAGGTGTTCTAGATGCATCAGTCTTTCTTGAATCAAGATATCTTTCCCTGGATGCCTTTGTTTGGACATTTTTATAGGCTTAGAACTGTAAACTTGTAACTTAATAAATTCTCCTTTTTAAAAGCTTCCCAGTTCTAATATATTTCAATCTGGCAGCTTACTAGCCAGAACACAATGAAGGGTGCTTTTTGCATTGATTTGTTTGGTTTTGTTAGCTCCTGGTACTCGAGGAAATATCTCTCATAGCATCAGCTACATATAAACTCAAGTAACAGACAGATCAAGGACTAAATCCCTGAGTTAACACTTTAAAATATTAAAATGTACAGTTTGCAACAAAAAACAAGACAAACAAAGAAACAGGACCTGAAGGCTCATCCAAAGAAAGAGGATAAAAATACAGGAAACACCAATGAAGAAGTCTGGACTGTGGGTATCTTGGATAAAGGCTTTAAAAAAATGATTCTGAATAAGCTCAAGAACATGAAAGAAAATACAGAGAAAGAACTAAAGGATCAGTGAAAACAGTGAATGAAAAATATGAGATAGACATTTTTAAAAGGAACCAAACAGAACTATTAAAACTGAAGACCAGAATAATTGAAATGAAAAACTCTCTGGAGGTTTCCAACAGCAGACTGCAATTGGCAGAAGACAGAATCAGCAATCTCAAAGACAAGACAATTGAAATGAGTCAAACTGAGGAGGAAAAAAAGGATTAGAACAAACTAAAGCAGCTTAAGAGACCTGAGTGATACCATTAAGCACACCAATGGTATGCTTGAAAGAAAGAAAGCAGCAGAGGTAGAAGAGGTAGAAGAAAGAAAGCAGCAGAAAGAATATTCAAAGAAATGATGACTGAAAACTTGCCAAAGTTTGCAGAGGATGTGAATATGCACATCCAAGGAGCCAAGGCACATCGTAGTCAAAACGTTAAAGACAAAGGAAAAGGAGAACATTTTGAAAGCCGCAAGAAAAAAGCAACATGTTATATACAAAGGAATTTCAATAAGAGTAAGTGCCAATTTCTTATGGGAAACTATGGAGTCACGAAAACACTGGCAAGAAATACTCAAAGTCCTGAGAGAAAATTTCCAACCAAGAATTTTATATTCATCAAGTCTTTCAGAAATGAGGGAAAGATTAAAACATTTTCACATAAACAAAAGCTGAAGGAGTTTGTCACCACTAGACCTGTCCTGCAGGCAATGCTACAAGAAGGTCTTCACATTGAAAAGGAGGGACACTACAAAACGGACGGAAGCAACAGAAAGAAAGATCTTTGGTAAAGGTATGGGTAACTACGTCAGTCCTATTGCATTGTGTTTTTTTGGTAGGTAACTCCACTTTTTCCTTCTTAAAGACTTAAAAATATAAATGCATAAATAGTAATGATAAATCTAGGAGAGGGCATTTTTGCTTTAGAAAGTATCAGATTTGTAACAGGTAAGCATGATGGAGAACTAAAAAGCATGCTTTAATAGAACCAGCTAACTTGATGGACACTAACAGCCAGTGAGAAGCCTAAAGCAAGATTTATCCCCAACTATTTAAATTCCTAAATATTGATTGAACAGTGCAAGATCCAATCACAGATTAGTAAAGAGTTCGGGGGGCGGGGAACAACAGAGAATATCCTCTATGGCGGTAATTTTCCAACTTGACCATGCATCAGAATCACCTGGTGAGTGTTAAAACAGATTCCAGACCCCAATGCCTATGATTCTATTTCAGTAGATTGGATGGGGATTAGAAGCTTACATTTCTAGTAAGCTAACAGTTGATACCCGTGCTGCTGCTCTGAGGAACACACTTTGAGAACCACTGCCCAGCAATCAGTGAATATGAATCTACATTTTACTAGATCCCCAGGTGATTCACGTGCACATTAAAGTTTGAGAAGCACTAATATAGGGAATAAATAAATAGAAATTTATTTAAACAGTTTCCCACCACTTGTTCTGTGACAGGGATAAGGAGTTGGGAATAAAGGGGTAAGCATCTTCAAAAGAAACCAGATATTAAAATTATACTCTCTGCCACAAAACAGCCCCTTTTGGTCACCTTGCTCACTTTCCTCAATGAAATATCACTCTCTCCTTCCCTTATCCAACTGTCCATCCTTACAGTACTCCTACATTGACCTATGGGTCACAAGAAGGCAGAGGCTCCATTTGAACTTTATATTTATATGCCCTGGATTTCCTGGAAAAATACAGATGCACACAATTTGCTCTGTTCACCAAAAATTATATTGCTATTAAGCAAGTAATTCAGTTTAAATATATATGTTTATAAAACTTTTCATACAAATAAATTCACAGCTCAGAAAACTAATCCTTTATCAGATTGATTTGGGATTTGGAAAGAACAAGAGTGAGTAACGGCAACATGTTAGCATTGTAGGATCACCTTAAGTCTCAGAGGTAAGGGAAGGAAAGACAGCCTTTCACTAGTTGTGTTGTATGTAATTTTATGTTATATGCAATTATTTGGACTAGATCAAGTATACCCTCAAAATAAGTCACAAATGCCATCACTACATTTGAAGAGTCTCTCCAAAGGATGAAATGGAAGATATGAATACATCAAGCCTTTGGCAATGGCAAAATGCCTGAATTCACATGATTGATCATTGTTCCTACTTGCTGATTCATTCTACTATAGGTTCAGAAGCCCCAGCAGGAAAACAGCTTGTCTATTATAAGCTACAGAGAGAAAAGAAAAGCCCTAAGTTCAATCACAAACTGCAGAAATGTGTTATGAACTATCAAATTTATCCCATTTTACCACAATAATCTGTCTCCCCTTGCCTTACTTATTCACAGCTGCTCCATAGACCTCATCCTCCCAATTATTTCTTTTACCAATTCTAAAACTTAATGCATAAATGAGTAGATTTCAGGTCTACAAAGTACCAGGAACAAAGATGGAAAGCATAGAATGAGATTGTGCTTAGTCTCATTTTTTCTGAGAAATTTAGAAAAATTTCTGGAAGGGAACACTGGACAGAAAGCTAAACCAAAGTTCTAACATCAGTTTCTCTACCTGGAAACAATTCACTTGACCTCCATCATTTCATTTCTTTCCAAATGAATACTTCTATATATAGAAGTCCATGATGATAAGGGGTATCCATGCTTTTGAAAAGCCAGAGAAATAGTCGGCTGGCAGCAAATGGGAAGGAGCAATATTGGAAAAGCTAAAGAGCTGTAGTTCCATGAGCTTCAAACAAACCTCCTAATCCCAGATTAGACTTTGGTATACTGGGCTGCCCACAAATTAGGAAAATTTAGTAAGGTTTATTCCTGTGGGCAGTCATCCTAAAACTTATATAACCAAAAGTTTTTCACAAATACCATACAAGCACTGAAATCAGAATTTCCATGAGCATCAGGGAATAAAATACCATCTAAAGGGGTGCATGGTGGTTCAGTGATAGAATCGTTACCTTCCATGTGGAAGACCTGGCTTCGATTCCCAGACCTTGCACCCAAAAAACGAACAAACAAAAATATCTAGAGGCTTCTACTAACACCCAAATGTCTATAACTTATATGGAAAGTGAGAGAACTCTTGCTCTCATTTGCTCGACATTCTACAGATTTTTCTTACAGGCAAATAAGAAAAGCTCTCTTTTGTAAAGAGACCTTGGTCATTTCATGCATAAGCATCTGTGAGAGCACCTGCACAGGGCCTCATTCTTTGATGAAAGAATTCAGGGCATTTATATGAAAAGAACTGCCTACATCAATCATATTGGATAGTTGCAGTATGTGTGTTTAAAGAAGGTAAAGAGTAGGAAACTAGAGGGAGTGTTTTGTTCATTTATTTCTAAAGAGTCAAAGAAACCTTACAGAAATGGGTATCTGTCATTTGCTTTGCCAGCATCCACATCTACTTCTGTAACACCCACATTTTTTATTTGGGAACTACCTCTGCCTTGGTAAATGGACCCAAATCTTGAGTCCCGGAGTCCTTTTTCCTTTAAGAATTATAAGTCTCCACATACAATTAAAATTGGTAATTAAAATCTGAAAGCATAAAATGCCCTTTTCTTATTTTTGCTTTGGGGATTCTCTTATAAAACTAATGGACTCGAAAGCTGCAAAAAGCTTTGAAGAACACACCCCTCAGAAGAAAGGATTAAGCATGACATGCAAACATCATGGTCTATAGAGTTTAAGAAAATAGCCAGAGTTTCTGTCTAAGCATCAGGAAGAAATCACAGATAGGGAAGGGAAAAGAAAAAACAGAGAAATAGCAAAATGTGGTCATCCAAGCAGTAGCGTATTTCTTAATATCAGAGCCCTGAGTTTCATTCAGGTGGCCAGGCTAAAGAGTTACATTTCCAAGCTTCCTTGTATGGAGGCATAGTCATGTGATACATGTTGGCCAATTATTTGTAAGAACAAGTAATGCAAAGATTTCCAAAAGGGCTCTGTAAAGAGGTCCAATTGAATGAAATGAAGATGTTTGATTAGACATTGACTTATTCTGAGAACTCGGGTAATAGAGAAAAAAGTTCTATAACTCAGCACCCCCTTCCAGTCATCAAGCAACGCAAGGAATATACATCAGATATGAACTGCTTGCAAATGCAAAAAATAAATAAGAAAAAATCTTGTCAATAAAAAATACTCTAGAAAAACATGCTCTTAATCTTAATCCATTCCTGTGGATATGAACCCATAGTAAATAGCACCTTTTGATGAGGCTACGTCAGTTAAAGTATGGCCTAACTGAATCAGATTGGGTTTTAATCCAGATTACGAGAGTCCTTCATAGAGTTAAAGTCAAAGGGTATGCCACAGAGCACAGCCAGAAGCCAGAAGACTACAGTACAAGAAAAAAGAAAAGACATCACCATATGCACTGCCATATGAGGAAAAGCCCAGTAATCCCAAAGATCACCAGCCAGTCAGAAGAAATCAATCCCAAGAGGAAGCAAGCAATCAAGTCTCAGTAAATTCCTACTGTTAAACCAAGCCTTTGTATGGTACTTGTTTTAGCAGTCAGGAATTTAAAGCCCCCATACTCTATAGTTTATATCACAGTCATTACAATGATGGCAGTCTGTAGGACCTACCCAAAAAGAAGAGTAGTTCTTCGGAATTTAAAACAGTTGTTCAGAGGATTTAGTAATAATTTGTGCTTTCACCATATCTAGTTGTCTGCAATTCTTTTATTCTTGGTCCTAAAAGTCAAACCTAGGGCTTCATAATAAAGATTTTTAGGATTGTGTGGTAAAAATAAGGAATACATATTAATATTAAGGGTGAAGTTTTCTGTATCTTCTTTTCATCTCTAGGTGACATGCTATTTAGCAAGTTTTTGGAGAAAAAGGTGTATTGCTTCCTAACAGTTTCTATTTGACTAAAGCAGAGACCCATACTAACATATTATATTTTATTTTTGTTACTTCCAAATACTATACATCAGGATCCTCGTGAAAACTTTTACAACACCCAGCATAATACCTTCAGGAAGCTGGCACTCAATAAATATTTGTTAAAGTGATTTGAACATACAAACACATTAGCTCAACCTGATACAAAGTTAGCCTAAGGGTTCTTCACTGGAAGAAAGGAAGAGGGGAAAAAACGCATTGAAGATTCTCTTTTTGACCCTGAACCAGATTTTTAATATGTTCCTTTTTGCCAAGTGAAAGGATATAGCCTCGTTGGCTAAAAATGCGTTCTCCCCTACATCACCAGCATCCTATAAATGGCCATAAATCACAATTGGACCTTGTCATGAAAGAAACCGTGTATGTCAGCTTGAGCTTGTCTGACTTATAATACAGCTGCAAGGGTAAAATCAAACAATCGATATTTAAGTGTTTGGGAAAAAACTGGTGTTATACAGAGGCAAAAATAATACTAGGGAAAGACAATTATAAACATATATACCTTATTGTATCAGAAGACCCTGGACTGGAACTCAGGATAAGATTACTCTGTCTTAGCAACCATTCAAGAGAGTTCACCTATATCTGATGAAAACATAATCCCAGAGCACTATAGTAGTAGTGCCAGCATATGAAAATTACTTTGGGCTGCATCTACTTTTCGTACCAGGAAGTCTTAAAATCCAAATTGTTGAGAAGACTATTCCAAATTAGGAAGAAATGGAATTCAGGATGACTCTTTAATATGCAGGCACAACATATCTTGTATTTCTCTACTGGATACATTCATAACAATTTTCAGAAACCAAATAAATTGCAGAAGGGACATAGGTACCATTTGCTAATGCTTACCTGTAAAGCCTTCTGAAAACCCTAGAAGACTTGCAGACTCCCATATCAATTCCTTGGGATTAGACACATTGCAAAGAACTGCAAGTAGCTGAAGCACAGAAGAAAATTCCTCCAAAACTAACGTCTCTGCTTTCCTGACCCAACTTCTCTTCTGAGCAAAAAGAGGCCCTTTCACTTATCAAAGTAATTCTCAATCAACAATCCTTTTTTTTTTCTTCTTTTTTGCATGGGCAGGCACCGGGAAACGAACCCTGGTCTCTGGCACAGCAGGCAAGAACTCTGCCTGCTGAGCCACCGTGGCCCACCCTCTATCAACCATACATTTAAAAATCTGTATTTTCACAACTGTTAATAGTTGGTAGATAGATAGTACAGACTAGAAACTGACTTGGAATTAATTATGGGATCACAAGAAAGGTTCTGAAATGTTCACTTTTTGAAACTGGAGTTTCTACAAAATCCTAAGATAGTCATTATAGCTTTACTAATTAAGATGGGTAACCCAACACACAACTAGACTACAAATATCTGTAACAGATGTTTTCTTTGAGAAAGAAATTGAAACTACTGAAGTTTTACCAGCTGCAGGATGTCAGATGCATTTATAGAAGCAGTGGTCTCCCAAGGCTCGATATGCAAGGAAAAATCTCCCCTAAGTCCACACAATAAACAAAATGGCATATACACCTTCTATTTCAGAACACCTTAACTTTTGGATAAATGTCCTTGAATTTTGGCTTGAATTTATTTCACAACCAATAGCTCACCAGAGGAAACTTCAAAGAGTTGGATTCTGTTAGTTAAAACCCTAAATCCACAGCTCAAAGTCACTCTGTCTGGTTAATTGAACATTTCTTATAACTAACGGGAATTAAATCTGATTACACTAGAAGCCCTGCCTAGACTATCATTAGATTATTTGTATTATGTGAAATGATTTTCATACTGGCTAGAGTATAATATAGAAAACGGTGCATGGGAATTAAATCTGATTACACTATAAGCCCTGCCTACACTATCATTAGATTATTTGTATTATGTGAAATGATTTTCATACTGGCTAGAGTATAATATAGAAAATGGTGCACCCTTCCTATCTATCATATATTCATGGGTATGTGCTCACTGAGGGATAGTGTGGTACAGCGGTAGGAGCTGCCCTAGAGTTGGGGAACAGGTCCAGTCCCAGCTCTGCCACTATTCTGCTGAAAACCTTGGTCAAAAAATTAGACCTAGCTAATGTGGTTGCTATTAGAATTAAATGAAATAATGCATGTGCTCTGCATAAGCAGTAATGGGTACCCAAGACCCACCAATTCCACTGGTTTTGATCTGAACATCAGGCATGGTTTTAGATCTGACACCCCAATGCAGTGAGGACTGTGGAAACAGTCATCACACTTGCTGTCTTCCCTTCTAGTCTGGAAAATCCATTAGGGCCCGTATTTTCTTTTTTCTAGTATATCGGCATATCATCTGAGCCAGCATAGAGTTTGACTCATAGTAAGTATCAATGAATAAATACCTGTTGAATGATAAATTATCTTCAAATCCTTACAATTAATTACTCTGTGCATCAAGTAATACTTTTACCACTTTATACTTAAATGGACTGAAAAATGAGATAAACAGCATTTATAAAACCAGATGGTTGGTGCCTTCCGACTCTATAATCTCAAGATTGTCACAGTTTGCAATGGTTTATCTTTCCTAAATAATTACATCTTACACACAATACTTATTTACATTTAATAATAACAAGATATATTTCCAGACTACAAAATCTACTTTCTACTCCCTTATCTTTTAGAAACATAAAATATTTGAGCTGAAAAAAATATGATGATTTGTTTATAGGAAAGCTTTATTCTCACATATACATGGAAACTATCTAAATTTGCTTATTCTTAAGAAATTCTCCCAACCAATTTTGCCAACTGGAAATTTCATACACATTTCCCAAAATAAAAAGCTAGGTAAACAAGTAAGAGTGGCAGTGTGCTTGAGTGAAGCTGTTACGTACCCAGAAAAGGCCATGTTCTTTTAATCCATTCTTGTTGGTATAGACCTATTGTGAGTGAGAACTTTTGACTAGGGTGTTTCAATTGAAATGTGACCCACACAATTCAAAGTGGGTCTCAATCCTTTAGTGGAATCCTTTATGAAGATAAAAGGCAGAAAAGGCCATGAGAACTTAGAGAAAGAAACATCCAGAAAGCTTGGAAAAAAAGGTCCGAGTGGTGTGAAGACAGGACCCACAGAAGTTCAAAGAGGAGGACACAGGAATCAGCTGAAAGCAAAGGGACCAGGGAATGAATGACAAGCAGACACTGGCTGTGAGCCTTGCCATCTGACAGAGGAACCCTGGATGCCAGCAGCCTGTCTTCAGAGTCCAGGTATCATCCTGTTGAGATCTTAACTGGGACAAACTTTCATGGCCTTAGAACTGTAAATCTGCAAGTTAATAAATCCTGTTGTAAAATCCAATCCACTTCTGGTATATTGCATTCCAGCAGCTTTAAAGAGATGGAAACAGCCAAAATGTCCATCAACAGAAGAATGGCTAAACAAACTGTGGTATATACATACGATGGAATATTATGCAGCTTTAAGACAGGATAAACTTATGAAGCATGTAATAACATGGATGGACCTAGAGAACATTATGCTGAGTAAGTCCAGCCAAAAACTAAAGGACAAATACTGTATGGTCCCACTGATGTGAACGGACATTCAAGAATAAACTTGGAATATGTCATTGGTAACAGAGTCCAGCAGGAGTTAGAAACAGGGTAAGATAATGGGTAATTGGAGCTGAAGGGATACAGACTGTGCAACAGGACTAGATACAAAAACTCAAAAATGGACAGCACGATAATACCTAATTGTAAAGTAATCATGTTAAAACACTGAATGAAGCTGCATCTGAGCTATAGGTTTTTTTTTTTACTATTATTATTACTTTTATTTCTTTTCTCTATATTAACATTCTATATCTTTTTCTGTTGTGTTGCTAGTTCTTCTAAACCGATGCAAATGTACTAAGAAACGATGATCATGCATCTATGTGATGATGTTAAGAACTACTGATTGCATATGTAGAATGGTATGATTTCTAAATGTTGGGTTAATTTTTTTTTCCGTTAATTAATAAAAAAAAATTTAAAAAAAAATATGGAGATTGGGTGCATGGGTGGTTCAGTGGTAGAGTGCTCGCATTCAATTCCTGGGCCATGCGCCACCACCACCACCAACAACAACCTCCCCCTGCAAAAAAAAAACAAACAAAAAACCCAAACATGGAAGCAATCATTTCCCTACAATATTCCTTTAACAAAATGTGGGCTATTTTGCTTAAGGAACATCAAGGTAACCATGCCTAGTATCTTTCAGAGAATTACTGTAGCCCCCTAGCCCAGGGCACTAAGAGGAACGGGCTAAGATTAGATGCAATAAGTGTCACCAGGGCCCTTTGGCTCTGATTCATTATTTTCAGATACCCCCTTCAAAATTGCCCCACATAGACCTCCTGTAACAAAAAGAACTTTCCTAGTCCACGAATTTATGTTTACAAAATGCACTCATCATAGTCTTCCTTAGAAGATATGTTCCCAAATTTACCATCTAATCTTGCTCATCCCCTCTCCAAAACCAGCCTCTCCCTTACCACTAAGTCTTCTCTGCTTGAGCAATGTACAGATACCCGGCAGGCGATAATTCCACCACTGACTCACCAATGTATAGATATTTGGGCACTGAGCAGATGTTACATTCTGTGACATCAAAAGGATCTCATAGATCTGCTTAACAATTTGACAATTTAATAATTTTCGGGATTCTGAGGTGTTGCAACCAAAGTCATAAAGCTTTTAGCGGCTACACCAGAATGTAGACTCAGGTCTGACTTCACATCTAATGCTGTTTCTGGTATACACAGTGATTTTTAAGAGAGAGAGAAAGATGATTTATAAATGAGGCATCATCATAGTTCATAGAATATATATTTCATTGCACCTTGCTGCACACATGCCTCAAAATACAGAGTGATGTACTCTGAAAATGGGTCCATTTACAACTGGAGAGTCTTGACACATATCAGTTACTGACCATATTATTAATACCTACAAGCATCTAATTCTCAAGTTAGCCAATAACAGCCTCCTTCTCCCTCCAGGGGAGCCAGAAATGAATATGTTCAATAAAGGATTTCTATAGGAAAGCAGTCCCTGCCTCAGACAGCACCTACAATAAACATGTTGATGAGCAAACACAGTATCAGAAAAACATATTGTGAGTCTTAGAAACAGCATATGCCTCATTTCATGGGGGTTGCTATGGTGCTAGGCATTCCTTTTTTTTATTGCATTTCAGAGCTAGAACTATAAAATGAAGGTCTATAAACAGCACATAACACAATAAACAACAGCATCAACTTCTGCACCCTTATTGTAAATGGTTTCCCTGGGCTTTAATCGAAAATGCAAATTTTTATGCCTTTTGGGTTTTCTCAAATGCTTGGAGACAAATTCAAGTCCAAGGATGATTTCTGTACTTACCATCTCAAAGCTCAAAGATGACAGGATTCACCTATCATAAATCAAGTGCCTCCAACCCACAGAAGTGAACGAGATACTTCCTACTCTCCAGGACCACTAGACTACAAGACGAGGTGCAACAACGAAGTTCCTGAATGAAGCACGCCACACACAAAGGGATGGAGTTGTGGCACCATCACTGCCCCATCTGTTCTATTCTCAAGTTGATAAATATTGCTACTTGCCTGGTCTATTCTTTAATAAATCCCCCTCTTAACAAAGGTAGTAAGAGAGAAGTGAGAGCTTTGATTTAGACACCAGCAAGGTCTAGAGACAGGCTGCTTTGAAAGCCTGTCCCCAAACCAGAATAAAACATGAAGCAATAACACACTTCATATCATTTCTCTGAGACTAGATATATAACAGATCTTGGGTGACTGTCCAACCCAAGTTATTTCTTAAGGGAATCTTAAAACTGTCATACAAAACTGAGGTTTCTGGTTTAAGACAAGGTTTACTGTGAAAGAAAAGTATTAAAGTATTATTAAAATGCTGTTTCCTACTCACATTGCAACCCTTGGCATATGCTTCACTTCTTGCTTCCGCCACCTACGCCTACTTCTCTCCTTATTAAACTTACACACAGCCCGACAAGGAACTATTTACTCCCTTCTTCTTGATGGGTCCAGCCCAATATAACCAAACGTAACTCATTTTTGAAGTTTTTTTTTTAGTTTTTTTTTTTTTAACATGGGCAGGCACCGGGACTCGAACCCAGGTTTCGGGCATGGCAGGCGAGAACTCTGCCACTGAGCCACCGTGGCCTACCCCGTAACTCATTTTTAAAGGTTAGTGGACTATTACTCAATTTTTTGAATTTGTCCTGTTCTTTGAAATCTCATCCATATAAAGCGGCTAAGATTGCGAGTTGCTATCCTTCTACTCTCAAGCTTATAGATACTGCTGTTTTCCTAGTCTATTCTTTAATAAATCCCCCTCTTAACAAAGGTAGTAAGAGAGAAGTGAGAGCTTCAATTACATTTGTTTATGTTTTCCCTGCTAAATTATATGT
Source organism: Tamandua tetradactyla (assembly GCF_023851605.1). Taxonomy (NCBI): domain Eukaryota; kingdom Metazoa; phylum Chordata; class Mammalia; order Pilosa; family Myrmecophagidae; genus Tamandua; species Tamandua tetradactyla. Next base: position 11,716,765 of record NC_135352.1, read on the forward strand.
ACATTTACATAATTTTTTTTAGTTTTTGCCTAGAATATAAAATCCTTGAAGCCAGGGTCTGTGCCTTCTATATTCTAGCATGTGCAATACAAGTTTCCAATCACCTTTAATACCAAATATCACTATGATGAATGTTGAAAATTCTACTATAAATTATCAAATACCTGGAAGCAAAATCACATGAATGGAAATCATCAATGAGCTTTACTAGGTTGGTTTTAGAAATTTTTCTGTAACTGCACATGAAGAAAATAGTACATATACAGGATAATATTTTAAATGAGCTTTAACTACTTAGTACTGCAACTCTAAAGTATACTCAGGAAATGACAGGAATAATTAATCTGAAGAATGGACTTCTCTATATACAGAAGGGACACTTCTCCACGTCTTCTCAAAGAATTAGCTACAACATATTAAGCACTATGATGATTTAAAAAAGGTAATTGCATTGAAATTTCCCTTTAACTTATAAAAAGAATGGCCCTTGTTAGTTTTCTTATATTTGATATATTTATAAAATAGAAAGAAACTGACCTATTTTTACTCTGATTTCCATACTCATTCCCCACTCATTCCTGATGGGATTGATACGACTGGTCTTATTTTTCATCTTTCGATTTCTTCTATATAGAGAAATAAACATTACCATTTTCCTCTGTTACTTTACCTTCTCATTGCTCATTTGTCCACTCAGTAAATATATATTATCTAGAGTTTCCAAGCAATACGCTGGGTATTGGGGTTCCACCTCAGTCATCTTCACTGGGTCCAGCTCCTAGCCCCAGTGTCTAAGTACCTTGAATTTTAATTCTGCAGTCCTGATTTCTCTGCCTCCCTTCCACAGTGTTGTTCTCAAGAGCATTGCCTAAGCCACATCCTGCTCACTAAACCCTATCTCAGGGTGTACATCCCAGGTGACTCAAACTGTGAAGACCCAAAGTCTTCATTATGAACATCCATTGTTCTATTGTGTTGTATAGAAGATAGTTTATCCCTACCTATGACCAAGGATGAACTATTTCAACTGCTCAACCTATAGAACCATGCAGTTCTGTGTTCAGAGACTAAGGACATATCTTGCTTATTTCCAAGAATACTGAATGCTTCATGCTGCCTAACTCTTCTTTGGGTTTTCCTTTAGTGTGGCAATGAAAGGTCATACTTTGTCAATAAACAAATATACTCCTTTCAAGTCTGACTAGTATTTGTTTCTTTCTCCTTCCTTGGGGACATTTTTGTCCCCTAAACTGTCAGTTGTCTTTCTATTACCCCGGTTATTGGCTGCATTTAGTTAAGCTTTTTTTTTTTTTGCAGGAATATTTCTTACAACACAATATTAAAACCTAATTTGCTAATTAGATATTAAAAGAGAACATCCTGAAGACCTTTCCTCAAAAGTAACTTAAAGATAGCCAACTTGGGACAAAAGCTTTATGAAAGCATTCTAATAAAGGTGAAGTGAAATTAGTAGTTTACTACATGTAGAATACCATTGTAAAATGTGTAAGGTAATATCTCCTCTCAAAACTTAAAAACATTAATAATGAATAGGAGAACACACAAAACATAAAGTGCCAGACGCAGCTTGATCTCCAGATGTTATGTTTTCATTTTACAAACACGTTTTTATTATTGTTGAAATGAGAATTTTAAAAGAAAACCACCATCAGTTTCTTAATAACATATAATTAATTGTAAAAGTCAGCTACCCCCCCTCAAAAATGAATTTCATTCTTTCAGGAAGCAGATTCCATGCCAATTTTTTTCTAAATGCTAAATGACACAGGCAGCAATAAAATATGCAGAGAAAGAAATGTGTCATAGAAGAATGTGACAATTTTGACAAATGATGATAAATTGTGATACAGAATAGCAGTTTGTAAACTGCTGCTTTCAAAAACATGCATTTTTGTGATGACTTTTGCTAACTATCATTTGCAGAGGTATTCTGTGTAAAATCCTTGACAAACAAAATTGGTACCTTTTTGAAAGTTAGAATAGAAATGTATTTAGTTTTAAATAAAGTTATGATTTTACTTTGAATGAGAAAATGCTTTTTAGATCCAGTCAGCTCCTCAAAATGTTAAATTGAGTCACCACATGACCCAGCAATTACATTTCTAAGTAGACAGCCAAGAGAAATAAAAACATATGTCTGGGGGGGGTGGGTTGCAAGGGTAGTTCAGTAGTAGAATTCTCACCTGCCATGCGGGAGACGTGGGTTCAGTTCCTGGCCCGTGCACCTCCTCAAAACAAACAAACAAGCAAACAAAAGAAAGAAAAAACAAACGAACAAAAATTCAACAAACGGTGCTGCAATAATAGGGTACACACATAGAAAAAGAATGAAATGTGACCCTGCTATATAGCATACAAAAAACAAAAATATGTTCACACAAAAACTTTTACATAAATGTTCCTAACAGCATTATCATATAGCCAAAAAGTGGAAACAACCCAAATGTCCATCAAGGAATGAATGGATAAACAAAACATTGATACAATGGAATATGTTATCCAGCAATAAAAAGAATGAAGGAGTAATACATGCTACAACCTGGAGGAACCTTGAAATGTACTAAGTGAAAGAAGTCATTTAAAAAAGATGACAGATTGTACAATTCCATTTATATGAAATATTCAGAACAGGCAAATCCATAGAGACAAAATGTAGATCAGTGATTGCCTAGGGCAGGGGTGGCAGAATGGGGAGTGAGTATGAATGGGTACGGGATTTCTTTATGGGATAAAAATATCTTAAAATTGTTTTTGGTAATGGTCTCACAACTTTGTGAATATGCCAAAAAAACACTGAAGTGTATACTTCAAATGAGTGAGTTATATGATATATGAATTACACTTAATTGAAGCTGTTAAAAATGCTTGTGATAAGTAATGATGTAACTATTTATAATTTGTGTAGGCTTTGGCAAAGCATAAATCCCTAATTAACAAAACTTTTGTCACCGTCCCCCAAATCTCATTTAATTTCCTAATATAAAAACATCTGCTTATCCCACTATAAATATTACAAGCAGTGAAAGGAAGAGCATGCGTCTAAAATTAAATGGAAGTTTCAAAACAGATTTCTCCTTAATATATCTAATTTTCATGATTTGAATATGAATTATCAACACTGTCCTTTAGCCATGGTTAAATTTTGACTCTTAGGTAAGTCTCTCCCAGTACAAAAACACACTGACAGACCATTTGCCCTCCCAGCCCATGCATCATGGACTAAAATTTTAATCATTAGCTTAAATTTTTAAAAGTAAAATTAAGAAGGCAGATCTATGAGAGAAACAGACATATAAGGGCTCAAGTTTAGAATGGAGAATATTTTAGAGATTCATCCAGTTCAGAGTTATTGAAACTTCAATATTTGAGACCAACTCCATGATTTATTGCGGTTGCCTCCTATGTCTAACTATTTTGGTTTACTATTTTTATTTACATCAAGTTCGAATTGATTCTTTTTCTTTTATTTTAAAACTTAATCCATATATGAAGTTTGGTAAGCTATTTATATTTTCCTAACAAACATTAAAATACATATTTAAATTTAAAATGCTCATATGCTCAACATCTAAAAGCATCCTGCCTATAATCGGTAGTATACATACCACACTCTGGAAAGAAAAAACATCTGGTTTTATCCACTGGTTTTAGAAATAAGAAAGTTGAATCCACTAGTGATTTTAAAAGTTCATACACATCAGAATCTCCTGGTAGGCTCTGTTATACTAAAACACATTGTTGACTCCTCTCTCAGAATTTCTATTCAATATATTGGGGTGAAATCTGAGAATTTGCATTTTTAACAAATATACAGACTATACTGATATTGTTGGTGCAGAGACTATCCTTCAAGACCCACTAACCTAAACCAATTCACCCAAAATCAGAGTCAGACCAGAACTTAAACTAGAACCAAATCTGCCCTTAGAGGTTAGACAATATATACCAAAAAAAAAAAAAAAAAAAAAAAGTTTGTGTTTCCTGAACTTTATATAACTTTCAGTTAATTTTATTATTTATACTAATGGTGATTGTGAATGCTAAACTAAAGATCAGGTTTATCATTTTTAAAACTTCTTAAAACGGCTATTCTAAATAGTGACTAAAAACAAAAATATAAGAAAAAGAATGCTATGGTCACCTATGAAGACCCCTGAATCCCTTTTCTTATTCACATCCCCTTCCCTGACCCTCTGAATAAACGTTACCTTCAATTTTGTTTCTATCATTCACCTGCTTTTCTTGATAGTTTTATCGTGGTTGTATCTGCAGATACAACTAGATATTTAGGTTATGTATTTCACACTTCATGCTGTATCTGTTTTATACAATTGCTTTTTGTTTGTTTTTTTTAGTCAATCTGATGTTTTTCTGATGTATCCTGTGGTTTTTAGCTGTAGTTCATTACTTTCATGGCTGGACAGTATTTCATCTTCAAGAAAACAACTCAAATTGTCTTATAGCTTTCATTTTGAAGAAGTCATATAGAAAAAGATGCAAATATCGTACATAGTGGTCCCTGTACACTTAACCCATTTTTTCCCTGCAGTTACTTCTTATATAATTACAGCACAATAATAAAACCTGGAAATTGACTTTGGTACAATAGTGTGTCTATGGGTTAATGCCATTTTATTGTATGTGCAACCCTCAACTTTTTACATCATTCTATTGATGAACCTCTGAGTTATGTCCTTTATATGCTGTTTTATCACCAATTAAAAACAAAGATTCTGTGGATATTATGTTCATCTGGTATATAGGCGTTTCTCAGGCATATATACCCAGGAATTGAATTTGTTGGCCAAACCTGACAAGATGAAACCAAATTATTTTCCAAATTGGTTGTAACAACTTACTTTCTCGCAGTAGTATATAAGAATTTCTGTTTCTCCCCAACTCCTCCAGCCTTTAATGCTGCCAGCTTTACCTTCTTTCTCCCAATATGTTGTCATGATGGCTTACATTTAAATTTCCTTAATTACTAACAAGGCCGTGGATCTTCTCATCGGGTTTTTGTCCATTGGTGTTTTCTCTTTTGTGACATCCTGCTTCAATCCTTTGGCCACTGTGTTTGGGGTTGTTTGTCTTTTTATCAACGCCTTTTTATATTCGGGATACATAGTCTATTTCCGTAATGTGTTGTAAATATCTTCTCCCAGGTTTGATTTTTTTTTTATTGGAGTGCTTTGATGAATAGACTATTAATAGAGTACAATTAACAGTTTTCCTTAATGGGTTAAGCTTATCTTTTTAAAACAGTTATCTGAGGTCATAAAAATATTTCCGTGTATTTTTTTTGTAACAAATTTCTTTTTAGCTTCACCTTATAGGCTGGCTTTAATACAACCTGAATAGATTGTTTATGCAGATGTGAGGTAGTGTCCACTTTCTTCCCATGTAGATAACAAATTGTCACAGTACCATTTATTAAAACCTCTTTCTTTTCCCACCTACATTCAAAGCCAAGTCTTCATAAACAAAGTTTCCATAAACGGAAGGCTCATCTCCTTCCAATCACCTTCTTTTTCTAAGTACCACACTGTCTTAAATGCTATCGTTTTATACCAGTAAGTCTTGATATCTGGTAGAGCAAGGCTCCCACTCCCTTTTCTATTTACTGTTAAAAGGCTGGCTTCGGGCAGGCCACGGTGGCTCAGCGGCAAGAACGCTTACCTGCCATGCAATAGGACCCGGGTTCGATTTCCGGTGCCTGCCTATGTAAAAAAAAAAAAAAAATCTAGTTTCATGTTTCATGGAGGAGAGAGGTGCAGGGGTTTTGATTTCAGTTTCATAAAATTTCTAAAACTATTTGGGAAAAATCATACTTTTCACAGGTGTAACTTTTAAGTAGAGTAATATTTTTGATACTACCATAAATACTCTTCTAAATATCTGTAACAGAGTTTAGAAATGTAATTATCTTCGTAAATTGAATTTTGTTGCAGGATATTTGCTAACCTCTTCCACTGATTCTAATATTTTATTTGTAGTTTCTTTTGGGTCTTCTACATAACCAATTAGCATTGTTTATTTCTCACTGTGCTGATTTGAAATTGCTTTGTATTCCAGAAAAGCCGTGTTCTTTTAATCCTAATCCAATCTCATGGGGCAGACCTATTGTTTGGGTGGGCCCTTTTGATTAGATTATTTCCACGGAAATGTGGATCCACCCATTCAAAGTCCGTTTTAATTAGTTTGGAGTCCTTAAAATATCCTATGTAGGGAGCTAACACCTAGCAAACATTTGGAGATACTTGGAGAGCCAACTTAGAAAACCAATGGAATCAGAAGCTGGGAGCAATGCAACCCTGGAGAAAAGGACCAGGAGATACCAGCACATGCCTTCCCAGCTGACAGAGAATCCCCAGATGTGATCGGCCTTTCTTGAGCAAAGGTATCCTTTGGTTGATGCTTTCATTTGGATATTTTTATGGCCTTAGAACTCTGAACCTGTAACTTAATAAATCCCCTTCGTAAAAGACCATCCATTTCTGGTATATCGCATTCCTGCAGCATTACCACACGAAAACATTCTCCAATGCTATGAATTAGTATTTCTTTCTTTTCCCATATTATTTTAGTTTGAACTTCCTGTGTAACGTTGAATAGAAGTGGTGTTTTATCTTATTGATTAAGGATACTTTTCTAGTTTCTGATCCTAAGAATGAACACTTTCAATGTTTCACCATTAAATTCAATGTGTCCTAAGTGTTTATACCTCTTAATCATAGTTTGCTGATTTTGTATCACAAATAGATATTGAATTTAATGGAATGCACTTTCTACGTCTATTGAGATGATAATGCTTAATCATTAAATCAGATATACATTGAGCATCTACAATGTGTTACTCTGTTCTAGACAGCAGATGAAAACCCTACCCTCACAGAGTTTACCTTCAGCTAAGGGAGTGCCAACACATCATGCACATAAAATGCATAATTGTTAAAAATGAATAGTATGTTACATACTGATAAGTCCAAAAGATAATAATGACGTAGAGATGGGGAACAGGAAGTGTTGGGATGAAGACCTGCAATTTTAAATGTAGTAGCAAAGATGTGCCCCATTGAGAGGATGACATTTGAGAAGAAACCTGAGGGAGGTGAAGAAAACAGGATTGGGGAATTCTCGGATAACAGCCTTCACAAAGAAGGAAGGGCCAGTGCAAAGATAGTATGTGGTCAATATTGCAAGGCAATACAAAATTTTCTATAAATTAGAATACAGTGTTAGCTCCTGAATATGGCAATTGGGAAAAATTAATGTAAGTTATAATTACTAAATAAGTAAATAACAAAACCAGGTAAAAACATAATTGCATCATGATAAAGTAGTATTTTTGTTTAAAAACATCAAAATCCCATTTCAATATTGTGCTGGTTTGAAAGGAAGTATGCCCCCTAAGAAAAGCCATGTTTTAATATAAATCCCATTTCATAAAGGTAGAATAATCCCTATTCAATACTGTATATTTGAAACTGTAATGAGATCATCTCCCTGGTTGATGTGATTTAGTCAAGAATGGTTGTTAAACTGGATTAGGGGATGACATGTCTCCACCCATTTGAGTGGGTCTTGATTAGTTTCTGAAGTCCTATAAAAGAGGAAATATTTTGGAGAATGAGAGATTCAGGGAGAGTGGAGAATGCTGCAGCACCACGAAGCAGAGAGTCCACCAGCCAGCAACCTTTGGAGATGAAGAAGGAAAACACTTCCTGGGGAGCTTCATGAAACCCGAAGCCAGGAGAGAAAGCTAGCAGATGACACTGTATTCGCCATGTGCCCTTCCAGCCGAGCGAGAAGCCCTGACTGTGTTTGCCATGTGCCTTCTCACTTGAGAGAGAAACCCTGAATTTCATCAGCCTCCTTGAACCAAGGTATCTTTCCCTGGATGCCTTTGATTGGACATTTCTATAGACTTGTTGTGACTGGGACATTTCCTTGGCCTTAGAATGTAAATTAGCAACTCATTAAATTTCCCTTATTAAAAGCCATTCTGTTTCTGGTGTATTGCATTCCAGTAGCTAGCAAACCAGAACAAATAGAGAATATGAGAAAATGACTAATGAAAAAAATTAATCTTTTCCTCTGAGTAAACGCCATTAGAAAAGTTCAACTTGGGTCACAAAGACCTGGCAAAAAATAAATGTAAAAAAAAAATAAAAATAGAAAAACTAAATATTCAAAAATACAGAAAACTCTCCACAAGTTTTCCCCCATCAGTTAGCTGACCCAATCCAGGACTAACATGCTAAGGAAATATAAAAACAAAAGCCAATCACCAAAACAGCACATTATAGAAAAACAAAAGGAATAGTTTCAAATGTGTGTTACAGAAGGTTCAAATTAAATAACGGCAGAAAAAAGAGATTTTAGTTCATGTTAAGAATTCAAAAGAGAAAAAAATCCAGCAAGTTTAGCTAAGAAAAAAAATGGTAGAGTAAAAATGTAAAGATTGACAAATGAGAATAGGGAAACTCCTAAATTCAAAGCTTATAAAGATACTTTTTGGAACATTAGTTCATGGCATGATAATAGGTATTTATGTGGGGAGAAAATAGGTCAACAAAGTTACCATGGGTTCTTTATTAAGGACATCTCAGAGTCTTTTAAAATGCTACTGTGAATCATGAATCACTAACGTGAAGGAGGTGGGAGAGAGGCACATAAATAATTATGAACAAGTATGTAGCCTGTTCCATGCTGGCCTGGCCAAAGAACTTTTTCTTGGGGGCAAAACCAAAGCAATCTTAGAGAAATGCTACTTAAAAGGTGGTAAGTCAGATGAACTTCATATAATAGTCTGAAGAGTTTAAATTATGCTAAAACAGCAAGTTAAAAGGACTTTCTGGTTGTTGCTGCTAGTTGTTTTTTTTTTTAATATTCTTTTAATTTAATTTATCATTGGCAGAAAGCCAGCCAAAGATCAGCTGAACTTAGAAAAATACGTACATAGATAAATAAAAGACAGGAAAAAGAACAAGCCAAAATTCTGACAAATATTTTACTGAAGAGGATATTAGGATAGAAATTCTGTTCTGGAGTAAGCAGTCCAAATATGCTAAATCTGAGAAAGATAAATGTAAGGATGTACTAACTGACAAATAAAAGTAACTTTGCCAAATAAAAGGCCTAACTGACAAATAAAAGTAAAATAAATCAGCATGACTGAATGGTATCCAACCAAGGAGTTCGAATAATCTTGAAGACAACTCTAAATGCTGTAGTCAAAGTTACCAAAAAGGTTATACAAATGGTCCAAAGACTAGCCTCTACTAAGGCTATGAAAATATTCAATCAACTAAAAATTAGCATGGATTTGTTGGAATGGAAGGTAAGTTGCTGGAATTTCTAATAAAGAATAAACTCTGTCACAAACAAAAATAATCTAATAGAAGAAAGGAAATTTGCAAACATATCAGTATTTCTTGAGTATCAACAGAGACAAATATAAAACATTTGAAGTTTCTTGAAGTAGTAAATAAATTGAGGCAGGATATATTGTTTATTTAGACTTTCAACATGTCTTTGATAACATTCTAAAATAAAGACTTTAAATATTAAATTACTATCAAAAGAGATGCTCTGCCCTGGATAGGAAACTGGCTTTGGTAGCAGAAAACAAAAAAACCTAAGTGAAATTTCAAATATAGTTTATCTAAGGATTTTAGTGTGAAAACTTGTCTAATTTTCATAATGTTGAAAGCGGAGCACACAGTAAAGGTTCAGATTTAGGAATGAGTAGTGAAATATCAAGCTGCCAGGGGTAACGGGTGAAAGGTTAGTTGACATAGTCCTGGTAATGACAACAGAAAGAGTCATTAACAATCTTGAAATTTCCCCTTCAGGGATGCCTAATGTGTATCAGACACCTATTAGATGCTTCATATGCATTACCTTGTTTATCTTCACAACTTCTTACAGAAGTAATTACCATTTCATTCCACACACTTACAAATTAGAAAATTAAAGTTTAGAGAGGAGAAGTACCTTCCCCACAGATCACATAGCAAAGTAGGTTGCCGTGAGTGAAACTTGGCAACTGAACCCATATTCCTGGCTCTTAACCACTGCACCAGGAGTCTCCAAACTTGAGCATGCATCAGAATCACCTGAGAGGTGCCTCAAGGCACAGATCTCTGGGCCCCACCTCCACAGTTTCTGATTGAAGTAGATCTGAGGTGGGGCCAAAATTTGCATTTCGGACAAACTGAAGCTGCTGGTCTGAGGATTACTGAGAACACCAAAAAGCCACAGGTGGTGAGACGGAAGAAAAGGAGACAACAATAAGAATGGTTTCTGGTTTCCCGGCAGGAGGTAATATTAATGAAGAAAGCTGGCATGAAGTTAAAAAAAAAAAAAATAGGAACAAACTATCCACTAAACGAGGCCAATTTGTGATCACATTGGAAATTTCTTGGCTCTTTTCCTGCATGGAGTGGTGAAGTAGCTTTGAGTTATGTAGCCAGAAGAGCATGTTTTTATTTTTTTTAATCAATCCTGTGGGTGTAAACCCATTATAAAGAGGACCTTACAATGAGGTTACTTCAGTTAAGAAGGGGCCCAAGTGAATCAGGAGGGTCTTAATCCTATTACTAGACACCTTATACGGATGGTCACAAAGAAAGCAGCCACCGGAAGCAGCCAGAAACTGGAAGTCAATGGAATCCAGAAAAGAAAAGAGAAGATGCCGCTATGTGCATTTTCAGTGACAGAAAAGCCAAGGATTCAAGATCGTCAGCAGCCAGTCCCAGAATGCCAGTTTTCTTACAGAAAATATCACCTTGCTGACACCTCAATTTTGAACTTCTCCTAGTCTCTAAACCGGGGAACAATAAATTCCCATTGTCTAAACCAATCCACTGTAAGGTATTTGTTTTAGCTGCTAGGAAACTAAAACAGGTGGCGAAGAGTCTCTCGGGAACTCATGCAGTCTAAAACTATTTAAACCAGCTTTCAGCACAATATAAATTTAGTGACAAAATGGATGTCCTCATGCTCAGGACTTCCCTTCCTACAAATTACCTACCAACCTTACCCACTGATAGCCTGATGCCTATAATTCTGTTAACATAAGAGAATTATAACATTTAATATCGTAATCAGAAACTAAAAGCTTGAAAAGGAAAGTCTTAAAAAGTGAGCATATTTTTGTTAATGGATTTCATTCAAAATGAAATGACTACTTATAGATTCACCATAAGTAAAATATAATAGGCATATCTAAATTTATAATTACAAGAATTCAGCTTTATTACTTTGGAGAGGAAGCATGGTGCTACAGAAAGAGCACCAATTTTGGTGTCAGAAGTCCAATATTTGAAAATAAATGACTTTTGACAACTCATTTCCCTCATCCATAAAAGAGGAATAATTCTTCACAGAGTTGGGAGAATCAAATCCAATCATATTTGTGGAAGCATTTAGTTGACTCTGATGAACTGTTTCAAATGTAAGGTGTTACTACTAATCTTAGGAATAGCACATTTTATACCGATGTCCAGCGTTGATTTATAAACAAGAGATGTCTTTGCAACTCCAGAGAACAAAGGCTCCAAATGGAAATCAGGCATCCCTAAAATTGAGACTTGATAACATTTCTCCGAGTATGGACTCAGTGGGAAAAATCTAGAACTCAAGGGGAGACAAATCTTTTAGCATTCAGGCAAAGAAGGTGTTCTAGTTTGCTAGCTGCCAGAATGCAACACACCAGAGATGGATTGGCTTTTAATAAAAGGGGATTTATTTTGTTAGTTCTTCAGAGGAAAGGCAGCTAACTTCCAGCTGAGGTTCTTTCTTACATGGGAAGGCACAGGATGGTCTCTGCTGGCCTTCTCTCCAGGCCTCTGGGTTCCAACAACTTTCCCCAGGGTGATTTCTTTCTGCATCTCCAAAGGCCTGGGCTGAGCTGTGAGTGCTGAGATGAGGTATGCTGAGCTACTTGGCCAGTGCTACACTGAGCTCTCTCATTTAATCACCAGCCAATTAACTCAAAAGTCATTCATTGCAGCAGGCACACCTCCTAGCCAACTGCAGATGTAATCAGCAACAGATGAGGTTCACATACCATTGGCTCATGTCCACAGCAACAGAACTAGGTGCCTTCACCTGGTCAAGTTGACAACTGAATCTAACTACCACAGAAGGCTAAGATCAACAAATCTGGGCAAAAATATCACCCTGTGAGCCCTCATTTGGACCTAAGTTTTGCCTCTAATGACCGCAATCAGTCTGTTCTTACGATAAAACTCTAAGGTAGAATTATTTCCCCTTCAGTGGAGACTTGCCTGATTGTGAGTAGCAATCCTGACATCTTATTCTGAAACCTGGAAATGATAAGAGCTGTGCTCCCCCAATCGTGGAGCACCAGATAAGGGTCCCGCATCCAATGCTCTGGCAATGATGTAAAGAAGGCACAGCACCAACTCAGAGCACTCTGAAGTAAATTAAAGACCTACAATGTCTTTGGTATGGTGATAGCAGGGACTAAGGTGAGGAAAAGATGCAAAGAAGGGCATGGACACTGCGCAATGGTGGATAAATCTACAACAGCTTTGGTAATCTTCAAGACTTTAAGATTAACCTTCAGGTTTCAGTTAGAGTACATTCAGGTCACAAATACTAGTTTTGTGTCTGTTTAACTAAACACCAAAGTGTCATTGGCCACTTCATATTAAATAAAGCCCACAGAATCATAGGTAAGCCTCAACAAGCCTTAGTTAAAAAATTAAAAGCAGGGCAGGCCACGGTGGTTCAGCAGGCAAGAACGCTTGCCTGGAATGCCAGAGGACCTGGATTCGATTCCCGGTGCCTGCCCATGTATTAAAAAAAAAAATTAAAAGCAAAATGATAGGAGAAAATTATATATAAGTTGTACTTCGTCAAAATGAGATGTTCACAATTCAAAAGGCACTACTAAGAAAGTAAAAAGACAAGTCACAGGTTCTGGGAAAATATTTGAAAATCATATATCCAATAAGGGTTCTTGCATTCAGAATATATAATTTTTTACCAATCAATAAAATGAAAAAAATACCCAACTTAAAAAATAGACAAAGGATTTTCTAGACATTTCACCAAAGAAGATATAGAATGGGCACAAAAAGCACACGAAAAGGGGCAGGCCACGGTGGCTCAGTGGCAGAGTTCTTGCCTGCCATGCTGGAGACCCTGGATCGATGCCTGGTGCCTGCCCATGCAAAAAAAAAAAAAAAAAGCACATAAAAAGATACTCAGCATCATTAGTTATCAGGAAAACGCAAATTAAAGCCATAATGAGATACTACTTCATACCCCCTAGAATGGCTATAGTCAAAAGGACAAATAATAAGAGTTGTCGAGGGCCAAGAGAAACTGAAACCCTCACTGCCAATGCAACTGTAATATGGTACAGCCACTTTGGAATATAGCTCTACCATTTGACCCAAAAATCTATTTCTAGGTGATTTACCCAAGTGTAAATAAAACACATATCCACACAAAGACTTGAATGCATTAGTCATAATAGTCCAAAATGTGAAAACAATACAAATGTCATCAACTGGTGAATGGATGTATAAAATGGGGAATATCATAAAATAGAATTCTCTTCGGCAAAATGATACATGCCAGTATGTTGATGAACCTCAAAAACATTATTATAAGTGAAAGACTCCAGACACAAAAGACCACACACTGTATAACCCCACTTAACATGAAATTTCCAGAAAAGGCATATCTATAGAGACAGAAAGTAGGTTATTGGTTACCCTGAGTCTGTGGGTGGGACCAGAAATGACTACAAATGGATCCAAGATTTCTTTTTTGAGGTAGTGGAAATGTTCTAAAATTAGATTACAGTGATGGTTGCTCAACTCTGTAAATTTATTAAAAATCACTGAATTGTATACTTTGAATGAAGTTTATGAAATGTGACTGCACCTTAATAAAGCTGTTCACAAAATTAAAGAAGTTTCTCAAAAGAAATATGGACAATCCTAACTACAAATCTCACCATGAAATGTTGAGAGATTTTATAGTTCTGCGCCTCTTAGCTTGATGCCATCCATGCTCCTAGAAAACTTGACCCTCTTCAGACAATAATGAACACAGCAATGGCTATTTCAAAATGTATGCACTCTAGATTGTAGGAAAAAATGTTCACCATTTGATGACATTTGTATTGTTTTCACATTTGGGGCTATCATGACTAATGCATTCAAGTCTTTGTGTGGATATGTGTTTTATTTACACTGGGGTAAATCACCTAGAAATAGATTTTTGGGTCAAATGGTAGGACTCAGGTTAGAGTGTATGGACTCAGGACTCAGGTTAGAGCGTATGAACTTACATATACAAATACAGAGTTTCTGATTTAATAAGCTTGATCATCTGGTCTCCCTGAGTACCTAACATTAACTAAGTGATAGACAATGTTGAGTGAGGAATGGATCAGAAACCAAAACCACTTAAGTTCCTAGTCCCTCACGGCTAAGGCAGCAAGGAGCTTTCCTAGGACCCTATAACCAACAAGGGTATCAGCATACAAGGTTGGTAAGCTTAAGGTGCTTATTTATGATAAAGATTCTCTTGCCTCACACCAGATCTACCAAATCAAACCTACCAAATCAGATCTATTGAATCAGAATCTACAGAGGAATGCCTGAGTATCTGCATTTTCACAAGCAACTGAGGTGATTTCTGTGCACACTAAAATTTAAAACATAAAAACCTGTGCTAAGAGGATATTACAGAAGGAAGGAAAGGTAAAAATCATCTAATCCAAACCTCATCTATAAGATAAGAATACTGCAGGCCAAAGAGGTATTTTGTAAAACTTCTTATGATTTCTTTAAACCCTTTTTAAAAAAAATCTGTAAGTCTAGTCCTGTAAATTGTCAAGGGTATTTAGTGAGGCAGAGTATGTATTACGTACCTTGGAAATATTTTCTTCAGAAACTGATGAAGATAAAATGCTTAATCATTTAAGAGGATATGTTTCTGCTCTCAAGAATATTAATCCATAGAACCTCATTATCTAAAGGTGACAACTAAATGAGTCATATAATAGTTAATTTTCCTTGTTGGTATGTTCTGTTTAATTACTATACTTTTCCCCCACATACTTACATTTTGTGAGAGAATACATGGGTTATTTGACAAAAACATTGGCATTCTTATAAATCACTGAGCATTAAATCATCACTTGCTCTGAAGACACATATCTCCAGTAATACAAGACATATTCTTATATTAATTTAGCCTCAATTCTCTTGTGCATGGGTCTAAAAACACAGCTAGCAGTCCCAGCTCTTATAAAGAACCTTGGAAATAATAATGCTGAAACTGATTCAGATTGTTGTCCATAGCCCTGATCACATTCATAGATACAGTGAAACTGTCTGCATTCCATCTTTGTTGAGGATTTTGTCATTTTTTTTTTTTTTTTTAAAGGGAAACATTTTTAAACATTTTCTTGTTTTATTGTATTCTGTTTCTCCGTTTTTGTTACATGGGCTGGGGCCGGGAATCGAACCGAGGTCCTCCGGCATAGCAGGCAAGCACTTTGCCCGCTGAGCCACCGCGGCCCGCCCGGATTTTGTCATTTTTTAAAAAAATGAAACAAATAATGCAAGTGAATATCAGCACTCTCCAGTTCTTGGAATATTGATTTAATGGCTCACCTATTACCAAGCTAGTATCAGATGCTTTCTTATGGTAGAAATAAGAAGAAAAAAAAATGGTTATGTGCCAAAAATCAAAGACAGATTGGGTTTTCTGGTGTAGGGAACATTCTTAGTGCCCCCCTCCCAATTTTGGTGAATTATGCTGTGCTGATATTTAACAGAGAGGAAAAGGACATGCAGATATGGGACATTTCCCAAAATGACAACTGAAGGAATTGGGGAAGAGCAAATCCAAATAGATAGGAAATGCCATTACAGTGAAACCTTTTATAATAGTGGCATTCAATACATTCTTATACACAATTTTGACAGCCAGTCTCAATCTTTTTTAGCTCTTCTTCTCTTCCGCCTCTATTCTGCTATCTTTTTTTTATTTCTGATAGATTGTGAGAAACCTAACATATGTCTTGAGAACAACTCTATTTTGTGCTATTGAGAACTTTTCCTCAAATCAGAAAGCCGTATTCTTGTACATATCTCTGTGTTAGTGACACCGGTTTTATTCTTTCGTTAGGTGAATGGTAGGCTATGTCCTCCATCTCGTGCAATTCTTATTTCCCTTCCACAGAATGGCATCAGCCTTTGGTTCCCTTCATACCTCCTTTCATGATGTGACTACTATAATAAAAGAATATTTCATAAATCTTTCTTAAGTTAGCAAAACCTCACATAAAAGTTGATGAGTTAGGACAAAAACTTGACTTGCGTTTGCTTCTGCTCAGGGATAAACACTTCTCAAGCTAATTAATAGTGAAGCACAGTGAAGACCAAAATGCATTATTATCCTTTAGAAACTTTCTAGTTAACCAATTGCTTCCAAAATGAACGTACTAGTCCTGGTTAGGACTGTCTTATTCATGAGGATTTTCTTTCCCCACCTGATTTTTTGGATAGTAGCATGTATGGGAAAGCAAGTACTCAAAAGAAAAACCAAGCAAACATGAAAAAACTTTTGCACTCATATTTTTCTCTGGTAGACTGTCACCTTTTCTCACTGCAGGAGAAGTGAGTAAGCTTCCACAGCCCACCTTATCCATAGGAAGCCACATAAAATGTTCAAAGGAAAGTTTGTAATAGAAAATACCTTTTAAATCTCAATTATAATGAAAGAACATTAAGCTCCTGGTCTTCCAGGTTTTTGTGGCACTATCCTCACTGCTTCCTCCAAATTCCACCACCTGCCAGGGGCCAGGAGATACTATCCTTAGACCAAGCAACAGAAAGTAAGTTGAATCAAGCTTGAGTAGAGGCTCATAGGAAACTCAGAGTTTGGAGCTCTTTGTCTGCCCATCCCCTGCCAGAAACAGCATTTTCGACAAAAAAAAAAGAATAGCGATTTAAGCTTATGCAATAGCACATTTCCATTAACAATCACATGTTCCATACATTGCCTTTTGATATGTTCTTGATTTCAGATTGCTCATGATTTCAGATTGTCGATTTGTTGTAATTGAACAAAATGACTATTTAAAAGAAAGCAATAGAAATGCAAGGTTTTCCATTGAAGGTATAACGTTTAGTTAGGACCATGTGAAAAGAAAGGTCTGCATCCCAGGAAGCAGGGGGCCAGATTTTATAAAGGAGACCAGGGAACAAAAACAGTGGCTCAGGGGAGGTAATAGACCAGAGCAGTGGTGATTTCAGGTAGTAAGGACTCAAGGCAGACTGGACGACTTATAGTAGATTTTTTATCCTAAAAAATAACACAGAACATTTTTTTCAATGACCTTGCAGAGCTTTAAGGAGAAAGGCTGAAAGCTGGCTTAAAGAAGGAAGTAGGAAAAAAAATAAAATGCATGAGAGACACAGAAATGTCTTAGTTCTGAATCCTTCTAAGTCTATAACTATCCAACACCTAAAATTTTCCTTCCTATCACACACAGGTGTATGCCAAGACTTCTCATTCCTAGAATAATTTTGTTATATTCCAAAGAATTAAACGCTGATGACATCCTTCATTCATTTATCAATAAGTGAACGCCTACTGGATGCTTCACGTTATGGCAGGGGCTAGTTATATAAAGTTCAATGAAACAGATACTTTTCTTAATGGCTGACAGCCCATACCTACTAGAGAGATAGATCTCTGAAACAAGAGATAAAAGGGCTTTAGGTCTGGGCAGGCCACAGTGGCTCAGCAGGTAGAGTTCTCGCCTGCCTGCCCTTCCAGAAACCCGGGTTAGATTCCCAGTACCTGCCCATGCAAAAAAAAAAAAAAAAAAAAAAAGGGATGGGGGGGCTTTAGGTCTACCTGCCAGAAAGCTGGATCCCTCATCCCCAACCCAACTCCCTGCACTTAGGCAGCTCCTAAAATCCACTATGCAATTTTCTAATCACTAATTTTTGGTTAGGGACACAGAACTTTCTAACCCACTGAATTTCACAATAAACTAAAATTTGACTCGTGCTTCTAAATAGCACTCTTGGTACACTGTTCATTCTGAGACAGTAAGAGAGAAGTCAGGGAGGCGAAAAGGTCTCTCTGATTATCCTTGAAAAACATCTGGGGAGATATAAGGAAAGCCAGTTAGCTCTAGGGATTTCTGCGACTGGGACATTCCTCCACAAAAAAGCAAAACCGTATCTATTAACCCACTTGGTTTCAGCCACTGAGCAGACATAAAATTGAAATAACTTTTAGTTACTGCCAATTTGGGATTTATCTAAACCAATGATCCAAGAATGAGAGGTTCCACAAGCTATTATCCAACTCCACTACATTTCTTTGAATTCTGAAAAGTACAAAAGCAGGGAGCTTTGTAATGTTAGCCTTACTTGCTGATAGAGAAATATCAAATATTCATCCATAAATTATCTCTCTAAGTCTTACTGCTCCATATTATGACCTTGAAATGTGATCGTTCTCTCAATAGAAGAACGAGAAATTGTGTGTGCATTGATTTTTTAACCCCATCCTTTTCCTTTCCTTTCTAACCACATTTTTATTGCTGAACCAATATCCCAGAAGTAGACGCAGAAACAGACCCCTCTCCTACACAATCGTCACCAGTAACAAAATAGCTACAAGCTATAAATAAGAGCAATGATATCCACTCTTCTGAAAATTGTAATACTGTATCATTGTTTAATTTTAGGTTAACTTCTGCTTTTCTACTTTTCAATTAAAGATAACAGAGAGCTTGGTGGAAAAGGGACTCTTAGTGCTGAGCAAAAGGTACATTTTCCATTATTTTAAGATAATCTAGGGTCCCTAAGATGGTAGACAATGTCCTTCCATCCCCAAACTCTTCCCACCTCTCCAGCCTCACCTCTTACCTCCTCTCCCCTTATACTCTGCTCTCCAGCCATATTAAATCACCCTGCAGTTTACTCATCATGCCATGCCTCTCCTGGATCTTTGCCCCATACATTTATACTGTACCCCTAACTGACGCTTGGTTATAATCACAGCAATTATCATACCAAACTGCAATCTACTGTTTTCTTGTCCATTTCCCCCAACTAGACTATAACTACCTAGGGCAGGGAACACCACTACTTTCTATAGGGCTTGGCCTATATCAGTTCTGTTGAAATAAGGAGTTGATTGAAAGGGACATCCAAACTCTGGGTTAATGCCCTCATCCTCTAGTGCCCTACTCACTTATCTTTCTCCCATTCAAAATTTGGATCTCCTCAAATGTAGAGAAGGAGTATTATCTCTATATCCTAATGCCTAGACTTATGCCCAGAATATTGTTCAACCAAAATTTGCTAGAAAGGTAGGTAGATGGATGGTTAGAAAGGATAGATAGATAGATAGATAGATAGATAGATAGATAGATAGATAGATAGATAGGTATAGATTGATAGATAAAGAGACAGAGATAGAGACAGAGATATATAGAAAGGTGAGTGTTTGGAGGGACACTCATCAGCTTTCAATGAGTAGTCAAGGCCATATTAAATGAGATGAGAGTCTTCTAGACTAGAGTAATGGTTAAGAATACAGACACTGTATGAAGACCCAGGGCCCAGGCTCCCCTCCGTATTAAGAATAAGTTACTGCACATAGCCATCTACAATGACTAAGACAGAAGTTAAAGGTCATCAGATAAACTTGGGATGGATAGGGGAGAATGTACAAGTGGTATTGTAAACAAAGTATTAAAGTCCCCTCCCTTAATCATTGTTGATAACAAACCTCCAGACCCCTGTGTCACAAAACCATGCTGAAACTACGTTCTCACATCCTATGGAATGTCTTTTTTCTTAAACCCTTATAAGCTGCCCCTTGTACTCCTTGGCCCTTTGCAGACACCGTTTTCCATCTTCTGGATGACCACCACCAGGAAAGATCTCCTGACAGTTAAGTCCCAATAATATCCATGCACAACTCTCTGCCTAGTATATTCTTTGGCCTTGGGGTTGTTCCAACTCAACCTGGTGATCCAGCCAGGAGAACAAAGAGCCACCAGCCATAGTGGGCATGAGTCCTGGGGAGGGAGAATCCATGGTGGAAGAACTGAATTGGCCTATATCATCCAGGTGGGTAGGGATGGCTGACCTCTTGGACAAATGGGGTCTGCCACAACAGTATGGAAATGCCCTGTAAACTCCAGTGGGGTTGCTAGCTGTTTTGTAACAGATAGCAGGGACAACTAAATTTGAGCAAGAAGAAAGAAGATGCACTATCTCTACTGACAGCTGGGCTGTCTACAAAGGCCTTACAACCTGGATGACAAACTGAAAGCAGAAACAACAGACAACCATAGGTCACTCTTTCTGGGGACAAAAATTGTGGAAAGACATTTGGGATGCCTGCCAACAATAAAAAGTAACTGTCTATCATGTCTCTTTCCACATTTCCAACATGCTACCTGGGAATATGGAAGCAGATGCATTTGCACAGGTTTGGAGCACCATACCTGAAATAAGGGAAGGAACAGAATGGCTTCATCAGAAAAGTGGACACCAAGGGTGTCCCAGCAGTTCCAGCTGCCAATCATACACCAACAGCCAGTGAACATTATTAGAGATTGCCCTTTGTGCTCCCTCCATCGACCATATAGCCTATCACACCAATCGACCAATCCCAGACTCCAGTAAACCAGTGGCAAGTGGATTACACCAGGCCCGTTCCACTCTCAGAAAGGGCAAAGTATACCTTCACTACAGTACACACTACCATTAGCATTTTCAGTAGAGAAAGCTAACCAGCGATCTACCATATGTCTGGAAAGGGAAGTGCCCTCAATGGCATGTTTATACAAAGAGACAGTGATCGCAGGACCCCTTTTACTGGGCAGATAACACAATCGTGGGCCATAGATCAGGACATTACATGGACATTGCATCTACCTTATAATCCCTCAGGTGCAGGCTTTATTGAAAAAAATGAATGCCTCTTCAAGGAACAACTGAAATTTGATTAAAGGTCCTTATAACAGTGGACTAGAGACTCCATCAGGTCTTATTACATTTGAATGTGACTTTGCAGAGCATTGACTTCCATTTTCTGGAAAGCCACCACTGGTTCATAAAGTCCAATAAAATCCATGTCTAACTATTTGCCTACCACGTTTTTGGGTCTTGAGGCTTTGTCAACTAGAACTCTTCAGCACACCCTGGCACCAACTAGCCTCCACCACAGATTCTCTGAGCCTCAGTTTCCTGGTCTGCAAAATAGGGCAAAGAACAATCCTTACCATACAAGGTCGTTGTGAGGATTAAATGAGTTAATATGTTTAAAGTGTTGCAGTAGTGCTTGGTACACAGTGCTAAAATATTGTAAATCAGGAAAACTTGTGTGACTGTCAGTGATGTTTTGAAATCTGAAACTTAGTCCAAGTCCTGTCAGAAATGGCACATGTGATAATTTCCCATTGAAAGAATATTAGAGGAAGACACCATTATGAATAAACCAATGAGGCATGAAATTCAATTCCACATAGAGGCCTCAGTATTTAATCAGTGCATTTCCCTGGGACAGAAACCAAGGTAAATGTCCTAAAAACTGACTTACAGAATCTTCCAGTAGTTACAGACCTATATTCACATTGTGGTAATATACCCAATAGCCAACTACCAAAACTCAATCAGAATCAAACACTTTGGTGGAGGTTCTGCCAAAAAAGGAAATTACTTGCCTTTTTCTTTTCTTTTTTTTTTTTGTCTTTTTTTTCTTCAGAATAAGAAAATTACCAAATTACAGAACTACAAGAGTATTTCCTTTTACCTAGCCATATATAAAATTTAAACTATTCTCCTCTTTCTTTGCAACCAAGGTCAGAGAAGGAAAGGCTGAGGCATTGAGGGACTGAGTCATTAGAAACTGTCCAGGAAATGCAAATCAGAGACAGGAAAGGATTAAAAAAAGAAAAAAAAGTAAAGCTTGTAGCCTGAAGGTAGATAGTGCTTTCCACAGGCCGACCTCCTTATCTCAATTCCAGCCTCTCACAACCAAGAGGCTTTAACATTTTCTTTAAAACAGCCCAGGAATCTGCTCAATAGCTTACTACTGGCCCCGGTTTGCCCTGAAGTTTGCAATTAATACAGTAATTAAAGTCCTTTGGAAGGGCTCTTGGTTCGATCAATGGGGTTTTATTTTCCAGGAGAAGAGGCACTCTTTCTATAAAAACACAGTAGGAGACATATTTTAAAACTATATTTCAATTGCAAACAACGTGGCTGTGTTCCCAAATGGCAGAAAGAGGATAAAATTATCTGCAGGCCCCAGAGGAGGCACTAGAGGTGTAACAAAAATTCCTTTCAGCTGCATTCAAACACTGCTGCTGCTGCTCCTGCAGAAAAGGACATTCATTCATTTGGAAATGGAGAAAATTAGCAAAATTAAGCAGATTGGAGCCCTGGGTCATATCATACCACTTCATTAATGCATCCGGATGAATGCAACCTAGTATACACAAAATAACAAAAACTAAAAAATTAAGAAAAGAAAACCTAAGATTTTTCTGTATTGACTAACTTAAAAGATTGAATAAAGATAAACCGTATTGGTCATTGATGTTCAGCTGCAGATCTAGATTAAAAGTAACGAAGTTTATAATGCTATGAGTTAAATAAACCTTCTTGCCCGGTCTATGGTCTTTCCTTCCAGAGATCTCTTCAGAGAGATAGCAGACAGTTTGGCTGACTTCCCTCTCTGCCTGGAATTCCTTCTTTGTGTGGAATACTTTCTCCATTCTTGCTCTCTACAGCCAATCCCCAGCCCATCTTTCCAAACCTGTCACCCATTTCTTCCTAAATGACACTTCATCGTCACAAAAATGATTTGCTTTCTATCCTCAGTACTAAAGTGTTTGCTTTCTTGCTCCCAGACAATTTCTTTGTGTACAGAATGCCAAAAGAGGCAAGCTGGTGTTGGAAAAGAATGGGCTTCTGAGCCAGAAGGGCCTGGCTTTGAAATCCAGCTCTGACTTTTACTAATGGTTGAGGGAGTTTGGGTCGCATATTTATTCCTTCTGAGCCTATGTTTCCTCATTATAAAATAGGGATAACAAAACTTTCTTCCAGGATCGGTGTGAAGGCCAATACCACCGGATATATGTAAAGTACCCAGCCCAGGGCCACCACTCAGGTCTGCGCTCCCTCTCTGTGAAGGAAAGTCCTACCCACCCCTTACGGTCCACCTTCAACCTCAGCCCCCTCTTCTACCACCCACCCCCACTCCCCCCAAAAAAAGCTTGGAAATAAAAAAGCTAGTCTCGCCCTTCCAGGTGGAAATGAACTCTACCTCCTCCGAATACTTAAATCTTTCTTCTGTGACCCATTTGCTTGACATTTTGACAAAAATACTTTATTTTTTTTCAAGACCCAGAAAACCGTAAGCCCTTCTAAGGAGGATGGAAAATTCCCATATTTACACTTTCAACATGACAACAAGTATTTCCCATGTTTTGTTCACTGACCTAAAAGTAGTTCTGACATTCATAAATCCATTCCTTCCCAACAATGAATGAAGTCTAGCTGAGGAGGACTTTCAGTTATCCTATTCACAGGTAAGAGTCCACTAGCACCTAGGACAAAGTTGAAAGGAGGGAACTGGATGAGGCCCTAAATAATACAGACCTTGACTTATTTATAGCCCATAAAGAGGACCCAGCACCTCAAAGGCAATCAGACATTTGTACACCAGAAATAGACAAAAGCAGAGCCCAGGAGGGCAGGCTGGTGGGTGGACCTGGCAGACACCAAAAACGCAAAGGCTTCAACATTTTTTCCGTTTTCTTTTTTAAACAACGGTAGAAACTCCATGGGTTAACTCTATTTAGATTTCTCTTAATATTTACAGAAGAAAATATTTTTCTTCATTTATGGGGATAAATGCTTTTTTCCTGAAGAATAACTCATTTTCAGTTAGCTGCAGTGTCAACCTGTGTGTTTTATTTTTCATTGAAAAACTATAGAGAAAAGTGGCCACTTCAGGCTCTTGATCACTCAGTGCTGTGAAAATGTGGAAACCTCTCATACACCCGAAAATTATTTACCTCTGGTCTCTGTCCACCAATTATACAACCTAACTTGGTAGTTTCATTTATTCATTTATGCCAGCCTGTGTTCTGTAATGGAAAGTCATTTTGCTCTAGTAAGGTATCCCCTTATTGCTCCATCATCTCACTAAGGCCCATTGTGTGGCCAGGAAAAGTCAAAGACTAGAAGCCAGGTTAAAACCTAAGATGACCCTTTTGCTTTTAATTTCAGAAACTACATTAGGAAAAGATGGCCTTTGAAGGGCTGGTTGAGCTGACAGATGTAACATGTAAAATGCAAAAAAATGTATCTAAGGGCAAGTTCCTTGGTTAACATTTGCATCCATAGCACAATGTCTGGATCATAATAAATGCTCAAAGCAAATTTATTGAATAAGTGATTATGAATATGGAGATTATAAACAGTGTGCTATGCTAAAGGCTTTTTCATAAACACTTAACTATTTTTTTGAGGTTTTAAAACAATGGACATCTACACTGTGGACACTGCTTAGAAGAGTTTGGAATATATCATTTAATTAGTAACTTTGTGTAAAGCCATACGCCATAGAACCATCGGTGGAAATCAATGGTACAGTGAATCTGCTGGCTGTTTGGTTGGTTGGGTGAGATGCTCTTGCTTCATTCCTCCATATTCCACAAAGTTTGGAATGGATCTCCATTTCCAAGTGCAGAGCCACTTGAAACTGATGACACGAGAATCAGAATAATCATCAGAGACTGAGAAATAAAAAGGCTCGTATTTCCCTAAAATATTGGCAACTCTATGTTCTGCAGACCTGAGACTGTTCTCATACTGCAGGAACTATCTTAAGCAACATCTACTGAAATAGAAGGTTAAAGATTTAGAAATGTACTCCTCTTCCAAGATTCTGATGGAACTAATTCCCTTATGGCCAGGGCCAGACCCTGATAAACTGTGGAACCTTAATTATCTTCATTAAGATGGATAAAGTCAGTGAGACCTCTGGGAGTGGCCAGGAAATTCCTCTGATCTACTAAGAAATGCCTGGAAGCTAAATGGTTTAATATGGCACTATAAAAGAATTTCTCAAATCAACAGCTTGGAGAATTTATTCCTTTTAAATATAACTCTTAAAATATCCTGTCCTGCAAATAAGGAAACATACAAATGAAGAAAAGAACCAAATTATATAAACCGTTTGAGGTAATACCAAATCATCATATTAGCATTAGAGCAAGAACAAGAATTTTAATTATTTTCCTTTTATAATCCAGGAGCAATAACATGTCAGATAAATTTACACTAAATTTAGCCTACTGTAATATTTTTAATGGGCAGCCGCTATTAAATGTTACTAATAAAACAAGCAAAAATAATGATGAGTGAAACCAGAGACATGAACTTAAAAGAATGAACAATGGCCAAATAATAGAGTAGAAAATGACCATGCCAGTGCAGATTCCCAACAGTATACAAGAAAAACCTTATCACAAGATGAAAACAAAGTTACATCTTCTGATTTAAGAATTTAAGACAGGGTGTTATTCTATTTTCTACTCCTACAAGAGAAATTACATGTCTTCCAAGAAAAAAAAAATGGTGATACATGTGTTTTCATCCAAAAGAAAGTAGAAATAAACTCTCCCCTAGTGAGTGAGGTTCTTTTATGAGAGTTTTATCATCTCTAATGGCAGGTGTGCCCTGTTTGCTAGCAGAGAAGCCATCCAAAGAAAGAGCTAATGTACAGCATTCATAAGACTGTCCCTGTTCTAATTGTTTTTCCCACTCCAGACAAATATATGCAACATGCTGCTGCAAATGATTTAAACACTCTTTGCAAACATAAAACGAAAAAAATTCCTATCTGCCCAAAAAGCACTGTCTCAAATATCACATTCCCCCAGAGACTTCCCTGGTTTTCTCGAGCAGAGGCACCTTTTTCATCAGAACACCTGTGACATGTGATGTCTACTCTTCTTAAGTATACACATGTTCCCTCTTCCCAGCTAAATTATAAATTCCTCTAATTTCTCTATATCCACAGAACAATAATTGCAGTATACCATGAGCCCAGGAGCAGTAAGTGATCAATAGGAACTTGTTGAATGAGAGAAGGCAAGGAGTAAATACTGTTATTTCTATTATTTACTTGAAAATGAATGCCAAATATATTGCATTTCATTGTTTCTTAAGGGCCAGGTAAAGAGGGTCTGTTAGATAGTATATAAGGAGACCTTAGATCCAGCATGACTTTTCCTGAATCCCACATTTAGCTGTGCATCTTTGGGCAAGGTCTATAACTGCAGATAGTTTCTTCAGCTGTAAAGATGGTATAACACCAACCTCTTGGGATTATTACCAGGATCTGGTGAGATGACAGATAGGAAGGACCTAGCAAAGAGCAAGGACACCGAATAAACCTAAATCATTAGTAGGGAGAAGACAGAAATACAACAGAATGTCAAATTTCTGGAGACACAAAAAAAGGTTGGTTTTCATCTCCCTCAATTCCTCTAAGACATTCTAAATGCAAAAATTCAGCTCTCGGCCAGGTTCCACAGAGCACACAGCAAGACAGGAACTCTCGCCAAAGCCCTGAGCCCAAAACGTTTGAGCAACTACCCTGAACTCCAGTTAGGCAAGCAGAGTCTGGCAGATTGTTTTTTCTGTGTGTGCCGGAAGGTTCCCTCAGAGCCATTCTGGGAACGGGGCCATCTCAATTCCCCTCCCCAAGGGCACCTGCCCCAATCTGTTCCTGTTTAGGCTTAGGGCTTGGCATGAGGTTTACCCAGGTGGTCTCCTCTCTTCTTTTTGTCCCCACTCTCACCTTCTTCCCAATATCACATCTTCTCCCATGGCTCTTTCTTCTAAGGACTATCCTTACTTGGTGCTTCCTTAACAGCTCATTCTTGGTGACATGCCCCTGAGTCCATTTGGAAAGGGCATGTTGTCTTTACCTTTTATAGGAAAGGTTTTCTTTTTGTTGTCTCATGCTCAGCATCTTTCACCTGCTGCCATACACAGTGTTCTGGAGAAAGAACACTCACTGCAGAGCCAGCAGGGCTGAATTGGGACAAAGGCCTCTCTCTGACCAAGCAAATTCCCAAGAATGATTCACACGGAGGGATGGTGCCTATTAAAGCAGTGCTTCCCCAGCTTCAGTGAGCATCAGAAACATCTGGAGAGCAGTAGTCTGGAGAGAGCCCCTGTGTTGACACTCTCGATGAACACAAGGCGGCCCAATGAGGCTGATCTGCTAGCCACACTTTGAGCAGCTCTTCATTAAAGGACATCTGGCTTTGCATAATAGTAGAATCCCCTGGTTTGGAAAGGAACAGGGAGCAAAGCAACCATGAAGGTGAAGTTCATCTTTGTATCTACCGCTGTTGCTACTGCCTTCCATGGTTCCAATGAACTTAAACAAGGCACTTACTATGACCTACATGTTCTGCTTAGCACATGTACAGTGCTGAGCAGCTAACACTCAGCTCTCAACTAACTCTCAGACCACACTGTTGTGTCCCAGTCAGAACATCAGGTCCAATGACCCATCTCTACTTCTCCCAGGTGAACTGGACTGAGGAGCCTGCAGTTGGAGGTCAGAGGTTCAGAGATTTTCTTCCTGGGTTTCATTTATTTATTTATTTATTTATTTATTTTTGGAAATTTCCTTTGATTTATAATATGTGGTTTTCATGAATAGCACTCCTTGCTTATTTATACTCTGTTAAAAGAAAGCCCAAAGTAAAAATACCTCCTATATAAACACTATTATTACAGAGAAAATAAACAGTTGAAAACAAGAAATTCAAAAATCAATCTTTCTGCGGTATTTCCAAGGTGTTATGTAAATAATAACCATGAATGCATCAATTCAGCAGCTTTCTGGACAGTAGAAAGACTGCATACAGACAGGCAGGAGAAACGCATTCGGTTGTCAGAATAACTGAATTCCTTGACAGCTGCTGATTAAAATGCTCAGTCATAGCCTCAGATAAAGGTAGCTCCTGTGTCAAACTAATACATGGTCCAAGGACCTTTCAACTCTAATGTGTTTTCAATTAGACTGATAGGTGTCCCTTCACAAGTAGGTATGTGACAACGCATTAAATTCTCATAGAGCCTGGTGCTAACTATAGAGACAATAGGTAGTTCTCAAGTCAGCGTGTCAAGAAAGATTTGAACAATAATTTGTCACTGAAGTGGCTTACACGGTACATGGGAAAGAATTCTCAGTTAAAGGGGAAAACACCAATAAAATGGTGACTTTCAGAAAAACATTAGTGACACTGTATATAAATTAATCAATTTTGATGATTTTCTAAAACATCATATCTTTATGCAAACAACCCAGTAGATCTCTCAGATTTAGACATTCCTCCCAACCCTATCTCCAAAGGAGACCCAGAGTACTCAAAACACTTCCTGCTACTTAAGCTCAAACAAATAAAATTATTGCTTAAGCCCAATTTTAATAACCCAGAAATTGGTCATTAGTACTTCAAGCCACAGCTGTGTCTTGTGTTCCACTCCTGGTATTTGGCCAGATCTGCTTTGTGTGTTGCTAACTACAGTGAATACATTTTCATCTTCGTTTTACTGGATTTCACTGCCTCCCAGGATAGCAGCAGGGATCAAATGAGGTAATACAAGGAAAGATATTAGGCAAGCAGCATTCAAGAAATGCTCTCCCTCTCCCATCTTCCATAATGATTTTCTAGGGACATAGAGACAGAGGTGACCACTTCTTCCAACCTGAATCCTCTTTTGGTCTTCCTTTCACTTCTCTGTCTGCTCCTTTTCTGTAACTCTTTCTCCTCCTCTGCCTCACCTTTAAAATTTGCTGTCCCTTAGGTTTCATTTCTGTGCTCATTCTTCTTCACCTTCTTTCTCTAAACAGTTTTATCTACTCCAACGAGCTAGAAACAGCATGTCTTGCCCCACTCTCCAGACTTCTCTTCTGAGCTCCAGCTTTGTATAGTAAAAGGGCTTACTTGACATTTCCATTTGGATGCAGCAAAACACACCAAACTTAACCCTTCTTCTGCTACAATATTCCCCATTTCAGCACACAGTGTCATACTGTGGACACAATTGTCTGTGCTGGAAACCCGGGAGCCATCTGCCCCTTCCTCTGCAAACACTCCTACTCCATGACCAAGAAGAAAAGATGCTTCCAAAACACTCTCCAGCCCTTTAGCTTCTCTTCGTCTCTGCTACACCCCCATTCCCTGCTTCCACCCCTCCTTCCCTTCCTACTCTACAAAGCTTGGAATCCAACCTGGTTCCCTGCAAATGCTCTTAGCCTCTTTCAACCCATCCCCACACAATAGCCAGTTGTGATGTTTTAAAAATGGAATCTCATAATTCCCATGCTTAAAAACTCTCCAGTGGATTCTCATGCCTTTAGGATAAGGTTCAGAACTCCGAACGTGTCTTACGATGCTCCACATGGTCTGATTTCTCCCTACCTCTCAGACTCCATGTTTGCTGCTCTGTGGTTCAATGGCTCTGTACTCTGCAGTTCCTCACCTGCCTCAGGGCTGCAAACACCCTCCTGTCCTCTCCCCTCTCCCCCTCGTCCTCCCCACCATACCAGAAGATCAGCAAAGTCTCTTTCTTAGATGAAGATCTTTTCTTCTGCTATATGTTCTCATGGTACCTTATACTTTTTCTGTATAAAGCTTAACACAGTGGTAATTATAGATCATACAATTATTTGTGTAATTGCTTTGTTCTCTACCTTATGAGCTTCAAAATGGCCAGGTCTGACTTCTTCACTTCTGTGATCCCAGAAATTAGTACAGAGCCCAGCAAATAACAGAGAAACTGCTAAATAAGTCATTTAACAAAGTAGACTCGCAGCTTCTCTTTTTTATTAGTTATCTAAATTTGTTTAGTTTTCTACATTTGTTTAGTAATCTCAGGATTCCCATTAATTGTTCAAGCAATGTCCTCAGAATGGCCCCCGCAGAGTGGGGGTGTTGGGGTGGGGTGCTGGTGCATGCATCTGCAAGAAAAAATAACTATGATTTTGGAGCAATACAAATTGTTTTAAAAAGGATAAAAGGTAAATTAATGACAAATATCTTATCTGTTTTAGTTAATGAATAGATATGTTCTCTGCAACTGTGACAATGCCTTAAGCCATTCTTTAGTCAGTTAGAACTCAGGGATTTTACAAAGTTAAATGGTCCACGATGAAGATGAGAATGAAGATCACAACAAATGTGTCATTATTCTTTGCATATTTCACGTAAATTCCATAAGTGATCTTTTGATCCTCTCAATATTTAATAAAAATATTTTTATAGAGAGCATAACAATAATATGCATGATAGAGATGCACAAAAGACTAATAATTTTAGACAGCTTCAAAAGAAATCATTATGTCCATTCTCCCATTAAGAACTAGTTTCTTTTCCTCTTGGGTTGCATAAAGGAAGCACAAGCATATGCCCAGGTAACCATAAAATCATGAAGAAATTCATGCTAACAGGAAGTAGGTGGACAATATTGGCACCTTAATCATTTTCATGTAGTTTTCAGTAACATTTTAAAATAGAACTATCACTGAGAACGTAATGACCATTATTTAGCAAGCTACTGGAAATAAAGCAACTGAAAAGCTAATAAAAGTGATTAAAATGGTGGAAAGATTACTCATCAGTATATTTAACACATTGGGCAGGTTTAACCTCACAATTTTGCTTTTACTTGCAGCTTTTTCAGCCATTTTTAATTTACTGTACTAAGAAGAAATGTGCATCATGAAACCCAATTAAGTCAGCAGTGATAAAGACTGTGAGTTTTTCTCCACAGTCCCTATATCAAAATGATTTGTTGAACATGGAGCTCTAAAGACATCCTAACATGCCAGTGAAAGATGAAGTGAATATGGCCTCACCCTCTGCATTTTCAGTGAAATTGAACAAAATGAAGCATAATGAGCACTAAACTTTAAAGATTTACAGCAAAAATCACCATTAAATGGTAAGTCGGCCACAAGGAAGAACATGTAGTTAATATGCTATTTATTTACAACAACAACATTTATTACAAAAAAAAATTGAGCTGGTATTATCTACTCTACACATACCCATTGGGCTCTTCCACTGCAACGAGACAGCAGAATACAAATTTGTCTACTTTTAAGATGTTATGCTATTAAAAATAACCATTGCAAATTCCACTAAGACTTGGAACCCTGCCTATTACAATCAATTTGGTCTGAAGGGAGATTCAGTTATGCACAGGTTTCTCTAAGAGGAAAGGAAAAACTAGAACATCTTATGTCTGCCCATTCACTGGGTAGAAGCAAATTACTGCATTTGAGCCATTAAATATTTGGTTCAAATACACAGCAGCTTGCCTACTATAATACACCTACTATGTAACCCTGGTTACAGCATCTAACCTACCCTAATACAACTACTATAAGGAATATAATACTCTACTGGTACAAGGACAAGTCCTTGCTACAGGTCAGTATTTCTGTTAAAAATAGCATTTATTACTTTACCTTCTTTTAAAGCAATACACTACAGAAACTTTAAAAATACAATTTAGTTAAAAATGAAGATAATTTTTAAACATCAACACCCTACACTCAGACATTAGCAGTGTTCACATTTTGCTGTGTAGTTTTCCAGGCTTTTATTTCTCTGTAGGTGGATGAATGGATAAATGATGGATGAATGGATGGATGGATGAATAGGTGGATAGACGGATGGAGAAAGAGAGAATGGATAGAGAATGGATAGATAGATAGATAGATAGATAGATAGATAGATAGATAGATAGATAGATAGATAGATAGGCAAAAGCAAACATACATATCCTATTTTAATAAACATTTTATTTGTACAATATACTATGAACATATCCCTAAGTCATTACGTTTTCTTCTACCACAAGAGATTTAAAGACTAGATAATAATCCATTATAAACCTATATCATTTTATTTAACCATTATCCCACTGAGGGATGTCAACCTAGAAAGAAGGTAATAAAGGTGCAAAAGGTAGAAAAGCAGGCCATTCTGGGAAAAGGGAATAAATGCGCAAATGCATGGAGATCTACAACTGCTTGGCATGCATGGGGCAGTGCCATCCGTGTTGAGCAGGGCTCCAGGGAGGAGAAAGAACTGGATAAAAACACTTGGGATAATAATAGTTGAAAGGATGTATTTGTCACTCTAAGCTGTTGGGATTATTGCTATTTGAAAATGCCATCCTGATGGCAACTGAAGAGCTTTGCCCAAGAGCATAGCATGGTCTTTCCTATATGTTAGAAAGATCATGCTAGCAGCAGCATGGAAAATGGATTTAAGAGGCAGAGGATCCATAGGCAAAAATAAGAAGCTGTAACAGTTACAGTAAGAACTGGAACTACTACAGAAAGAGGAGGGAAGAATCTGAGATATGTTAAGGAGGAAGAATTAATGGAACCTAAATATGAAATTGCTGTGGGGCAGGAGGAGAGGCTTTTGGTTTGGGGTAACTAGGAAAACATTCATGCTATCAAATAGTGGGGTTAACTGAATTTATTAGCCGTAGCACCTAACACTCTAACACAGGATAAGCAGTCAATCAAAGTAGTCACTAGTAGTAAGAGTAGTGATAGTAGTGTAATCATTACTATACAGAAAGGCCATGGAGATGATGAGACACTATTAATTATGTTTAATATAAAGTTTGTAGATGTAGAACATCTGGGTGGATTATCTGGTAAGCAGCTGGATATAAGGATTTGGAGCCTGAAAGGATGGTCTGGGCTAGGGATATGGATTTAGGAGCCATCCATTATAAACATCATTGAATCAGCTGGAGTAGACATGCTTCCCAGAGGCTGAGGGAGGCCAATCTGAAGGAAAAACCAAAAATGGACCCAGCCTGGCTGAGTCCTGATCTGCTCGCCCTGTGCTGGCTCTGCAGTGCTGCCTCTGCCTCCTCATGCAGTAATTTAAAAGATCAGATCAAATTAATTTTTCACTTGACATCTTCTTTCTGCATTGCTCATTTCACTCATAAAAGAACTAAAATATCTTGCCCAAACCACAGGAATTGTAAGCCGAGACAGAAGAGCTCCACATGACTGCAGGAAACTTCACACCATGATCAGAGCTGGTGGCCATCCAGCTGAAAACCAGGCTCCCCCTATTTTCTGTGCTGACCGCATCCATTTCAGAACACAAAGCATAGTGCCAGATACGTGTTTTCAAAATAAGTAAAAATTCTTTACTGTAAACATTTATATCTTTCTCTTTCCCTTTGATTAAGGCAAGCAATGGAACTTTGTTCTAAAAGTTTACAGTTGTGGATTAATCTATTAATCATACTTTATCATTTCAGATACATCTTGCAGAGACAAACAGTATTTGCTTTCCAAAAAGGCAAAGCTCATGAATACAAATAACTGCTAATATTTTAGACAGTATAACAAAGTGACACAAAAAGGCAATGGAGATAAAGGGATTCAAAGGAAGAGAGACATTCTTTCCCAGGAACCTTGCCCCTCACAAGACTCTCTTACTCCTCACGCAGATTGTCTAAAAGTTCTGCAGTTGTTTTCCCACAATTATTGTCTGTAACTGACATAGGGGAAGAGGAAAGATAGCAGGAGAAGCTGTGGTCTGTATGTTTGGGTCATTTCTCAATAAGGACCAGTTATCATTTGAACAAACCTTTAAAAAGCATCTTCATTCTACCTTCTCATTTTGCATATCAAAAAACTGAGATTCAAAGAGGTAAGGTTACTTATCCAAAACCACACAGGCTCTAAACTACAAAGCTGGTAGTTATGGAAGTCTCCTGACTCTGAGGCCAGGACATTTTTCACTTGAAAATAAACTAAGACACTGCATGTATCTGCCCTCAAAGAGAGTATGGACTCCTGATGGGGCAGACACACTTATGTACATGCAGAAAATAAATAAATGATACCCATTATATATATATATAAAAAAAAACAACTCAAGATGACATAAGAGAATTATGTAATGGTATCATGAATAAATGACACAGGAAGGAGGAATTCTGTGTTCAAAGGCTGAGTGTGTACCTGGCAGGAATCATTACAGGGAACTTCATGGAAGCTGTGGGATTTGAGCTGGCCCTTGGAGGAGAGGAAGAATTTCCATAGGCAGAAATGAGGAGGAAAGGAGGCTCAGGCAGAAGAAATGGCACATGCAAAAACATGAGGGTTAGGGAAGCACATGGCCTTTTCCTGGAGCAGTCGCACTGGATAAAATTGCTCATATAATTAAGTTGAAAAAGATAAGGCTTGGTTCAGAATGAAGAGGACACTGAACATCGGGCTCTGGGTTTAACTATGGTGCATTCATTGAAGATTTCCGAGCAGGAAAAAAGGCCTCATAAAAGTGGTATTTTAGAATAACTCATCCTCCAGTGCACTATTTAGTGGAAGGGGATTTGAAAATTGATGAATAAATTAAATCAATTAAAGACTCTGTTAATAGTACAAATATGATAAGGTGTCTTTCTGGATTAAGTTGACAGCAATATGAGGTCTTACCAACCAAGTCCTCTCGGAAGGAGCAAAAGGCCCATCAAGAACAGAAAGAATACAAGGTTCTTATGATGACTGTTCAAAACTGTAGGTTCCTTAGTTTTCAAGGCCAAGTTTACTCTTGAAGTCTCTCATTGGTTTTTATTAAGCTCTTATCCATTATCATTTTGTTATATGTGTCAATGAATCCAGGAGCCTCACTGCTGGGTAAACTGAGGGTTGAACAGATGAATACCTCTATTATTGGAGAGCTTTTGTTTCTTATTAATGCCAGCATCATTCAAGACCCCAACTCTGAGTAGAAAACCATAAAAACTGCTTACCAGAATAAAACTATATTCCAAAGTGCTGGAATTTCACATAGCGTTCTAGTTCAAAGAAAGCCTTGCTAGTGATTCTGGGGCCAGGATGTGACTCCAGTCTCAGTGAATAGGAAAGGAGCAGAAGAAAGGAGCATGGCAGAGGAGTCTGGGCTTGTAAAGGAGCCCAAAGACTGATACCTCCACACTGTGACCCTTTTGTGCTGATGACAAGACACTGAACAATGACAAGACAGTGAACACACTAACTGAGCAAAATACCTTCATTCCAGCAGTCACCAAAGGACCAGAACCATCTCTCAAAGGCAAACCCTAACCACACATTTTATTTAAAGGCAGCACGTTGTCTTTGGTGACTTGGAGTTACACCGGCCAGAAAAAAGTATTCTTAATCTTAATCCATCCCTGTGAGTGTGAACCCTTTTGATGAGGTGACTTCAGTTAAGGCGTAGCCCCACTGAATCACGATGGGTCTTAATCCTATTAAAGGAAGCCTTGGAGAAAAGGCCACAAAAGAAAAAAGCACAAGAAGAACCCACCCTGAAGAGAAAGAAGTCTCTTGACTTCAGCCAACCAGCTACTTCTGGGGAATCCATCAAAACCTTCATTCTGCAACTACCCCACATACTTTAAACCTACCAATGCCCCCAGTTGCATGAGCCAGTTCCTATAAAAAATTATATAATATTTATAACCACATATGCTGTCAATTGGTTCCATTTCCCTGGAGAACCCTGACTGATACAATTCCATCCATTTCCTCCTCTGGAGATAGCCAACATCTACTACACAGAGGTGAAGCCAGATGTCCCATGTCGTGGAAGAAAGCACCACCACTGCATCTGCTACACTGATAACACATCATCTCTTATGGTTCTTCTAAAGCCATTTCAAGAGGCAGCAAAGGAAAGGATTTCATTATTCCTCAAAGCCCAAAAGGACATGTACTGTTCAGCTGCCATCTAACCAAGAAGACATGGTGTGATTAAAAAATAATAATAATAAAGTGAAAAGTAACTCATTTAAGATTATTTTGATTACTTTGCAGGGATATAAGCAACTCTTCACTTACACGGAGAACTGAATTTCAACATAAGGTATAATTTCTAGGAAGGAAATGGTTAAACACCTTTGCGGAGAGAGGAAAGAAGAAC
The DNA here is from genome assembly GCF_023851605.1 of Tamandua tetradactyla. Lineage (NCBI taxonomy): Eukaryota > Metazoa > Chordata > Mammalia > Pilosa > Myrmecophagidae > Tamandua > Tamandua tetradactyla. The sequence goes on from NC_135352.1 coordinate 11,752,880, forward strand.
AGAGAATTTGAATACTGAGGTCTAATCCCTTTCAAGTATTTATAACACAGACAACATTTTTTTTTTCATGCTGGGGCTACAGACTATGCAATATGAATACAGTCCAGTAATTATTAAGGAAAAAGAAGTGTAGAGAAATTAAATAACCTTCCCCTGAAGCCCAAAGGTCAAGCAAGAGGAGAGGCTCTGGCTGGTAAGAGGAAATGATCCTGGCTCCAAATGCTACTTCCCGCAGATATCCATCTCAGCCAATTAGAGACCTGAAGGGAAAGAATTAGAAGGGCTTTTTCTTTCTAAATTTAGCACAGAACAGTTATTGTCAGGCTCCAACCAGCTGGGAGCTTCATTCATTTATTCATTTAATTGATTACATAATGGTGTTTATAAATAAAAACCAAGCTATATTGGTATGTATCGTGAGGCAAGAAAGATATCAAATTCACATGGCGGCACATGGCCTTAGTTAGCCCCTCAATTCTTGCATTTGTTTTAGCTTCATTTGCCTTAATGGCCATTCCCAGATGAGAGGCTAACAGTTGGGAAGACAGCATTACCACAGGGGGCTTCCCAGTTCAGCAAAACAGCGCTGCACATCCTTTCTCATCCCCCTCCCCTTGGCTCTTGGCTGGACCCAGCACCAGCACCTTCTTCAGGCACATTTCCTTGTGCTGGGCTCAGTCTACCTCACATATTTGGGCAGAGCATATTGAAAAAGGAAAGAAAGAACCCCTCTGGGTTCTCTTGGTCCATTGTTCCCTCCAAAATCTGGCTACCAGCTCGAGAATCAAGCATTACCCTGAGCTGTTTTCTTCACAGTGCCCAGGACATCAGGGCAGGCATCCAGAGCAGAGCCTTGAGCTTGGAGGGAAGGCTTCCAAACTCGACATCCATGCAGTGTGCACTGCAAATGGAGTCCTCCTGGTTGGGTCCCAAGGCCCATAAGGAACAGAAGGACCATTTGCATTCAGTGGTTTGTGGTCTAAGACTTTTGTTTTCCTACAGACTTGGACCCAGACAACTGAATTATAAGATACCAAATAAGGACTATTCAACGGGACGACATAACAGCAGTTCTATACTTCATCTGCTCTCACAGGCCTCGCGGCTTCCAAAGGACTTCCTATCTGGTGTCGTCACAAGGCAAACAAATAGAGATGAAAGGGAAACACATATGAGACCTGAGTTGGGAAGTGGTAGGACTGTTTCCCATGTACAATTCAAGCTGTGAGTAAATTAACTTTTCTCTTAAGAAAAAAAAAATACATATATATATATATATAATGAAAAACAGGTGTAATTTTTACCAAGTCCCAACAAGGTAAACCAAGGCTAAGAAATAGTTTCCTAGGAACTATTTTCCATGGGTTAAATGTATTGGTTCTCTTGAGGAAGACCCCCAAAATAAGGTAAATTATCACTTGCACATCTTTTACTAGGATGCCTGGATGGCAAGTCTGTATTTGTGAGAATTCTTTTTTAACAACTGGATCTGCACCAAGCCAACATTAATCAATCCATTTCTTAGCTTTCAAATTCACCAAAATTTCTTTTATTTTTTTCTACTTCAACCTGCATGAATCATTTGGGGATGATATTCAAGATGCAAATTCAGAAACAGGTTTGCTTCAGGTAGGCAGCATAAAAACATAGCCATTCAATAAACACAATCTCTCAATACAGGAAGACTTAATTCTGTATTTTGTAAATTCTCAAATAACGCAACTTTATATTGAAGAGTACAATGGGATGTGTCATCAAGCAATTAGGTATTCAAGTATTATTACAAAGTGACTGCTATTTGGGGGATAGGGATAAACTAAGTCATACACTCTTTTATAATGTTATTTCAATTTCAATTTTAACTTGTTTTATGTTACCATAAGGGCACAGAGTAGCAAGTGCTTGTACAAATTCAGAGCATTCCTATATATGGATTGAAAACTGTGCACAATGCCCATTTTTGTTATGTAAAAATGAAAACATTAAAATGAATTTTTACTTTCTTGTGAAAACTTTGACTGAGATAGGTCACAATGTTATTTCTGGTAACAAACTGCTTGAATCACTCACAGTCCTAATTGTACACCTTTCGCTTTCCTTATCTATTTATATAAAGCTAATCAAAATACCCATTCACTAAGAGCTATTACAGAGTGACAAATTTTTCATATCATTTAAATATACACCAAAAACAAAAAAACTTAAGTATTGCTAAGTACTATGGACAGATGAAAGTTTGAAGATCCTCAGACATCTGGTCAGTTCATAAATTGTCACTGAAACTTAAAAACAGAATTTAAAATATGTTATGTGGATAGTTAAGAAGAACGTAACAGAAAGAATTTAGGTATCAAAGCACAGGAGAGCTCCTGAGCAATGAATAGATTATAAGTGACAAAGGCATTTATCTATCCAATCACGCCTTTTGCTCTCATTTGCTGTAAATATCTAGGCCAGTGCAAGCACAGCTCATTGTTTTGATTCTTATTGTTGTTTAAGGTTCCTAGTCTTGTCTAACACATTAGGACATATAGTAAAACTTTCCTTAGACTCAGAGGATTTATAGAAGCCCCACAAATGATGAGGACTATCCCCCCAGTGCTGGTAAAATATTCTATTTCAACTCAGTCATTTAAATTCACTTCTTAAATCCTTTTATTTTAAGGAGTTCTTTACCCAGATGACCTATATTGGTTTCATTTTTATTTATCCTAAATACAGATAAATTAATACATATACACATTCCCTACTCAATAGAAAAAAGTGTTTCAGATGCAGTATGTATTTTTGACAGCAAGATTTATATGGTTGAAAGAGAGCAGTCACAAACACTTGGGAAATTAAATTTACATGTGTATTTATGAAATACAAGCAGCCAGGCTATATCTGTTCCTACTGCTACTTCCGTAATATAGCTTTTATTGAAAATCATTTTCCTCAATGCTTGCTGGAAAATCCCTGAAGCATTTTTGTTTTCCATTTTTACAACACCATAAGATCAGTACACTTTATTAAGCAGTTATTGGGGATACTTATAAGAGCAAGTGCCATTTATCATAAGTGTTTGATAACCATGTTTACATTATCAAATATTCATAATTTTTCATTCCAATATCATATGACATACAGGATATTTAGATTGGAATGTGAGAACACTATGTACAAATTGTGCATGGCCCAACTGTAGATGTTTTTTCAATATCAGTCTTTTTACTTCTTATTAGAAATTAGTCTTTGCTTAGGTATAATTGCAATGCTTTGAAACCAAATGTGTAACACAGCACAGAATGATTTGTTTGCATAATAGAAATTTAATTGAGCAACAAACCGTTTCACCTTCTGATGAACATAAAACCTAGAAATATTTCTTAGTCATTCAGTGAGCAAGGGAAAAAGTAAAGATTAGAAAAATTTTAAATAACTGTAAATGAAGTATAACTTACACAAAGTAGAAAGCAAACAAGCTATGAAACCCCATGCTACAGAAGACACTTCTATGATAAACTAAACAGTTTCTGTTTCAAAAGATCCATTTCTCAAAGAGCTTCTTTTTATATACACTACTCAGGAATTTATCTTAGATAGGGAAAAAAAGAGAAAAAAAAAATCAGAGAAGACTTCTGTCAGCTCAACCCTAAAGCTAATCTGTTGCATTTGTAGTTTCTACACTACTAAGCAACTTGTAAGAAACAACCCTACAGCTAAAAGTATAAGAGCTGGAAACTGTTCCTCTGGGTATAACATCACAAATGACTTTGCTATATTCACCTCTCCAGCCTAGCATCATGGCTGAAACCCAAACACAGCCGTCACACCCCCAGGGCAGCTTCATGTCATTTGATAAGGACAACTCTTCTTCATCATGCTCCCTGAAATCTTCTTACTAGATGAGCACAGCGGCAACTCAACCAGGACAAAATAGTCCCTATTCCCTATAAAAATGTTCCAGTTGTTCATGTCCTTTTGACGGCAGATTCTGTCTGACATTGTTAACTGAGATCAAATGATGAATTCACAAGTTTACATACACACACACACGTGCACACATCTTTATACCGAATGTTCTAAGCATGGATTTACAGAATTTATATTATTTACTTTTTTCTCCAAAATTACAATAACTACTGTGTTCATAAAAGTGCAAGAAAAGACATTTAGCATTATTTTAGTTCTTAGCTAAACCCTTAAGGTTTCATGCAATATTCTATTTTAAAGTACATAATACTAAAATCACCAAACATACACAATAATTACACAAGCCCAGGGCAGTAATTCAGTATGTCTTAATCTACTCAATTACACGCAGGGAGATTTTCAGTTCATTCAAAAAACTGCTTTGCTTAGCATGCCACTTCTCACAACTCTGTATTTCTTTTAATTGGTAAACAAAAGGGAAACACTTGCTTAAGTGAAGCACTTTCCCCTAGGAAGTACAGAAATAGAACAGTCTTCCTCCAGACACCATGCATTTTCCATTTCCAAACACATCCTGGATGATTATAAGAAATTTAGCACTGAAGTCTATTTATTTCTAGTTAAAACGCCTAACTAGCATCATTGCTAATCTGGTAATGCACCCCAAATTCAAGCATGATCCCCGTTGTATCAATGTCCCACTGTGTAAACAATTCATGACTCATACGGTTTGAGGCAATAGTAGATTCCATCCTCAATTACATATAATAAAACATGTGGAAACTGGATGATGGCATAGCTTGAGTGATTTTGTTTCAGAGTCTATAATGGAATAACATACACTGCAGTACAATGGTGTTGAGCTCTTAGGTTCCCTAATAAGTCAGCTCCCAGCAGAACCGTTCCCATGTTTTACAGTGACATCTATCAGCCAGTCCCGGGGAATCCCAACGTCACTCAGCTTTCTTCAGCACCACTCTCTGGAGAACAGCTTCTGTCCACAGAGTGGTGCAGCAATCCTAACAGGTCTCTGGTGCGCACAGAGCATGGTGAAAATAGGGAAATGGTGGGGGAGCAAGGTTCTTTCCTGTCATTTCAAATCAAACAGTAGGTCTTAATTACCTGCAGGATATAAGCACCTCAATGCCAACTGGAAATTTAAAGAATTGGCCATCACCAGATACAAATTTAAAAGAACAGACACAATTTTTTGCATCACAGACGGACTGAACATGGCATGGTGCTGAGTTTTGTAAAAATGCAATGAACCCAACCATCTATTAGACACGTACATAAAGACTGAGGGAAAAACTTAGTATGCTTCTTAGAATTTGCAATGTGTAATCGGGTTAATTTATGGTGGGAGTAGCAATCCTGCTATGTTTTAATGATTATACTGGAATCAAGAAATATATATTTAGATCATAGAAATTATTTTATGAATGGCACAAATGTAATGTGACCTGAAAAATGTAATTAGATCATCACCATTTCTCAACTTTGATAACAGTAACGAGACCTGGGAAGAATACTTGTCTGTGGTAAAAGGGGAAAAGTCTGGGAAATCGAAAACAGCTTCCGAAATTTTTCTTCATGGCCTACAGCCGAAGCGCCCTAATTATCTTCATCTGTTCTGTTTCACTGACGTGCTAAAACACACTCGAAACTAAAATACTGTGAAAACAAATCTTGAGACGATTTTGCTGCCCACTCCCCCCACCCCAAAAAAAGCACAAAAACTCCACTTAATACTTCGAAAAACACATCTCCACAAGGTGCAACCCGTATCTAGCTGTGGGACACTGAGTTCACCAAAAACTCTGCCACATCTATAGAGGAAACTCAGCGCTCTGCCCTCTCCTTGCCTGGGCTCTCCAAAGACCAACCTCAGATCATTTCCATACTCAGGACTGTTAAGTACAAGGAAGGTATTAAAATCCCTAGCACTCATACTCCCTCCTTCAAAGGAAAAACCCCTCAAGGCAGCCCAAAATCAACAGCTTTCACCAAAGTCCAAATAATCCACAAGAAAGAAAGCAGCCGGCACATCCCCTCTCCTGCTCGGTGAACCAGACCCTAAAGGATTAAAAAGTTTGACTTGGCCCCAACCAAGGAACAAACTTGGGCTTTCACCAATGGCAGTGCCCTAGGAAACAGGAAACTGGAGAAGGCGCCGCCTGTGGAATCCGCGAAACCTCCCTCTCTGAGGATCGCCTAAGGGTCCACAACCCCAAAACTGCCAACTCCTCGGACCGCGTCGCTTCCGCAGTAGTCGAAACCCGAGTGGCCGCCGCGCCCCCGGAGCGCCCCCGGAGCGCGCCCGCAGCGCTGGGCTCGCCCCCTCCCCGCCCGGTCGAAGCGCGCGCCCTCCGGGGCCGAGGAACTTACCGCACCGCTTGCACAGCACCCGGCTGACCTCCTTCTTGAGGTTCCGGCCGGTCTCGAGAGGAGGGAAAGATGCTCGGAAGGCTGCCGGCGCGCGGCTGCTGCTGTTGGCATCGGGCTCCATGAAGAAGATGTACCTGCTGTCCTCCTTGAGCCTCCCGCACGAGGGGTAAGCGCGGTGGCCCCAGGTCCCCAGGCGCACGGTGAGCAGCGAGTCCTTCTTCAAACCCCCGGCTTTCACCGCCCACACCTGGTGCACCTTCACCAGATAGGGGACCTCTTGCCCGGAATCGCCGGCGCCGGGCTCCGGGACGGTGGGCCAGGAGGGCACAGTCCCGTTGGCGGTGGACGGCGGCTTCTCGGCGGGCTGCCCCAGCGCCCCGGGCCCCGCGGCTGGAGGCTCGCGCTCGCCTCCCCACGCCCCTGCCTCGCCCGCCGCCGCCGCCGCCGCCGCTGCCGCCTTCCTTTCGAGTGCCCCCTGCTGCCGCCGAGGCGGGTGCACCTTTCCCTCGATCACCACCGCGGCGCGCTGAGCCAGTTCCTTCACCGAGCCCACGCTGGGCGGGGACGAGTAACACACCGAGGCCCCCGCGGGAGCCGCCTCGTCGCCGGCGGCCGCCCGCGGAGCCAGGGCCGCGGTCCACAGCAGCAGCAGCGGCAGCAGCGGCGGCCGCGAGCGGGCTGCGGGGCCGGGACGCGGGGCCCCAGGGCTGGCCCTCCCGGAGCGGCGCGGGGCGCGTCGCCATCTCATGGTGTGAGGTGCGTGCGGGCTCTTGGCTGTCGGTTCGGACTCTGCCTCGCTCTCTCGCGCTGCCTCCCTTTTCCTCTCTCCTCCTCACCCCCCCCCCCCAGCAGCACTCCTCCCCACCCCCCCTTACCCTCCTCCTTTTATTTATTTATTTGGGGGAGGAGGAGAGTGTAGGAGTTGTTTATGGGAGGAAGAGGAGGAGGAGGAAGGCAAGAGGTAGGTGGAACCACAGAGAGGCGTAGAGGTATAGGGCAAAAAAAAAGGAAAGAATTAAAAAGCAAAATAGAAAAAAGAGCTGCTGCCGCCGTCGCCTCGGTTGCTGGGACTGACAGGTTCTCCCGGCGCCGCCGCCGCCGCGCCCGCGCCCTGCTGTCGGGGCTGCTGTCACCGGAGGAGGACGTGGCGGTGGAAGAGCTGCTCAGCGGGTAACAGTCCTTTGTGTGAAGTGATGCTGCGGAGGCTGCTGGGGCCGAGAGCGCGAGGGAGAGAGCCCTGGAGGCGGAGTTGCGTGCCTGGAAATCGCTGGGTGGCCGCGGCGGCGACAGCGCCCTGCGCCTTTCCAGCCTGTTTACCTGTGGTGCGAACTCGCCCCGCGCTGCCCTTCCCCATCCTGGTTTCCGTGCCCAGCCCGCGAGTTTGTGGTCCTGCTCGGTCTTCCCTGCCCTGCGCGCCTCCTCCCCTCTCTGTCGCCCTGATTGCTGCAATGGCAAGCAGGCTGCAGTCCGAGTGGGCTGCGGCGGTGTACTGGGGAGTGAGAAGTGACGCTTCAGTAACCAGAAACCTGTTAGCTGGCGCAGGATGCCCAAACGCAGGTGGGTGGCCGGCGGAGAAGGAAGGGTGGCCCCCAGGAGATGCGGGTTCTCGTTTCAAGAAACTTTCGGGTGAACCGATGACTTGAGTCAAAAGGGAGCAACATGTTCATAGGAGACAAGCAGCAATTAAAACAACTTTATAACATGCTCTCTCCCCTTCAAACGCAGAGTGTGCTTCAGGCATGACGCCCTCACTCCATTTTTGCACAATACTTCAGTCTAGATGACCCGTCTTTTCTTCTATTGAGATTCCTGGATCATCGTGATTTATGACATGTAGGGTTACTGCTTATTCGGGCATAGTTATTGAACAAGGCTATTTTGTATAAAGTTTGTCGCACTTTATCAACTAACAGTTTTTTTTTTTTTATGAATGAATGAATGAATGTAAAACTAAAGAATTTTCCCCAGTTTCTAGATCGAAGGAACCTGGACATGAGAAGTTATAGATCAAATAATATTCCATCTGAATTTCCCACCCCACCCCACCCCCAAATTTAGGCGCTACTTCTAAAAACAAGAATCCATCATTTCCAAGGTACTTCTTTTTTGAAGAAGTACCATTCAACAGAAAAATAACTTATTCTAAATTTTAAAGGTAAATGTTTCCTCTTATGCTCGTTTATGGTGGAAATTATATTTGATGACCTAATAATATAACTGGGTTAAAGTTCTTCAATGTGCAGTTGACTCTTATTGTGAAAATTTAAGATCGGAAGCATTCCAACTTTATTAAAATCCTTAATTCTGGAATTCTACAAGTTGCCTTTAGCAGTTTCTTGAAAGAAAGTATGTTGCATAAGCTTTAGATTCTTTTTTGTAAAAAAAAAAAAAAAAAAATAGAAGTGCATTTATAAGCCACCAGCTCATATGCTTTTGAACCCTGGTGCCCGAGCTATTTATTGAATGAAAATGATTCAGACATCTAAGGCCTATTGGTCCCTTCACTTTCCTTTTACCTGACCCCACACATTTCTGCCTCTTGATCTTCATGGAGTTAAAGCTCTAGCCTAGAATACATTCTCCCTTCGTCTCTAATTTTTTAGACCCTTATCAGTTATCTGTTGCTGCATCTGTTGCTGTATGACATACCACTCTGAAATTTGTTGGCCTCAAACCATATTTATCCATTCATTTAGTCCAGGATTTCTCTGGTTGGTAGTTTGTACTGGGCTCGGCTGAGGGTTCTTTTGCTCTTGTCTGGACTCACTGACGGCTCTGCTAGGGGCTGGATGTACTCAGCTGAGACAGCTCATCCCCCTTCACGCGGGCTCATCCTCCAGTAGCCTCAGCCTGGGCTTATTCATGGCAGCTGGACATGTTCCAAAAGAGCAGCCAGAAGACACAAGGCCTCTTGAGGCTTAGGCTCAGAACTGGCACAGTGTCTCTGCTGCCACCGTTCCAAGGCCAGCTCAGATTCCAGGGGTAGAGCCGAGTAGCTGAAAACTTACATTGCCAAGGAGAAAGGACACGGTGTGGAGAATAATTGCAGCCATTTCTGCAAACAATCTACCACAGATCTTAAACATCCTCTGAGTCCACCTACCCCAGGAAACCTGCTTTCTTAAGTACTGAATGCTCAGAGTAACCACCCCCACAATATGCTGCCCTGCGTTTGCAGTCTGAAACATGCCTCCTCAATTTTAATCATATTACTTCTTTTATTGAGCTCTAAATGTTTCACACGTTTTATACCCATGTCTGCAACTAGATTTCAAGTTAGTGCAAATGAGTTTACCATATTTTGAACTTCCTGTTTTAACCCAATTATTGGCACACTTTAAGCACTCAATAAATGTCAGCTGATTAATCATGGACTGAGTGGCATTGTGTTTAGGATATATTACCCCAACAGTGTCACCAAGGGATAGCATTTTAAGCAACAAATGCAGCAGTAAAAAGTTAAAGCACTGGCTTCCAGAGTCATTAAATGCATAGATAGCCCTCTTAATACTTTACAAAGCATGTTTGCTAGGGCAGAATATAAGCTTCCTCTTTTGAAAAAGCACTTTTAAAACTGACTTGCCCCTACTGGTGCATTTTCTACCACCCATCTTCTAGCTAAGTGTTGTTCGGGGGGGGGGGGGGGGGGGTGTAATTCTTGTGGATCTTTTGTGTCCTACTTAGGCCTTCTTAGACCAGTTTAATACTAAAACCTGTTTGCTCACATTTCCATGTTTATATCAGAGCACTCCTTTACCAACGTACCCATATATTGGAGGGTGGCTATCCTGGCTTTGTCTTCTGAATGAGGGGGAGACGTGGCATTTCAGAGTTAGCACATGCTTGAGGAAGGATATAAATAATTGTTCGGTTCTGATTAAATGCTGCTCAGAAAAGGGACAGATTTAATTTGTCAACATCATTGTTTTAGAAATACAGAGAGAAAACAAGCTCTTCCTTATAAACCTCCTACCACTGGTGGTTCTGAAACTTGAGCTGCATTGAAATCTCATGTGCATCAAGAAAGCAGAGGTTACTGGCCCTGCTGCCACAGTATTGAATTCAGTGAGCTTGCCAGGAGAGCCCAAGAATTTGCATTTCTAACAAGTTCCCAGGCAATGCTGATGCTGCTGATGGGGAGATCACACTTTGAGAACCAGGGTCACAAACTTTAGATTTAGAAACTTTGTATTTCTACAACATAATAATATTGTAAACATATTCAGACATTGTATTCAAATAGTCAATTTTTCCACCATCATGAACTTTCTCTTTTATATTTTCCTCATCCCGTTTTTTTTTTTTTTTTTCACATGGGCAGGCACTGGTAATCGAACCCGGCTCTCTGGCATGGCAAGCGAGAATTGGGACCTTCGCACTGCCCTCCTCAAGCCCAATTTTGAAAAGAAAATGTGGATTACCTCCTTAGTTCTCACGGGCTAGTGCTATTCAGCAGACTTCATGTGAGAAGTTAAGGCGCAGTCTGACCTTGAGGTGCTCAGAGTTGAAGCCAAAAGGAAAAACTCGAGTCCAGAGTGGTTGTCCTTCTCTTACTTGGGAAGGTTTTGTCTGCTGATGTGGGGAATGAGCAGACAGATGAAATTGTGCACTTAAATGTGAAATACTATTTTTACTAGTCTAGAAATTTGAAGAGGAAGTCCACAGTTGGCTCACAGTGCAGTGGCAACTGAAAAGGGTTTCCCACCCCTACCACTTTATACTTGATTAAATGCCCCTAAAAGGTGCCTCTTGAAGAGGAAGGCAGGAAATCTACAGAGGCACTGATATCTACTTTATCATCACAAGAGTGCACACCTCCAGCCATAAATCACAGAACAACTATACTGCTGGTCACTTGCTTAGCAACCTGACTTGGAGCAGGCCCCAGGACAATTTTGACATTTATTTAACAAAGAGCTAGACTTGAGAGAAGAGCAGGTCAAATGAACTAGTGAATATGCACCCATAGAGGCCACACAGAAGAAGCAATATAACTATGTCTCTGCCAAAAGGTAGTTAGAAGGTTAGGGAGACTTTAGAAAACACCAGCTGTAATAGGAATTTTCTGGAACTGTGCCTAGTTCCTGCACAGTGATTCACAGATATTGGGGGCCCTGGACACTTCCATCCAGCCAGCCATCCAGCCATCCAATCATTCAATTATATAATTTTTTTTTAATTAAGGCAGTACTAGGTAGCATAAAGAGGGAATAAAGAGATAAAAAGCTTTTGCCCTCAAGTTACTCAGAACCTTAAGCCGCTCATTTGGATGCTTGGTATGACATGAGATTTCAGCCCAGCTGAGTGGGAGGAAAGAATAAAATCCAGAGTATTATCTGATTGCTTGTGTGTGTGTGTGTGTGTGTGTGTGTGTGTGTGTGTGTGTGTGATCTATGTTGGAACTTTGTGGCAAATATTAATGATCCAGGAGTCTCATTTAGGTTCATTTCCTTAACTCACCTAAGCAACAGCCATTACCAGCCAACAAATAAATGAGCAATCATAGGATATTTACAAAGGTTAATATATATAAAGCTTAGGGAAATAATTGGCCTGGGATCAGATATCCAATTCTGCCATCTACTAGCCCTGTGACCCCGTAAAAGTTGTGACTTTTCTGAGCCTGTTCCCTTATTTATTAAATGTACATAGTCCTTGATTTATTTCAGAGTGTTCTTGCAGGGATTAAAATAGTTTGATAAATATATATTAGTTTGCAAGCTACTGGAATGCAATATATCAGAATTAGAATGGCTTTTTTTTTTTTTTTTGGCATGGGCAGGTTTCTGGGAATTGAACCCAGGTTCAAGCTACTGGAATGCAATATATCAGAATTAGAATGGCATCACCAAAAATCTGTGTTTCTGTTTTCCAAGTGTCAGCATCTGTGTCAGCTCTGTTGTTTCTGTCATTTCTAGCTCTCCCCAAAATGTTTCCTCTTTTAAAAGATTCCAGTAAACTAAGCAAGAACCACCTGGAGTGAGTGGAGTCATGCCTCCATCTATTCAAAAGGCCACACCCACAATTGGGTATTTCACATCTCTGTGGATATGATTTAATGAAGTTTCAATCTTACAGTATTGAATCAGGATTGAAAGAAACAGCTACCCCTACAAGATTGGATCAAGATTAAAATATGGCTTTTCTGGGGTACATAATATTTTCAAACCAGCACAATATATATGAAAATGCTTTGGAACTCCAGTGTTATGCAATCACAAAGTAGATAAATGATCCCTTGCCTCAAGAATCTTCCTACCCAGCAATGGGAACAGCACATTATGGAAACTGCCTTACAGTTGATCATATAACGTCTGCTTAAATGCCTTTATTGCCAGAAGTTCACTACTTCCGAGGATGTGTATTCCATTATTGGACATCTGCATGTCTGACTATTTGAAAGTGCTTTTCTATTAACAGGCTGTAAACCTCTCATTAAAGACCTGGTCATAAAATTCCAATGATGACTGTTATGTACCATTGTTATATCACTATTTGATTTGACTGAGTCAGCTGTGATTGCTGCCTGGGGCTGGCAGTCCTGTCTTTCCCATCATCCCTCCTTTTGCATGAATTAATGATGGTTTTTAAAAGTACAGTTTTATTGAGATATATTCACACACCATACAATCCATCCAAAGTATGCAGTCAGTGGCTCACTGTATCATCACACGGTTGTGCATTCATCACCACAATCAATATTAGAAAGTTTTCATTACTCTGAAAAGAAAATTTTAAATATGAAAGAAAACCCCAACTATCCCGTACCCCTTTGTCCGCGCCCCCCTATTGATGACCCCTAGTATCGATGTGATTCATTTGTTACTGTGCGTGAAAGAATATTAAGTATTTCAACTATAGTCCATAGTTTGCAATAAGTATCTTTTCCCTATATACCATTATATTATTAACTCCTGTAAAAGCGTTGTACATTTGTTCTGGTCCATGAAAGAACTTATTTAATTTTCTGTGTTAATCACAGTCGTTATCCACCACAAGGTTTACTCTATTATATACCTTCCCATATTTTATCCTCTAGCTTTCCTTCTGGTAACATGCATGGCTCTAAACTACATCTTTCTACCATGTACACACACCATTCAGCACTATTAATTCTACTTACAATAACATGCTACCGTCACCTCTAAATGTGTTTTGGAGAGAGGTTTTGTTGTTGCTGTTGGGTGGCAGTGTATGTGTGTGTGTGTGTATGTCTATTTTCTGAAAGAGAAAGGAGGGACCTGGGAAGAAACAGAAGGGGATAGGAAAGGGAGAACAGAATGGTATGTGTTTCCCAGGCTACCTGAGAACAAGGGTTCATCCTTATAGGAACAGAGAACTCAAGTAAAAGCTGGAACGGTCATTCTGATGAAGAGCATTATGAAACTTAAGGTATACACCATGTAGGTTGCTTTAAGATTCAGGTCAAAAGTGAAAAACAATATGAGGGAAAAGAACTCTCTTCTCGTTTCTGGGAGGAGGGGACACTGAAGATGTGTCCTGGAATGGCAAAGCAGTGGGAATGTCACTGTGCTTGTCAGAGAAGTGGGGAGCTGAGTTCTCATGACAGCGACCCTTAAGAAAGAAGATGGAGCAGACGATGACTAGCTCATTTTTCTCTCATGCATGTATGGGACCCCTCTGGACTATTGCCACGATACCTTTAGGAAGAACTGGGGGTGGGGGTTGATAGACCCACGTAAGCTACTGAGCTATAAAATATAGTGTTGAGGTTTGCTAGCTGCCAGAAAGCAATATACCAGAAATGGAATGACTTTTAAAAAGGGGAATTTAATAAGTTGCTGATTTAAGCTTCTAAGGCCAAGAAAATGTCCCAATTAAAACAAGTTTATAGAAATGTCCAATCTAAGGCATCCAAGGAAAGATACCTTGGTTCAATAAGTCTGATGACATTCAGGGTGTCTCTCTTAGCTGGAAGGGCACATAGCAAGCATTGCGGCATCTGCTGGCTTTCTCTCCAGACCTCTTGTTTCATGAAGCTCCCCTGGAGGCATTTTACTTATTCATCTCCAAAGCTGCTGGCTGGTGGACTCTCTGCTTTGTGGTTCTGCAGTGTTCTGAAGCTTTCTCCAAAATGCTTCTTCTTTTATAGGATTCCAGTAAAACTAATCAAGACCCATGTAGAATGGGTGGAGACAAGTCTTCATCTAATCAAGTTTAATACCCACAATTGATTGAGTCACATCTCCATGGAGATAACCTAATCAAGTTTCCAGCCTGTAGTACTCAATAGGGATTGGAAGAAACAGCTGCTCCCACAAGATTCATGAGGATTAAAACATGGCTTTTCTAGGGTACATAAATCCTTTCAAACCAGCACAGACAGGTATCAATGTTAATATGATATATGCACATATAGGTATCAATGTTAATATATGTTAATTAACTAATAATAATACAATACTATGAGGTAAAGAAAGGATCACTATTATCATCATTTTGCAGATAGCAAAGCCAGTTGTTGAAATCAAATACCATTTTATTTTTGGGGGGTGCATGGTCTGGGAATCAAACCTGGGTCTTCTCATGAAAGGCAGGCATTCTAACCACTGAACTACCCATGTACCCCCAAATACTATTTTTTTAATCACTTTACTCTGAGTTTTCTCTTACCAAAAGTTCTTTCCTTATACCTCATGAGTAGTGAAGTACTATCAATAGATAACATATAAACCATCAAACACAACATGCTATTTATGATCCTAAATATATTATACATAAGTTACACATATCCCCTCAAAAATGTCTGGAAATCTCATTGTCCACTGATGTTTAAGACAGATGAATATGCACTTTATCGACCTCTAGGGAACACTTTAGGGTAGCTTATTGTTTGTTATCTACAAATGTGCCACCTTTGAATAAAGAAGGAGTGCAACGGTTAAGCTAGTTTTGAGATCCTCTTCCTCAATGCTAAAAATAGAGCATTTTTGCTTTATTTCCAATTATTCCAAAGGGATTAACTAGATATCCTTAATACATTCTAGGAATTGACCTTAGGGGTAAATAAAAACTAAGAATAAACTTCTGAAAAACATGGTAAGGATTAAAATGGTTGTATTTGTGTTAGAATATTTTTCCAAGCTCTTACAGTAAGCTATACCCCTGTTGAGTCAAAGAAAGAAGGAAGAATGTAAGCAGTTCATAAATCATTGGACCCACAGATAGAATCCTGACCCTACAGTTTTGACAATTTGACAATTTTCTGGTTATTTCACCGTGGAAGTTCTCAACGTCACTCTTGCCTTGAAAGGGTTAGGAAAGAGATGTCACCTTCAGTAACAAAGGGAGAAAGCAAATAGATTTTTAGAACTCAGGTGGGAACACAAGCCACTTTGCTTCCTCACTTTTCACATGAGGACAAAATACTTTCAGTCTTGTCAGTTTGCATTTCCTTTGGTTTTACAGATGGCTCTGCTTTAGAACACAAACTGATAGTAGGGCATTGAGCATACATGTACCCCATAAAAACATACATAACTCCATAAAAACCATAATTATCTTAAGCCAACTTCTGTGCTTCAGTTTTCAGCAAAGGTTCAGCGTGGAAGAGTTTGTTACTAGGTTAAAGAGGGTACTAAAATGTAGAAGCCAGGAAAACAAGAACATGTAATAAAACAGACCAAAACAAGAGAAATAATTGACTAAGTCTTAACACCTAAATAAAATCATGACACCTTTTCCAAAATAAAAGTAAGGAAATCCTTAAACTATATATATTATTTTAAAGGATATATTTGCTAATGATAGGACCAAAAAAGATATTCTAATGGACATTAAAAAGAGCTGGATCTGTGAAATTAGACAAATGTCTAATTAGCAAATTAAATCCTTTCATTTCAAATCTGAAAGATATCTATATATACATTTATCAATATGATCACCAGTAGCAAATCTTCAATGTTTGCAGGCCATGCTAATCCCTATAATCTTATTTTTAAACTTAGATTCTTTATTAGTATCTATATTAGAAGAAATTCCTCATGGATTCTTTATTAGTATCTATATTAGAAGAAATTCCTCATATTGTGAGCAGAACTGTAATATTAAACACAGACTTTACAGCCAGATTGCTTGAGTTTAAATTACAGCCTCAGCCCAACTCAATGATGTAATCTTAGGCAAGTTAACTAACCTCTTCATGCCTCAGTTTCTTATCTATAAAATGCAGATAATAATAGTAACTATCTCGTGGGATTAAGTAGGTCAATATACATAAGCACTTAGAAAAATGACCAGCACATAGTAAGTGCTGTATAATTACTATTATTCTGCCTTAGAGTTATTCTTGTGTGTGTAAGAAAAAGACAATTAATAAATGCTTGCATGATTGAGCCAACAAATGAAGTGAACATTAAAGATTAAAACAAAACAAAACAAAACAGATTTTGGACATTTGCAATATCATGAACCTCAAACATTGATTCTTCAAGGAAGAAACTTACCAACTCCTCAACCTCATGCACTAGGGCAAACATCCTCAAAGAGCCACTTTTACTGTGAACAAATTAAGTTTACTGTATAATCTATCCAAGTGTAATCAGTTTATTGAACAGTCTGAACCTAGTGGGAAATGTTTTTTTCTCCAATCGCTGCTTTTAAACATGCTTCATTGGATTTCCCTTTTGGTCCTTGATTCAGGCTCACAGTTTGAGGCTGGGAAAAAGCTAAAATCAAGGTGATACTTTCTTCCCAAAGACTGGTGTTCTGGGTTTGGCTGCTGGTGATGCTTGGTTCTTAGCTTGTCACGTGGCAAGGTGCATGGTGGTGTTTACCGTTTCTCCCTTTTCTTCCAGATTCTCTTGATGTCCAGCTGTCCCTCTGTGACTTTCTCTCTCTTTGAATTTCACTCTGCTTATAAAGGACTCCAGTATCAGCATTAAGACCCCCCAACTGATGTGGACCACACCTTCTTAACTGTAGTAACCTCATCAAAAGATCCTACTTACAAAGGGTTCACACCCACAGGCATGGAATAGATTTAAGAATCTGTTTTTCTGGGGAACATGCAACATCAAACCACCACACCTTGTTTGGGTTTAATCGTTTCCCCCCCCAAAAAAAAAATATGTTGAAGTTCTAACCCCCAGTGCCTGTGAATGTGGCCTTGTATGGAAATAGGACCCTTGCAGATATAATCAAGTTAAGATGTGATCATAGTGGATTATGGCACACCAATATCCGATCACCGATGTCTGTATAAGAAGAGGAAGGGATGCAGGAAGAAGAAGACCATGTGAAGACAGAAACAGAGATTGGAGTGATGCAGCCACAACCCAAGGAACACTTAGTATTCCCCCAAACTGGAAGAGGCAAAGAAGGACCCTCCTCTAGAGGCGTCAGTGGGCGCACAACTGCTAACACCTTTATCTTAGTCTTCTAGACTTCAGAACAATGAGACAATACATTTCTATTATTTTAAGCCACATAGTTTGTGGCACTTTGTTATGGCAGCCCTAGGAAATGAATACACCCGCTATCCCTAAATGTTCTCCTTTCCCCCACCAACCTATTGCCAGAGTCCTCCCTTGCCACAGCCAGCCAACCCTGAAGCAAGGTACTTTAAGATAGCTTCAACCTCGCAACCTTTCACAGCATCCTCTTAAGCCGTGGGAAACTCAAACATTTTTTCATGGCAAATGACAGAAGGGCAGGTGCTCTCTGATGCCCCCTCAGCTTGCTCTGTCATTTTGGTGTTTCAGCCTTCAGTTCCCCCGGTAGGAAATAGACCCCAGTCTCCATATTCATGTTCACCTCAGACATCAAGAAACACATCTACCTTCCATGGACTCTTAACATTCTTTGCTCCTCTGGCAACCCTTGAGAGGGCATAAGAGCTTCTTTTTTTCAGCAAGTCTCTAGCTGTGGACATATGCCAATTTTTCCTTGTTCTAGGTATACCCATCCTCCTTATAGTTTTTTTGGAGCCCTGAGGCAGCTTCAGGGAGGTATTAGAGAAAACACCTCCTTCCTCTACCTGTGAGGAGAGGGGTGAAATGACACAACCCTCCCAACTAAGTCAACAATTCATTACCTCTCTGCATTCCTTGCTTCACCTCTAATTTCTTCCCTTTGTGTTTGTGAGCTGGGGGTGAGTGGGCATTAGGGTAATGATCCTAAAACAGGACTGGATTGGCCATTTTTAGTAAACTCACAAGTTATTTGACTACTTGCATGATCTCTGTGCTAAGCATTGAATCAGTGCAATATCTCAAAATTAACAAGGAAACTATTTGAAATGCTGTATAAAGGTAAAAGAAAAAGAGAAGAGGGACAATTCCTGACAGAAGTCAGTAATGCTATATGAGAGATGAATCAAACACAAATTCTAGTAAATATAATTGAAAGCGTTTATAGCTCTCATTTTTTTAAATCTATGGAAAAAAATTTAGTCTATCAAAAACAGACATTTGAGAAAATACTGAAGCAGTAAATTATTTTTATCTTGAAAATAAAGATGCAGATGCAAAGCATATTTGATTAAAATTGAGTTTGATAGATTGAGCTTTCTTTGCTATGTTATTATGAGCATTCAATTATGTGCACTATTAGTTCTGGAATTTTAGAAAGTGGTCAACTCTTGAAATGATTATTTTTCTCTTCATTAAGCTAAATTAATATTCCTCTGCCCCAAGGCAAATGCTGTTTATAATTTTTCATCATTTCAATTTAGAATTTAGATTATTACCACTAAAACTTCTTAATTTCCTATTAAATTGGAAAATTCAAAACATTCATTGATAACAGTTTTATTAGATTAATAAAATATCATGGTGATACAAAGGCAGTTTCTGAATTATATGAGCTCAATATATGTGAGAGACATACATTATGTATTATATATATAACCAGTTGTTGAGAAAAAAAATGTCATATGATCAATGAACTCTTCCTATCTACTTTCTTGAGAGTCCACTTTCCACATCTCCTCAGCTGTCATTGCCTAGAAACTACCTCTTTATTCTCTACTCACCTAGGAACTAGATCAAATAAGATTATATGAATGGGTTCTGAAAGCCATCGTTTTTCTGTGTTGAGAGGTATTCACGCAGAGAGAATTTCCACAGCTCTTAGCTCTCATTTCCCAACAGCAACACTCTCCCATCTTTAAACAGCATCTGTAGACCTGATACCAACTCCTCATATCTCCCTTCTAATTTCCACTACAAAATCATAGTTGCAGATATTCCTCATTGTCCAATATGAATGCATATTTGAATTTCTCCATGGAAATAATGGTTTGGTTCAGCTCTGTCGTGGCCATCAGAAATTAAGACACGAAAGAGGGCTGATTTTGTGGGTTTAGCCGCCTGCAATTGTTTCTATGAGAAATTATGCCAGTTCCAAACAATGGACAAGAAATACCAATCCAGATATCCTGAATTCTTTAAAATAACAAAGGTAGAAGAGGAAAAAGCTCCTTACACAATTCTAAATGAACAATGTTGCCAAGCTCCTTACACAGTTCACCCTTTCAAAATGAACAGTGTTGCCACAATATCTCATAGAGAAGTACCTCAGGACATCCCCATCATATACAAAATAACAAATTTCCCCTTGGAATTAATTCTTAATTCAATGACGAATAAAACCTTCTTTCATTTATTCCTTTATGATCTGATGAATCAGTCTACTCTCAACCTATCTGCTCTTAACACCTTATTTTTCCCATTAACAAGCCATTGCTTCTTTTTTCCTGTGATATTTCTGCTTCAAAAGTGAAAATTCTGGTAACAAACTAGATGATGGTGGAGCTGACCTTCTCTTGTCTCTCTCACCCAGTGTGACAGAATTTGGTCACTCTTAACCATGCTAAGATGATGGGACAGTGTTGCTGCTGGGAAATGAGAGATAAGAGCTGTGGAAATTTTCCTCTCTATGTGAATGCCTCTCAACACAGAAAAACAATGGTTTTCAGAACCCATTCATAATCTTATCTGATCTAGTTCCTAGGTGAGTAGAGAATAAAGAGGTCATTTCTAGGCAATGACAGCTGAGGAGATGTGGAAAGTGGACTCTCAAGAAGAAAGTAGATAGGAAGAGTTCATTGATCACAGAGTTCAGGTAATATTAGCCTGAATATTTTCACTTTTCTACCATTCACCAGGAGATTGGCTGCATCAGATGTAAGCCATTCTTGAAACTTCCCCAGAGACCCGGGAATCCAGAAGCAGAGACCTTAGTTTCAATATGCATGGTGTGCTGGTCTGAATCTGTGGTGGACCCCAGAAAAGCCATGCCCATTGATCCTTATTCAATATTGCTGAGTGGGAGCATTTTGACTGTTTCCATGCAGATGTGACCCACCCAATTGTGGGTGGTAACTTTTGATTAGATGATTTCCATGGAGGTGTGTCTCCACCCACTGAAGGTGGAGTTGCCTACTGGAATCTTTTAAAAGAGGAAACATTTTGGAGAGAATCCCTTTTTGGTAGAGCCGCATGAAAGCTAGCAGATGATGCCATGTTCGCTATGTGCCCTTCCAGCTGAGAGAGAAGCCCTGACTGTGTTCGCCATGTGCCTTCTCACTTGAGAGAGAAACCCTGAACTTCATTGACCTTCTTGAACCAAGGTATCTTTCCCTGGATGCCTTTGATTGGACATTTCTATAGGCTTGTAATTGGGACATTTTTTTGGCCTTAGAACTGTAACCTGGCAACTCATTAAATTCCCCTTTTTAAAGGCCATTCTGTTTCTGGTATATTGCATTCTGGCAGCTAGCAAACTAGAACACATGGTTTCATCATATATTTAGAAGGAATGTTAGAGATTCTTGAGATTCTCACCAAACTTATTAGAAGTTATTTGGAGATCAGAAACCCTAGAACCTAGGACATTTAAAAAAAATTGTTCTTTCTTATCAAAGTGTACATTTATAGAGTTCAGGAGCAAACTACTTCTAACAGGAACCTCAAAACACTATCACCCCTACTTCTCTATCCATAAAGCAACCACTTCCAACTCTTCTAGCTGATTACTTTGGTGTTTACTTCTAAAGTATGAACATATTCCTGTTTTTAGATTTTTTTTTTTATTTTAGGCATTATCTATTTACAGTCTATTAACTACATAAGGATGTAGCTCTCTTTTGTTCTCAAATCCCACAAATGCATGCATACTCTCCAATGCCTGTATTCTTCCCAGTAGGTAAATATTCAGCATTTATCTTTTGGGAAGATAAATGTTCAGTATTTACATTATCATGACTATGTATGTAATTCAGAAATGAGCCATGTGATAAATTGATTTAAATTCCTTCCCTGCCCAATATTAAATTTACCCTGGAGTCAATAATTGTTTTGTTTTGCTTTTTACCTATTTGCTTAATTTTCTTTGTACTCATCCCAAGGTCAACCTGAAAATTTTCCCCATTTGTCTCAATACGTTCTCAATTCATTTATGTTAGTCATCCAATCAGCTTCATCTTGAAGACATAGCTCCCAGAACTTTCTAACCTTCACCAGTCTCTACCAATTGCCCTTTGTGCTTGATAGATAGCTCTCACTTCAGGATCTCCATTCACCATCAACTGGGGGGGAGACTGAATCTTTTCTGAGTTGGATCTCTTTGTTTCCTACATATCATGTGTTCTAGTTTGCTAGCTGCCAGAATGCGATATACCAGAAATGGACAGCTTTTATAAAGGGGAATGTATTAAGTTGCACATTTATAGTTCTAAACCCATGATAATGTCAAAATTAAAGCAAGGCTATAGAAATGTCCAATCTAAGGCATCCAGGGAGAGATACCTTGGTTTAAGGAAGGCTGATGAAGTCCAGGGTTTCTCTCTCAACTGGAAAAGCACATGGCGAACATGGCAATATCTGCTAGTTTTCTCTTCAGGTTTCTTGTTTCATGAAGCTCCCCCAGAGGTGTTTTCCTTCTTCATCTCCAAAGGTCTCTAGCTGTGTGAACTCTCGTGGTTCTCGTGGCTCTGTTGCTGTCTCCAAAATGCTTCCTCTTTTAAAAGATTCCAGTAAATTAATCAAGACCCACCTGAAATGGGTGGAGTCACATCTCCCTCTAATCAAAGGTTAGTACCCACAATTGGGTGAGTCACATCTCCATGGAAATAATCTAATCAAATGTCCAACCTATAGTCCTAAATAGAGATTAAAAGATCCACAAAATGGATCAGGATTAAAACAGGGCTTTTCTAGGGTATATAATCCTTTCAGATCAGCACATCACATCTCCCTTTTTCTTCATTCACTCCCTTTTTATAACAGACTACACCCTTCAGTAGCCGTCCAAGGAACATAGGAGTACGTATTTTCACTCTCCTTACACTTGATTGGCAAATAATCTGCCCTTGTATATTACTGACAAATTGGCTGAGTATAGCTTTCAGGGTTAGATATTATTTTCCCTTAGAATTTGTTGAGGATATTGCTACATTGTTTTCAGTATTACTTTTATGAAGTCTGAAGTTATTCTAATTCCTATTCCTTTTTATGTGATTTTATTTTATCCCCCCTGGAAGCTTATAGGATCTTCTCTTTGTTTCTATTATTCTGAAATGTTACAAAGGGCCTTGGCATGGATCGATCTTCAACAACTTTGTAGGTTTTGTTCATTCTAGAAAACCATATCCTTCTATTTTAGGAAATGATCTTGACTTATTTTGTTGATGAACTCTTCCCCTCTACTTCTCTGGAATCTCTTCTGGAAACTCCTAAACTTCAGACTGGTATTTTGGTTTTCTTACCTTTTCTCTTCTTATTTGACATTCCTATTTGTCATTTTTGGTTTGGTTTGATTTTCTCAGTACTTTCAGGAAGATTTCCTTAGTATTATCTTCCTAATCATCTGTAGTTCATGTTTACTATCATGTATTTTTTAGTTTCCAAGAAATTTTTTAAGAACTCTTTTTTAATATTTATTTTGAAGCATCCTGTTCTTTTTACATAAATAAAATATATATTTTTTATCTTTGTGTGGTTAATAATGACAGTTATTTTTTGGGGGGGTAATGTTTTTCACTCTGCATAGTCTGTTCCAGTAAATTGAATTTTTTCTCTTGGAGTTGGTTAACTCTCTTTCATTTAGAAACTTTCCTCAGCTATCTAATAGTGCTTGATTATCTTCTCATATTTAAGAAAGGAAGCTGAAAAGCTGATGGGAGCTGTAAGCTCAAGAGCAGTGCTTGTCTACCAAGCATTGTTCATTGGGAACCTTCAATGTCAGTCATTTCAAATCAGCCACAGAGAAGATCCTTCTCTTCTGTTGTCTTGAAGGTAAAAGCCTGACTGCTAGTGTTTCTAGGGCCTGTGGAGAAAGCCAGTAGGGAGCCTCAGCATTGTGCATAGATACCCTTAGCGCCCAGTTTTCACTGTGATGCTTCAGCCCTCAAATATGCTAGATGTTCCTCATTGCAAGACCCAGTTTTTTTTTTTGCTCCATCTAAGGAATAAACCTCCAGTATTATTTCAGGGAGAAGGAGCGGCAGTTATATAGCATCACAGACTAGGAGAAGGGAATCTAAGCATCTCAAACTACTTCTAAAACAGGCATCAAGCAGTTCCCTTAGCTTACCTCTATTCATTTCATACATCCCACCCCCCATTTCCAGAAGTAGCTGGCACTCATAATTCCTAGGTCTTTGGCAACATGCGTTGAGTTAGTTCTTGGATTTCCTGCTGCCAGTTTAAGATCTGGCATTCTCCGGTAATTTACGACTGTCCATATGATTTTCATTGTTTAAAATTTTGTTCTTGCCCCCCAATACATCCTTGTGGGTTTATACCTTTTAAAAAATATTGCTTTACCAGGTTTTGATGGGTTGTGAGGAAAGAATTAAATTAGATTTATGAGTTTAATCTGCCATTTCCCTCTGGAATTTGACCTAGGACTTCTTAAGAATCTAAGAATCAGTTTGAAACCTGAAAAATCTGTAGAAATAACTGTCCCTTATTTTCTCAATTTTATTGACTTATAATTGAAGTACCCTAAACTGCACATATTTAAAGTATAAAATGTGTTCAGTTTTGGCATATATAAATACACACATACACACCCATCACCACAATCAAAATAACACACATTTCTTTGTGCCTGTTTATAACCCCTCTACCCTTCATTCAGTCCCTGAGCAACCACTGATCTTCTTTCTGAGCTATTAGTTGGCATTTTCTAAAATATTGTATAAATGGAATAATATAGTACGTGCTCTTTTTTGCCTGGCTTCTCTCACTCACAACATTATTTTGAGATTTATCGATGTTGATACATATGTCAATATTTCTTTCCTTTTTATTGAAGAATAACATTCCATTTAATGGATATACCACAAATTGTTTATCCATTCACCATTTGATGGACATTTTTTTTTTCCAGTTTGAGAACATTACAAAGTTGTTATGAGCATTTGTGAACAAGTTTTTAGGTTAACATATCTTTTTGTTTCTCTTTGGCAGATACCTAGGAGTAGAATGGTTGGGTCATTTGGTAGATATATATTAAACTTTTTGAGAAATTGCCAATGTATGAAAGTTCATTTCCTCCACATCCTCATTAACACTTGTTATGTCCTTTTCTAAAATCTCAGGAATTCTGGTAGGTATAGAGTGGTGACTCATTGTGGTTTTAATTGGTAGTTCCCCAATAACTGATGATGTTGATCATCTTTTCATGTACTCATTTGCCATCTGTATATTTTCTCTAGTGAAATGTCTGTCCAAATGGTTTGTCCATTTTCTTATCGAATTGTTTGTCCTACTATTGCATTGTATGCATTCCGTATAAATTCTGGATCTGAGTTCTTTTCCTGATTTATGTATTATGAATAATTACTCTTGAGTCTGTGACTTGTCGTTTCACTTTATTAATGGTGTCTTTTGAAAGTGGAGTTTTTTTTATTTAATGAAATCCACTTTGTCAATTTTTTCTTTTATGATTTTTGCATCTTTTGTTCTAAGAAACCTGCCTATTCCAAGTCTACAAGCATATTACAAATGTTTTCTTCTAGAAGTGTTATGGTTTTAGGTTTTACATTTGTATCTGTGATCTACTTTAATTTAGTTTTTGTATGGATCAATATTCATTTTGTTTTCACCCGGTTGATCCAGTACCATTTGTTGAAAAGACTTTCATTTCCTCGATTGAATTTTTTTAGCACCTTTGTCAAGAATTAGTTGACCAAGTATATGTGGGTCTATTACTGGACTCTTTGATCTAAAAATGCATGTGTCAGTTATCGTCATTACTGTAGCTTTATTATATGTCTCAAAATCAGATAGGATAAATTCCCTAAATTCCATACATGAGCCTTTCAATCCATGTACCTGGTTTATCTTCCCATTTATTTTACAACTTTAATTTCTCTTAACAATGTTTTATAGTTTTCAGTGTAGATGTCTTAGGATTTTGGGTTAGATTTATTCTTTGGTATATAATGTTTTTGTCACTATGGTAACTTTTTTTATTTTACTTTCCAATCTTTGCTTCTACAATAAAAGAAAACAGTTGATTTTTATATTAACTTGTTTCCTGTGCCCTTGCTAAATTCATTTATTAGTTCTAGTAGTTGATTTTGAAATTCCCTAAGATCTGCCAAGTGAACAATCTGCAAAAAGGCCCAGTTTTACTTCTTCCTTTGCAATCTTTATAATTTTCTTAATTGATGGGGTGAAAGCTGTAAACCTTTCTTTGTTTCCAATCTCAAGAGGAAACAAATATTATATATATAAATATATATGTGTGTTGGTATGTGTGTGTGGAGATAAATATATATATTCCTATTGTTTGCAAATATGGGAGAATGCTGATCTTGTCACTAATTATATTGTTGCCACACTTCCATATCAGTACACATGTTCTCATAACATCTGTTTTAAGGCTATCTAATATTCCATTTATAACATAATTTACTTAATCATTCCTTTAAGTATGGATATTTAGGTTATTGTGGTGGTTTGAAGCTGTATGTGCCCCCAGAAAAACATATTCTTAATTCTGATTTATTCTTGTGGGTTTAAACCCAGTGTAAGTAAGATCTTTTCTATAAAATAATATTTTTATTGAGAAACCTTCAGACACATTCAGTCCGACGATATTATACAATCAGTGACTCACAATATCATCATATAGTTGATGATTACCATGATCATTTTTAGAAAATTTGCATAACTCCAGAAAAAGAAATAAAAAGAAAAAAGTTATACATCCCATATCCCTTACTGACCCATATCTCATCCCATATCTCTCACTGACCACCAGTATTTCGATATGCCCAATGTATTACCCTTTATCCCCCCAATTATTTATTTATCTTTATCCTTTTTTTTTTTTTTTTTTACTCATCTGTCTATACCCTGGGTAAAAGGAGCATCAGACACAAGGTTTTCACAATGATGCAGTCACATTGTAAAAGCTGTGCACTTACACGGTCATCTTCAAGGATCAAGGCTGCTGGAATACAGTTCAACATCTTCAGGTACTTCCTGCCAGCCACTCCAATATACCATTATGTCTATGTAATACATAAGAGTAACCTCCAGGATAACCTCTTGATTCTGAATTCTCTCAGCCACGGAAACTTTATTTTGTCTCATTTCTCTCTTCCCCCTTTTGATCAAGAAGGTTTCTTCAATCCCTTGATGTCATGTCCTGCCTCACCCACAGAAGTATGGTTCCACCTTCCTAGGGAGATTTATGTATCTGGGAGTCATGTCCCACTAGGGAGGAGGGCAGTGAGTTCACCTGCTGAGTTGGCTTAGAGAGAGAGGTCACATCTGAGCAACAAAAGAGGTTCTCTGGGGGTGATACTTAGGCATAATTATCAGTAGGCTGAGTTTTTCCTTTGCAGGATTAAGCTTCATAGGTGTGAGCCCCAAAATCATGGGTTCAGCCTATTGAATTGATTGTCCCCACTGCTTGCAAGAATATTAGGAATTCTCCAGATGGAGAAGTTGAATATTTCCTCCTTTCTCCCCAGTCTCCCAAGAGGACTTTGCAAATTTTTTTTTATTCTCTGCCCAAATTACTCCAGGATGTATCAGGGCATCACACTAACCTCAACAAACCAACAAGATCTTATGCCTTATTCAAGATTCTGTGTAATTATGGTGTTCAAATAAACTGGCCATACAAGTTAAATTAGGTAATACACTACCCAAAATATAAATTTTGCACCAAATAAACATTTCTTCCTTTGGTCTTGCACAGTTCTCTCTTTGGTCTCACAAAAAAGTTGAAGTGGACCATATTATCCTTTACCTAGTATTTTGATTTTCCTTAATCCTATCCAGATCAGCTTCATTCATATCTCTAGTCAAAGTCTCATCACTTTTTCAGCTTTTTTAATAGTTGCTGAATGGGGTAATGCTGACTTAATAGCTTCAGTTTTCTAGCTCTGAGTCTCAGATGTCACATAAATACACAAAGTTTCAGGGAATGACCAAGTTATATACAAATAGCTCAGTATCTCAGAATTCAGAAATAAGAGTTACAACTCCTAAATATAGGTGACTGCTTGCAACCCAGAACCCTTTATAATAGACCCCAACCTGTTAACTCATGCTCTCAACTTCAGGTCTCCAAGTTTGTATATTTATTTAGTACATATGAGTGAGGCATGATAGTATTTGTTTTTTGTTTCTGACATTTTATTCAACATACAGTCCTTATGTTTCATTCACCTAGTTGCATGCCTCACTAATTAATTCCTTCTTGCAGGTGCTCAGTAGTCTGTTGTATGTAAACAGCACAGTTCCCCTTTCCATTCCCCAGTCATTGTACCCTTAGAGCACCTCCATCCATTGCAAATCTCAAACAGTGCTACCATAAACCCCACTGTACAAATGTCCATTACTGTCCCCACACTCAGTTCCTCCAAGTATATACTGAGCAAAAGGGTTGCAGGATCATATGACAATCCCATCTCTAGCCTCCAAGGAACCACCTCACTGCCCTCCAGAGGGGCTGCACCTCCCACCTTCCCTACCAACAGTGAATAGGTCCTTCTCTTTCTCCACATTTTCTCAAACACTTGTTTCTTTTTCATTTTTTAAAAGTTTTATTCATACATCATACCTTCCAACCTAAGTAAATAGCCATGCCTTCATCACCATCATCTGTATGAAGATATTTCCTTTTCTTCTGCAAAGAATCCATATCTCTCCCCCATGCCCCCAAACTTGTTGGCATTTAGTGTTGGCATAATGCCTTTGTTACATTCAGGGGAAGCATCTTACAATTTTTACTGTTGATTATAGACCCTAGTTTGCATTGATTGTATTTTTCCCTGTATGCCATCCCATTCCCAACACTTTGAAATGCTGGCATTCATTTGTTCTCTCTCATCTAAAGACATTCTTATATTTGTGCATTTAATCATCATCATTGATCACTCTAGATTTTACGAAATAATGAACTCAAGTCTTTATCTTCTATCCTGGTGTCACACATGCCCCTAACCCTCCTCTTTCCACCATACTCCCACTCATCTTTGTTCAGTATACTTACAATATTGTGCTGCCATGAGATAGTATTGTGCTATCCACTTTTAGACCTATACAATCAATCCTATTGAACATTTCATACTGCTTTAGCATCAAATGCCCAATCTCTGTCCTCTGTCTATCTCCTGACATCCTGTGTTCTCAACTTTAACTCTCAAAGTTCGCTCATTAATGTAAGTTCATTAAGACCATACAGTATTTGTCCTTTTGTTTCTGGTTTATTTCACTCAATATAATGTCCTCAAGGTTTACCCTTGAGGACATTTGGTGCATGCTTCATAACTTTATTCTGTCTTATAGCTATATAATATTCTATCATGTATATAAACCACAGCTTGTTTAGCCACTCGTCCATTGATGGACATTTGAGCTACTTTCATCTCTTGGCAATTGTAAATAATGCTGCAATAGCCATTGGTGTGCAGATGTCTGTTTATGTCCTTGCATTCAATTCCTCTGGATATATACCTAGTAACGGGATTGCTGGATCATATGGTAATTCTATACTTAGCTTCCTAGGAACTACCACATTGCCTTCCAGAGCAGTTGCACCAAAAGTAGAATCTTTTGACTAGATAACTTCAGTTAAGGTGTGACCCAGCTCTTTTAGCATAGGTCTTAATCCTCTTATTGCTGTCCTTTATAACAGGAATGAATACGGAGAAAGAGAAAGCCACAGAAGCAAGAAGCTGAAATTGATAGAACCCAGAAGAGAAGGGAGACACCAGCAATTCTGCCACAGGCCTTGTCATGTAAAAGAGAAATCCAGGATCACCGGCCGCTGGTCTTTGGGAAGAAGGTATCATCTTGATGATGCCTTGATTTGGATATTTTCACAGCTTCCATCTGTAAGCTGAAAAATTCCCAATGTTTAAGCCAATGCATTTCATGGTATCTGCTTTAAGCAGCCTAAGAAACTAAAAAAGTTATTTACAGGCTTGTAATATTAAGAACACTAATATGATGAATATCCTTGTAGCCATATCATTGAATATCACCTCATTTATTGACTTAATTTAAATTCCTGAATGGAAAATTAATAGATCACAGGATTCGTACATATTTTTTTAACCTACTGTTTTAAACTGTAAGTCTAATGACTATGTATTAAGCAATCTAGCTCCATGACAAATAATATTTCAGTACGCCACTTTTTATTCCCTGAAATCGCTCCTGTTCCCCTTTTGTCTGCTTCTATTTTGCTTTATCCTTGGCCTTTCTTTCATTGTCATTTTCTACTAACCTGGGAATCATCCTGTATTTTTCCTACTTTCTCTCAACACTGCAGATTAAATTCTATTAATTCTACTTCCCTGACATCTCTCATAGCTTCTTTCTCATTTTCCTCCCTGCTATCATTACCTTTTTTAATACTCCTGCCCTTTCTTCATCTGGATAGCATAGCAGGTCACCTTGTTTCCAGCCTTGCTTCTTTCTAGCAAAGAAGTCTAATCTCTTCACTGTAAGTAATCTGTCTTCAACTTAGATCAAATCTGTAACACAGGATACTTCTCTTCCTAGGACCATTCAGTGACCCTCCAACATCTATGTGATAAAACCCAAACTACTTTTGACAATATTCTAAGCCCTCCCTAATTTGATCAAGTCCTCCTTAATTGTTTGGATACATTTCCAAACTTGTCTGCTCTCACACATTCAGGATGTACCATTCTGTTTCCACCTCCAGATGTTTGCACATCCTATTTCATTTATGTGGACCGCTTTTCCTCCACATTCTGCCTGGCACGTGTCTACTCATCTTTCGATCTCAGCTCACAGGTCTTCCACTTTGAGAACTTCCCTGATTCAACCAAGCTGAGTCAATCATTCTCCCTTTTGTGCCACTACTATATCTCATATTTATTTTTATCATGGACCTTGTAACATTGCATTAGCTTGTCTCTCTCATTTACAAAACTATGCAAGCTACTCAAGTTCAAGGATGATGTTTTATCTCACTATTAACCATTCTCCTGATCCACAGAAGAAAGTAAATTGAGTTTGTATCTTGTCCTAAGCATTTCACACTCTATCTCACTTAACCCTTAACATCTAGGGAGAAATGCATTATAATTTCCATTTTATATTTGAGGAAACTGAGCACCAGTGCAGGACATGCTGTGGATAAGCAGCTGAGCTGGGATTAAGCCCCAGACATCCCTGTCTACCAAGATAGTATCCTTTCCTTCTCTGCACTGAAATGAAGTGAATCAGTGTATCCATCATCTCTGCAGCCTCTTCCTCCTGTCCATCCACTAGGAATGAAAAGAAGTAGCCGTTGTTTGAAAATATGGCAGACTCAGATTCTAATTCCTAGTTCTGCCTCCTATTGGTCATGTGCCCTTTAAAAATCATGAGCCACCATAGGTTGAACTATCTTTTTCATAGACTATTGTGAGGATTAAATGAAGTAAACCACTTAATGCATAGTGGATATGGATAGCCCTTCATTCCCTTTATTAATAACTGCTCTTTGAAAGGCCACATCAAAAACTGAGTTATACATATTGGACTCATTAAAATCACTGAAAACAAAAGTTCAGTTTTCAAACATGGCCATCGTTTGAACTCTGCACTCTTTGCTCTTAGCTAGTTTCTGTTTTCAATTTCCTTGGATCTGGTTCTCATCTTAACATAGGTGAAAATCACATGGCTACGTAGGCAAGGTATGAGTTTTACCGTGTATGCTTTTTTTTCTCAAGTCAAACTAACAAATGTTTTAGGGAGTATGTATTATGTGCCAGTTTGTGTACCTCAAAAAAAGGCTCATTTTTTTAAATCCAAACTAGAAGTATCTAACTTTTAATGCTGAACTGTTTGGATTGTTTCCAAAACTGGAATTTACCCACAAAGGATGCATACTTGCTACTCTTGGGTACATTCAAAAGAATGTGATAAGCAGCATCTTTGGTGGAAAAAAACAATGGAAAGGGAATCCGAAGAATTTCCTTCAAAATTCAACCTATTATTACCAACAGTGTGACCTTAGGAAAGTCACAGAACCTCACTGAATTTGTTTTTTGTTTTGTTTTTATTCTGCAAAATAATCACGGAGGTATCTGCCTTATTAACTTTTAGTGATTTTAGCTACCATAATTAAGTGTATAATTTCCCAGCTAATTTTTTAAAAATGAAACTACAGTAGTCATTAGTGCTGCTCATGAAGTATTCCTGGTTTTCCTTCCAGGAAAACAGAAGGACTGTACTTCCCACCTTTTAGTTATATGTGATGATGTGATTTATTCTTACCAATGAAATTGTGTGTGAAAATGACATGTATCAGTAACTTTAAGAGCCAAAATCTAGTTAAAATACTGTATCTTTTCTGTGCTACAAAAGTGGCAATGATGCTGTTAGTGGTTAAGAGGCACCCCATGACATATATGTAGCATGACTAAGAAATAAATCTTGTTTTAAGCAACTAGAGATTTGGGGGTTACTTATTGCTAGAGTGTAAGCTCACCTATTTTGACCTATATAGGAAGAAATATCCATATGGACACATGGGTAAATTAATTTAAAAAATAGTTTTATTATTTTTTAGCAACAGCTAATAAATAATAAGAGTTGACGACTCCTGAGTGCTCTCCATATTCCAAGAACTGCTATGCACTTTATATGTGTGGACTCGTCCATTTTCACAGTACACCACGAGATATCTGCAATATTATTATTATTATTAATTCATAGGGGCAAAAAAAGTTAAGTAACAAAGGGAACCAAGTTCCAGACAAATCTTTCTGACTCGGAAGACTCTGCACTGCATTGCATTACCACCAAGGCCCCTTCTTCACGATCAGCATTCTCATTCCCTCAACTGCCAGAGGCATTGGCTATCAAGGAATGAGAACTTATCCTTCCCTGGCAATTGCCCTCAGGGACAGGGAGCTGCCTCACCCAATGTTATACCCCTTCCCTTTGGGCACCCCAGTTGATTGGTAGTTGCAGGGGTGCAATGGTCTGATGGCCTTACTTCAGTTTAGAATATATGTCTAGGGCCATCTGGTACAGCTCCCTGAACGATGGGCTTAAATTTTGTTGCAACTGCATTGCAATTCCCCTTCTCCCTTTTCCCTTTCCTGTTTTCCAAGAGCATTCCTCAATAAGTATCCTACATATACACCTCAAGAGTCTCAGAATATGGGAACCCAAGCGTCTCAGAGCCCAGGGAATCCAAGCAACACTAGCACCCTCTATGTATACTGCTAGATGGTCATTGAAACATATACAAACTATGTACAACTCAGTCCATAATTAATTGCCAGAGAACTGGCATACATCATATGAGAAAGTAAAGGTCACTGGGTTAGCTCTGGAAGGTCTGGAATGAAGAGACCTCTCAAAAGTTAAAGGAGATGGAATCTTCTAATTTCTCAATTGAATTCAGTATACTTCTCTCATAAATGTCATCTGTTGTAGTTGTTTAAATTCAGAGAAAAATTCAAAGAAAGAACCACATATTTTGTACATAACTAATGATAGCTGGTCTTTATTGACATTCCTTCATTCATAAGTATAAATGGAAAATTGTCTCAGGGTTATATAACTCATGAGTAAGTCCTCTTCATTACACTCATGAAGACAGATGTCTCAAGAAACTAGAAGCAATGTATCTTTACTGTGCCAGGTATTATATATCTCTGTTTTAGTTATACATGAAAATACTATCCAAAACTGATATCTTAAGTTGATTTCTAAGAAATGATGAATGAACCCAAAATTTAATCCACAATCCACCAGCTCTCCATTGAACTTCTCAGTTTACATGACATCCAATTCCAGTTACATTTAAACTCAGCTAAGTATTAGTTCTGACATATTTCTTTCACTGTAATTCTGTATTTCTCACAACTTAAACTCTATCCTAGTGTCAGCTGTCTACATTTCCTCAGAGAGGAAATAAATTTTGTAAAACTCAAAGAGATAAGCAGAATCATAGAGCAGTAACAAAATAGGCCAGATTACAAAAACCAAGAGCCTAAATGGACCTATGTAATTAAAACAAACATTATCATCTACTTGAATTTGATATATGAATACCTTATGCATTGTACATTCTGCTTATACATTTCCACTATATACTAATTTAGATTAATGGCCAAGTTATGTAGAGTTCAGTAGAAATAAGATTATTATATTTTCTTAAAGCAAAGTTTGCACTAACCTTACTTTCAGGTTTATAAGCTCATACTCAGAAGCTGCTTTTTCCTCTCCCAGGTGCTATGCCTTCTACTCAGCTAAGCCACAGTTTTATACCTTTGTGGTATCAATTGCTAGGCTTCCACTCCTCTTGGTTATCCAGAAGATATATATTATGCTTTTTTATTCACTTAACACATTTTCTATCAAAATTATTTTCATCCCTAAAATACTGATGCATCAATGTAAAAACACTTCATTTAAAATGAGATTTCAAAGGAACATCTATCTAGATATATGAAAATACTTCCCTCACTGCATTTTTTTTTGTATGCTATATGGTGGGGTCACATTTCATTCTTTTCCCATGTGAGTATCCCATTTGTTTGTTTTTTCTTTCTTTGCTTGTTTGTTTGCTTGTTTTTTGGGAAGTACATGGGCTGGGAATGGAAACCAAGTTTCCCGCATGGCAGGCAAGAATTCTACCGCTGAACTACCTTCCACCCCCCTCACTACATTGTATTTCCTATGAATAATTACTGGATCTGAACCTGGCACTGCCCAGGACAGAGTAGTTCAAATTCACTGTAAACCCCCAAGTCAGAGAGAACACATCCCAAACTCACCCAGGGCTCTCAGCCAAGTGCATTCACTAACAACAAATCCTGAGACAGAATTAGATAAAATCTTCATCATCATCATAACTATAGGAAGTGTTTCTGGTTAAGAGGATATAGTAAGCAGAAAAGTGTATAATTTTTCAAAAAAAAAGTGTTTGTTTTCAAAGAAAAGAATTATAGTTTCTTCTCATAGAGTAGTTTCTTCTCAATATATTACTGAAGAGTATTAAATTTCATTAAATCTTTCTCTAAATGATTATAAATTCTCAATTAGCAAAGGCCAGATTTTGCAGATTTTATTGCAGCATATATTTTAGATAGCATGTGATAATCAGGCAGGTGTAGCTTACTTCCTATAAATAATTTACCCAATTTTTAAAGAGAGATGGTATAACTGGTTCAGAACACGGGCTCTGAAGCAAGAGCGTCTGAATTTGAGTATTGGCCTTACCACTTCCTAGCTACATGACCCTGGACCATTTATCTCACTCCCTGTGTCTCATTTTCCTCACCTGATGTCTGGAAATGGTAATAACTGTACCTACTTCATAGGATTGTTACGAAGATTAAATGCAGTAATATGTATCCAACAATTAGAGCAGTGCCTAGCATATGGTAATCACTCCAAAAGCATTCGCTACCCAATTTTGCCAGTTAATTTTTCCTTGCTGAAAAGCTGACTTGTAAATTCCCCAAATTTTCTGTCCTAGTTTAGACACTCACGGAATCTGTTTTGTTTGCATTTAATGTTTTAAACTTCCTGTCATTGAAAAATGTGTACATAACACTGGACATGCACATAAACAACATGAAGTAAATTTTTTTAAAAAGCTTGGCATTTTAAAGAATGTGACCTACTTGCTTTTGGTCTGTGAATAGCCCAGACTTTCATTCCCAAAGCTTAGAACATAAGAAATGCCACACTGAGTTGCAATTCCAGTCATCATTCTCTCTAAGTCAACATTCTCTCTGTAACAATAGTACCTAGAAGAAGGCACCATGGGATAAAGTGGCTGCCTTCCAGGTACTGGACATAAAGCATTTAAGAATGTATACAACAGTCTGACTACTCTTGGGCCAACAATCACCTATCATTTATTAATTTATGTCAATCTTCTTGAATAATCATGTTACATTTTAACCTAGTCCACCCTCTGGGGATGATCGTTGTATGGGCATATTTCTTTCTTCTTGTATTTATCCTAAAAACTTCATTTTTAATCCATATGATGTACGTTTTTGTTCTACAATTCCACAAATAAGGAAAGTAATATTAAAGTAAGAAAAAAAAGAGGAGTTGTGAAGATAGCATATCAGTTGAAAGGCATTGTAGAATTTTAAACTTAGTTCTGAGGAGACTTTCTAATATGATGATGAAAATGCTTAAGAATTGGCAATTCATTATAATAGAAGCAGTGGCTATTTACTGGGCTTAGTTTCTTATTTTATTTGCTATAAAGTTTCATTTTATTGTGCTTCATAAATTCTGTGTTTTCTACAAATTGAGGTTTGGGGCAACCCTGCATTGAGCAAGTCTATTGATACCATTTTTCCAAAACATCTTGAGTTCACTTCATGTCTCTGCATCACATTTTGGTAATTATCTCAGTATTTTGAAATTTTCCATTATTATTATATCTCTTATGGTTATATGTGATCGTGAACTTTGATGTTACTATTGTAATTGTTTTGGGGCTATACCCACATAAGACAGAGAGCTTAGATAATAAATGTGTGCGTTCTGACTGCTCCACCAACTAGCCATTCCCCTATCTCTCTCCCTCTCCTCAGGCCTCCCAATTCCCTGAGACACAACAGTATTGAAATTAGGTCATTTAATAAGTATACAGTGGCCTCAGTGTTCAAGTGAAAGGAAGTGTTTTAGTTTGCTGGAGCAGTGTACCAGAAATGGGTTGGCTTTTATTAACTTAAACATTTACAATTCTAAGGCCATGAAACTGTCCAAATTAAGGCAGCAACAGCGTGATACCTTCTCTGAAGAAAGGCTGCTGGCATCTGGGACACCTATGCCTCATGGGAAGGCACATGGCCAGAGTCTGCTGGTTCTTCTCTCCTGGGTTCCTCTGATACATCTGGGGAGCAAAGTAAATTGAAAACCTTCTGGAAAGGATTCACCATTCTAGTGCCATTAAGGGCATTCATGATTCATGGAGGTCAAAATAGCAACATTAACAGGGGGTTGATAGAAGTTGATTTTAGCCCTCATGAATGACTTTGAAGAGTTCAAGAGTTGGGTGGAAGAAATCATCACAAATGTGGTGGAAATAGCAAGAGAACTACCATTAAAAGTGGAGCCTAAATATGTAACTGACTTGCTGAAATCTCATGATAAAGTTTGAATAGAAGAGGACTTGCTTCTTATGGAGGTGCAAAGAAAGTGGTTTCTTCAGTTGGAATCTACTCCTGCTGAAGATGCTGTGAACACCACTGAAATGGCATCCAAGATTTAGAATACTACCTCAACTTACTTGATAAAGCAGCAGCAGGGCTTAAGAAAATTGACTCCAGTTTTGAAAGAAGTCCTACTGTGGGTAAGCAAACAGCATCGCATGCTACAGAGAAATCTTTCATGAAAGGAAAAGTCAATCGATGCAGTAAACATCATTGTCTTCTTTTAAGAAGTTGTCATAACCACCATCCTGATAAGTCAGCAGCCACAAACATGGAGGCGAGACGCTCCATCAACAAAAAGATGGATACTCTCTATAGGCGCAAATGATGGTTGGCATTTTTTAGCAATAAAGTATTTTTAATTAAAGTAGGCACATTTTTTAGACGTAATGCCATTGTACACTTAAAAGACTATAGTATAGTGTAAACATAACTTTTTTTGGAGGGGTCTTTTAAAAATTTTTTTTAATTAATATATATAAAATTTTTTTAAATTAATGTATATATAAATATGGAATGCTTCATCAATTTGTGTGTCATCCTTGTGCCAGGGCCAAGCTAATCTTATCTGTATCGTTCCAATTTTAGTGTATGTGCTACCAAGGTGAGCACTGAACATAACTTTTATAAGCAGTGGGAAACCAAAAAAAATCATGTGACTTGTTTTACTGCAATAATAACTTTTTCATGATGGTCTGGAATTGAACCCACAATGGCTCCAAAGTATGCCTCTATTGAAAAAAAGAAAGGGCTCAAATCAGTGACCTCAGTTTCCACCTTAAGAAACTAGAAAAAGTAGAGCAAATTAAATCCAAAGTAAATAGAAGAAGGCAATAATACAATTAAGAGCAGAAAATCAATAAAATGGAAAAAAATACAATAAAAAATCAATGAAAATGAAAAGTGATTCTTTGAAGAAATCAGTAAAATTAATAAAACTGTGGCCAGATTGACCAGGAAAAGAAAATATAAGATTCAAATAGCCAACATCGGGAAAGAAAGGTGATATCACTAGAGTTGCTACACATATTAAAATGCGAGCAAGGAAATATTATGAAAAAATTTAAGAAATTCATTATCTTTGATGAAATGACAAATTCTTTGAAAGACACAAACTACCAAAGCTCACTCAAGAAAGTGAATGGCCCTGTATTGTTTAGAAGACTTAATATTATTAAGATGGATTGCTTATTTGACTGATCTGCCAAGGAGAGGATGCTATTAGTTCACCAGAAAAATACAAGTAACTTTGTCTTTAACTCTGTCACTGGAACAGCTGTTCTTAGTAAACTTGACCTTAAGTCTTATCATAGATACCTGATATCTAGTATGAAAGAGCAAAACTTGTTTATGCCAAGAGTATACAGGATTGCATTTTTCAATCTTACTTGGTTTTCTCCTTGCTTATTAAGTTCAGGTTATACAATCCCAAAACAGCATCAACCATCTTTAAATACTGTGCTTCCACAAATATTTCTAGTCCTAGGCATGTAGAAAATGTTCTACCTGCATACCTTTACTAATAATTCACGTAAATCTTTACTAAAGACTTTACAGAGTCTTGGCAAGGCTTCTGTCCTCTCTTGAAGAGTTGTACATCACCCGAGGTTAGTCTGCTGCACAGCACACCTTAGATTCTGGTCATTTGGGGCCTCTTAGAGAAGTTTTGTTAATAAACCTGAGTAACTAGAATCTTCAAACCTGTAAGTCTGGGGTGGATAGGGGTTCTTTAATATTATTTTATAGCACCTCCTCGTGTCTATATACTGAAGGCTTAAGTTTTGAATGCCCGAATCCCTATTTAATTTTTTTCCTAAAGCCAGAGAAACCAAAGTATGATTTCTTATTGTCATGCATGTGTTTACAGATTATTTGCAAATAAAGTAAGGGAATGGAATGCATGTATTTAGAAATTATTTGCAAAGAAACTCAGGGGTTCTCGATTTGAATCCACCACACATTTATTGAAAGAAATAAAAATAATGCCTACCTACAAAATAGTCTTAACTTTAAAAAACCATGAACAGATTGCTTTTTAACACATTACATCAGATTTTTTTCTTTTTAAAAGGGAGCCTATTTTTAACCATCTAACCACACCCAATCCTACAGAGTTTTCATCATAAAAACTGAGTATTGAATAGAAATTAACCCATATATAATCTGTCATCATTACGGCCCCAGAGGGAAAAAAAAGAGTCTGTTTCATTTAAGTTGTTATGTAGCCAGGTGGTGATTTTTCAGATCTGTCATGTTTTCATTCTCTTCAGCTGGGAAGGTAAGTCACTACAGATCTGACTTTTCCTGGCCTGGCTCTACTACAGAATGGGGTCAAAATAACCCTTGAATCAGAAAAGGCTGGAATAATGAATGGGACATCTGTTCCATCTGTAACCAACCATCGGCAATAGATGCTAAACCTGCTTGTGTCCTGCAAAATGGCTTCCTCCACAGCAGGACAAGGTGGGAAGTTACCAGTATGAAGAGTCAGGACCAATTTCACGAGAAGGTTGGTTTCAACTTGTTGAGGCTTAAACAGAAATGGTTTGCAAGGAAAAAACATAGGAAAATAAAGCCGTGCTAACTCATTCTCAATGATGAGCTAAATTCAGTGCCTCTTTCCTCATGCCTACACATTGACATGTCACTGTTTGCTAGGCTTCTGTTAAGATAATCAGTCAAACTAACATATGGAAAACACTCACATACACACACACAGGAAAGGAAAACGACTCACTTTGCACATTTTGGTCCATCTCAATGACTCTGAAATAATTTGAAGGCAGAGGAGACAGGGAAGATGAAAGCTAAAATATCCCAGGTCATCTGTGGATTTCATTTCTCTCTGCTAGCCTTCAGCACAATTCTATAGGGTCAGCTGGAGTGTGTCTCTCATCTGGATACTGTACGGTCAGATTAGAGGAAAGGAGGGGAGGCAGGAGCATATGTCATTAAGTTACTCAAAAACGTCACAGTATAGCTGATTTTTCTCTAACGTCATCCATCTGTAATAAATGCATAGCATGTGACAATAGTGAGTTTGAAAATAGAAAATTCACAAAGTTCTAAGTTAAAATTAAAATAATCCTTTTCTTTTTGAATGTCTGCTGTTTGTATATTATCAAAATACTTTTTTACTCTCCTGGGTAAAAATAAGCAGTTGTTTTCTAATTATTCAAACTCTTTTGGAAACTAAATTACTTAATGTAATTACATGTGGGATAGTAAAAATCAATAATAAGAGCCATTTGCAGTTCCCAGGGAATTTATATACTTGCTATTGTGTGAAGAGACAATTGATTTTTCATTGTGACTTACTTCGTTTTTTTTTTTTTTCATAAGAACTGCAGGCCATAAATCAGAAAAAAATGATGGTGATGTTCATCATAGAGATAGAAGGTACTGTTTTCAACTTTATAAATTTTATCCATGAATTGTTTTGCTGTACTTTCACCCAGTTGCATATGTACTGAGGGTTTCCCCTTGTCATTTCTGGTACAATAACTAACACAAAGGAGAGAATTTATTGGCACCGAAGTAAAAGGACACCTTATAACTGAAATAAAATAGAAGCAGATAGAAAACATAAATGTCAAGTAGAGCATGAAGGAATGAAAAAAAAAACACTTTTAAAGGTAGGATAGTAGGCAATTAACAATATAATTTGTAAGTAACTTAACTGTTTTATTTTCTTTTAAAATATGAGAATCTAATAAAACGCATTTTCCAATTATCCACTAAGTTTGAATGAATTGGGAGGTGTTTGGATGGAAAATTAAGATGCAGCTGTTCTGATACAGAAACCTCCTCAATTTCATACTTGAGCTGACAGAGTACCCATCAACCTTCTACAACTTCAGAAAAAGCCTCAAGCTAGCATTTATACCCGCCTTGATATGTAAAGGCTGCACTTGGCTGGGATTTGGCTCTGGGGAAATTATTCTAAAAGGAGCAAGTAAGGAAGGCATAAGCACACAGACTTGTAACAGCAAAAACATTTGCTTTCATGGTGTAATGAAAGAACAGCTGCACATTTCTCATGGCATGGAGTTATGATCTATGCATACCACAGAGCACACAAATTCTGCTTTTTATATTAGCATCCCCACAAATGACAACAAAATCTTGTTTCAGGCAGCTAAAACAAGGCATCTAAATGAGCTCTCCATGACCCCAACAGCTCACACCAAGGTGACTTAGAAAACTAAACTCTCCTTCCAACAGTCCCTTTCTTGAAAATAACGCTTTATTAATATAGAGCCTCTACAGCTTATTATAAATTAAACCATTTATTTTAAACATCAGCTTCTTTTTTTCAAATTGAGACCTGTTCTTTCTGATGAAACACTTGAATTCATTTACTGTCCCTTTTTACTGTCTCATTTAAGATTAAAATTTCTCATGTCAGTTGCTGCTTTCACAAAGCCCTGACATGTATTTTATTTTTTCAGCCAGTTTCTCCTCATAAATATATTTATTTCTCCATCTGTTCTGATGTTGGCCAATTAGAGAGGCTCTTAGCTCCCTCTAGTTATCTTTAAGAAATGGTATGCATGACTCTCATCACATTTCATTGAAGCTATGGTGAAAAAGGGCTGGTGGTAACACTTAAAAGTCTCAGTCACACCTTCCTGGCAACATGGGACAGAAATCCTAGAATGAGCTGAGACTCAGTATCAAGGGATTGAGAAAACCTTCTTGACCAAAAGGGGGAAGAGCAAAATGAGACAAAATAAAGTGTCAATGGCTGAGAGATGCCAAGCAGAGTTGAGAGGTTACCCTGGAGGTTATTCTTACGCATTAAATAGATACCACTTTGTTAGTCGAGATGTAAGGGAGAGGCTGAAGGGAACTGCCTGAAAATGTAGAGCTGTGTTCCAGTAGCCATGTTTCTTAAAGATGATTGTATAATGATATAGCTTTCACAATATGACTGGGTGATTGTGAAAACCTTGTGTCTGATGTTCCTTTTATCTACCTTATCAACAGACTAGTAAAACATATGGAATAAAAATAAATAATGGGGGAACAAACGTTAAAATAAATTTAGATTGAAATGCTAGTTATCAGTGAAAGGGAGGGGTAAGGAGCATGGTATGTACGAATCTTTTTCTGTTTTCTTTTTCTGAATAGATGCAAATGTTCCAAGAAATGATCATGATGATGAATATGCAACTATGTGATGATATTGTGAATTACTGATTATATATGTAGAATGGAATGATCAAAAGTTAAAAAAAAAAAAAGTCTCCGTCACAAATGTCATCTCCAAATACTGGCCCTGAAGCCTGTGCCAGCCCATGACAAAATGGACACTCCTCTTTCGCAAAATGAACAAAAGAAATAAAGCAAGTTTTCCTAATGCAGAATTACTTAATTTCGGAAATGTCCTTTTTTCTGTATGCTGTATGGTGGGGGTCACATTTCATTATTTTTCCATGTATCCCATTATTACAGCACCATTTGTTATGAACTGTTGTTTGTTTGTTTTCCTTGTTTGTTTTTTGGGGAGTGCATGGACTGAGAATTGAACCTGGGTCTCCCACATGGCAGGCGAGAATGCTACCTGAACTACCCTTGCACCCCCTGGAAATATTCTGAGAACACATCTTTCAATCTCTCTAATCTTAAAATTCTCTTTACTTTTTTTTTTTAATGGTGGTAATAGCAGGTGGTAATTTTTTTTTTAAGGGCCCTACTTGGCACAATAAAAATACTCCGTGAATCCCCAAATTCTGTGAACTTTTATTGGTATATGAAGTTCAGCCTTCAGGACCCTTCTGAATTAGCAGTCCCATGACTCTTCTGAATGATCAATCACAGGATATCCACTATGGACTAGGAGGGAAGTTTCTGCACTAACCCTCAGCCACAAATCCCTTGAATTGAGAACATCAATATTAATATAGTAATTAGCTTTCTTGTCTTAAAAGTTTTTTACCTCAAGTAGCTCAAAACAATCAGCCCCGATTTTTCTTTCCAAATTCGTGTGTTTACAATTAGTTTGCTCATCAAACGTTAAAAAAAAAAAAAGTAGAGATATTGCAAAGATCGATTTCATCTCAGGCTCATTCCTAGATCAATTCTCAAAAATGAACACTTAGTACTTTTAAAAGGTATGAAGGTGGACAATGGCGGCTCAGTGGCAAAGTTCTCTCCTGCCATGCCAGAGTCCTGGGTTTGATTTCCGGAGCCTGCCCATGTCAAAAAAAAGATATGAATTGACTGGACCAGTGGAGCCTGGT
Source organism: Tamandua tetradactyla (assembly GCF_023851605.1). NCBI lineage: Eukaryota > Metazoa > Chordata > Mammalia > Pilosa > Myrmecophagidae > Tamandua > Tamandua tetradactyla. Next base: position 11,796,080 of record NC_135352.1, read on the forward strand.
TCAGAGAGAAAGTTCTCAAATTCCTGAGAAAATCACTGTTCCTCCTCAAAGCCTTTCCACTTCCACCTATTTCTGGGTGATTTTGGGCATGTCATCTCCCATCTGCCCCTTGGTTTGGGGGGGTTTTATTTTGAGGGGAGGGTGCATGGTCCAGGAATCAAACCTGGGTCTCCTGCATGGAAGAGTCCCTTGGTTTTTCCTTGTTCTAAATTGAAGGCTCCTGGCCCACTTCAGAAGCCAAGTACTGTGGTTTATCCTATAAAGTTGCAGTGATTGCATTGATAATGTTTTAAGTATCCACTCTTAAATATACATGGCATTTAAATGTTAAACAGGAAAATAACTATTCTTAGGAATGACTTTATATACATGGAAGCCAGCTTAGAATTTTGATGAGTATAGGTAGCAAGATCATGAGAGGATATGGAAACTATTAAACAGTGCCAGTTAACATAAGCTTCTCCACCATCTACACTTTAAATTGATATAGAGCTGAAATAATTGATGCATTTATATATAAGCCCACGCTATATTCATGAAGCCAAAAAAACACACAGAAAAATGACGTCATCAGTATTCTATTACATCCGTGGCAATATCTCTTTGTTTTGCCTCATGAGACAGTATTTTAGCTTTTGGATCCAAGCGTTACACATTCACTAACTGGATTTCCTATGTTCTGCAATTCTCAGAGTAACCTCCATTAATCTAGATTCCTCAAGAGGCTATAAAGCCATTAGATCCTTTAAACTGAGGAGTTGTTCTTTTATGAGCCTCACAGAGAGTACACTGAATTTCTATTTTCTTTTCGGAAAAAAGATGTTGATGTAAAACAGGTGCATATATAGGTTGTTTGGGTTTCTTTAATACTTTGGCCTTATTATTAGTTATCCCAAAGGAGCAGCATTTAGATTTTTTTTTCCCCCAAACTTCCTCAATCTATATACTAGAAAAGAATAGACAGTATTAGCCTAGCCACGGCCCAGGAAAGTAAACAGACCTAACATTGTATCTGGTGGAAAGTGCCTTTGCAAAATACTTAAACACAAACTGGCTAAAAATAAAATTTAAATAAATGTTGTTGAATCTTTACATATGCTCTGTACAATAACTCTAAATATTAAATAAGAATGCCAAAATATTCCAAAACAGGTTGTAAGACTAACTAAAATCATAATCAGCAGAGATGCCAAGAAGTGTTTTGCAGAAGCTTTTGCTACCCACTCCTCCAAATCTAAGTAAAAATTATGTCTTGCTATGCAAATGCACCTTCACAACAAGTACCCCTCCACTTCCCTGCCGTTCTTCCCAGCCCAATCCCCTCTACTAAGATTCCCCTCTAGAAAAAATTCGGGAAACCACTGTTTTCAGTATGAACTCCCTTTTAATTGCAACTATCTTCACAGTAACTGAGAGCCATCCTAGTAAACTGAAAGGAAGACTGGCTTGTCCTAAGGAGGCTTGGATAAGTCCTTCTACCTCTTTGGGTACCAGTTGTTTCCCTCATTTTAAAATAAAACACTTGGAATGGGTAGACTCTAAGAATCTAAGTCTACCTGTGTTTAAACTCAGTCAGTATAAATTGTGATAATACCACCTGAACTTTCTGAATTAGTAAATGAAGGAATATTCAGAAAGACAAACAATTTCAGTGAGAACTGCCAGGTGTTATCACTCAACCCTTATACTAACAAAGCATGAAAATATTTGGAAAAGGATGACAAATAAATAATAAATAAAAAGAAAATATATGGAAAGAAGCTAAAAGGTAAGAGGAAATTGAATAAAATGTTTAGCTCTACCAAAGAATAATGTTGAATATTGTAGAACCAAATGACTGTAATTCTGTGCAGTAACTTCTAACATCTGTCAATAGGATGTACTTAAGATGTTCACTAGAGCATGCTTGAAATTAACCACTGATAATAACTCTGAGTAGCGTACAATTTACTGTTAGTCAATAAGATGCACATGTGTGGGTAGAATACTGCTAACCATAAGGATATTTCTAGCGTGACTCAAGTGTTCATAATGAAAAAGAAGGGTGTCTAAATGTACCAGTGGTGGTGCCCATATCCTCATGGTCTGGGCACAGAGGAAGGAAAATTCCCCAAATTGATGTCCATGTTTCTCAACAAAGGCTGAATAAATGGACCATATAGACACTGCCAACTTAGTAGTATAGGAGATTTAGATATATTTAGACCTCAATTTAGACATGTCCTTTTTTTTAATATGCTGTATGGCGAGAGTCACAGTTCATTCTTTTTCCATGTGAGTATACCCTTATTGCAGCATCATTTTATTCAATTTTTATTTTGTTTTTTGTTTGTTTATTTGCTTGTTTGTTTGATTTGGGGGAAGTGCATGCATGGGCTGGGAATTGAACCCGGGTCTCCCCCATGGCAGTTTGAGAATTCTACCATTGAACTACCTGTGCACCCCTAGACGTATTCTTAATCTTAATCTGCATTCTTGTTGTCACGCCATTGTAAATGGAACCTCCTGAAGACATTATTTTCAGTTAAGGTCTGGCCCAAGTGATTAATGGTGGCTCTTAATCTGGATGACTGAGGCTTTATAAAGAGAACTGGAAAGAGACAAAACAAGAAAAAGAGAGGACATGCCATGTAATAGAAAAGCCAAGGGACCTCAAGGATTATTGGCCAGCCACACCAAAGTACTATCAGCCCTGTGAGGAAGCACACCTTCTAACTTCCAAAACCATGAATTCCCATTGTTTAGAGCAATCCATTGTGTGATATTTATCATTGCAGCATGAAAATTAAGGCGGTAAGTATAGACATTATTTAGATAGGGGGAATCATATAGAAATGTGATGCGTAAAAAGTATTTTCTCATGTGAACTCTTACTTCTTGATAGTGATATCTTTTATCCATTTCAGAAATGCTGCTTCCTTTAAGTTCCAAGGAAGAGATTCCATATCTGCCTGTGATAGAACATTTTAGCTTCTTTAGTCTCCAACTCTCCATAACTCACTATTTCTGTATTCTTCTCTGGGAAATATCGCTTCTCTTTATCCTTGTATCCTTGTTATTTTTCTCTTTTATAAGGATAATAATTGGTCTGGAGGCTAGTCCTGGCTCTATTGTTAATTAGCCATGTGCTCCTTAGCAAATCACTTAACCACTCTAGGCTACAGGTTCTCCTGCTAATATAAAAACAAGTTAGGGTTTTGGATTATATAATTTAAACATTATTTTTAATGTTTTTATTGTAAAATAAAATGAGCTGAGAAAAAACACACAAAAACAAATATGTGACATAACGGTTAAAAGAGTCTACCACCCTTGTAACCACCACCCAGTTTAGAAGTAGAACTTTTCTAGTCACTCTAGCAATTCTTTGTTCTCTGTTTCTGGCACAACCTGCTCACTATCCTTTAATTTTACCAGTATTCTGATCTTTATACTAATCAGGTACATTTCTGTATAACTTTATAATTCAAGTGTGCCTCCCTACATAGCATAGTTTTGTCTTCTCTTATGTCAGTTATTCTCTACCATAATAATGCTGCATAACAATCAACCACAAAACTTTGGTGGCATTCATAGGCTAATTATGTCTAAAGTAGTCAAATAGAGGCCTCTGTTGATCCTATCTGGGGTCACATCTAGGTGTACATTCACTGGTGGCCAGGTTATTTATATTGGACTCAAATTGTATTATTTGGATGACTTGGCTCTGTTCCACTTATCTCTCACTTTCTAGCCTACTAGAGTGCAGAGATTAAAGAGTGCAAGAGTAAATATACATGACCTCTTAAGACCTAAGCTCAAAATTGGCACATTGTGACTTCTGCCTCATTCTAGGACACAGAAGTCACATTGCTAAGCATATAGTCAGAGTTAAAGGACACTGCCAAAAAGCAAGGCAACAGGTGTGAATATAGGGAGCAGGGAAGAATTGGGACCATTTTCACAATCTACCAGAGTCCATACTTTGGGCCACAATTATTCATCCTCCCACACACACATGCTGAAATATATTCACAGCTCACAAGACCCAAATATTCTCATCCCATCTGTTATAGATTGAATCATGTACCATACAAAGACATTTTCAAGTCCTAACCCCTCATGCTGTAGATGTGAACCCATTTGTAAGTTGGATCTTCAAAAGATCCTATTTAGATGAAGCCAAAGTGAGTTAGGGTGAGCCTTAATCCAATATGACTGGAGTCCTTATGAGCAGAGGAAATTTGGACACAATCAGTAGTAGGAAACAGGAGACAGATCACTATGTGACAGAGGCAGATATTGAGTTATGGATTTCCAGCAAGCCACCGAAAGAACATTGCAAACTCCAGAGAAAGCATAATCCTGCTGACATCTTGATTTTGGATTTACAGCCTCCACAATTGTGAAATAATAAATTCCTCCCTATTGTTTAAGCCAAACAGGCTGTGTAATTTGTTACAGCAGGCCCAGAAAACTGAGTCACTATCAGAGTATCAGGCTTGAAATCCAGACTCTTGTGATATATATCAGCACCTGATATAGATTGGCTTCCCTGGAAAGCAGACTCAGAAAAGGAAATGAGCACACAGTATGATTATCATGGAGTACTCTTGGTATCAATACTTGGAATAGAATGGAAGGAAGGATGATTGAGGAGAGGAAGAAGTTGAGCTGTGACTCAGCCCCAACAAAGGCTTCAGCCAACTGTAGAAGGAACCCTGAGGCTCATGATGGCCCTTAAAAATTGTCCCAAGTTTAAGCCTAGAAATTGGAATTTTATACTCCCATTTTGATCAGTCATTGGATGTGGACTGTCCCTATAAGGATGCATGATTTTGGGCAATAAAGTATTTTTCAGCCACTGGAGATACCCTAAGAGGGATGACCACTGGAGATACCCAAAGGGGGATGACCACTGAAGACCATCTGCTATCACCACTCCCCTCGTCTGAGAGAATATGCCCATCATTCCTGAAGGAGATCTGGACAGAATATCAAAGCATTCACCTGGGCATAGATGTGGCTCATTTTTTAAAAAAATACTTTTATTGAGAAATGGCCACACACATATAGTCCAACCATATTATACAATCAATGGCTCACAATATCATCATATAGTTGTGTATTCTTCACCATGATCATTTTTAGAACATTTGCATTACTCCAGAAAAAGAAATAAAAAGAAGAAAAAATAACTCATACATCCTATACTTCTTATCCCACCCCTCATTGACCTATAGTATTTCAATCTACCCAATTTATACCCTTTATCTCCCCCTATTATTTCTTTCTTTCTTCCTTTATTATCTTTATTATTTTTTTTTTACTCATCTGTCCATGCCCTGGATAAAAGGAGCATCAGACACAAGGTTTTCACAATTCACACAGTCACACTGGAAAAGCTATATCATTATACAATCATCTTCAAGAATCAAAGCTACTGAACATAGCTCAAAAGTTTCAGGTACTTCCCTCTAGCCACTCTAATACACTATAAACTAAAAAGCAGTATCTATATAATATTAAGAATAATCTCCAGGATAAACTCTTGACTCTGTTTGAAATCTATCAGCCACTGAAACTTTATTTTCTCTCATTTCTCTCTTCCCCCTTTTGATCAAGAAGGCTTTCTCATTCCCATGATGTCAGATCCCAGCTCACCCCCAGGAGTCAGGTCCCACATTGCCAGGGAAATTTGCACCCTTGGGAGTCATGTCCCACATATGGGGGGGAGGGATGAGTTCACCTCCCAAGTTGGCTTAGAGAGAGAGGCTGATGTAGCTCATCTTGATCTAGAGGCCTATGAACTAAAAGGACAAGCTATCATGCAATAGTGAAATAAGGACAAAATATCCACAATAAACATTGCAATTCACAAAGGGGAAGGATAAGAGGTACATAGTAATTACTAGTCCAGAGAAATTATGAAATCCTATTAGACAACTCACGCCAGGTCCCTCTACTGTGGGGATGGGTAATATTCCTTGATTAAGTCTCAGTTTGGAACCCAGGAAGTGGCTCTTCAGTCAATTTCCACAGCACTTGGCTCCACCTTCTTGGAACACTTCCTTTTCCATCACCCTCTTTGGCCACTATTGAAGAGAATATAAGTTACTCTTTGAGCAAATTTCTCAGCCTGCTGTCTGCCCATAGGAAATTGAGGGCCCATAGGTCTTTCAAAATTTTGAACAGTATTAGTCTCTTTTAAGCCTAGACTGGTGGCTGTTTTGCTATTACAGCAGTGCAAAAACTTTATGGGTTTCCTACGGTCTTTAATTCATTGCATGTCATGTGCCAAAAGCTAAAATCACAATTACAAGACGTTCCTTTCCCTCTCCATTGTTCACTTTCTCTTTCAGTACTGCTACTTTGGGCATGACAGACTAGAGTGGGAAAATGTTTTTATGATTTCCAGAACCCAGAATTCTGGTTAGTTGAAGAAAACAGCAGCTGCTGAGGTCCTATCTCTCACTAAATATATATATATAGAGAGAGAGAGAGAGAGAGAAAGTCAATATATTGAAATAAATATTTAGCAGAAAATTCATGGAACTAAACATTTTCATGAGTAAAAATGAAAGACCATATATATATAAAACTACAAGAAGAAAAGCAAAATACACAAAATTTATGCCCTTAGCATAACTTGAACATACAGAATAACCAAACTTCATAATAACTGTATGTAAAAAAAGAGAATAAACACTAACTCTCCATGCATGCTATCTCATGGTTACTACACTGCTAGTTAATTTCATGAAAAGCAATGACAGACCTAGAAAGCTTTATAAATTAAAGAACAAAGGAGATAGACCATGCACAGAGAGAAACACAAATAAAATGTAATATACAAAATTACAAATTATTATAATGAAACTGAAACATACAGCAGTTACATCAATGAATATGAATAGACTCAACACCTATTACGAGAAAAGTATTCTAATTTGGCTAAAAGCATGACGTAACCAAATGATGTATAGAAGAGATGCATGCAAAACAAAGTGGAATCAGAAAGAGTAAAAATTAAGGGGTGGAAAAAAACTTAAGGCTAATGGAAATAATAAGAAATCAAGGTAATTTTTGTTGATACCAATCAACTTAGAATTGAAGCCTAAGAATATCAAATATGTCCAAAAAAGGAACTTTCAATGCTAAAAGCCAAAATTTTCATTGATGATACACTATTTTTGGATATATATGCATAAAATAACACAGCAAGTACCTTCAAAGGACAAAACCTATGGCAGATGCAAGGAAACATAGACCTAAAAACAATAAAAGTAGATTTTATACACCACTTTCACTACAAGATGGGGCAAGTAGGCAAAATATTATTAGTTATAAGGTCTACACAATATAATGAGCAAGGTAAATTTTATGGACATATATTAAACTTTACAGCTTAATAGTGGACAATAAACTTTCCTTCAAAGTGCAGTAGAGCATTTATAAAATTTGATCATTTTTTGTGACTTTATTAAGTCACAAAGATATATCAGTAAATTCCATAAAGCAAAAATATGACAACCAATAATGATCTGAATGCAATGAAAACTAGAAATTAACAAGATCAAAAAGCAAATAGACACTTCTATTTTTAAATATTTTTTAAAATTCTATTTAAAAGCACTTGTGAAATGGAAAACACAAACTGAAATTACAGAATTTCTGAACAGTAATAATGATGGAAATATTATATGTTGTAATTTATTGAAAGCCACTATATATCGAAATAAATATTTAGCAGTAAATTCATGGAACTAAACATTTTCATGAGTAAAAATGAAAGACCAAATCTAAATAAATTAAATACCCAGTTCAAAATTTCAAAAAAAAGTACAAAGAAAGGTAAAAGTGCTAACTAGCAAAGTAGAAAATAGAAAACCAGTAGACAATTTTAAAATAAAAATTATTCTGGTTTATCTTTAAAGAAATTAATAAAATAAAGTAACCAGTATTTGAATTGATCAAGAAAGAGGGACAATTCATAAATACACGAAGTAAGAAATGTAAAGGGAGAAATAACAACTGAAAGAGAAAATCAAATATATCATAACAGACTATTTTGCAGATCTTAATGCAAAATTTGGAAACCTAGATGAAGTGGATAATTTCTTATGGAAACAAAGGTGAATTAAGCTGACCACATCAGAGATAGATGACATTTTCCACAAAAGAAGAAAAGAATTTTTTTCTTTTTTTTCTTTCATTTTCCACACAAGAAAGCACCTTGCGCAGATGATTTGAGAAGGAAATTCTATTAAACTTTCAAAAATTAAAATAGTTCCAGTGCTTTATATATTGTGTAGAAAAACTGAAGATGAAGAGAAAATTGTCAACTATAACTAGAGTATTACAACGATACCTAAATCTGAATTTTATATATAAAAAAAAAAACCTACACAGTGATATACTTCTGGATATTGATGCAAAAAATGCTAAATAAAACATTAGTGGCCTCTGGTTGACCAAAATGGTGTCATAAGATGCCCCGGCATTCTGTTTCCCCACAGAATATTTGAACAGCTTGCAAAAACTGGAGAAGCCACCTTTCTCAGTATTTTGGAAATATAGATAGGGGTTGCCATAATTAGATGAGGCACTAAATCAAGAAAACACAACATTAATAACTGTAGGAAACTTTTGTTTGGTGTTCTTGCAGGTCTTCCCCCACCCTAGCCCCTGGTTTGCTGTGAAGCCTGCCTTTTCTCCCTGTAGGTCCCTGTCCCTGATATGAGGGAGTAGAGTAAGCCCCATGCATATACTGGGGTGACTTTCTATTGGCCAATCTATTTGGTGGCATCCTGAAAGACTGAAACAGGATGGTCATCTCTAGACTTCCATCTCAGAACTTGCCCCGCATGTAGAAGTAGCTTGCAGACAACTAAAGCAGTGTATGAAACACTCAAAGTGTCTGAGACAAAAGATTACTGATTTAAGATATATAATAGACATATAATATAATAAGTTACCCAGGAGTTGGGGCAAGCATATTTCATAGGGAGGAAAGGGGGCCTTCAGATCCCAGCAAACAGGGGAATTCTTAAGGGCACAATCACATGCCCAGGACAGGACATATACTCAGAAAAGACAGAAAGGACCACGTCTGGGTAGAAAGGCTAAACAGTGAAGAACATCAACCAGCACAAATCCAATTTGCAAAGACTGTGAAAGGGTTTTTTTTTTTTTTTTTTGCATTGGTTTGCATTGCTTTTGTTAGCTCCTGACACTCAAAGAAATCTCTGTCATATCACTAGTGGATACAAATTTAAAGAACAGACAATTCAGGGACTAAATTCCAGAGTTGACAACTGAAAATATTAAGAAACCATCAATGAGGAACAGACTTTGGACATACCAGACAAAGCATGCTCAAAGATCTAAAGGATTACAGGAAAATGTTATATGAACAAAATGAGAATCTCAATAGAGAGATAGAAATTATAAAACAGAATGGTGGTGGCAGTGCAACAGTGGCTCAGTGGCAGAGATCTCACCTGCCATGCCAGAGACCCGGATTCGATTATCGGTGCCTGTCTATGTAACAACGATAAAAAAGGAATCCAATGGAAATACTGGAGCTGAAGACCACAATAACTGAAATAAAAGATTCCATGGAGGGTTTCCACAGAAGATTAGAGGTGACAGTAAAAAGACTGCATGAACTTGAAGACAAGATAATGAAAATGATTGAGGCTGAGGAGCAGAAAGAAAAAGGAATGAAAAAAAAGTGAACAGAAGCTAAGAGATATCTGGTAAAGGTAACCATATGGGTAACTACAATGCCAGTTATATGTGGGGCTGAAACCACAGGTGGTCTGTTGAAGTCCTGGTCTGGAAGCATCCAAAGGAGACTGGAAGATAGGGGGATTATACATGCTCTGTACTTGAATAAGAGGCACAGGCTCAGTGCTGGAATTCAAGAGCTGAGTTAATGTTCTCCAGAGCATAAAAGGAGATTCAAAAACTATTACTGATTCACGGTCCAGGGAGGAGACATTATCAGTAAGAGAAGACCTTTGGAGAAAGAGCAAAAATATATGGCTTCTTCAACACCAGGGCTAAAGCCAAGCCCCTTCTAGCATTATAACAGGACCTGTGATATCCTCAATTTCATCAAATCAGGAGGATAAAATCTATAACCCAACAGAAAAATGGGCAAAGATTATGAGCAGTCAAATCACAGATGAAGAAAGTGAAATGACTTATAAATATGTAAAAAAGATAAGTCTGACTAGAAAGATGCATTGTGACTGGGAATCTTAGAAATCCAAAATTAAAACTACCAGGAGCTACATTTTCATACCCATGAAACTGGCAAAATATTTTTATTCTGGCAATATCACTGCCAATGGAAGCAAAAGCCACATTGGAGAGCAATTTGAGTATATCTTGTAAAGCTCAATGTATGCATCTCCTTTCATCCAACAATTTTGCTCCTAAGCATCTATTTTAGAGTAAATGCAGCACATATACACAAGAAGATATGGTCAATCATATGTGAAGCTTTATTAGTTGCAGAAAAAGCTATTGAAAGAATCTAAATATCCACAACAGGATACTAATAAATTTTTATTTTTCATATAAGGCAATTTTATTCAAGATCTAAACCCATGAACTACAGCTGTTTTATCAACATGGTTGAATCTCAAAATATATAACATTAAGAAGAAAAATCTAATTGCAAAATGATATAGAGAGTATGATGTCAGTTACATACATTTTTAAAACATGGGAAAGTTCATTAGTGTTTAACCTATATGATATGAAAGACAAATACCAACCTTCTCTGGGGAGGAAGGGAGAGAGAAAATATTAGAAACAGGCATCAAATGTATCTGTAATATATTGTTTTTCAACAAATAAGTGAAGCACAGATGGTAAAATGTTTGGATTTGATATATCTAGACACTAGGAACAAAAGAATTATTATATTACTCACTATATTTTGCAATAATACTTTAAATTGTTACAATTAAAGTAATGTATGTAAATCAAATAAAACACTTAAAGAATAATAAAAGGAAATACGGAAATTTAGAGCTTCCTAATCTATTACCATCCCAGACCCACTTATTGAAAAGTTAGCAATTTTGACCAAATGTTTTAGTTCTTCTATTTATTACCTCAATAAATCTAAAACTCATACCTCTAGTCTTCATTTAACTAATTTTAAGCAAAATCCATTAATGCGTCTATAGAGATAAAGTTATGTCCTTTACTCTACCTTTTCTCATCACCTTCCTCCCCTCAAATGTGTTAGTCCAAATTCAGTTACTTTTGCAAGATAGTCATAGTCCAATGTCCCCACACAAGACTCTAGTTGTGTGGGGGCATTGTAAAACTGTAAATATATAATTTTATGAGGTCATTTACTCAACTTAGATCCCTCCCATGAGGTAATAAACTTGATGACATGTGAATATGTTGGCCGTCTATTGTTTTCTCTTCAGTTTAGTTCCTAGGACTCAAAAATATTTTTGCTTCTTTCATAAATAAAAGAATATCTCATTTGTATATTTGCCTTCTTTTGTTTGCTCTCCTCTTTTTGTCCTGAAGAGATGCTGCCGAGCACAGATTTCTTTCTAATAAAATACTTATACACCAGAATGGCCTATTTGTAAGTCTTTCCATCTTACCCTCCTGTTCTAGTTTGCTAGCTGTCGGAATGCAACACACCAGAGATGGATTGGCTTTTAATAAAAGGGGATTTATTTTGCTGGTTCTTCAGAGGAAAGGCAGCTAACTTTCCACTGAGGTTCTTTCTAACGTGGAAGGCACAGGATGGTCTCTGCTGGTCTTCTCTCCAGGCCCCTGGATTCCAACAACTTTCCCTGGGGTGATTTCTTTCTCCATCTCCAAGGGCCTGGGCTGAGCTGCAAGTGCTGAGATGAGGAATGCCAAGCTGCTAGTCTGTGCTACATTGTGTTCTCTCATTTAAGCACCAGCCAATTAAGTCAAACCTCACTCATTGCAGCAGACACGCCTCCTAGCCCACTGCAGATGTAATTAGCAACAGATGAGGTTCACATACCATTGGCTTATGTCCACAGCAACAAGATTAGGTATGCTCACCTGGCCAAGTTGACAACTGAATCTAACTAACACACCTCCCCTACCTCCCATTTCTGGAGCTGACCTGAGACAACTTTACAAGAGTAGTAAAGCTTTCCCTTTTCAGTCTCTTAATCATTTCCTGTCCCCTCAGGTGTCAGTACTCTCACCCTGTGAAGAAGTAATTGCAATTCTAAAAATGGCCTTGAGTTCTTACTAAGTTCTGGGCTTATTCCATCAGGACACCTCCTACCAGCAGACAAAGCCTAAGCACCCCATGGGAATGCATGCATCAGTGACAAGCTTAGAGGAGGGTAATGTTGGAAGAGCGCTTCTCCACAAACCTCCCCATGATGCAGAGTCCTTCCTGCTCTGGTCTCATTCCTTTTTGCATTTCTTAATTCCTGGATTGCACTGAGTGCCTACTACATTAACACTGTGTGCAGGAACCAGTATCATGAAGATGAATATAATTTGATCCCTGTCCTTAAATTTACAGTCTAGTGAAAGAGCCCAGTACTAGAATAAACAATTATAATACATTACCAATTATTAATTCATTCAACAAAGATTTATTGAGAGCCTACTCTGTGTCAGGCATTGTGCCAGGTGTTGGGGAAACAAGGATAAAAAGAAAAATCCTTGCTGTCAAACAAATTACAGTACAACAGCAAACATACTTGCAAGCAATTGTTATTAAAATACATGGCTGAGATCTCATTGAATTGGGAAATAATTGCCTCATAAAATTCTCTCAGCATCTCAGCTAATAAGGTTAATAAAGCCTAGACTACAAAATGATTTTCATCCTCAAGATTATGTTGCTGTTGGTTCTTTTAGTAAATGGCAAAGAGATCATCCATTTTTTTTTCCAGAAGGAAACATATAAAGGGACAATTAAGATGAAGGAAAACAAAAAGACCTATAAAACACAAGGAAAGAAATGTCAAAAGGATGAAAGGTTAGAGTAAAAGCATACTTAAAATTTTACTAAAGCTGAATGGGAACCAATTAAAAATGATAATAGTTTTTCTATTCAGTTCTAGAGCTAAAGGTCTCTTGGGGACCTCCAAGGTCACATGGCTCAATTTCCTGACTCCAGGCAGTATTTAGTTTCAACTATTTTAGGTAGTTACTGTGATGTTCCCCTCCTTACCCCCAGATTTCTAAGTGATAGTTTTATTTTCACCAATTAGACAAATTCATTTTTAACTTCTACAGGAAGAATCAATAAAACCAATATCTATTTGTAGTTCATCTCTTCTAGGGCTTCTCTGAGGCAGTAGTTAGTATAGAATTCAGCAACACACTCTCAAAGAAACATAGATTACCCAGAACACAGTTCCTTAATCTTCATTATGAAATTGCTAGAAATGGTAGAGTGGCAAACTGAAACAAGAAAGATCTTAACCTACTTTGGGTACCTCGATGAAGTGACAGTGTTTGAATTTCTTTGATTGTGCTAAGTGTCCAGATAAAAAAAGTGTGATCTTTAAGTCACTTTCACAGCTAATATTCTATGAATCTACATATTCTGACATTTTATTGGTCTTACAAGGAAAAACCAAGATGGCAATTTTAGTGGATACAATGATGCTCTGCCCGAATCCTACCTCAAGGTCCATCCATTCATTCCCCCAACTGTGACAACTCACAGCTGCTAGGAAACTGTTCTCCAAGGTTATGTCATCACCCAAGGTGGCAGCCTTTGTCAATGTTTTGCTTTGTCAAAGCTGTCAAAATGCAACATATCAGAAATGGAATGGCTTTTAAAAAGGGAATTTAGTAAGTTGCAAATTCACACTTCTAAGGCCATGAAAATGTCCAAATTAAGGCACCAACAAGAGTTTACCTCCACTCAAGAAAGGCTGATGCTATCCAGAATATCTCTGTCAGCTGTGAAGGCACCTGGCTAGCATCTGCTGGCCCCTTGCTCGTGGGTCCCATTGCTTTCAGTCTCTGTTTCCTGTGGATGTTCCTCACTTGGATTCTCCAGGGCTGGGTTTCATCTCTTGGCTTCTCTTGGCTCTCTTCAGGTTCTGGCTTGCTTAGCATCTCATGGGAAGGCACATGGCAATGTCTGCTGGGCTCTATATTTCCAAACGTCTGAGTATCAGGTTGGTTCTGTAAGTAAGGAAACTTTTTTCAAAATGATTCTCTCTTAAAGGACTCAAGTAAGCAACTCTACCTTGAATAGGTGAAGACACATCTGCATGAAACCACCTAATCAAAAGGTCCCACCCACAATTGGGTGTGTCATGGCTCCATGGAAACAACTCAATAAAAACAATCCCACCCAACAATGTTGAATGAGGAGTAAAGAACATGACTTTTCAGGGCTATACAACGATTTTAAACCTGCACAATCAGGGATAAAAAAAATAATCTGAAATATATATAAAGGGCCAACCCAATTCCAGAGCTCCCTGTAGGACTGATTGAGGCCTATCTTATTTGTACTGAAGAGTTCCCTTATACCAATTCCATTTTCAGCTCTTCCTTTCAGATATCTTTCCCCAAAATATCCCCTAATAAATCTCCTGCATTCAATTCTCCAACTTAGACTCTATTTTCCAGGGTTCCAACCTAGTACAACAATGTTCTTGTGTCTCTTTGGTGAGCTCTTTCGGCAGAACGACATCTCTTATGGGACGGTTCATAGCCTGCCCAACTTTGTAAGAGTCTCAATTTCAGGGTTCACTCTTACTCATCTTTTTACCCCATTGGTCCAGACCTAACTCTTATAGATAAATAGTTGACTAGTTTTTAATCTAAAGAACCCCTCTGTTTTTAATATTTCCCAATAAAAATGCCTTATCATTCAGACCAGGAGGCTGTATATGTGTGGATATCTTCTCTAGAATCCCAGCATTTTTGTGCAGGGAGGACATTCACTCCTAGTCATACTCCTTGCATATTAGATTTATTAAAGTCATTGCTAATAAAAATTTTAATTGACTTCTTTCAAATATTTCAACACTTACTATAAACTTAATTAAATCCCCTTAAAGAACTTAAAACAAATTTGCAAATTTAGCTTGGCTATTTCTTTGAACACCTCAAACACCTTAATTAGTAAGCAAAACAAGCAAAAATACATTGTTTTCCAAATGCATTACTATATTTAGACTTAAACTTGTTCTAGAACATTAATAGTACTGTGAGGATTTGATTTATTTTTTTTTTCTGACAGATTACTAGTGTTATGATGTTGGGGACAATTAAGGTAGCATGTATAAAATCCACCCTCAGCGATGCCAGAAACATGCAACATGGCCGCCAGGGCTGAAACAAAGAACAGCCTAAGCTATAATCAGCCTTTTTCACAGAAGTAGTAGTAGTTCGCACCAAAAGTACTAACTGTACATCTGCCCTCCACCCTAGCAACAGCAGTCACCAATCCCAAATCATCCCTTTGTCCTTATTCACCCAATTAGAGATCGTCACCTATCCCTACTAGCTACCCCCTCTCCTAGAGTATATATATATACCCAGCCTTTTCAATAAACTTTTGCAGCTTGATCAGAATATTTGTCTTGCTGTCATTCTTCGTGTCTCTTTGTCCCATTTCATTCTTCCCTCACAGGAGTTGGAGCCTCGGTTGATCGTCCCGCGGGTCGGGACGTTATAATACAAATTAATATCCCAGAGTTACAGTGTCCTTATCAAATCAATAGAATAAAACATACAATCTCAGAAAAACAAGGCCATAGAATCTGGGTTAGTAACCAACTGATTCTTAGTTGGGGCATGCGGCTTGATTATTTCTCTCAAGATGACTTTTAAATATTACTCAGTATTATATAGATAAAATTGCTTGTTAAAAATAAGAATTTTTATGACCATAACTTCAACTAGGATTTAGCTCTTTGCAAACACATGGGTAGTCCCAAAATGATGTATGTTAAAGTTTCACTTGGCTGGTTGTCTAATAGCTCATTCCATTAAAGCATTACTAAGAGAGATATTTGGAGAAATGGCTGATTCTAGTGCTTGGGAGTGAAGGGTAAAAGATAAGTCTGGAAAATTATCAGAAAGTAATAAATTGCTCAGAAGTTGATGGGGGAAATATCCAAAGTATATGGAACTAGCTGGATGGGTCTCCCACTAGTCAATTGGGAACAATTTGAGAATGTGCAGATACCAGATATGTAGGTAATGAGGTGGGGGGAGAAGTAGAAGAAGAAGAAAATGGAGGAGGAAGAGAAAGAAGAGGACAGGGAGAAGGATGGGGAGGAGAAGTGGAAAGGGAGGAAGAGGGAGAAAAGAAGAAAATCTTGTCTTTTACTATAAATTGCCAACTAATAAATTTAGGATGCATGAAAGAGTTAAGAAAATTTTGCAATCATAATAGTAATAATTGATAGAGACAATAATCATGAATGGATGTCAAAATGGTTATGTGAAAATTTGTTGGGATACTTACACACTTTCAAAGTATCTCCCTACCTGTTGTTTAGTTTCAAAGAGTAAATCGCATGTTCACAATAGAGAAACCTGTTTAAAGGTAACACTTTAAACAAGGTATCAAAGTTAACATCACAAATACTGGAAAAATTGATACTCCAGTGTAATCTACAGAGAAGGACACAGCATCACATATATAGGACTCCTGCCAAATTGTACCACCTGAACTCCGTATGAAATCAGACAAGCCCAATTTGAGGCTCATTCTACTAAAGAACTGGTCTGCACACTTCAAAAATGTTAACGTTATCAAAGCAAAAAAGAACGAGTAACTCTTTCAAATTGAATGAAATGTGCAATACTGGGCTGGATTTCAGATTGGGAAAAAGTTGTTACAGAGGATGTTATTGGGAAAATTTAAACATGGATTGTATATTAGATGATAATATATCAATGCTAATTTTATGAACTTGATCATTGTGATGGTTAAATTCATGTATCAATTTGTCTAGGTAATAGTGTCTACTTGTTTGGTCAAGCAAACTCTAGCCTAATTGTAGTCATGAGGGTATGTCATGGATGTGATTCATTAGTCAGCTGATAGCATCTATGGCTGATTACATCTACAATCAACAAAGGAGATCACCTTCAGCAATGAGAGAAGTCTCAATCAGTCAGGCAAAGGCCATAAAGGAGAAAATGATGATTTCAGCATTCAGATAGAAGAATTTCTATTTCTACTTGAGCCAACTAGCTTCTCCTGCAGAATTCATCAAAACCTTCATCAAAATTCCAAACATAATTTTGACTTGTGCTATAATTATATTTATAATTTATATTATATTCCTATAATAAATCCATTTAAATATACATATGTACTATACATATATATATATAAATACACACACACACACACAATTGGTTCTGTTTCTCTGTTGAATGCTGACTAATACAAAGCTTGGTACCAAGAGCAGTGTTCAAAGAACAGAATCTTAAATATTGAATTTCTGAGTTGGTTCTGAGGTTTTGGAATTGGGTCTCTAATCTGATTAGATTAAAAGACACTTATGATTCTATTTCCAATTATCAAAATGGCACTGATTGTCCCTGGCAGGAACTGGCAATAGAGATATGCAAAATATCACCACTGGATACTTCTACCCAGATGTTTATAAGAAGCAACGCTCTGGGTGATGGTGTATTTGGTACCTTAATAGACTTTTGTGGAGTCGAAAAATATAAAGATGTTGGCTGCCTGTTCCTAAATATACTGGATACAGTTAAAGAAAGGGATGAGCTCAAGGTTTGCCTAGCTCAAGGGCCCCATGAGGGTCATGAAAGTATCTATATGTACCCGGAAAGAAACTCATTTCTTATAGCTGCAGACTTGAGATTTCTGAAAACCAGACCCAGACTCTTATTTTACAAGTGGCTGAATTAAACATAAGCTAAATTCCCAACCTGGCAGGGTGTCTGCTGTTAAAGTAAAGACATTGACTGGGAAGGAATAGGATCCTGAAAATTGAAATGGGAATAGATGCACTGATAATGATGATGGTTGAGATACTGAAACCCTAGATTTTTCTGAGTCTTCGTTACCAGATAAACCTGTAATAGTCTTCCCTGAGGAAACAGCCACCTGACTTCCAATCTGCCCTCCCACCTCACCTCCAACTGAAGTGATTAACCCTACTGTTCCTGATGAACCTGTCACTGCCTCCTCTGAGGAAACAGCATTCACAACCTCCATTTGAAGAGATTAACCTTGTTTCAGCAGATGAAATGAAATACTCTGAGATAGTTTGCTTGCAAGACACTGCTAATTTCTCCCATGACCCACCCCTACCAACTCTCTTTTCTTCCAGACCTATAATGAGAATGAAGTCCCAACAAACCCTTAAAAATGAGGTACAAATTTTGGCCCATGTGGAGGTGCATTACACTCAAAAGAATTGGATGATTTTCTAATTTATGTACATGGAAATCAGGGGACTACATGTGGGAATGAATATGAAGGGTGTGGGATAATGGAGGAAGGAACATAAAAATTAGAGCAAGCTGAATTTATTGATATGTGTCCACTGAGTAGAGATTCTGGATTCAGTGTTGTAGCTCAAGGGGTTAGAAAGGGCTCTCAGTTTTCTTGAATGGTTGGCTGAAGCATGGTTACCCAAAAATAAAATTCCAAAACTTTTCTGGTATAATGTAGAGGAGGAGATCCAAAGAGCTTAAAGTTGGAATGTTAGAGTGGATTTATCATGTAAGGCCAACTTATCCACCCAAGGAGTGTCCAGAGGACAACCTTTCATTAGGATTGTAAGAATAAATTTATAAAAGCAGCACTCTCACCCCTGAAGAGGTCTGTTGACACTCTTCCTGTAGGTCAGATATTACAGTTGGAACTGCTGCACTGAATTCAGATCCTTAAACATAATGGTGATGATTGGATCCTGCATTAGCAGGAATCAAGTGGTAACATTTAACAGCCAAGACAAGGTGGGCATGGCTACTATAATGGACAATGAGTTAAAGCAATAATCAAAATGGTCTAACTCAAAGAGACCTATGGCATCGGCTGGTTGATCTGGGATATCTAGAAGTGAATAAATGGGCAAAGTCCATTAAATACTTAATTGATCTATATAAGCAGAAGTGGTCTAAGTCAAGTGAACAAAATTCTAATCTGAATCACAAAAATATAGAGCCATAGCCCCTCAATCAATTCCCATACTCAAGAGAGTTTACAGACCCAGAGCTCCTTGAAAGAAGGGAAGACCAAGCCCCATTGAAGAAGGACCCTCTTAACACTCCAAAAATGTCTCGTGTTACTCTTCCCGCCAGCCTTCCCCTAAGAGACCTATGAACTTTTGCCAGGATAACTGCACATTGGGGAAACAGCAATGATCCAACATTTTACAGATTATCAAACAGAGTCTCTGAACTGGCATTAATTTCAGGGGACCCAAAATGTCACTGTGGTCCATCAGTCAGAGTAGGAGCTTATGGAGGTCAGGTGATCAATAGGGTTTATTTTATTTTATTTTTTTCATGGGCAGGCACTGGGAATCGAACCTGGGTCTCTGGCATAGCAGGCAGGAACTCTGCCACTGAGCCACCATCACACCATCCTTTAATAGGGTTTTAGCTTATGTCCATCTCACAGTGTGTCCCGGAACCCATTCAGTGGTTATTTTCTCAGTTCCAGAATGCATAATTAGAATAGACATCTTCAGTAACTGACAGAATACCCACATTGGCTCACTGGCTTGTGGAGTGAGAACTATTATGATAGGAAAGACCAAGTGGAAGCCACTAGAACTGACTCTACCCAGCAGAAGAATAACCAAAAGCAATACTGCATTCCTCCAGCGATTAGTACCACCACCAACGACTTGAAGGACACAGAGGTGGTGATTCCTACCAAATCTCCATTCAATTCTTTATCTGTACAGAAAACACATAGATCTTGAAGGATGACAGTGGATTATCATAAACTTAAACTTGTTTTGAAATTAAACATGTTTTAATAGAAAACAAAATAACTCTTTCCAGAAAACAGATTTTTAATCCTTTTTCCACGAACTGAATGGAAACTAGACCCTTTATCCTCAAAGCACAGTTTTATATGCATGCATATGTACTTTGGGTTTTTTTTTCTTAAAGTGTTCATTAAACTAGTATTGCAGTGCAGGAGGTAGAGCAATACATCTTCACTGTCCTACCTCAGGGGATCTACCAATTCTCCAGCCCTATGTTATAATCTTACCCACAAGAAAATTGACCACTTTTCTTCTTTAAATGAAATCACACAAGTCCATTATGTTGATGACATGCTGATTGGACCTAGTGAGCAAGAAGTGGCAATTACTCTAGACTACTTGAAAGACATTTATGGATCAGAGTGTGGGAGATAAATCCAGCAAAATTCAGGAATCTTCGCCTCAGTGAAATTTCTAGGACACTGAAGTGTCTAGGTGTCTAGTAGTGTGGGGCCGAGGCATGTCAGGATATCCCTTCTGATGTAAAGGATAAGCTGTTGCATCTGGTCCCTCCTACACCCAAAAGAGAGGTACAATACCTGGTTGGCCTCTTTAGATTTTAAAGGCAACAATTTGGGTTTACTACTCTAGCCCGTTTACCGAGTGACCTGAAAAGCTGCTAGTTTTAAGTGGCGATCAGAAGAAGAGGAGACTCTGCCACAAGTCCAGACTGCCATGAAAGCTGCTCTGCCACTTGGTCCATATGATTCAACAGGTCTAATTATGCTGGAAGTTTCAGTGGCAAATAGAGATGCTGTCTGGAGATTTTTATAGGACCTGTAGGAGAATCACAGTGCAGACTCTTTAGATTTTGGAACAAATCCCTGCCATCCTCTGCAGTTAACTACTCTCCTTTTGAGAAACTGCTTTGGGCCTGTTATTGGACATTAGTAGAGACCAAAAGTTTAATCATTGACCACCAAGTTCCTGAGAACTGAACTGATCATCATGAACTGGATGTTATCTGGCCCACCAAGCCATGAAGTTGAGCATGCACAGCTGTACTCCATCATCAAATGGGAGTGGTATATTCCATACAGGGCTCTAACAGACCCTGAGGGCACAAGTAAGTTACATGAGGAAGTGGCCCAAATTCTCATTTCTCCCACTCCTGCCATACCTTTCTTAGCCCACTGCTATGGCCTCCTGGGGAATTCCCTATGATCTTGACTAAGGAAGAGAAAACTTGGGCCTGGTTTACAGATGGTTGTGCCTGATATACAGGTATGACCCAAAAGTCAACAGCTGTATCTCCATAGTCCCTTTCTGATACAGCCCTAAAGGGCAGTGGGCAGTGGGCAGAACCTTGAGTGGTGCACCTGGTTGTTCCTTTTGCTTAGAAGGAGAAATGGCTATTGGCATGTAATAATACCAATTCATGGGCTATGGCCAATGGTTTGGCTGGGTGGTCAGGGATTTAGAAGGAATATGATTGGGAATTGGTGGCAAAGAGATTTGGGGGAGAAGAATGTGGATAAACTTTTCTGAAGGGGTATATAACATGAAGATACATGTGTCCCATGAGAGTGGTCTCAGCAAAGGAACATTTTAATAATCAAGCAGATAGGATGACCTGCAGTGAGATACCAACCGGTCCATTTCCAAGCTACTCCTGTCATTGCCAATGGGCTCATGAAAAAAGTGAGCATGGTGGTTGCTATGGAGATTATACATGGGCTCAGCCACTGCTGAGTACCCAATCTGCCAGCAGTAGCAAAGACCAACATTCAATCCCCAATATGGCACTATTCGCCAGGATGACCAGCCTACCTAGTAGCAAGTTGATTACATTGGACCACTTCCATTATGGGAGGGACATTGTTTTGTTCTTACTGAAACAGACACAATAGCTAAGGGTCTGCTTCCTCTCCATGTATTGCTTCTACCAAAACTACTATCTGTAGACTTACAGAATGTCTTATACTCCAGACATTTTGAGGATTATTAGATGTGGCCCAGAAGTAACATTCATTCCAGAATATGATATCTAAAACATCAATGTGATCCACCAGTCAGAGCAGGGGCTTTTGGAGGTCAGGTGATCAATGGATTTTAACTCAGGTCTATCTCACAGTGGGTCCATTGGGGGCCCGGACCCAGTTTGTGGTAATTCCCCAGTTCCAGAATGCATAGTTGGAATAGACATACTCAGCAACATTGATTCCATTCACCAAGGCTTATCTGGCCACAACTGAGTGCGCAACCTACCAGCAGCAGAGACTAACACTGATTCCCCAATAGGGTACCATTTCCCAAGGTGATGCATGCTTCCTGGTGGCAATTTGATTACACTGGACCACTTCTATCATGGAAGGGGCAACAATTTGTTCTAACTGGAATAGACATGTACTCTGAATATGCATGTGTTCCTGCATGCAATGCTTCTGCCAAAACTATCATCCATGGACATATAAAATGCCTTATCCACAATCATGGTATTCCACACATCATTGCTTCTGATCAAGGAACTCAATTCACCACTAATGAAGTATGGTGATGGGCCCATGTCCAAGGGATTCACTGGTCTTACCATGTTCTCCAACATCATGAAGCGCTGGATTAACAGAATGGAAGAATAGCCTTTTGAAGACTTAAGGTGCCAGTAGGCCAGCAGAGATCATCTGTGCCTTCCCATGTAAGAAAGAACCTCAGTTGAAAGTTAGCTGCCTTTCCTCTGAAGAACTATTTTTAACTAAATAAATCCCTTTTTTACTAAAAGTCAATCCATCTCTGGTGTGTTGCATTCTGGCAGCTTTGGCAGACTAAAACAGGGTTAGTGTGTTTCCAGAATTAAGACTGTTGACTTGTGTTAGGCAAAATAATGACATTTTTTTTTCCATCAAGAGACTAAGTATAGTTTTAGAAATGTGTATGGGTGCCAAATGACAAGGGGTGAACAGTGATGGTTAAGTTCACAAGTCAACTTGGTCAGATCATTGTGCCCACTTTTTTGTTCAAGCAAGCACTGGCCTGATTATTATCATGAGGGTATTTCATGCATTTAAATCATTAATCAGTTCATTGCATCTATGGTTGACTCTTTATCTACAACCAACTAAGGAGATTGTCTTCAGTAATGAGAGACATCTCATCCACTCAAGTGAAGGGAATACAGGATAAAATAATGATTTCAGCAATCAGAAAGAATTTCTATCTATACTTCAACCAGCCAGATTCTTCTGGGGAATTCATCAAAAATTTCATGCATATATATACATCCTGTCAGTTCTGTTTCTCTGCTGAACCCTAATACAATAATCTTAAAAATATATGTCATATGTATTTATATCTCCTCATTCTTAGGAGATACATACTAAAGGACTTAGAGGTAAAGACTCATGAAATTACTCTCAAATGATTTAGCAATAGTAATGATTATGTACATGAAAGAGAGCTAAAGCAAATGTGGGAAAATATAAAGAGTTGGTAAAGATAAATGAAGAGTATACAAAAGAATTCACAATGTTTTGCAACTTCAAAAATTTCAAAATAAAAGTTAAAACTGAACTATTTGTCAATACTATTTTATTGTAATTAGTAGAAATATCTAAATATTTAACTTCTTAGGAAATGAGTCTGTTTATCTAGCTCTCTTCTTTAGTATATTTGGCTAATTCATTATAATAAAATGTATCCATTACATTGGCATCTTAGTAGAAACTTCCACAATTGTTATTTAACAATTCCTACTCTTGGAACGGTATCTGTTTACTCTTTCCTTCTCATACTTCATATGTATATATACATATACACACACATATATATGTATATGCATACATGCATACATACACACATATATATTCATGTATATATATACATATACATAACAAATGCTGATATATATCAACTATGACAATCAATAAAAAATTAAATATACAATTAAATTTATTCTTGTTTTGCAATTACTGCTTTTTTACATATGTCATAATAACTTATAAATGTCCATTTCAACTCATGATCTTTGACGAATTAGTTTTTAAAATGAATAATGATAATAATAATTATTATTAATAATAATGCTCAAAATGCTACAACTCATACCATGGGAGTAGCTTCAACCTGGCCCCTTTGTCTTTTCAGTGGAATTTATGACATTTCTTGATGCCAGCAGACCATTCCTGGTTCTCCTCACTATTTCCCACTCTAAAAGGTAGAAGCAACTGCCTATAAGAAGTCCTTGCTGACTTACTAAGAATAGTATTTAAGACCAAAGTCTGGACACCAGAAATGTACATTAGAGCTATAGATGGGACAAAGTGTTACTGTTTTTCACAACTTCTAATTTGACAGGACTTTTTAAATAAATGTACTTTTTAGGCTCATGAGTTTTATTAATTTATCCAATTTACTAAATATATTTCAGTACCTTGTTACAGAATGAAGTTTGATTAACCACAGCACCTTTCTACCACACTGATTAGACATGTTACTTCAGACAATATGCGTGATTTTTTAATCACCTCTTTCTGGTATACCTTTCCTCCACTTCTCAGCCTTTAATTCTCAGTTAAAGTAGAATCTCTTCAATAACTCTTCCCTGCCTCCCTCCATAGACTGGATCACTTTCTCCTCTGCTCCCATGAACCTTCAAATTATCCTCCATTATTGTCTTTTTTCTTTCTGCATTGCGGTTTTCTTTCTGAGTACGTCATTTTTGGACCTCCCTCAAACATCCCCTCACTTTTCCCCACCCATAATTTTGAAAGGAAAATACTGAATTTATTTTCCTTCAAATATGATCCCCTCCCTCTTACCTCTCTCCTCACCACTGCCTCAGAATATCACAGTAGCTAAGAGCATAAGCTTTGGTATTATTCTCACTCCAGTTCAAATACTGGCTTCACCAAAGCCCTGCTGTATGGTTTTGGAAATGCAAGTTGTCTACACCTCAGTTTTCTTATTAATCATATGATCAACCCTACTTCACATGGTTGAAGTGCGTATTACATAAGTTAATGAGTATGAAATTCTTAACACAGTGACTAGCAAAAACTACTCAGTGACTATCACCTGATATAGCCAACATCATCATTAATCATCACCATCATCATCCTCACCAATGAAGCTGTCAGGAGCCACAGACTAAGTCAGAACAATTGATGAAACATGAATGTCTCTGGCTGCCGCAATTAAAAACAATTGTGTTTAATCAGGTGTTAAGTATAGTTGACTCCTCTGAGGAAACTTTAGAGACTCTCTTGGAAGTAAAGTTACAATAATTTTAGTCCTGGATTTACCAAAGCAATTAATCCTCAACTTAATTAACAACCTTAACATTATCAATAATGTATGTGCCAAAATCTGAGAAATGTATTAAACAAAATAGAGTATGATTCATATATTCATTGAGTCATCATTTCAACCAGCATTTACTGAGCTCCTACTACTGCACTAGGTACTTTTTCAGTACAAAAACATAGACAAACTCCCAGCTCTCATGGAATCACATTCCAATCAGAGATGGGAAATACAATCACACATACACACACATAAATACCATATGTTATATCTCAGATAGTGATAAGTACAAAGGAAAAATGGTAAGGAGATAGGAAAAGGAAACTGCTACTTAGAGAAGGCCTGTGAGATAATTTATCTCTATCAAAATTCCTGATGAAGTTCATCTTCTTATATTTTGAAGGGTATAACACATTAAGTCTAACAATATGCATCAAACTCATATCCTTAATTGCATGAAATCTTGTCCAAGATCACTGTGTCCAAATATTTAAATAGAAGAGTCTAATTGCTGATTAATGGATCCATTCCAATACACAATATACCGGGAGCTCTCAAACATGTACTAGAATGTACTCCAACTACAGTTAGTTCCATAACATAAAGCGCCATGTGTTTTCCAGTGCAATAGGAAACCAGCCTGGGGCAACTGGTTTATGCTAGCTTGAGCTACATTTAGGCAATTTCTGGGAAGTCATTTATTCCAGACTAATTTATCAGTCTACAGATACCTTCTCCTCTGAGTTGTGTATCTATTCAGTATATTAATGGATAGTGGTGCTTTTCTGTAATTAGAGTATGGCAGTGCCATTTCTTTTTCTCCACCCAACCCCCCTCTTTCATTATTCTTCACTTCAAATATACTCCAAACCCCTAATTGCCTCTATTTATTTTTCAGAAATATGTGATTCCACTGTTGAGAAGCACATCACAGTATATAAGGGCTCCCATATTTCATTTGGTTGTGGATTCCATGATATTCTATACAGATTCACCTTTAAAAGTGAAAGACCTATTCCCCCAGCTGCTAGAAATGTTGCTAACACACCACCCTCAGTTATAAGTCCTCTTTTGAAAGTGCCTTCACTGAACAGAACTGCTTTGCCCAGGCTTTATCTTTTTCCTCCAGAGAACTCTATAATGAGCTATCACATCCCAGAGGGAATGGTAGAAATTAATGCCTCCACTAAAGACATAAAGGTTCAGGTCAATTGAATTGCACACATCTTCATTTAATTCACAAGTCACTCCCCTGCAAAACTACATGGGTCCTGGAAGATTACAGTGGGCTACCACAAGCTTAACTAAGTATTAGTAGCCCAACTGTAATTGCTCTGCCAAATAAAGCCTCTTTGCTAGAGCATATCACCATAACTTCAAGTCTATAATATGCAACCATGCACCATGTGATCAAAAATATATTATTTTCTAATCATACCAAAAAAGATCAGAAAGGTCTCCCATTCACTTAAGATAGACAACTGTTGACATTTACAGTCTTGCACAAGGCTTATATATTCACTCCCCGGCTCTGTCATAATACAGTTCTAAGAGATCTTGACTAACAACATACCTCAGAACAACTTGCTAAGTCTACTATATTCAAGGAATCATGCCAATTGGATTAGATGAAAAAGGAGTGACAAGCGCGTTATAGGTCAAGGTAAAATATATGGATGCCAGAGGATGGAGATAAATCCTACAAGATTCAGAGCCTGCATATTAAGGGTTCCTTGGTCTCAGACGTTTGGGTTTAGCCTCTCCAAAAAAAGGGACAAATAATTGCATCATTGTAGTTCCTACCATGAAGAAAGGTACGCCTTGCCTGGTAAGTGTTTCTGTGTTCTAGAGGCAGTGTTTTCCATAGCTTGGAATACAGCTCCAAATCCTATACCAAGTGACATGAAAGGCTTCCAGCTTTGAGGGGTCTTTTGCCTTTGACCATAGCAGAAAAATAAACCACAGCAATCAAGGCTACAGGCCCTGCCACTTGAGTCATAGAAAACACTAGTATAGCATGGCATTAGAGGTATCCATTGTGGGAAAAGATGCCATGCGATGTTTATAGCAAGCCCAATGGAAGAACACATCACAACACAGATGCCCAAAGTTCTGGAATAAGGCCATGCCCTTTGTAGGAGAGATTTATACACTTTCTGAAAATAGGTTATGACTGTAAACACTAAATAACCATGAATTCTGAATGTCATTATGAGCTGAGTTCTATCAGACCACAAAGTCATGAGATAAAGTGGATCCAGGTGGAATCAAAATCAAGCATTAAAAGGATCAGGAGAAACAAGCAGGCAGCATGAGCAGGTAGCTCAAGTCCTGAAGTCATCTACAATTGTTGCTCCAGCACTGAACCATCAGCTCATACAATGGCCATATGGGGGAAACACTTACGGCCAATTGATAAAAGAGGGGAAACTCAAAGTTTGGTTTACAGATGTACTGGCTTGGTATGTGAATGCAAGTCGAAAATGGATGATATTTATATAACAGCATGACTCAGAGGTGGTCTTAATAGCAATGGCAAAGGGAAATCCTTCCAATGGGAAGAGCTGAAAGCAATGCATGCGGCCAATCTATTTCTGTGTAAAGGGAAATGTCCCAAGGTTAGAATGTGCATGGACTCATGAGCAGTGGTAAATGTCTAGGCTGAAGGTCAAGGATTATGAGGAAGAAAAATTAGAAGATCAGGAAAAGAAAGTCTGGGGCTGAGGGATGAGAATGGGCCTATGAGAATGGGCATGAAACGTGAAGATCTTTGTATAAAATGTTAAGGCCTTTCAGAAAGAACCTACCATGAAAGAGGTATTAAATAACCAGGAAGACAATACTACTAGACCAGCATCTATTATCAAGCTCCCCAGTGCTAGCACAATGGACACATGAATTAGTTATGGTGTCAGGGATACAGGCTATGCACGGTCTCCACTTATCAAAGCTGATCATGCTACTGCTGGTATTGAAAGTCTAACCTGCTGGAAACAGAGGCCCATGCTAATTAGCCACTGTAGCAACACCCCTGCAGGAAACCAAACAGTTACTTAATGGCAAATTGAATACTTTGTACCCCTTTCATCCTGGAAGAGGCAGTAATTTATTTTGTCAGGAAAAGACACACATGCTTTAATTATGGATTTGGTTTTTCTGCCCAAAGCTCTTCAACAAGCACTACTGTATGAGAACTTGAAAAATGTTTAATCTACCAGCATGGATCTTATATACTATATAATCAGACCAGGGGAGTCACTTCAATGAAAGGAGGTACAGGAATGGGTACATGGACTGTGGGATCACTGGTGATATCATATACCAGGCGATCTAAAGGCCTGTTCAAGGCACCACAGAAGGGCCAGCTTCGAGGGATATCATGAATATGGAGCTTCAAGTTCCAAGATGCATTGTACAATGGTCTTTATATGGTGCTGCATCCCAGTTAGTTGAGTACATAGGTCTGGGAACAGAGATATTGAAGCAAGAACACCTCCATTTATCACCATTCTTAGTGAACCACTTGGGTAATTTACACATTCCATCCATGCCACTCTGGGAACACAAAGACTCCAGTTGAGCTATAAGCTACGTCTTCCACCTGGGAATTTCAGGCTTCTCATGCCAAGTGACCAGCAGACAACAGAGTTACCGACTTTGATCATTAGGAGGAAATAGGAAAACTGACATATGATTAGGATAGGAAGGAGTACATTTGGCATCTATGTGATCCACTTGCCTAAAATTTTTATGGCAAATGGACAACAGCCCAATGCTTGAGGAGATTTTGGTGACCAGTGAGCTCAGGATGGTCACCATCACATCATTAAGAAAGCCATTCAGACCAGCAGATGTGTCACTAAAGATAAGGGAAATTCAGAGTAGATCATGGAGAAGGGAGATAATGAGTATCTGTTGATGTTGTATCAGTTGTATCAAACCAGCTGTATGAGGAGGGGATCTAGTTTATTCTACCAACCTCGTTCTGATTAGATTTACCCAAGAAAGAAATCTGCTGGAATCCTGGATGTATGATTTCCAGTACTTGCATGAAGAATTGGATCCAGAAGGTACAAGTGGTACAACTGGTAGACTATAGTGCTCACTGAGAAGCTTCCCAGATCCCCCTTTGGGAATGAAGGTCTTATTCTCCCAGCCTTTACTTATTTCCCTGTGTGTGGTTGTAAAAAAAAGATTACCCATGTGGATTGTAAAGCCTGTGGATTGTAAAGCCTGGCCCCTATGCTCCAATTCACCACAAGCCCCAAGGGCCATCCCAGACTCAGATTTTCCTATGGATCACCTATGATCTTCATTAAGATCAAAACCCGACTTTTTGCCTCTGCCCAATCCTGCTTCTTTCCCTTCCTTTCCATAAGTGTTTCCAAGAGAACTGTTTTAGTTTTCTGGGCTGCTCAAGCAAATACTATGAAATAGATTAGGTTAAACCATGGGAATTTATTAGCTTATGGTTTTGAGGTTAAGAGAAAGTCCAAATCAAAGCATCATCAAGCCAAGGCTATCTTCCAGAAGACCAGCATTCTGGAGTCGGCTGCCAGTGATCCTTGGTTCCTCTATCACATGGCATAGCACATGGCAATGACCCATGGTTTTTCCTTCCTCTTCCCAATTCCACCGATGTCCAGCCTCTTGCTTCCTGTGGCTTTCTTTCTCTCTGTCTGAATTTCATTCTGCTTATAAAGGACATTAACTGAAGTAACTTGATCAAAAGTACTTCTTACTTACAATGGGTTCACACTGACAGGAAGGGATTAAGTTTAATCCTGGGATACACACAGCTTCAAATCATCACCAACTCCCTAATAAGCTTCCTGCCCACTAATCTCCCTGTAAGACCAGAGAACCTAACCTATAAAACAATTGATCATGTCATGCCAAGTAAATTCATATTCTGGACCCTGCATGAAGTGACTCTGTTTCTCGTCACATGTTTTCCTTCTAATGTACTGACTGATCTTGAGTAAATCAATAAACCACATGGACCCAATTTTCTTCATCACTTTTATTGAGAACAAAAGGCAATCACTGTGGTAGAAGGAGAGCTAGACTAACAACCAGAATACCCACATTTATGTTCCTGAGTGGCTATTACTTCATTTTGTGACCTGGGAAGTTACTCTTCCATTTCTAAAATGAGAAGTGGATTAAATGACCTAAGCTGCCCTATCCAGCTCTAAATCCTACAGTCCTGATTTCTGTAACATAGCATTTAAGAGGGCATTTTCAATTTTGTAAAAACTTTGTTGCCACGATCATTTTTTGTAAGTCTTCATGGTCATCTTTTACTTCATTCTTTTGCTCATCCCTCTGTTACTTCCTTATTGACTTATTTTATCTGTTTTGGATGTTTACCTTTTCTCCTATTTCTGGGAGAATGAGCAAATAATAGGGGAACAAAATGAGTATGCAGTATTTATACATATTATAAAGCTCAGTCTCAACCATTTCATGTTCTCTTCTCCTTTTCCTTTCATCCTTTGCTGCATTGCATGGACTTTCTTTTTTGGGTTTCTTTTACTATATTAATAAAGTGTTCCTACTAAAGCCCCTCAGAACAATTTTAAGGTTCACCAATGCTTTCTTTTCTCTAATACCCTCTCAATACTACCTTCCGCTCCATTACATTCCATGTGTACCCACCTTCGGCCATTATCCTAGAGATTCCCTCCAATTCTTCCTTTGTCTTTCCTATCCCCGCTCTCATCTCTAACTAGCCCCACACATTCTTATGAAGAAGACAAGAGACATCAACACATTGCAACAGAAACAATTAGAAATGGGGTTGGTGGCTGGCTCGCACCGCTCTGGACGTCTGAGGAGGAGTCAAAAATAGAAATGAGCAAAGTCTGTTCAGGGCTCAGTGCTGCCAGAGGATTTTCCTCAGTTAGGGCTCCAAGGCAATGTTTTCTGAGTCATCTTTCATAGCTCACAGCCAAAAAATCATAACTCATGTGCTATGCTCTCCATCAAGACACATTTAATGTCAGAAAGCGGTTTACTCTCTGCAGGAAGATCTTCACTCATGTCCGGATTGACAGCCCGAAGTCCATGAAACGAAGGGCAGATCACTCACCTGTGTCACAGTTGCAGTGAAAATCTTCTAAACCGTACAGCCAAGCACAGGAAGAGTTTATCTCTTTTTCTCAGTCCCATTTCTCCACACCAATAACATACTTAAAAATGAACCATGTTTGCAAAAAAAAAAAAAAAGAACCGTGTTTATATATATATTGGCATGATTCACAGACTCCAGGCTGTGTGAAAAAGACATCATGGTAGAGTGGGAAACAGTGAGAAACAGTGAGTTTCCAATAGTAATGGTATTACTTCCAGGTGCTCCCTATCACCTGTTACCTTCTGGAAACTTGTTTATTCCTTCTTGTTCAATGAGTGTTAAAATCACTCAAGCTGTTTTGTTTTACTTTTCAAATCCCACCATCAAATTGAATTAAATCACTGAGAAGCTAAAACCTAACTCCTTTAAACTGAAATCGCATCATTCAGAGTTAGCTATTCTTTTTATGAATCTCTCTAAATGCTTCCTTTCTCTAGTTACCCCCATTCCCTACTCTCAAAGCCTGTCCTTAGATAGTTATACGTAAAAGAGTTAGCCTCAACTCATCTCATAAGGTAAATAAATTAACCCTGATTTGTCCTCTCCACATTCCTCCCTCCCTCTCCCTCTCCCTCTCCCTCCCTCCTCTCTCTCTCTCTCTCTCCTTCTACTTCCTTTCTCTCCCACTCCCTCTCCGTCTCTCTGTTTTAAAGAATAACTTATAATAGCAAAAGCTTTAATTATATAGTTATGTTGCCAAAGACTGACATTGATCAGAGGCTTTCAGTTAAGTAAGAATGGGTTTGGGGTGCTTATTGACACACCTCAAATTGCAATCTGTTCCAATTAACTTCGTTTGGCTGAGCTCAGAACACTGACACGAAGTTGGAGAGTGACATTAATGCCACAATAGGTGCTACCAACACAATAAGAATGCTGGCTATGAAATTTCTTGGAGAGAGAAGAAAATGTTTACCTGTCTGTGTCAAAACCTTTTTGTTCTTTAAATGCTGCTCCCCCTTGTACAATAAGAGAGAGAAATTGGAGAGGCTGTGTCTCATAACCAAGTCTCCCAAAATAGCTAAAAATGGGGACAGCAGTACCACCAAGGGACATGGTGAGCCGTAACTAATAAAAACCAGCATTAGAATCTTACACATGGGGGACACTAGGTTAATTACCACCAACCTGAAGTTAAAATATATTGGCTGCAATGTTGATTTAAGTGACAAGAGAGGTGTTGCATTACAACCACATTTTGAAAGTCACGCTCAACTTATTCAAAGTATTTTCACTAGGGAATGCAATATTAGGTGCTAGAAAATTTTACATTTGTTACTTATTGAAAAATTAGATCTTTCACTCATATTGAAAATATAATGTTTGCAGGAACAAAGATGATGGATGTGCCAGCACATTCCTTAACTCTACCAGCAGAACATGTTCTCTGCTCTGCAAGAGGAAATGATAGCAATTCTTTCAACTGCTAAGAAGCTATAGTCATGGGAGCACCAGATGATGCTGACACCTCCTTCACTCCAACATCTACCCTTGTCCTGCAGAAATGCAATCTTCTATCAACCATGTAAGAGCTGTGTTTCATGGGAGATTGACAGCAACACATCATATCCTGGAAAATTGAGGGCTATGACATTTGTCAACATCATGTCCACATTAGAAATCACCATAGGGTGTCCCTTATTTAGGATCTACCTAACAATGATATAGCACTTTTCAGTTAAGACAAGATTTTTCTTTTAAGAATGCATTAACTTTCCTGCATGCTATGACAGAATATCTATAATGGTAATTCATGGCATTTGAAAACTTGTATATTGATTTCAAGTTTTCAAATTGCCTGCAAACATATTCTTACTTGATTAAATTCATTCAATATGTTATGATCTTACAGTAAACCTAGAACATAATCCTCTCACACAAACATACAATCACAATAACTAAGTAGTTTTATGCCGATCCAGCAAATGAAGAAAAATAAGGCTCATGATATAAAGTAACATAATCAGGGTCACAAGATGACAGATGACAGTAAAAACTAACAAGCAACAACAGACAGAAAGATATGTCCAAGATAGTAAAGGCAGTTACTGGATAACTCTCAATAATGAAGAGACAAAGGAAAATTTAAAGCCTCTGGTAACTCAGAAACCTCAATTCAGTTAACAGTTTCATGACTCCACCCAAAAAAGCATTTGAAATTAAGCCCCAAAATTTAACTCTTTTCCATCTCTCCCTTCTTTTTCTTTTGAAAGCACAAATGAGTAAAGAAACTACCAAATCTGATTATCATAGACAGGGATTCTTTGCCTTTTTTTGTGTGTCTCACAAACCTCTTTGCCAGTTTTGGGACGTTTATGGACCATTTTTCGGCATAATGTTTTTAATGTATAAAAGAAAATACATAAGGTTACAAAAGCTATCAAATACATTGAAACACAATTATAAAAAATATAAAGAAAAATTGTGCTATAATAATATATGTAAGTCTCTATTAATGAATTAAATAACAACCTCTAGCTAAGGGTCTAATAAGTGCTAGATTTTAAAGCAGTGAAAGAGTACAAACATAAGCGGCATTTCCAAATACCTGTACAAACTGTAATGTGATATGAAAATATCTTGGATTTCCACTGGTGACAAGGTCACGGTTACTTAACACTACTGTGGTTTGTGCCTAAATATAATTGAAGGGGATGCTAACTTTCAGACAATTAATAATTAAACAAATGGGATTTTTACAGTCTTGAATTCTATCGATGGGCCTTTTGTGTGTCCATGGACCCTTTGTTAAAAATGCCTGCCCCGAAGTAGTCGCAATAGCCTGAATTAGGACCACATTTCATCAGTCAGAAAATAGCATTGTCTTATTCTTCCCTCACGGTTCTTCACCAATCCTAGAACTGTTCAGTAAATAGGAGATAGGCTCAGAAGTGCTTGTTACCTGACTGATGAATGGTGAGATATCGTAGCTGAGTCCCACTGCAGGATTCCTCTTGCTGAGTTGTTTTGCTTCCCTCCTGCTGGAGATAGGTAGACCTTCCTTGACAGAGTAAGCACGTGACCTTAGGGAGCTGAAGGAATAAGAATAAAATGATGCCTTATCTCCACTGGCAGGTGGGAAAATTACAATAGCAAAATGGGAATAAAGCAAATTAAAAACATATCAGAGAGAATGTTTCACTTAATATGGTTTCTGGTTGACAAATGATTTCTCCTCCTCCTAGTGGAACATTTTATTTTATATGACACTAAATGGCAAAAATAAATCAAAAGCATTGTTTAATTGGGGTAAGGAGAGAAATAAAATTGAACGAATTTAAACTGTAAGTCAAAATGGTACAGATCTCTCTGACGAACGACAGCGATTTACTCTCAATGGTTTCGTTATGCAAATTGTGTTATTTGTTTTCTAGTTTTACTCAAAACAAATATGATGCTAGAATAAAGGCAAATCGTGTTCTTATCAAATGTTTCATCATTGTGACTTATAAATTTTACTATGTGCTGGCCATTTTTTTATATTACCCATTTATCTTTTAATTTCAAATTCTAATGTGACACTGTAATATAACCAAAGTTTTATTTTCTTAATAAATATTCTGCACATAAAGAATATCATGGAGAATTAGAGTTTCCAGTCAGAAGAACAAACTAAATGTAAATTTTCTAGTCTTGGTGTTTAAGTATATCATTTATTGTTTTGGACCAGTAAGTTCAAATTTCCTAATAAGCCACAATAGTCACAGTGAAAAGCAAGCATTCCTGAAGATTAACAAAACCACAAAAGGGAACATATGACAATAAATTGTTCTCTAGAGCTGAATTTCCTTAAATGGTAACTTGCTTTTACCAGTTCAGGAGTTCTCACTTCCCACTTCCAATTTTTTCTTTCTTGAACTGTCAAGCCAATTCTCTCAATTTTATTTCCTCACTCTCTGCTTA
The DNA here is from genome assembly GCF_023851605.1 of Tamandua tetradactyla. Lineage (NCBI taxonomy): Eukaryota > Metazoa > Chordata > Mammalia > Pilosa > Myrmecophagidae > Tamandua > Tamandua tetradactyla. The sequence goes on from NC_135352.1 coordinate 11,831,342, forward strand.
GACTGTCTTCAATTTAGGTGCCAGGGTACCTTTCCTCCGAGCCTCCTTTGCTTCTGTTAGTGACATACTCGTAGAGTAATAGCACAGAAAAAGCAGCATGAAATAGTGGCAAATTAAAAATAATGTAATAAAAAATAAAATAATTTTGTGATAAACTAGAAACCATCATTTATTTGAATCCAAATATAAACAAGTGAGAATAAGTATCAAAAGGATATGAAAATATGAGTGAAAAACATAATATTCAGAAATTTTAATAACCTTTTTCCTCTAAGAATTGAGGAATGTGCACTCATTGATTCAGCAGTAGAATAGCACAGATTTCACCATTTAAGAACCATTTTATTAGCAAAATTTTCCCTCCCGATGCTCTTCACACCCATACCCAGAAATAAAATGTCTGAGCCAGGAAAAAAATATTTTCTTAGA